>NC_082645.1:12610481-13810481 GCF_028023285.1 Balaenoptera ricei | reverse complement strand
AAAGACTGAGAAAGACCCACACTTCTCACCATCCCCAGTTAACTTAAGCCTTACTTCTAAAAAAACACACACTCATACAGTATCTATGCCTCAATTACATCACACTTCCTACCCTGCATTGTAGTTAATTCATTAGTGTAAGTAATGTTTATTGAGCATCTACTGTGTGCCAGACACTGTTCCAGGCACTAAGGATATAACAGTGAACCAAACAAACAAAAATCCCTGAAACTATATTCAACTGAACAATTAGACAGGAATAACCAGTGCCACAAGGAAAGGTAAATATAAATGACTATATAAAATGCCAAAAAGAGTTTATATTGTGATACTATGAAGAAAGGCAAATACTAACTCACAGACTGAGCAAATACAAATTGCAAACTATATACCAAGGATTTATGTGTCATATACACTTGTCAAATTATTTCACATCACAGCACACATGGAAGTGAATAATATGAATTTAGTATCTTGGGAAAAATGAATGGGGCTGGGTGCAGCCTGAGCAACGAGGCCTGTGGGGATGATGCCTCAGTCCCCACCAGGCTACCTGAGGACCAAAGCAACACACATTTCACCATGCTTCTAATCCACGTGTAGCAAATACTACTGTGTACCATGTGGCAAGCCCTGCATAATACATCCAAAGCTCCTACAAATTGAACAAATGATATTCCAATAGAATAAGAAGAAAATATGATGAGTAGACAATTTACAGAACCCACAGAGAAAACAGCAAAGCCTAAAAATCATATAAATAGATGCTCAGCCTCACTAACAACTAGAAAAATGCAAAAAAAGAAAAAAAAGCACCTTTCCTGTTCCCTGTTCCTGTGATGCTGGGGAAATGGACACCCTTGACCTTCCTGGTGGAAATGTGAGTTTAATATTCCTGGAAAACAGTCTGGTATGTTGTATTGAAATGAAAAATATGCCTATTGCATACATAGACAGTCATTAGAGCCTTGTTTGTAATGTCAAAGGACTAGAAAGAACCAAAATACCCATTGATTAAAGACTGGTAGAATAAAGATGCACCCAAGTACTGTAGTCCTGTGCAGGTGTGAAATGTCATGAAACATCACCCTTATACTGGAGTGGTAAGTGTGAGAATAGGATGCCAAGAGAAGAAAGCAAAGTTTGGACCCCTCTGTTTGTCCAACTGCTGAGCAGTCTTCACGCTCATGAAAGTGTTTGTAAAGTCCTGGACATCGGAGGACCCCACAGAAGCCAAGTAGTTTGTGGTTCCATGTCCCTCGTTAGACCGAGAGCCCCCCGGAAGAAGGACTGGCTCTGATGAATGTCTGTGGAGTGGATGGTTTCATCTCGAGGGAGGGTGGAGTTCTGGGGAAGTTAAATATAAGCAGAGCAAATTCCGTTTTGAAAACTTGTTTGGACCAGAAGGTCAGCACAGCACAAGGGCACCAGATATGCACAAGGACAGCAGAGGAAGGAGCCTGTTTTCCAAACCACCCAGGGAAGCCGGGAGGAGAGGAAGGTCCATGTGGGGCAATGGGGCAGGCTCTTTCCTCTCTCTGCTCAGCATTTCTCAGCACCCCTGAAGCCAGGAGGCCTGCTTCTCAGGAGAAGGGGTCTCTTATCAGGGAGATACATGAGGGCTATGGATGGGGCAATGGGAGGGTCCTTCACAGTGTCCTTTTCTCCTCTGCATCTATACACAGTATTTTTAAAAATTTTTATTGGACTAGATTTGATTTACAATGATGTGTTATATTTAGGTGTACAGCAAAGTGAATCAGTTATACATATACATATATCCACTCTTTTTTTAGATTCTTTCCCCATATAGGCCATTACAGAGTATTGAGCAGAGTTTCCTGTGCTATACAGTAGGTCCTTATTAGTTATCTGTTTTATACCTAGTAGTGTGTATATGTCAATCCCAATCTCCCAACTTATCCTTCTCCCCCTTATCCCCTGGTAACCATAAGTTTGTTTTCTACATCTGTGACTCTATTTCTGTTCTGTAGATAAGTTCATTTGTACCGTTTTTTTAGATTCCACATATAAGCGATATCATATAATATTTATCTTTCTGTGTCTGACTTACTTCACTCAATATGACAATCGCACCTATGGTCACCTAATCTATGACAAAGGAGACAAGAATATAAAATGGAGAAATGACAGTATCTTCAGTAAATAGTGCTGGGAAAACTGGACAGCTTCATGTAAAAGAATGAAATTAGAACACTCCCTAACACCATACACAAAAATAAACTCAAAATGGATTAGAGACCTAAATGTAAGGCAGGACACTATAAAACTCTTAGAGGAAAACATAAGCAGAACACTCTTTGACATAAACTGCAGCAAGTTCTTTTTTCATCCACCTCCTAGAGTAATGAAAATAAAAACAAAAATAAACAAATAGGATCTAATTAAACTTAAAAGCTTTGGCACAGCAGAGGAAACAATAAACAAAACAAAAAGACAACCCTCAGAATGGGAGAAAATATTTGCAAATGAAGCAACAGACAAGGAATTAACCTCCAAAGTATATAAACAGCTCATTCAGCTCAATATTAAAGAAACAAATAACCCAATCCAAAAATGGGCAGAAGATCTAAATAGACATTTCTCCAAAGAAGACATACAGATGGCCAGTAGGCACATGAAAAGATGCTTAACATCACTAATTATTAGAGAAATGCATATCAAAATTACAATGGGGTATCACCTCACACCAGTCAGAATGGCCATCAACAAAAAAATCTACAAACAATAAATGCTGGAGAGGATGTGGAGAAAAGGGAACCCTCCTACACTGTTGGTGAGAATGTATATTGGTACAGCCACAATGGAAAATAGTATAGAGGTTCCTTAAAAAACTAAAAATAGAACTACCATATGACCCAGCAATCCCACCCCTGGGCATATACCTGGAGAAAACCATAATTCAAAAAGATACATGCACCCCAATGTTCATTGGAGCACTATTTACAATAGCCTGGACATGGAAGCAACTTACATGTCCATCAACAGAGGAATAGATAAAGAAGATGTGGCACGTATATACAATGGAATATTACTCAGCCATAAAAAGAAATGAAATGGAGGTATTTGTAGTGAGGTGGATGGAGTTAGAGTCTGTCATACAGAGTGAAGTAAGTCAGAAAGAGAAAAACAAATACAGTATGCTAACACATATATATATGGAATCTGAGGGAAAAAAAAAAAAGGTCATGAAGAACCTAGTGGCAAGATGGGAATAAAGACACAGACCTACTAGAGAATGGACTTGAGGATATGGGGAAGGGGAAGGGTAAGATGTGAATTGTACATCTTTGAACAAAAGAAACTTTTTATTTTACAGACTTTCCTTAGGGTGGATTTTAAGAGGTGGGATTAGAGCAGTATAGGACAGGTTTATTTTAGGTCTCTTTGTCTATATTTAATGAATATCTTATACTGGAGACCTGACGCCGTATTAAAAGCAGTACCAGGCATGTTTTGAAACTATTACCTCAATCTGGGCCATTTCCACAGTCCAACCTAAAGACTGTGCATCAAGTTAGAGGCACAGAAAGAGAGAGGCTAGCTGGGCCGTGGAGGAGGCTGTGGCCCTGGGGCTGCTCAAGTCCTCACTGGCCCTGGAGACAGTCCTCCATGGCAGAGAGGCGTCCACCCAGGCGAGGATGAGGAACAGGAGGACTAAGAGGAGAGGGGTGCTGTTGAGGACCGACTGAGGTTGGAGCGGGTGGGAGAGACCGGAAGTGATGCTTGGGTGAGCAAAGAAGAAAACTGATAGAAGAGAAGAAGGAAGAAGAGGGTAGTGGCCACAGAGAGGAACCAAAGACCTAGATATGGGTCTTCATGTACTTAGCAGAGCTCCGGGATCACCCAGGTTTATGGCTGACATGGTTGAGAGGTCTATCTGGCCTGTGGCTTCTTAGGGGGCTAGAGAGAGGGAGGGTCTCCCTTTTCCATGAGTCATGTGGAAGGGAGTGTGTGATTTGGGAATCAGAAGTAATTGGTATAAAATAAAAATCTTTAAGTTCTCAGGCTCCAAAACTCACCCAGGCCAACCCAAGCATGCTGTCTCTCTTGGAAAGTGTCAGGGTGACCCTCCTCGGGGTTGGAATTTCCACGTGGCAGTCATGTTCTAACCCTGCCCAAGTGCCCAGCATGGTCCCAGCTACGTGAGGATTAAGACATGGCCTCTGGCCATGAGGAGCTTGCAGCCTAGCAAGAGAGGCAAACCCAGGGGCACTGTGGTCCTGCAGAGACCCCTGGGAAGTCTGCACTCCATTGTGCCAGCAAGAACTGAGTCCCAACGTGGAGGGTCTGAATGTCATTGTCCTTGGCGTGTGTCCTTCTCATTCGGTTCTGCAATTTTATTCACTCACCAAATATCCATGGAGCCTCTGTTGCATGACAGACCCTGTCACAGAGTAAAAAAGCACACAGAGTGGAAAACTAGTCGTTCCAAGCACGATCCCTGTTCTCATGAGGTTCACGGTCCAGAGGGGTGGCAAAGAGATAACTACCAAGAGCATAAGATAGGCAGTGTTGAGAGAGGTTTGGAATGTGGATTCTTATTTTCTCGTGTGGCTGGGACTGTCTGGGGGTCAATGTGGAGAGGTATAAGGGATGGCTTCTCAAAGAAAGAAGTTTACATTGAGTTGTGCGAGTACAATTAGGTTTTGGCATTCTACCAGAAGAATAAGCTAATGTGTAGACGAATGAAGTAAGTGTGTTTCTGGCAGAAGGCACATCCAGAAGAGCATGGCAGGGTGCATTCAGGGAGTGTGTGTGAGTGTGTGTGCACTTGTGTGTGTTGGATTCTATGTGAAACATTGAGCTCACTTGTTTATTTACATTCTTTTTTACCAAGAGGAAGGTTGAAAATGTTAGCCTGCTTCATTTTGGTCTGGCTTGGACTGGTCAGGTAGAAGGGAATCCAGCAACTTTGATGAGACATAAACGTCCACATTAAAACTCCACAAATGCTCACCTTCAAGGAAGTCTATCAATTCATATTTTTCTTATGGAAATTTTTTCTTATTTATATTTACTTATGTATTACTTATATTTTCCCCACAGATGGAAAGATAGCAAATTTAACCTTCTTTTAAATAATGTATATATTCTCACAACTTTGACAGTCACAAAGCACGTTGCATATATATAATCTTCTTCGATCCTCACCTCTTCTTTTGCTTTTCTCCTGATGGATGTGCAAAAAATTTTAAAAATTACTTTTCTCTTTGATCAATTCTGCCAGTTGATAACTGGACAGTCAATTCAGTGGCTACGTAAGATACTTCCTTAAACTTTTTCAGTCAATCACGTCATACAAGAATTTCTGACCCAGAATAAAGCTTTAACAAATACGATCGATATTCTAAAGTAGCAGATGTGGAAATTTACAGTATATTTTGAAACCTAATTGATTTCTAAAACCATATGCATGGAGTGCCAAGGACATGGATTCTTATAATTTGTTGGGATATGAGTATGGTCTGGGAATGGGCTGTGGATGACCAGGAGTCTTGTCTGGAGGGAGAAAAATACAAATAAGACCCATATTCTAGACCTGACTCTGCCACTATATGGTCCAGAAATTCAATCCTGATCCTCTGGTGCTCTGTCTGCAAGATGAGAACTTTGGCATGATTATGGGCAGCTTGGTATACATTTAGAAAGCGATTTAAATGTGTTCTAATCACTTTCACATACCTTGGTCCTGTGAAGTAGCTGGACCGTGACGTAGCATTTATAATAATAAAAAAAGGAAAGGGACATCCAGAGAAGTGCAGAGGCAGGCTCAGAGTTGCTTGGCCAGAGCAGGGTCTCCTGGCTTCCAGGCGCATACACTGCTGCCATCCAGCGCTCTGGAGTCCCCTGATGGTGTTCCAAAGGGAGATCCCACATGCAAGCAGGCACCTGCTCAGTCTCCTGACCTGGCAGTTCTGCCAGCTGTATAGTGCAGACCCTCCTTAGGGCCAAAAGGAGATTGAGGCAGGTCTAGGGGGGGAAAGGAAGCAAATGAGGACTTTAATAAGATGAAATGTTAACTTAAAAACCGGGCTTATATGATCCAGAAAGCCCACTCCTGGACATCTATCCAGAGAAAACTCTAATTCAGAAAGATACATGCACCCTAATGTTCATAGCAGCACTATTTACAATAGTCAAGACATGGAAGCAACCTAAATGTCCATCGACAGATGAATGGATAAAGAAGATGTGGTACATATATACAATGGAATATTACATAGCCGTAAAAAAGAATGAAATAATGCCATTTGCAGCAACATGGATGGATCTAGAGATTATCATACTAAGTGAAGTAAGTCAGAAAGAGAAAGACAAATACCATATGATATCACTTATATCTGGAATCTAAAATATGATACAAATGAACTTATTTACAAAAACAGAAATATACTGACAGACATTGAAAGCAAACTTATGGCTACCAAAGCGGAAAGGGGGCGAGGTAAGGATAAATTAGGAGTTTGGAATGAGCAGGTACAAACTACTATATATAAAATAGATAAACAACAAGGTCCTACTGTATAGCACAAGGAACCATATTCAATATCCTGTACTAAACCAAAATGGAAAAGAATATGAAAAAGAATATGTATATATATGTATAACTGAATCACTTTGCTGAAAAAAAAATAAAAAAATAAAAACAGGGCTTATTTTCTCTAGGTTTCTAATGTTTACAATCGCCAAAATTTGCAGCCCTCAGATGCAAACATTTGCTTCTGGTAGGGGAGGGGCTTTCTCAGTCAAAATCAGAGTCAGACAAACTTCAAAAAATAAAAATTAATTTAGTCAACAACTTTGGCTTTTTGTTGTTGTTGTTTTTAATATAAGTGCATTATTGAGCTATAATTACATACCTTAGCAATTGACCCATTTAAAATGTATAATTTGATAGCTTTTAGTATATTCAGAGTTGTGTAAATATCACCACAAATCTAGAAATTTTTATCACCCCAAAATGATACCCTGTAACCATTATCAATCACTCCCATTTCCTTTCAAACTCCCTCCCTCCCACAGCCCTAGGCAATTACTAATATAATTTCTGTCTCTATAGATTTGTATATTATGGACATTTCACATGAATGGAATCATATACTATGTCATCTTTTTTATCTGGCTTCTTTCACTTAGTGAAATATTTTCAAGGTTCATCGGTGTTTTAGTAGGTATTAGTACTTCATTTTTTTATATTGTCAAACAATATTCCATTGTTTGGACATACCACATTTTATTTATCCATTCATCAATTGTTTTCACTTTTTGTTTGGCTATTACGAATAATGTTGCTATGAACATATGTTGTACAAAGTTTTTGTGTGGACATATGTTTTCATTTCTCTTGGCTAATGCCTAGAAGTAGATTTGCTGGATCAAATAATTTTTGTTTAACTTTTTAAGGGACTGCCAAACTTTTTTTTTTTTCCAGAGCAGCTGCACCATTTTATATTCCTACCAGCAATGTCTCAGGGTTCCAATGTCTTCACATCCTTGCCAACATATGTTATTATGTCTTTCTGATTGTAACCATCCTAATGGGTGTGAAGATGTATCTCATCATGGTTTTGATTACCATTTCCTTGATGGTTAATTATGTTGAGCATCTTTTCATGTACTTATTGGACATTTATGGGTCTTCCTTGGGAAAATGACTATTCAAATCCTTTGAACATTTTAAAATTGGGTTACTTGTCTTTTTATATTAGTTGTAAGAATTCTTTGTATATTCTAGATTCAAGTCCCTTATTATATATAGTATTTGCAAATATTTTCTCCCATTCTGTGTGTTGTCTTTTCAGTTTCTTAATGGTTTCCTCTAAAGCACAAGAGCTTTAATTTTTATGAAGTCTATCTATTTTATCTTTTGACACTTGAGGTTATAGTGTCAAATCTAAGAGGAATTTGCCTAACTCAAGGTCATGAAGATCCTGTTTGATAATTTTAGCTCTTACATGTAGGTCTATTACTCATTTTGAGTCAATTTTTGGGTATGGTGTGAAGAAATGGTTCAACTTTATTCTTTTACCTGTAGATACCCAATTATATTAGCACCTTTTGTTGAAAACACTATTCCTAACCCAGTGAATTGTCTTGATACCTTTGTTGAAAATTAGTTTACTACATGTATGAAGGTTTATTTTTGGACTCTCAATTTTAGTCCATTTATCTCTACGTCTATTCATATGCCAGTACTATACTGTTTGGATTATTGTAGCTTTGTAGTTATTTTAAAAATTGGCCAGTTTGAGTCCTCCTCTTTTGTTCTTGTTCAAGACTGCTTTGGCTAGTCTGAGTCCTTGACATTTCTGTATGAATTTTAGGATTAACTCATCCATTTCTTCAAAGAAGTCAGCTTGGATTTTGACAGAGATTGCACTGAATCTGTAGATAAATTTGGAGAGTATCAACATTTTAACAATATTAAAGCTTCCAATCCATGAACATAGGATGTCTTTCCACATATAGAACTTTTTTTCATTTATTTCAACAATGTTTCATAGTTTTAAGTGTACAAGTTGTGCACTTTTGTTAAATTTATTCCTAAATATTTTATTCTGTTTTGAAGCTGTTATATATGGAATTGTTTCCTTATTTAATTTTCAAATTGTTCATTGCCAGTGTATAGAATTATAACTGCTTTATTAATGTTGATTTTGTACCCTGTGAACTTGCTGAATTTGTTATGAGTTCTAATAGTTTTTAAGTGGATTCCTTAGAATTTTCTATATACAGGATGAGGTCATCTACAAACACAGTTTTATTTCCTCCTTTCCAATCTGGATTCCATGTACATATTAGACTAATTTCCCTGACTAGAACCTCTAGTACAATATTGAATAGAAGTAGTAGAAGCAAACATCCTTTTCTTGTTCATGATCTTTGGGTGAAAGCATTTGATCTTTCACTATTAAGGATGTTACTTGTGGGTTTTCACACATGCCCTTTATTAGTTTGAGGAAGTTCTCTTGTATTCTTAGTTAGTTGAGTGTTTTTATTATAAAGGTGTGTTCAATTTTATAAAATGTTTTCTCTTCATGTATTGAGATGATTCTGTGATTTTAGTTCTTTATTGATATTGTGTATTTAATTAATTGATTTTTTAATGTTAAACCAACTTTGCATTCCTGGGATAAGTCCCACTTGGTCATGATATATAATCCCTTTCATATGTTGCTGGATTCAGTTTGCTAGTATTTTGTTGAGAATTTTTGTGTCTATATTTATGAGATATTAATCTGTAGATTTATTTCTTGTATCATCTTTTTTTGATTTCCTATCAGGGTCACACTAGTCTCTAAAAATGAGTTGGGACATGTTCCTTCCTAGTCTATTTTTTGGGAAGAGTTTGTGAGAATTGGTAATAATTATTTAATGTTTGGTAGAATTCACCTGAGCCTGGGATTTTTTTTGTAGATATTTTAAAAATTGTTAATTTAACCTGTCTTTTACTCAATCTATTCAAATTTTTAATTTCTTCTTGTGGATTTCAATAGTTTATGTCTTTCTGGGCATTTGTCCATTTAATCTAAGTCATATACACCAGCGGTCCCCAACCTTTTTGGCACCAGGAACCAGTTTCATGGAAGACAATTTTTTCCACAGATTGGGGGTGGGGGGGGGAAGGTTCAGGCGGTAATGCGTGTGATGGGGAGCAAAAGGGAGTGGCAGATGAAGCTTCGCTCGCTTGCCCACTGCTCACGTCCTGCTGTGTGTCCCAGTTCCTAACAGGCCACGGACAAGTACTGGTCTGTGGCCAGGAGGTTGGGGACCCCTGATATACATTGTTGCTCTTGTTTTGTTTTTTAATTTTCTAGATAATAAATACTTGGCCTTATTAAACATTTCACTATTAGCTTTAATACTTTCAGTATGGCTCACAGAGGAGTGTACAGTTTCTGGAATGAGACAGACCTAGGTTCAAGGTCTATCCCTGCTCTGCTCTAGTTCTCAGGGGTGAAATTTAAATTCTATGGACCTTGGTTTCCTCATTGAAACAATGAAACTAGTGACAATAAATGGGTTGCCAAATTGATGATACAAGAGGTTTGGAAGAAGTCCAACAGTCCACCATGTGGCAGGTTGTATTTTCCAAAGAATTTTATGATAATTTTCTTCTCCGTATGTTTTTATAGAACTTTCCACTCACCCATCTAAAGGTAGAATCTATTTCTCCTCATCTTGAGTTTGGGTAGGCTTGTGACTCACTTCTAACCCATAGAATGTGGTAGAATTGATGCTGTATGACATTTGAGGCATTTACCTTCTTAGCTAGAACATGAGCTAGTGCTTAGAATATTGAGCTTCTATATAAAAACTACTACTACTGCTCTGAGGCCACCTCGATATGAGAAAACAAAGGGTCCATGGAGCAGTCTATTGTAAGTGTTTTATCCTCACAGCCCTAACTGAGGTCCCCAGCCAACATGAAATATCAACTGCCAGATATGTGACTAAAGATGCCACCAGATAATTCAAGTCCGCATCTGCTGAGTGATCCAAGGTAAAGCCCTAAATATTGTTGTACAAAATAACATATCTGAATTCTTAATCCACAGATCCATGAGCACAACAAAATTGTTCAAAAAGATGATCAGTTTGTGGAGTAGAGTAACAATCCCTGAATGATCACTTCAAATGATTGCATTGTTGTAATGACTAAAATAACAAATGTGAAGATTAAGATATTTCATGAATTACAGGAAATAGGAGGAAATTATGGAAGGAAAGTCCTGTTCTTTGGCTTTTCTCCCCATGCACAAAGCTGTCCCTGCTGTCGTTCTTGCCTGCCTCTCCAGCGCCTCCCCCACATACTCATACTTATGGACCAGCTTCACCCACATGAACATCTTGGAGGTTCCCAAATGGAGAGGGCTGGTTCTCACCTGGGGCCTTAGGTTCCTGTGTTCCTCTTGTCTGAGATGCTTTTCTCCTCCTATTCCTCTTTGCTGGTTCCTCTTCACATCTGTGATTTCTGAAAGTTGGTCCGCTTTAGGGCTCAGGGCATAGAGATCCTCTTTTTCTACTTTTACCACCCATGTGGATTCCCTTTGTGTTGGAGCTTAAAACCACCCTACAAAGGTCCCTGATCTTGCAGAATATCGTTCAAAAGCCTTCCCTCAGGCCTTATGGCCTTCAGTGACCCAGACCTGGCTAAACTTCAGGGTTCTTCTCTGGCCCTAGAAGCACACTTTGTTCCTGACTTATGGACCTGTGTATAGTTCCCCAAAGTGTCATGATCTTTCAGATCTCCATAATTTTACATGTGCTGCTGCCTCTGCCCAAATTTCTCCTCCACTTCTTTGTTTCATTAGACACTGCTGATTCTTTGAATTTTTGCTCTTCCTTTAAACCCCATATGATGTCCTACTTTCTCAGACTTATCTGAGTGGCCCTAATGGGTGCTCCTACATTCTGTGGTTTATATCCCTATTTTTTGTCATGCTGTTAGTGCTGTTGATTTGCCTGCTTTCGCCTCTGGATTTAGAGCTTTTAGAAGGTAGACATCAGTGTGTTCTGGGACCTAATATGCTGTGCATTCCAGTGTGGAGGCTTAGTAAGTGTTTTTACTGGAGATGGTGTGTACATTAAAAAAGACACCTGGATGAAAAAGACCACTTTTCCCTTGCCTTGGAATCTTATCAGGCAGATCCCTGCAAGTTGCCTTTACTGTCTTATCCAGACACCTGGCTGCAATCCATCAGACACTCTCATCCATTAAATATAATTTTATGCTTTGTTAGAATAGCCAGATGTTAAGCACAGTGAAAAGATGTCATTTCATCCAATGGAAAGATTATAAACCTATTTACACGGGCAACCAACCACAAGTACTTAAATGATGGATGGAGTGGACAGGTCTTTCTGTTGGTAAACCCTGGAATAATGGGCCCTCCCAGGAGAGGGGAGTTGGGGGATGGAGTTGGACTTCTGAGGAGTAGTCATGACCTGGTTAATTGTTTTACCTGCTTGAGATTTTTTTGATGATACATGAATTTGTTACCCCAGGACAGCTTACCCCAACGTTCTAGATTTTTCAAGGATTTAGACAGGACATTATTTTTTTTTAATTCTTTTCCATTATTATTATTATTTTTTTATTTGGCTGCACCAGGTCCTAGTTGTGGCATGCAGGATCTTCTTTGCCTTGTGCGGGATCTTCTTTGCGGCAGGCGGGCTCTTAGTTGCAGCAAGCGGGCTCTTAGTTGTGGCATGGGAGATCTAGTTCCCTGACCAGGGCCCCCTGCATTAAGAGTGCAGAGTCTTAACCAGTGGACCACCAGAGAAATCTCCCAGGACATGTTTTGAATGAGATTCCATCCTTGTTTCAGTTGATGGTGCCAGCATCTAACCAGGCACCCAGGCTAGAAATATGGAAATCAACCAGTTATCTAGTCCTGCCTATCTTATCTCCCAAATACTTCTCAAATATTCTCATTTCTGGGCCTGTTACCACTGCCAAAGTATATTTACCCTCATCACCTCTTGGGTGAACCCCCTCCATAATTTAGAGTTTAACAAATTCCTTTTGTAAATCAAAGGAGATATTGATTGAAATGCAATTATGGGGAAGAATTTTAATATACACAGTAAGGAAATCAAAGAATTGACATTTTAAATTAGGTTTTCCTCATATGGACATTTTGAATTGAAATTATTTCCCAATACTTTCTGGTAGGGTTTGAATACTCAACTTCCCTGATTCTGAGAAAGGGAGAACTAATTTGGTAAGTAGGAAATAAAATTTGAAAAAGAGGCAAACACTATAGAGGTAGAGGGAGAAAAAACTTTTTTGAGACTAAAAAGTGAGAGCTAAGGAGTGGAGCTAAGGGAAGAAAGGAGGGTATTACCAACAAGGAACTTGAAATATTTTCCTAGGAAAATTGATGAAGATGGGAGAAGGCCCTTTACTCAGGGACAGCCTGGTGGTTGGAAGGATCACTCTTAATAGCGTTATTCCAAGACTCCTTGTGGTAGCTGAGTTATTACCCACAATCTGCCATCTTTCTCTTGAGTGAGGTCTTCCCATCATTTGTGCTCAGGGACTTTGATCATTATTTCTTTCTTCATCCACAACCATCACCTTATCCATGACTACCTGGGGGAAATGGGACCTTCTTTTGCTGTCAGATCCAAGACATTTGTGTGTGTGTGTGTGTGTGTGTGTCTGTGTGTGCGTGTGTGTGTGTGTGTGTGTGTCTGCATGTGTATTTTGGGAGAGCACAGTCAACTAATTAAGTTTGGGAGAAGTTTCTGAACAACTGCACTTTGGTGCATTTAAAGACACAACCTGGGGACCCAATGAGTGAAGAAATTGTTAATGAAATTGCCACTGCCTGTTTTTTGCCATTTACTAAGTATAACCTTAGGATAATTTCATAAACACTTTGAATTTTCTTGTGTGTAAAATAGGGATAATAATTTCTACTTCTCAGGGTTGTCATGGGAGGAATACATGGGATAATACATATAAAGTTTCTTAGTCTGTGTGGAGCCTGAGAGATGACCAATAAATTATACACATTATTATACTCAAAGTTCTTAACGACCCTGCTTAATCTTCATCAGATTTATCCTGATTTCTCTTTAGGTACTAATAACATAGACTATTAAATTTATCTTTCTATAAGAATGTTCTTGTGCTTTATGGTTATTGAGGAAATCATCTATTTTTGGGCCAGATTCTCTTGAGTATCCCACCATGATATTTTTATAAACCCAGTGTCTATGTAAATGTGTTCTCCAAAACATAGCACCTCAAGATGCACCTTAGAAAAAAATACTTCCATGGTCAATAAGTGTGGGCAATGTTTTACGCTGTATTCAACTTTCACCTTTATCCTGCTCTAATAGAGATGCACTGAACATATAAATATAGTAGCACTTTGTTTAGGCCACACTTTTTTTAAAAAAAATAATTAATTAATTAATTTATTTATTTTTAGCTGTGTTGGGTCTTCGTTTTCTATGCGAGGGCTTCCTCTAGTTGCGGCGAGTGGAGGCCACTCTTCATCGCGGTGCGCGGGCCTCTCACTGTCGCGGCCTCTCTTGTTGCGGAGCACAAGCTCCAGACGCGCAGGCTCAGTAGCTGTGGCTCACGGGCCTAGTTGCTCCGCAGCATGTGGGATCTTCCCAGACCAGGGCTCGAACCCGTGTTCCCTACATTGGCAGGCAGACTCTCAACCACTGCGCCACCAGGGAAGCCCCGACCACACGTTTTAAAACCACTTTGAATATAGAACTAATTTTCCCCCATGAAATATCTAGTAACATCATAAGGAAGGATTGATTGTTCCACAGATCACATTTTGGGAAATGCATCACTAAGCAAAGCCCGTGTTTTCAATATGCTTAATGGCAGCATGAGAGTCAAAAAACAAGGTGGGGTGCTATTGGGCAGTGGCTGCCACAAGTCAATACTTTCAGCTCCATGGGAGGGCCTGCCACTCTTGATCTACACTTGCTTTGATACCTTGCTTTTCAAGATGATTAATGCATGGAATGATTTCACGTTACTGTGCATTAGTGAAGATTTGTTCTGACATTTCATTGGGAGTCAATCAGAAATCCAGTTTGAAGTTAAGTCAATAAACTTCAGGTTCCCCATTCTCTCCCTTGTTTATTAATAGTATTAATGGGATCCAAAGGCCTTTCTTGTTCTTTTCAAAGCCTGCCAACATAAAATAACATGTCTTAGGTATAAGACCCCACTCTGTTCTAAATATACTGCATCACAAATAATACTCACATAATTCTATTATAGTATCCAGTTTACTAGGCAAAGAAACAAAGGCTAAGAGAGTTTTAAAAGCTTGTTTATTGTCAAAAAGCCAGAATTCCAATATATATATTTCTGATTCAACCACAATGTATTATGTTCCACAGCAAATCATACGTCTTCAGAAAGCCTTACCTGCTCAACTTTATTGGATAACTACAAATATGCTGTTTAAAAAACTACCCAAACACTAAGTGGTTTAAAGCAAACATTTATCCTCATGGATTTGTAAATTGGCTAATCTAAGTTGGGCTCTGCTCTATGAGTCTATTATCCTTTTTAGAGACCAGCACATTTTTCTCACGGTGATGGCAGAGACGCAGAGAGCAAGAAAATCACAACGTGCTTTTCAAGCCTTGGATCACTTCATGTGCACTAACATTCTATTAGATAAGGCAAGTCACATGGCCCAAACCAAAGTGAGGGGACAAGAAATCATTCTCTTGTTTCTATTGCAGAAGTAACTGTGAAGCCACGTGCCCTGTAGTGTAACATATTCACAGGTTTTAGGGATTAGGATGTGGACATCTTTGGGGGCCATTGTTCTGCTTCAGTATATGGTTCTTGGACATTCTAATAGCTATTTAGTGGTATTTCACTGTGGTTTTAGTTTGCATTTTCTTTTTTGTTTTTTTGGTTTTTATTTTGGGTTTTCTTTTCTTTTTTTTTTTTTTTTGAATGCAACGTATAGCTTGTGGGATCTTAGTTCTCCAACCTGGGATCAAACCGAGGGTCACGGCAGTGAAAGCGCTGAGTCTTAACCACTGGACCGCCAGGGAATTCCCTTAGTTTCCATTTCCCGAATGATTATGTTGACCATCTTTGCATGTGCTATTTGTAATCTGTATATTTTTTTTTTGGTGAAATGTCTGTTTAAAGTTTTGCCTATTATATATATTGGGTTTATACTTTTCATTTGAATTTTGAGAATTTTTATATAGTGTTGATACCCTACATTATGGATCAGGTGGGTGAAATGAAAATATTGTTTTCAGACTGTGGCTTGCTAAGTGTGTCTTTCAAACATCAGAATTCCTTAATTTTGATGAAATTCAATTTATGATTTCTTACTCAGTCATGCCTTTGGCATGGCATCTAACAAAATTTTGCCTAACTCAAGGTCATGAAAATTATCTCCGACATGTTGTTTTAGAAGTTTTTTAGTTTTAGGTTTTACATTCAGGTCTATGATCCATTTTGAGATAATTTTTGTATGGGGCATAAGATATAAATCAAGGTTTCATTCTTTTTACTTTTTTGATTTGGATATCCAGTTGTTTCAGGATCTTTTGTTCAAAACATTATCCTGTCTTCATTAAATTTTCTTTGTACCTTTGTCAAAAACCAATTAACAATAGAAGTATGAGTCAATTTCTGGGCACTCTGTTCTATTCTATCTTTTTTCCAGTAATACTGTCTTTATCATTGTAGCTTTATATTATCAGGTAGCATGAATAGTCCAACTTTGTTCTTTTTTAGAATAGCTTCTGGTTATTCTAGTTCTTTTGCTTGTCCATATAAATTATAGATTCAACTTGTCAGTCATATATAGTATCATTATAGAATATTGGTACATTGATCCTACTTTCTGTGACCTTGGTAAACTCACTGTTTAGGGTTATTTTAGTTGTAGTAACTAGATTCTTGGGAAATTTCTATACAGAAAATTATGTAATCTGTGCATAGAAACAGTTTGTTTCTTCTTTTGTTTATCTGTATGCCTTTCCTTTCTTTTTCTTGCTTTGTTTCTTTGACCAAGACCTTTGGTACAATGTTGAATAAAATTGGTGAGAACATACGTCCTTGGGTTGTTCCCAATTTTAGGAGAAAATAATTCAATCCTTCACCATTACGTATGAAGCTAAGTGTAGAGTTAATTTTTTTTTTTAATTAAACCTACATACGTTTTATCCCTAAAGTGTTTTATTTATTTATTTATTTTTATTTATTTATGGCTGTGTTGGGTCTTTGTTTCTGTGCGAGGGCTTTCTCCAGTTGTGGCAAGCGGGGGCCACTCTTCATCGCGGTGCGCGGGCTTCTCACTATCGTGGCCTCTCTTGTTGCGGAGCACAGGCTCCAGACGCGCAGGCTCAGTAATTGTGGCTCACGGGCCCAGTTGTTCCGCGGCATGTGGGATCTTCCCAGACCAGGGCTCGAACCCGTGTCCCCTGAATTGGCAGGCAGATTCTCAACCACTGCGCCACCAGGGAAGCCCTAGAGTTAATTTTTGTTTGTTTGTTTGTAGATGTCCTTTATCAGAGGTAATGGTGGGCTAGCATGTATCAGTGCCTGTCTTCCATGGGTAGACAGTTTCTTCCTGTTTCCTTCCCCTGCTGTGGTAGGTTTTCTCAGAATACTGCTTTTGTTGCCCTTTCTACTATAGATTAAGCTTTTTGTTCTGTAGGAAGGATTGAAAAATGGATGTGGACAGACCTCAGATAGTGCCTACTCTCCAGCACCCCCCAAACAGCTTCATGATGGGGCATTCTCAGGATCCTCCCTGATCTAACATGTGAGCACTTGGTGGGGTTCTGGAAGAAAAACCTTCGAGAGGTTTGGACCTCTCTATGTCTGTGCTGCAGGGGCTTCACACTCTCACACTAGAGCTCATTCAGATCTTAGTAATTCATCAAAATTTTCTTGCTGAATCTTCTTATTGGCATTCAGTAGTGTTTCATTGGGTCCTGTTTCTTTCTGTAGGTGACTCTTTCTCCAAAGTCTCATTTTTTTGCCCTATGACCTCAGTTATCTAATGAGTTCAAGAAAAGAAATTAAAGGGTTTTTTTCTTATTATAATGGTGAGAGCAACACTCTTCTAGTTTTGTACATCTGAAACTGGGTGTTTCTTCTCATATCCAGAGTTGGGGAGGAGGAAAAAAATATGAAAAGGTAAGGTGTTATTAAGAAACTACTTTGAGCCATGCATTGTGCTAACTTGCCCATACTATCAAATTTAGACATTAAACAATTACATAAGGCAGGAACCATTATTATTATTATTATTACCACACCAGTTTGTGCTCTTAATCATTTTGTGCACTGCTTTTGCTTTATCTTGTGTAATCATCACACTAATCATCTGAGGAAAGGGATCACGATGATCTTAGTGCTGTTACACGACCAACCCTTAGCAGAATCTTTAGCACATAGTGAATGCAGAATAAGTCCCTGTTGAATCAATTAGTGCAAATGCAGACTTCAGACACATGTGTGATAGTCATTACATTATCTCAGCATTCCTTCCCTTCCCACATCACTGGAAGTTTGGGATGGGCTAAGATCTATGCATTCAGAAATGTATTCATTCATCTACCGGCTGTGTGAAGCTGAGTGTGGTAGGAAGGCAGTCACAGAGCATGGGGCCTGGGCAGGCGTCCTGACTCTTCCTACCAACTTATTGGCGCCATGCTAGGAAATTTGTTCCTCCCTTTGTGATGTGGCCTTGGTGCCTGTACTATCTGACATTCTCATAGCCAAGTCTGCAGAGCTGCATCATTTTAACCACTGCTTCCCCCTCCCCCCATTCACTGCTTCCTTCTTTCTCAACATTCCAAAGTCCTGCTGCCTTACTTAAAATCAATTTTATAGTATGGACAGGATCTCCAGGTAAAGGTGTACATTTGTGATCTGTACAACAGAGCATACATGGGGGTGAAATGCAGCCCACGCTCAGCTCACCAAGACAAGCAGTCAGAACAGTGGCCGTGTCTGCTGGGGAAAGAGCATTTTTCACAGTTTCACAAAGGCACTCTGTGGGTTGATGATGACCTTGATCTTGCATGAGACTGTGCCTAGCAGGGGAGCAAATCAAGAGAAGAACCCTTTCCCTTTGAACCCCAGATTTCTAGTGATTTCTCTGCAGTAACCTCTGACCCCTTCTGCCACCACCCTCTTCTATTTCTTGTGTTTCTTCTCTCATGTGCTTAGATTCCCCTTGGTTTGGCTTCATCTCCCCCTCCCCTGCCTACCCCATCCCACTCCACCACACACAGCACACAACACCAGTCCCACTTTCCTTCTCCATTTCCATTTTGTTTTTCGCTGGGATTCTAAAACCAATCCTGATACTCACACCTGCTCAGGAAATTAAAATGTTTAATCCTTTTTGGCTGTCACATCACTGTGAGGCCAAACTGACAATCTGCTAACTATAGACTCAGAGCTAAAATAACAAAATATTTTGCAAGCTGGGCTAGAATCATAAGGGGCGGATTCTTTTTTAGCCTTCCAAAGCCAACAACGCAAAAGAAAATACTCCACACTTCCCTTCTGGCTTTTCCATTAAACAGTGTGGGGAGACCCTCCCTGGGGTGTGTCTATGGACTTCTTTGCCACCTTCCCCACTCTCTCTCCATCTTCCATCTCACACTTGCTTCTTGTGGATAATCTCCCTCCCTCCCCAAGCGTGTACCATGGAAGGGATCCTGAGAGGCTGTGATAACCAGGAGCCCCACCTGGCATGTGGGTTGCCTGCCCACTGCCTGGCATTGGGCTTGGAGACACGTTAGTTCTCTGAGAGAAGCCTACCTCTCTGAAGGAGGCCAACGCTCTGCTTGCAGATAAAGGGGATGGGTTTGGAATGCATCTCTCCAAGAGGTCTGACGGACACGGCTGATGGAACAGAAGTCGTCCTGAAGGAACAGAAGAAGGACAAGAAGCTCTGACCACACCTGCTTGGACACACCAAGCACACCCCATCTCAGCATCTTTGCTCTCGGTGTTCTGTTTGCCTCAGATGTTCTTCCTCCAGTTCTGTGCATGGTTCTGTCCCTCATCCTTATTTGGATACTTGCTCAAATTTGATCACTTCCCATCTGTCCTACATAAACATGCTTATGTCACTTTCTACTTTTATGACATTTATTGCTCCCTACCCATAACTTAGTTGCTTACCTTTTTTTTTCTTTCTTTTTTTTTTTCTGTTATTCTCTCTCAAATATAAGCTTCACGAGGACAGGAATTTTGTTTTGCTAACTACTAGCTTCTTCATACTTAGAACATGGCCTGGTAAATAGTGGGTGCTCATTAAATGCTTATTAAATGTATGAACCTTGGGAACATCTCAAGTGGGCCAGGCACCATGCCAGTTGCTTTACATCCTTTATCTCATTTCATATTCAAATCATCTTGCTGAACAGTTTATAGTCACCCAGACCTTACAGAGAAGGTGGCCAGAGGGTCATGATGTTAGGGATGCCTGGGCTATTTCCACAGTGACTTGACTTCTGGCCTGTCTGACCTCAGAGTTTATGTCCTATACACCTTAGCTTGCTGCCTTGCGAGCACTGGTGACACCAAGTCTTCCTCCCCATCTTCCTTTCCCAATCCTCCATCTGTGACGGGAAGGACTTTCAGTTGGGGCCCTTGAACACTTTTGAGGATATATAAGAGTTTCTCGGGCCCTCTTCCTGACTACACCTCCCTGGTCTGAAACTTCTCACATCAGTGTTCCTCCTGACTGGCTTCCTGTTTTTCTCAGAACATCCTGAGAGATGATATCTTTCCCTGTGTATTGCTTCAGCTTCTATCCATAATTTAGTGACGTGTGAAAACAAATTTCACCTAAGGAGTTCCATAAATTCACAAAGGAATAAAATATCAAAGCTTTTTAAATCTTTCATATTTGCTTTCTCCCTTGGCAGAGTTGCAGCTTTCTGGATCACAGTGTATAAACGGCACAAGTGAGCTCTGAGGAGGTTGAGAAGTCTCTCTATGCATTTGTTCCACCATGGTACCCAGTCCCAGAGGCCTGCATCCCAGTGATGGGAGACGCATCTTTCTCATGGAAAGGACACTCCAGCCCTGCACCCACATCTGCATGCACGACAATTCTCCAGGTTGCAAGCCTGCTATGCCTGTACCACGGTCACCGTGCATTGGGGCAGGTCCACTCCGCTAGCTGTAATGGTCTCAGTTCTGAACCCTTGCCGATCCCATCCCCCACCTCATATCCAACACTGCTCTCAGTTTGTTAAGCTTCCAGCCTCGTTCACCTGACTGTCCTGCAGACTTGAGGCTGTGCACTGCCTTCCTGTTCTTTGCACCTCTTCCTGTACCAGCCCCATTGCCTTGGGCAGCCTTGTCCTCAAGTGACCTGGTTGAGAACCCCATCTTTGGCTACGTTCTCCTGTGGGAGGCCCCTCCTCTGGGTTTTCACAGGCCCTGAGCAGGGATAACCCCTGTTCTTCAGAAGTTTCTAGATGGCCTTTAATAGATATTTTAGGGATTTGATTTTGAGTGCCCTGGACCCCTTAGAGTGCAAAAAAAGGGAACAGGAGGTTCTTAAGCCAAAATTCTTGACAAGCGCCTTAATTCAGTTCATTCATTTATTCAACAAGAACTTACTGATAACCTGATATACACCAGAGACGGTGCCCAGTGTCAGAGATTAAGAGATATAGGAGCCTCACCTTTCCTCTCACGGAGCTCAGAGCTGTGATGCAGGTCAGAGAAGACAGGGAGTAGGATGAAGCAATGCCGGCCAGTATTTGCTGAGCCTGTATTTCCATATTCCAGGTCCTGTACCAAAGGGTTAACATGCTCCTTCCCATCTAATCTGTGCTTCAGATTAGATGGAAAGGAGCAAATGTAAATGTGTATGCTGTCAGAACAGCTCAGGGATTCCCCGTAGACCCACTCGATGGTGATCAATGGGAAAGAGTGCAGGGCCGACGTCAGACAGAACAGGCCATGTTGCTCTGCCTGTAAGTGGCATCGGGCTGCTCTTAATTGCTACCCCCTCCCCCAACCCGGTATAACCCAGCTGCCTTCTTCCTCTCCTTAACATCTGTAATGTCTTTCTAACTGATTGCTTTCTAGCCAATTTCCCTGATCTACTTTCCTGTGCAGCAAACTGAGTCATCTTTTCAGACAAGAAATCTGATTATAGTACCCCCAGCCCAAACTCCTTAAATGACTTTCTATTTCTTTAAGGCCAGGTCCAAAATCCATAGCTTGGCTGCTAAGGAATTCACCTGGCTCCTGCCTAACCCTAACCCTAACCCTTACCCTGACCTGGCTTCAGCCTCTGAGCTCACCACTTCCTTCTGGCTCACTTCATTCTGGTCCCACAGGCTGTCTGGAAGTTCCTAGAGTGCTATGTTTTTTCCTCCCCCAGGGCTTTGACCATGCATTCCCTCTGTGTGAAAGTCCCCTTCTCCCTTCTCAGGCTAATTCCCATTATTTGACAGTTTTCAGCTTGAACTGTTTTCTCTCACTTCCTTTCCTTTCCTTAGAATAGTTCAGGCCTCCTATTATATGCTTCTGTGGTACCCCATCTTTATTCTTTCAGCCCTTATCATAGCTGTAGATGTTATATATGAGGTGAAATGGTTGGCCATCCACTAGTCTTTGGTCAGAAGACAACCTATAATTAAAATAGCTGTTGTTGGTGTATCTAATCTTATGCCACAAGGACTTTTGTTGAGCAGGAAAAGCTCTCAATGCATCAAACCACAATGGTGGGTCTGTTATTCTTAAAAAGGCAGCTCAGTGCTACTAATAAGTGAATGACCCTATCCCCACATGAGTTATACTCTGGTGTCTCTAAGTACTTAATAATTATAAAGTAATTATTGCTTGTACCTTGGAGTTGTTACATCACAAATTACAATATAAAGGGGACCAGTCCATCAAAGATCTTTCATTGAGGAAGGTGGGGAGCAGGATGGCAGGACAGTAAATTAAAAAGGGAGCATTGTCCTCTTTCTTGTTCATGGACAGGGAGCCCTTTGTCTTCAAAAACATGTGAGACTAAGCAGAGTAATGTGGGCCAAATCTTGAAACATGATTCCCTTTGCAAGATGTAGGTGGTATAAAACATGCTTATATAATTATAAGGAAGGTCGGGTACTTTTGGGAACAGGATGGGATGATAAGCCTAAGATCTTTGAAGAAGGCAGCCCCTTCTTCCGGCAATTTAAGGTGTAGAGAACACCATGCAGTCAGGCTTGGGGACAAACCATCACTGGGACCTTTATAGATAGCAGCAAGTGGACCAGTTTTGAGTGTGTGGTTGGGTGTTTGGCCGGGATTGTCACAGTCTTCAGTTTGCTACACTACAATCTTCCCATGGTCTACACTCAAAATTTAGTAAGAACAAGAGTTTCCTTGAGTGAATTAATTCTATGGTCTTTTCTGACTCCCAAGACTTGATGATAAGCTCTTTGAGGACAAAACCATGTCTTACCTTTGTTGCCCCAATACTCAGTTCAAGGCTTGGTGCAGAGTGGTCACTTAATGTTGTTGAGTTTGGGTGAATGGGTATCTGAACATTTTTCAGTAAGAGGAAGGTAAGAGCCACTGAGAAGGAAGAATTAAGAGAGAAAAGTCTTGATGTGGGTGGGAGGAGATGGGGTGTATTGCTCAGATGTTTGACAAGGGGTTAGTTATAGAGAGGAGAGGAATGCCTGTTCTGATGAGGCAGACAAAGTGAAAGAAGCAGGGGCATTTGGGGATAAGAGTAGTGTAGAAAAGGGAGGTGATATGGATAGACTTGTACTTCTCCATAGTGTTGCTTCTTAACAAAGTTGTAAAGAAGAGATGTGTGTATGTGCGTGTGTGAGTGAGAGAGAGAGAGAAAGGGAGAGAGAGAGAGAGAGAGAATCCTGATTTAAGGGCAAGAGGACTAAGCATCATGGCACAGAAGGAAAACCAGTGAACCTTGGTCTGTGGCTCTTCTGCTTATCTGTATGACATTGGATAAGAAGATGATTTACTTCTCAGAGTTCCTTCCTCAGTAAAAGAAGATTAATTTAGCTCACTGATTTAATGTGATGATTTATTTAGCTATCACAAATGAAATCTCTTTGTCAACTCTACAACATATTGCAAATGTATTTCTTTGAAAGATCTATTTATAGTTTAGTTTGGTTGAGGAAAGAAGTTTAACCCATCTAAACAGTATAATGAACTAAGTATAAAATGTTAAAAAAAACCCCACAAAACTATGAGAGCACAGAAATACAGAATATCAGCTTGGTGGATTTTTGGAAGTCATTGACACAATCTCCCATATTGTATAAGAGTATTTTCCTGTTGTAATTATTTCTATATACATCTCTATTTGTCTGTCCCCATCCAGTTTGCTAATTCCCCCCAAAAGAGATAATATCGCTGTATGTCAGCATCTATTAAAATCTTATTTATAAACTAGTTGCTAATACCTGTATATTGAATTGATCTGTTGAAAGCTCTCATTTTACAATTGGAGAAACAGGCTCAAATATCTCAAGTGACTCTGCAAATCTCACACAACTAGGTCTTCTCACTGCCAGCCTAGTGTTTTTTTACAATCTGATCTCAGGAAAGAGATGGGCCTTGAAGCCGCATAGCACAGGGAGATCAGCTCGGTGCTTTGTGACCACGTAGAGGGGTGGGATAGGGAGGGTAGGAGGGAGATGCAAGAGCGAGCAGATATGGGTATATATGTATATGTAGAGCTGATTCACTTTGTTATAAAGCAGAAACTAACACACCATTTTAAAGCAATTATACTCTAATAAAGGTGTTTAAAAAACAACAACAACATAGGAGCAAACAGAAAACAGCACATTCCTGACAAACAAAACAGCTTGAGCAAAGGCACTGCATCAGAAATAGGGTTTGAGTGTTCAGGGGTCCTTTGGCAGACCAGCCTGGCTGCAGTGGAGGGCAAACACATTTTTACGGGGTTTGCTAACCTCTAATGAGTCCTGAGAAAAAGAATCAAGAAATTGTCAAAGATAATAATAAAAATCTTAATTATTTAGCAATTTGTCCAGTACTAAACTCTAAGGCGGGCAACACTAGTGTCATATAAAATGAATGCAAAATTGAACACATCAAATCAAATAAATGCTTCCTTCTTGCCAAAGTCTCCTTGGAATTACATCACAAACAACCCTCCTGATAGTAATGAATCAAAGAAGTCTCCTTAATTTATTTCAAAGGCAAATGCCATTGGATAAGTTTGAGATCACTAGAGGTCCTTCATGGAGTCTGACCAATCTTAACGGAGCACCCACTTACTTCAGAGGGAAAAGTAGACCAGTGTCTATTAGTCCCTGAATTTCCTGAATCTAGTATCCCAGGACCACGCCTTAGCAGTGTGTGCCACTAAATTGAATAGAATGCATTTCAGGGCTTATTGAAAAATATACATAAAATCATGGAGGGCTTTCTGGAGGAAGGACGACTTTGGTAACATCTTAAGAATGGAAAACTACTGTTAGAACCCTTCATTGTCTCCCTAATGGTGGTGTGCAAAGCCTTCCCAATCCACCCCTCCTTAGCCATTCAGTTTTGTCTCCCAACGTTTCTCTTTCATGTCCATACACCCCAATCATACCAAACTGCTCATAGTTCCCTGAGCTACTTATTGCAATTTCACACCTCTGAGTCCTTAAATATGCTAATTTTTCCACCTGATGCACCATTGCCCTCCTTCTGCCTGGAGAGGATGTCTCCTCTGTGTTCAAGACCCATATGACTATTTCTTCCCCCAACTAAGGTACAGTTGATTACTATTCCTTGTGTCCCAACTCTGTATCTTATATCACCTTCCTTATGGCACTTATCTCACTATCCTGAATCCTTTTTTATTTTAATAAGAATTTTCTGTATTTATCCCTGTGAGCTTAAAGACTAGGCTCCATGTATTACTGGGGACTCTATTCCCACGAAGTCACTGACGCAAAGTAGGTGATCTGTTTGTCAGATGAATGAATGGATTAATGAATGAATGAAAGATACCAGGCTAATAGTTTAATGCTTCCAGGAGCCAGGTGGTTGCATTAGGTAGAATGCAGATGCATTTGGCTGCAAAAAATAGACAAGCCAACTCTATTAGCATAAATGGAAATTGATTCATGCAAAGTTTCTACAGGGCTGTGAGGCCCAGGGTTGGGTGATTCACAGCTCAGTGATGTTAGCTGGACCCGACTTCTTTCTTTCCTTCTCTTCTGCCTTCTCCTCGCTCCCCCTGGTGGTTGCAAGTTGGTTGCCAGCAGCTCCCAAGACCTACAGGCATCCAGATCCACATCAAGAGAGATGACGTGTCTCCTCGGAAAGCTCTTTGAAGAGAAAGGACACACTTTCCCCCAGAAGCCACTAGGTAACATTGTTCCAGTTCTAGTACCCAGTTTGGATTGGGTGGCCACTCCTGAACCAGTAACTGTGGCTGGGAGGTGAGATTTGTTGAGAAGTCGCATGTTCTGTCTTACAGCTGGGGGAAATTGTTTTTGAGGGGAAAAAAATGAGAGAGATGTGGATACCCAACAAAATAAGACTATTTTAAAGAAAGGAAGGCAGGATTTGGGGGAGGTGATCACAGTGACTAGAATGGGATGGAAAGGACATGTCCAAAAGCCATTCCTGTGGTCTGTGTTGGCCCTGAACTTTTATTCCTTGTTGGGTTGGAATTTGGGGCTCTCGCTCATTGTCTTTTACCTTATAAAGTGACAGTTATTAAAAAGAGAAAAGAGAAAAAACTCCCAACAACAGAGTGTGTGTGTGTGTGTGTGTGTGTGTGTGTGTGTCACATACTTACATCTCCAAAGTTTGACCTGATCTTCTGTTCATGATGTGTCTGCCAAGGTAGAGGTGAAAGTCATCTTGAGTCTCTGTCAGGCTGAGGTGCAGCAGAAAGGGTCCTCCTCTTCAGAGAAGCTAGTTTGCTGCTCTTGGAATATACATAAAGGGGACACATTTTTCACTGTCAAATGCCTTCTCCACTCTGCAAAAAATTACAGGTGCAAAAATCCTGTCCAATTAAGGGAAGCTTCAGCATTTGAATTCTGGACTCACTTGCTGGGACCAGATCCAGGGAGGTCCAGCCCTGTGGAACCCCACCCTGTGCCAGGGGTTTATTCACATTGTCTTCTTTGATCATCCCTGTGGTTACACTAGGGAAAGAGATCTGCAAGGGGATTCACAGGGAAGGCACTTCTCCTTGAAAACAGGCTTGTCCCAGACACATCACCAATCTACCCCCTTCATCTCCCTCCACCTACATGCTGAAGGTTTCTTTTGACACCTTTCTCTTCTGACCATGCATTTCTTTTCCACTTCACCACAAAAACACAAACAAACAAAAAACAAGCACGATCAACCAACAGATAAGTTCCCTCCTACAAAAACGAAGTCCAAAAAACACAAAAACAAACCAAACCACCACCACCATCAACTTTTACTGACTTCACAGTAAGAGTATTCAGCATGAATCCAAAGTTTTAATGTTGTCTGGAACAAGTTTACATTCATCTCACTGAATTAACACAAAATTCAAGTCTGTTTAAAAGGCAAGGAAACTTGGACACACCAGGGAAATGTTTTAGTTGACATATGCTCGTCTTAGCCTCTGCCTGAGTAGAGATGTGTGCTGTCTGGTGGACCCCTGCTCTGTTCTAGTCTTTGATTTTCTCTCCCATGAAAGGAAGAAATACATTGAGTCAGCAAATACTCATTGTACTACATGGCAGGTACTAATATTAGTTCTAGGAATATAGCTATGGACAAGATCTCCCTGCACCTGCTCTTCCAGAGCTTAATTCCAGGTGGAAAGATGGACACTAAACCCGTGAATCAAGATGTGATCAAGAGAATTTCAGCTGGCGATAATTGCAGTGAAGAAAATAACACAGGGAGATGTGGTAGGAAGTGTCTGGGGTGGAGGGCTAAGTTAGATAAGGTCAGGGAAGACCCTCTGGAAGAAGAGGACATTTGAGCCGAGGCTTACATGATGGGAAGGACCCAGCCATAGGGAGGAATGAGGTAGTGCTTTCCAGGAAGTGAGAAGCAAAGTCAGAGTTTCGAAGTCAAGAGTGAGCTTGGCTTGTTTGAAAAAAACAGAGAGAGCAAGGGAAGACTGGTGGATTGTTTCTGGATTCTGGTCCTTTATTCTTAGGGTTACCCCTGACCCTAATGCACAATTTAACCCTCATAGCAGCCATACTTTATACACACTATGCCTATTTTAGAGATATACAAACTGACACCCAGGGTCAGTGGGCCACTTGAGATGACATAGCCAGCCAAGAGCAGAGGACATATGGACCCCACGCCCCACCCACTACTAGGTCAGTGTGAGAGGGTCAGTCCATGCAAGACTATCCTTACTTCTGATACCAGTTGCAGGTTCAGAGGTTTCCCCAAACCAACTCTAGGTTCAATAATTTGCTAGGAGGTATTCACAGAACTCACTGAAAGCTGTTACACTCATGGTTATGGTTTATTACAGGGAAAGGATGCTGATGAGAAACAGCCAAGGAAATAAGCATGTAGGACAGAGACTACAAGGGTATAAAATGTGGAGTTTTCAGTTGTCCTCCCCAAGGAGTCAAGATGACATTTCCCTCCTGGCACTACTCCATGTGACAATACACATGGAATATTGCCAATCAGGGAAGCTCACCTGAGCCTTGGTGTCCAGAATCTCTATTAAGGCTCCATCAAGTGGGCATGGTTGGTTGATTGCCCTCATGACTTCAGTCTCTAGCCCCTCCAGAGGCTGACTGATATTCCATGACCAAAAGCCTCCACCTCAAATCATATTGTTACTATCAGGTGTGGCCAGCCCCACCCTAAATCACATTCTTAGGCTATCCAGTGTGACCCAAGGGACCCAGGCAAACAAAGACAACACTACCAGGCATATCCCAAGGGCCTGGAGGTCACTGCCCAGTAGCGAGCACAAAGGCCACAGGTCTTTTTGTGGAAGATTAAATTTTTAATTGCCCACTCTATACACATCTTCTACAGGACATCGTTTCAGTGGTGCTCAGGCTTCCGGCACACACGTTGTTCTTCTCTTGGTCCTCTGCATCCTTTTGGATGCATTGGGTGAGGCGGGGAGGTCCTTCCCTTCATTGGCCGGCACACAGGGCAGGAGCACCTTCCATCCACTGCAGGTGGGACATTCTCTCACTTGCCAGGTGCAGGCTCCAGAGCAGACATTGGTGGGAGGTTACCTGGGAGGCAGCCTGGGAACTTGATGGAAATTACCATTGACAGGTTGTCCTCATACAGCATTCTGCTCAGAAAGGGCAGCCTGGAGAGGAAGGCAACAAATTGGCCCTCTCCTACTGTCTCTATGGCAACCACTGTAGTCCAGTACTCTGGGTCCTTCAGATCCATTCCTAAGCTTTATCCCTCCTCCTGACCAAAAAGTTGTCAGCATTGTTTGAGGGCAGGTGCACTGCTTGTGAATCCCCTCTGGGCCATGACAGTTCAGGCAGGTGCCTCTCCTACTGTGCTGGTAGCTGGCATCTGACAAAGAGAGAGAGGGAGCTGACTTGCCTGTGGACCCACCTGAAATTGGTCCTGTGTCTTATCATGGCTCTGCAGTCCCTATATTAGGATCTCCATCCACCCACCTCACTTTAGACTAAGCTACTTACCTGAATAGGCCCTTCCTTTTCAGCCCTGCTCTCTCCTCCTAGATCTATCCAAGTCTGACCCAATCTGAACTATCCCTCCAAGTTTCATCAATAGAGAGGTAGTGTGGTGGGCCAATGAGAATGTGAGATCACACAGTGATCGTTGGAAAAACCAAAACCAAGTCTGCCTGTGCTAGCTTAACTCATTTGGAAAATTACTTGGAATCTCTGTGCCTGTTTCCTCCTGTCTAAAACATCGCAGGCTTCTTATGAAGGAGTCTGTACACACAAGTGTTGAAGGCAGTGATCAATACATTATTAGCTATTATTGTTGTCCTGGTGGCTGCTGTGAGTGTTCAATGAGGGGATACATGTCATTAGTACACAACAGTTGCTCATTGCACACATTTCCTTTCTCGCCAAGGTCTTCTTTGTCCTCTTTGCCTGAAACCGTATATAAGCCCATGTTCCTGTTCTCTGAAGTAAAAGACTTTTGCTTTAGTCTCCCAGGCCTCCCTTGAGTCTCAAAAGGCTGACTCAGGAGTTAATGATCAGAAATGTGAAGATGTAGAAACAAAGAATAGTTAGGCTGGGAAACTGGTAACAATTTAGGCTATAAATCCACCACATAGCAGAGTCACCAAACTCCCAGTTCCCTGAAAGATATAGATGAAGGCCTGACACACATTTCTAAGTTGTTTTTATAGGAAGCTGACCCCCACCAGATGAAAACTGCTGCCCACAAGAACATAGGCCCTAGACCAGTTGAAACCAGAAAGTTGATGATGCTTGAAACTTCACCTTGATGCCAACCAATCCAAGAATTATGCATGAGCTGATCACGCACCCTGCAGCCCCTCCCTCACGTGGCCTTTAAAACCCCTTCCCTGAAAACCATCAAGGAGTTTGGGTCTTTTGAGCATGAGCTGCCCATTCTCCTTGCTTGGTGCCCTGCAATCAATGCTGTGCTTTCCTTCACCACAACCCAGTGTCAGTAGATTGGCTTTACTGTGCGTGGGTGAGCAGACCCAAGTTTGGTTTGATAACAAGCCTAGCTCATCATGCACAGCACTTTGGGAGCTGAATGCACACACACACACATGCATACACAATCTTCATTCTCTCATCTCCAACCACAGCACCCTCCTTGCTCTTCCTCAAGTGTCGGAAACGAGCCCATCTCCAGACATTTGTTGTTTTATGTCTTTTGCTTGTAACACTTTTCCCAGGATAGCTGTGTGAATCAGCACTTTATTTCAATTGGGCCTGTGTTCAAACACCAGCCCTTGAGAGGCCTTCCCTGACCTCACCACTCTTCCCCTTCCCCTGCTTGTTTTCCCCCATGGCATGTATCACTCCTGATGTTATATTATACATCTGATTGCTTATTTTATATCTTCATCAGAACTTATGTTACATCAGAACAGGTTCTTTGCTCAGTACTCTGCCCTCTATTCCTAGAATAATGCTAGTTACATAGGAGGTACTCATCTGATATTTGTTGAATAAACTAAAGCATATTCTCTTACATCGTGTTCTCATGGTTTTTATGTTTTGTTTACACATACAGGCCTAGAAGATGGTGTCAAGGACTTATCTGTTTTTTCTCTCCACTTAGTACACTGCAAAAGCATTGGTTTATATCCCACACTCAATGAAGACAACTATAATTCACTTATATTTATCTACCTATCAGTTTCTTTTTACTGAAAACGGATTTACTGATGTCTGTGTTGCACCTAGTCCTATGCTTGATTTTCTAGGAATTGAAAGATGATTGAAATGTTATCCTGCCTTCAAAGAGCTCATAGTTCAGTAAATTGAAATAACACCTCAGAAGAAGAAATGTGTTTTCCATGGTGACTCAGTATAGTATATATAAACACATGCACACACGTGATGAAAACAGATATTTTAGGAAGCAATGCTCTCTGCTGTTGTCTATTCATTCTTTGGCACTTTTCAAAAATGCTGCTGGCAACTCACTATACTGATTTTATGACTCACTAATGAGTATGACCTATAATTTAAAAAACACAACTGTAATACAACTTAGTTACTTTCCCAGATTACATAGGGAATTGTGTAATTATTATTTCCCAGATATTCCATGTCTGCCTTCTCCACTATGATAATGATAATGATATATACTACTATCTTACCCTATACCAAACACTGTTTTAAGCACATTTCATGGATTATCTTGTTAAATCTTAATAACAAGACTTCGAGGCTAGGCCTATTATTAACCCCATTAAACCAACTGGAAAATAAGCCCAGAGAGATTAGAAAGTCATATTTTTGTTGTTTTTTTTTTTGGCCGCACCCTGCGGCATGCGAGATCCCAGCCCAGACCAGGGATCGAACCTCTGTCCCCTGCAGTAGAAGCGTGGAGTCTTAACCACTGGACTGTCAGGGAAGTCCCTAGAAAGTCATCTTATCTAAAATCTTATAACTGGTGAGAGGCAGAGAGCTGGAATCTGTCTTTGGGGCTGTGCTCTTAACCACTACACCACACTGATTCTCTAGAGCCACTGGACTTGGTCAAGGACCATATCTGTTTTCACTTGTATGTCCAGATTTGAAAGCTCCCAATTCCCCTGGGCTCTTTCTCCCTTTTAGTGATGTTATTTCTCCATCTCATAGTGTAGTATGGTAAAGTATATATCTGATCTTTACGCCCAGTTCCTGGTACAGAGCTTCAAATGCCCTTGGAATTTCTTAAGTTACTAGAGTGTGTGTTATGCTAATGAGGTGACTCATGGTGTATTCTTAGATGGCTTCAGGATGTTGGGTGCTCATCAGAAAGACCTACTTAATAATTAGAGGGTTGTGGCCTCATTGCACCTGGTCTTATGCACCTTGTTCATGAGAAGCTGCCCGCCATCTCCATATGAGGCTGGTTTCACTACAGGTCACTATTTTTTGGTCTGCTGAGTTTTCTGATTTTTAAAGAGTGTTTATATCAGTCATAGATGGAGAGTACAGAGGTTAGATTTAACTCTCAAGTGGGCACTATGTTTTTAAAATCCAGAAAAATTTCCTTAACCTGGATTTGTGTCTTCTCTTGGGACATCAGCTCTGGCAACTCTGGGAGCACACTTCCTCAACTCCAACAATGGACCAGATCAGCAAGTGCCTCCGTACACAGTTCACACTTACTCTCACATCCCCTGTCCCCACCACCCCTCACTGCCTCACCTCAACTCTACTCATTCACATTAACTGCCCAGCTTCATCCTTTCCCTACGTCAATGTTATCTCCCACCTTTTCGGTCCAGAATGTCAAGTGCAAATGGAATCCAGGAAGTTTCATTCTTTTCTTCCACAGTCATTCATTTGTTTATTCAACAAATAAAGAGTGAGTGCCTGAATGTGCAGAACTATTCTAGATGCATGGATGTATTTTAACACGAGTATTTAAATATGACTGCCCTCCCCAACCCCCCATGAAGGAAGGAAGGCACAGTTATTTGGGAAGATGGAGAAGCTGACAAAAACAGTACAATACAATACCTAATTAAATGGAAAGGAGTACAGGGTGCTTTGTGGATACAGAGGACAACTGATCCCATGAGGGTCAATGGGATGGTGAAGGAAGACTGCCAGCCTTTCCTTAGAGGCAGTCTTATGGTTGGTGTGAAGGGTAATTAAGACTGATCCTGGGGGAATAGAAAGAGTCCTCCAAGCTGGGGCAGGGCAGATTTTGAAAGACAAGAGATATGGTTGCATAGGCACAGAAACAGTTCAGCGTGCTTGGAAAGGACCTGAAACGGGATAAGGAGGGGGGATGACAGTGTCAGCTACACATGAAGGAACATGGAGAATGGGAGGGCAGGATCCGTGGGGCTGCCTAGGCAGAGGTCCTAAATCCATGGGTATTGAGGATCTGGACCACTGGCAGGAGCCAAAGAAGGATGTCAGCAATGGAAAGAGCCAGGATGTAGAAACACACAGACCCAAGAAGACCGTGAGTGCCATCCTAAGCATCTTCTGTAGAGCACAAGCCTCCAGTGATGGAGCTGGATGAGCCAGAGACACACCTGGTTTGTCCTTACTCCCAGCAGTGACACAGGAATATCTTGACAGCTCTCTCTCAGCCTCCAGCAGAGGGAGAGGAGGAACAAGTAAAAAAGCTGACCATGCCCCCAGCCGATTCTATATTTCTGGAGCCAGATGCCTGGCTCAAGAGAAGGGAAAATTTGTCACTTGATATAAGATTAAAGTTTTAATCTGTGTTAGTTTGCAATAACCGATAGTAACTGAGACCTCCAAGGTTTGCACAAAATGTCATCAAAGGACAAGAAGAGAGTTTGACAGGGCCTGGTTGAAAGCAACGATTGGAAAAAATAAATAAAATATTTACATGTGGGGGTGTCATTGGCTACACATCACCTAATATGCTGGTTACATAGGGCTGAACAAGATTCATGTCAATCTGAAGGACTTATCTGAGTGGCTGGTCCTGAGTTCCAGACTTAGACAAAGATGGTCTGGGAATGAGAAGGGTCAGGAACATGGGAGGCACAGGGCACATGACCCCCACAGGGTGAGGGTGATGCAAAGGCAACTAAGCAGCAGGTGAGTTCACGGGCTCAGGCCAGAGGCAGGGTAGGTGGCCTCATCTACTTGGGGTTTCTGAGGGCTTAGGCAATAAGTAAAGAAGACACGGAAAAACAGCACAGAGCAGGAGACTCTGGCACCTAGGGAATGGCGGGGGCAGACACACTCGCTTTGTCCACCTTGTGGTCTAAACAGTGACAGGTAACTCCCCAGGTGCATGTCCTTCGACATGCAGGCCAGCCACCTTCTCATGTCGACGGTGACCGTGGATCCATACGGATCAGCGTGTCTGTTATGCTTCCTTTAACTCTCAATTACTGTAAATGAATTTCTGCAGAAACACCGAGAAGGGGGAAGATTTACAACAGATTAACTTTCATTTAGTTTAACGGAATTGTCTAAATGCATAAATCCGAGCCTGCCTCAAGTTCATGAATTTTTATAGCTCCTGCTTGGTTGACAATCCTTTTCTCCCTTTCTTTCCTTCCTCCACTCTTCTTGTCCCCTCCTCCTCTGCTCTGCCTTTGGATCTGCCTGGGTTCTGCACCTCTGTCAGACACTTTGCGAGTCGGAAGGTGAAAGCTTCCAGAGACCTGTGTAAAATATATTTATGGTGTGTCTCTGCAAATACTCTTGTTTAGTCATAAGAGTATAAATGCAGCATGACAAGCAATTTGTTGCATGAAAGCATATTAATGACTTGACATATTCATACCTACTTGTATGATCAGATTTTTTTGCCAGTGACATACTCTGGTCCAAAGTGTCTTATATTAAGACTACCCCTTTCCTCGTATTAAGAGAACATCTCCCCAAGTTCCCATATGATTCCTGTGGGTGCCAACGAGCTCCTTTCTTTATAGTTACTGGGAGCCTTACTGTGGGAAGCAGGGTGTCCAAGGGAGACAGGTTTTCCATTAATTGAATCAATAGAATTTCCTGGCCCAGCTACTTCTGTTAGATGTTGGGGTGTACAATGGGACAGGACTGCAATGGCCCCACTGCACAAGCTCACTGTCTAGGGGGGTGCCATGGATATCTAAGTCCAGGGCTGAGCTGGGATGAACCTATTCAGTTTTCTGTCTAACGCTACCTTCCTGCAAGATTGTCATGGAAAGCTCCCATCACACTTCTAAGACTGTTAGTGACCGTAATGACCAGATACTGGGGTAAGGCAGAGCAATCATTTGGGGAATTAGGACCTCTATCAAACCCATTTTGTTTTCTTCCATGACTTCTCTCTTTGGAGCCATTTTGCCCAGGAGGGAATTATCCAAAGCAAACCATCCCATAAAGAAACAACAGTTCTCAGGTTTATGAGACAAAGGTCAAGACAATAAGACATAAAACAGAGAGGGCTTAAAAGACAATTCATGTCCATGTTTACTTTCACTGAGACTGGGAAAGCTCTGAGCTGGGGAGAGGGTGGTGAGGAAACAGAGGGATGGGAGCGGTGTGAGCCCTGCCCTGGCCTGTCCTCCCCAGTGAATCCAGTGGGGTGGGGGCATGGAGAGAAGCTGTGTTAAACCTGGTGAGATAAGAGGCGCTCTGCTGCATCAGGACCAGACTTGAGGATGGTGCTGATACCGACCAGTTTTCTTGGCCTCCTTAATCAATAGAAATTGACTAGAGGCCAGACTAGAAATTCAGGCAAGGCTTTATTGGGGCTCCTGCAGGTGCAGAAAGGAGCAAAAACAAGTAATAGGTTCCCTTGCTCACTCCCCGAGCGGGTATGAGCTGGTTCCTTATATGGGGTGAAGGTAAGGGTGTGTCCAGGGGTCGGGCTGGAGGGGTGGCTGAGGTGGTTTGCCCACCCGTCTGGTGGTGTTGTGTGCAGGGGGCATGCACAGTACCCTGCTTTTTCTCCCAACACCTTGTTTTTGCTCCTGGCTCCTCAGAGGTGGCAGTTGGGTTTTTTGTTCTTTGTCCATAATTTGCCCCAACTGTGCATGCACGCAGTTATTTTTAGTCCCATATAGTTTCTTTGTATTTCATTGCTTGAGGAGATGTTTGTCCAGGTTCAGGCATTGCAGCAAAAGTTCCCAGGTCCCAGGCTGTCTCAGTGCCAGCCTCACAACTCCACTCTGCACCACAAGGTGGTGGGGGGGTGATGGTGGTTAAGATACGGAAGCAATACAGATCAAGTTCCCCCAGGACTTTTCCCTTTTCCATCCTCAGGGCTGTTTTAAGCATTAAAAGGGGAATCATGCAGCAATCGGACACAGCGATGACTGATGACACAGAGGTCCAGTGAGGAGCTATTGGTACAACCCGTTGATGAGGTGCCATGGGCTGGAATGGCGCATGGCAGTGGGAATGGCAATGACTCAACAAAATGACAGTGAGGCAGGAGATAGATGGGCTCCAGTCTAGGCATTTACAACTGGCCTCCTAGTTACATTTCTTGGGGTGAGAAAAAGATGAGCTTCAGGCCGGACACTTACAAGTAGCCTCCTGTTTGCATTACATGAGACAGGAGATAGGTGGGCTCCAGGTTAGGCATTTACAACCAGCCTCCTGTATGCCCTCCGAAATGGAAGCAACAACAGAAACAGGGTAAATAGCCAGGCTCTGTATCCTGTGGACACCTTAAGATAACAGTCATGGCAGAGACAGAGAGGGGCTAAACCCTGTTTGAGGAAAAGATCAAGAGGTCATATATTTCCCATCCTTGGCGCAAGGGAGACACTTCACATGTACAGAAAGGCTCCTTGGGGGTCAAAAATCAGGGGACAATGTCAGGCCATAATGAGTCTTGCTTCTCCTAGACTCCTTTGTGTTGAGATCCATCTTGGCTGAGAGGTGTGTGTGCACCTAGGGGGAGGGTCCTGAAACAAATTAGCCAAGGGGGAAAAAGCAAGATGATTGGCCAGAAGCGAGACAAAGACCCAGAAGAACTGCCCTATATAAATGACCTAATTGGGACTTTCCTGGTGGCACAGTGGTTAAGAATACACCTGCCAATGTAGGGAACATTGGTTAGAGCCCTGGTACGGGAAAATTCCACATGCCGTGGAGCAACTAAGCCCTTGTGCCACAACTATTGAGCTTGCACTCTAGAGCTGGCAAGCCACAACTACTGAGCCTGCATGCCACAACTACTGAAGCCCATGCTCCTAGACACCATGCTCCACAACAAGTGAAGCCACCACAATGAGAAACCTGCACGCTGCAATGGAGAGTAACCCCCACTCGCTGCGACTAGAGGAAGCCCACGCACAGCAATGAAGACCCAACGCAGCCAAAATTTTAAAAAATAATTAATTAAATTTAAAAAAATTTAAAATTTATGTTTAAAAAATAAATAAATAAATGACCTAACCTCTTCTTTACTGCGCTCCTCCTCATTAGGGGGGATGCCCACACCATTTCTCTCTGGGTGTACATCTCTGCCTTGCTTCTATCTTAACTAAACAAACTGTTTCTCTGTGTGCTCTCCCACTTGTTGTTGTGCTGTGTCTCTAATAATAAACTTTGTACCTGTTTTTACAGTCTTTGCCTCCGTGAGAAATGCATTTTTCACTGGGGGCAAGAGCCAGGGAAAAATAGCTTCTAGCTTCTAGCCCTTGCCTGTCTGGTGGCTAGGATTCCTGGTTTTCATCTAGGCTACCCAGGTTCAATTCCTGGACAAGGAATTAAGACCTCACTTCACGCCACCGCTCACTGCTGCCTCTCCGAGATCAACAGTAGAAGACGGGAAGAAAGTCAGGTGATGTGAGCATTGTACCCGGGTATCACAGTGATGCAAACTTCTACTAGATTACAAATCATCCCTGCCCAGGGTGTATAGTTCCTCTTCCACAATTCATTAGCTTTTGACCTGAAGCACAGATACCTTAGAGACTAAAATTTAGTGAGAATATTTGACATTTTTATAATTCCATGACCAAAGCAGACCTTGCAGGACAAAAGTCAAATTGTTAGTTTTACCCCTGAGACCCGGAGAATTTCATAAGAATATGAAAAAAAGAATCCTATGACTTATATCCTCCTCAGAAGAAACCTTTCCCCTCTAAGCTATTTTGTAACATTCTAGGAGATGGAAGGGGATAAAACAAAGCTTCTCTTGAGATGGTCAAAATAAAATTAATTCCTATTCTCGGGATGAGGTTGAGAAAGCACAATGGAAATTTTTCTCACCGAGCCCAGAGGCTGCTTGGTCTCTCTGGCGATTTGTAGGAAGTTGTTACCTCTGTACACATTTACTTGTGCCCTCGTGCACAAGGGGCTGTGCCTGGTGCTGGTGCTTTGATTCTGACAGCAGTGAGCCTTAGTGGGGAGAGAAGCCTTCCCCAGCACAGCAGGACACAGGCAGCACAGCTTCTTGGGGGAAGATGACTCCACAGAATGTCTTGAAGAAGATGGCTTTACCAGAGTGGAAAAGAGGTTACAGGGCTTTTCTGGAAGAACAGAGAAAAGGAGGGAGACCAGAGCTTCTGCTTTCAGGTCGGGTGTATTTGCGACAGCTCCAACTCTGACAAGAGAACTATACATTCTATCTACCAGCAAGACATTTTGGTGGCTTCAGAAGCCCACGAGCTACCATCTGTAGCCCTCGTGGCCAATCACAGTCACTTGAGACACAGTGTATGCTCTTGCCTGCCCTCTTTTGTAATGTGAACTTTGTAGATTTGTGTTCTTTTCTTTTTCTTTCTTTCTTTCTTTTTTTTTTTTGGTTATCTAGATTTAAGTGTTTCATATATTAAAAAAAATACATAGTCCCTGCCTTGCAATTATTTGTGTTGATGCTTTGTTTGCATACTAGATTGTAAACTACTAGAGGGCAAGGGCCATTGTTTTTGCATCCTGGCTTCCCCCGTAGCATCTGAAAGCATTATACAGAGCACTGCATCTGATGGCATGGGCCAGAATACAAGATTTGAAGCAGGAAGAGCTGGGTGTGCTTCTGGTTTTATCTCCTTCTTCCAGTGTGACCTTGTCCACCTGACCTAACTTTTTTGAATTTCAGTTATGTTATCCCAAAAGTGAAGATACCAAATTCAGCTACTACAAGGCATTATTGTTAGGATGAAATGGCATAAATGATAAGAAATGGATAAGTTAATATTTGGAGGTTAAAATTTGATCAGTCTTAGGTTTAGGCTATGTTAAACCAAAAGCCATAATTTCCTAGTTGTAGATCATTAAGTTTCACTAGGAATGAGGCGAAACAAGGACTCAACAGGCATTCAGACTGGTGTCCTATTTTGAATCTTTCACTTTTTACTGGTAACTTAATCAAAATCACAGTATCTTTACTTACCTACCACAATATTATGTACCCAATAATGTACCTAAAGATGTTCCTGTAAAAGAAGAGATCACATAGGTAATTGCCCACTCTGGTTCCATACTCCTGTTCTGTTTCCACTTCTGTGCAATTTGTCTGCAGAGATCTAGACTTACATTTTAATTGGAATCCTATGAATATTAATCACATATATATGATTACTGTGACACTGTATATTATATTAGGATGTAAGCTCCTTGAAGGTAGTAATTTTTGCCTGATTGTTTTATTTCTGTGTCCCCATCACTTACAATGGCTTCTGACTTATGTATTCAATGAATATTGAATGAATGAGTGAATGAATGAGTGCCCTCCCAGTGTTCGGCCAATCATAGTGATTCCTTTGGATGCTAAGGCAGCTTGGATTCGGCATTGTCAAGGGCAGGTAAAATGAATGAAGCTTGGTTGTCCAATGTGCTTGCCTCTTGCAGTTGAGTTAATTTGATACCTGAGGCGTCTCCTGGAGATTATGTCAAAACAGCTAGTTTCCTAGGCAGACAGGCAAGGCTCATAAATCTGCTCCATTCATTCTCACTCTCTTTAACAACAACAAAAATTCATTTTGAGATAAAATGTCCTGAAGGGGCCTTCAGTAATATGCATCACCAAAATGGAGAGAGTCAAACGCATCACCTCAATCCTGGGACGCATATTTCATTGCTAGTTAGTGTCAAACATTATCTCATTTGTCAACAAAGAAGTATGGGGAATAAATACTACCAGGCAGGCACGTGGAACAGGCTCTCTTTTTAACCAGAAGAGTATGTGTTTAGAAGGAAGATGGGTCTAGCAATGGGTGAGTTTATCACTTCCTATCAATGAAATTCGATAGGACACGTGCTCAGACCTTGACTGAGATACCATGAAGCTGACATATAATTAGTACACTCTTTCTAGTGATAGTAAACAGTTACATTTCAATTACTCTGAAAACACCAGAACAAACACAGAAAACGTGTACTTTCAGAGGTGTTATATATTCTTTGTCTCACATATAACTGAAAAAAAAAAAACAACAACTGTGAATTATGCTGGGAAATTTGTTGCTGACTTTATTCAAAGTGTTCAGTGAAGGTCAGAGAGAATCAAGACTGTATTTACAGGATGAACATTTATTTGTAAAGAAGGGGAAACGTGGGTACAAAACATGAATTGTATTTTTACTACTTGGGAGGGCGAGTTGGTCTACCTGTTTTCTTCATTCAAAAGTTTCATGCCATTTCTTAAGCATGTTCTATTTTTGTAAGGATTTTAGGAGTCAACTTCCATGGCAAATCTTGTTGAGTTTTTAATTACTCTTAATTTATAGACACAGTTGGATGATATTATTTTTAAAAATTCTCTCATATTTTTTCTAGTAATTTACAATTTCTTTAACTTTGATTCATACAAAAAGTAAAGTAGGCATCTATCTTCCATTACTTTCCAGAAGGTTAGCCATTTGTCCAAACACCAGGTATCAATCAATCCATCTTTATTTAACTGGTTTGACCTAACATTATATCTTTTACTAAATTTTATCTTATTTTTGAACTCTCTTTTCCATTTCATTGATGTATGTCTGCTATTTATGCGCCAATATTAAGCTTGTAATTACTATACTTTATAATACTTGTGATCATCTTCTTTAGAATTATTTGGGGTATAATTTTATGTTTGCTTTTTCATATAAAGTGTTGAATTAGTTTGCTTTTACTAACTCTCCTTCCCTTTTAAAATGTCAAAATCATATAAATATACATTTATAGATTTACAGATAGGATGTTGACAGCTTTACAGATTTATATAGATTTATTTATGAATTTATAGAGTCTTCATAGCTTTATAATATTGACTTTTTCTCCTCCAAAATAGAGTATGACTTTCCATTCATTAAAATAGGTTTTTTTTTTAATAATTCTCACTAGCATTCACAATTTTTTTCATAGTGTGCTAGCATATTCCTTGTTAACACATATTTTTATTCTTTGTGGCTATTATAACTGCAGTCTTTTTCTCATTATGTTTTCTAGGTGGTTAATCGTTTTACAGTGGATCGCTATTGAATTTTAAATGTTGATTTTGTAATCAACCACCTTACTGGGTTCTTTTTTAGTTCTTAATAGTGTTCAGCTAACTTTCTTGGGCCTTCTAGACATGCTCTATTATCTTTGGCAAATGACAATAATTTTGAATCCTTTCCAACTTTATGTGTCGTATTTCTTTTTCTTGCCTACTTGTACTGGCTAAGACCTCCAGAATAATGATAAAAATAGTGAAGAGAATGGCCAATATTGTTTTACTCCTGATTTTAGTAGGGATGCTTTCAGTGTTTCACCATTAAACATTATGCTGGCTTTGGCTTAATCTATTGGTACTTTATTAAGAGCTTTATTTTAATTTTAAAATCAGGAATAGGTATCGAATTTTATTGAATATTGTTTGTCCAGTAGGTACAGAAGTATTTATGCCTTTTTGGCTACTATGATGAATATTGTATAAGGCATTTGGTGGCTATATATTCCTGTATTAATGTCCTGTAGGATTGCTTGTTAATATATCATATAGGACATTTACAATATTTACAATCTATTTACAATAATGCAATTTATTAGTAAATTTTGTCTATGTCTTATGTCATTTTATGTCATCGTACTATTTTTGGTCATATTTTCATATCCAGAGTATTATGGTTTTGTAAAACTAATTTGGGAACTTTTGGTGTTTATGCTCTGAAAAAAATTTGAAAGCACTTGGGCAATCTGTTAGATGAAACATGGATAGAATTCATCTGGAACCTGTGATGCCTGGTATCATTTATCATGTTCCTTTGCACCCTGTATTTCTGTACATTTATGCTTAACTCTATAGACTTTATTAAATTTACATTTAATTTTACTTTTACAAGACTACTTCTTAAGAGTTGCAGGGTATTTCCATTAGAATGGCCTGATTTTCTCTCTTTTTATGTTATTAGTAGCCATTGATAATCATTGTCTAGACCCATTAATTAATTGGATTTCAATTATTGATATAATGATTCTATCATTTATTCCTTGTTTATTTGATGAAATAATTTCATAAATAGACAACTTCTCATCAATATTTGCTTATTGTGAGTTATAGTTCATATAGTAAATATAGTAAAGGTAAGATAATTTTTTTTTTTTTTACCAGTTTTCAAAATAATAAATTGTTTCCTTAGCAATGACAGGTGTTTTGCTTGTTTTGTTGTTGCTGCTTTTGTATCTTTATGAACTCCTGGATTTAGACTTGATGTGAGCAGTTAGTAATGTAAGTAACACATTTTGCCACCTCTGAACAATAAAACCTTGTGAAACTTGCTCCATGAATCCTTTTCACAGAGACTTTCTAGTATTTGATATTTTTCTTGCTTTCTGATAGGAAAAACTGTTATATAGTTTCATTTTGTACATTTTCTTTTGCTTTAGATCTGGAATCCAGAGTCATTTTCCCATAGTCCTGGTTTATCTCAGTAAGAAGGTATTTACAGAAAGTACTCTGTGCATGAGGTGTGTTACTGACACTGGGCAATCATTGTTTTTAGGACTTTTCAGTGTATAGAGTAACACAAATTTTTAAAACATTTTGTTGTAAGTTCATACTGAAACTTCAAGCTATAATTATTATCTGTCATAATTATCAATTTTCCTTATTTCATACCACACACATACCAATTTCATGATGACAATATTAACACCACTAACAGAGAGCTTTACATGTATGTGGCAATTTGAGGCATCCAGAACTGTGAGAAAATAAATTTCTGTTTTTTAAGCCACCAAGTCCATGATAATTTGTTACAGTAGCCACAAGAAACTAGTACATGTTTTTTTCCACTTTTCAGCTATTATGAATAATGCTGCTATGAACATTTGCTTACACATTTTTGTGTTGACATGTTTTCATTTCTCTCATGTACACACGTTTGTGTCAACATGTGTTTTCATTTTTCTTCCCATATATCTGGGAGGGTAATTCTTGATCATTTCTTTTAGCTATGTGAATATATTTATAATAACTGCTTTGAAGTCTCTGTCTACTAAGTCCCAAATCTGGCTCCTCTCAGGAACATTTTCTGTTGGGTACTTTTTTTCCTGAATATGTGGTATACTTTCCTATTTCTTTGCATTTCTCATAATTTTGTTGTCCTTGTTGTTGTTGAAAACTGGATATTTCAGATAATATATTGTAGCAATTCTGGTCAAATCCCTTCCCCATCCAGTTTTTAGTACTCTTATTTGTGGGGTTTTTTTTTTTCTGTTATTTATTTTCTTGTTGCTGCTTTTCTGTTTAAGAAATTACCTGGACCAATTCTGTAGAGTCTGTATTCTCTGCAGTTGAAGCCACTGAGTTCTCTGCTACTTTTCTTAAGCTTTTGTTCTTATTTTTATGCTTGGCTTCCTGGGATTTATCCCTAAATCAGTATAATGTAGTAGTCAGCCATTTTTAGGTGAGAAGATTTCCTCAAATGCCTTTCTTATCCGTCTTCCTCCCTTTGCTAAGGGGAGCTGTGTAAGAGGGCAAACCTTCAAACTTCAGACAGTCTACACGATAGACCTAGCTTTCACTCCCACCATGTGCAGGGCTTCAAGTTCATCCTGAGGAAAGTGCTCTTATTTTTTTACCATGTTTTTCCTGGGCATGTGCACAGTCTCCTGCGTGAGCACCAACTTTGAGATCTGCAGGAATGTCAGATCTTTCCAAATTCCCTATGGTCATCTTTTTTTCCATAATTCCCTTTTATATTCCTGGCTAGACTGTTGTTTACTACAAACAAAGCAAGTCATAGCCTTAGGCAGCTACAATGTTGTCAAGAGATTGATATTGCTTTGATAGTCCCCTAAGGGTAAGGTTTTTTTTTTTTTTTTTTTTTCTTCTTAATGAGCTGAGCACTGACTTGAATTGAATAGCCACAGTACCTGGGCATAGAGATTTTTCTGGTAGTTGGAAGTTCATATAACATATTTACTGTGCTCTGAAGATGGTGCTTTTAATGGGATATCAGAAAAGTTCAGTCATCCTGTTTGGCTGCAAGAATATTGGCTTTCCATAGCTACCACACTACTGAGCAGAGCATGACAGGTTATGGGAATAGGCCCAAGTTAAACGGAGGTTGTGTTATGAAGGTTCAGTAGTTTCTTTTAGATAAATGATTTTCAGTTTGCTGTAGCTTTGGTTAATTTCCAGAGTTCTGAAATAGTTATTGGTTAATTTTGTTAAAGCAGGTGGGTAGATAGATATGAGCAGCGAAAGGGGGGCAGGGGCTAGGTGACAGGAAACCACACATCTTGTAAACAACGGGGGTCCTTGGGCAGACAAAGAAAAGCAGGAGCCTCCAGACTGACAGGAAACAACACATGTTGGGGTGATAAATGTCCTGGAGGAGGACAAAGAAAGGTGGGAAAAGAGGGGAATCTCCAGCGTCCAAATGTAACTTTTGCTCATTATGATCTCATTACAATAAAATTAGCCTTGCAGATTGGAAGTTCCCATCATGCACCAATGCCATGACACTTCCAATAAAGACTAAATAAGGACAAAAATCCCTCCGCTCCTTGGGAAGGTGAAGCTGGGTTGAAAATCAGAGAATAAAACCCCCAAACCCTCCCATCCCCATTGAATATGTTGCCTCTTCATTTCTATGCCCCACATAACCTGCTTGGCAAAGAAACTCAGGGCAGCTACTCACCCGAGACTGCCTGCTCTTCTGTGGAGAGTATACTCTTGCTTAAATAAATCCTCATTTTACTTTCTTGACCTCCCTGTCTCCTCTCTGAATTATTTCTGTGATGAGACAAGAACCTACCCACTAGGAACATTTCTGTTTTGCCAGTATTTTAATTTTCATTGTTTTTGTAGGAGAGCAGTCCATTGAGGTTATCACTCCACTATCCTGTCAATCACTCCCAGCTATTTTTGACAGTTAAGCTAAATCCTCAATGTCAAAACATATTATCGGTACTAACTTTATTGTATTCCTTATAATCATATTTACTTCCATGGGTAAATACATCTTTCATGTTTACAACATTTCTTGATAATGTAGTTTAAGTCATTTAGGTTGTCTGAAGCTCATTCCTTAGATTCTTCAGGAAAGAATCATGAAAGCAATATTCCCTGTATTCCTGTGTAGAAATAAGACTGTGACTGTGACTTTTGTACTTGAATATCAGTTTGACTGGTTATAAAGTCCCTGGTTTATATTTAATTTTCTTGAATATCTTAAATGTTATGTGACATAAAATGTTGCTATCAAAAAATCTGATGACCGTATTTTTTTCCTTATAATTTACTTGGTCATTGACAAAAGATGCTTTCTTTTATGTATTATAATAATTTTACTTTAATATGTCTCAGTGTTGGTTGTTCTGGATAGATTTTCACAGATATGTGGCATTCTATTTTACTATATAGAGTCAAGTAACATTTGAATTCAAAGAGATCTCTTGAATTATGTTTTTAGTTTTTGTTTCATTCATTGCTTTTGCTTTCTTCTTCAAGAACTTCAAATCTACATATACTGAATTTCATTTGCCTCTTTTCTGTATCTTTCACTTTCTTTTGAATTCTTTTTGGGTCAACTTAATTTTTAAAAAGAATTTAAATAATGTCCTCTTTCAATCACAAATCATAATCTGTTATGCTTATTTATCTTGTATTCTTTTTGTCAATTATTTATTTCTGAGATTTTTTTCTTTTTTAAAAACTTTCCTGAATTCTGTCACTTCTTTTTTTCAAATCATCCTTTACTTAATCACCAAATTTTTGAATATTTTCTAATTGTAATGCTTTTCTTCCAATTTTTTTGAGATATAATTGAAATACAGCACTGTGTAAGTTTAAGGTGGACAGCCTAATGATTTGACTTACATACATCATGAAATGATTATCACAATAAGTTTAGTGAACATCCATCATCTCATAGAGATATAAAATTAAAGACATAGAAAAAAAAAGTTTTCCTTGTAATGAGAACTCTTAGGATTTACTTTCCTAACTTTCATATATGACATACAGCAGTGTTAAGTATATTTATCCTGTTTTACATAAATACATACTAGATATCCTAGTATCTATTTATCTTAATAAATGGAAGTTTGTACCTTTTGACTTCCTTCATCCAATTCCCCCTCCCTCTGCCCACCACCTTTGGTAACCACAAATCTGATCTCTTTTTCTATGAGTTTGTTTGCTTGTTTGTTTTTGAAGTAAAATTGACCTACAACACTATGTTAGTTCCTGTTACACAATATAGTGATTTGATATTTCTACACTTTTCAAAATGACCACTATGATAAATCTAGTTACCATTTGTCCCATACAAAGATATTACATCATTATTGACTATATTCCCCACACTGTGCATTTCATACCTTTGACTTATTTATTTTGCAACTGGAAGTTTGTAACTTAATCTCTCTCAACTATTTCTCTCCTCCTCTGCACTCACTTCCCTTCTGGCCACCACTTATTTGTTCTCTGTATCTATGACTCTGTTTCTGTGTTGTTATGCTTGCTTATGGTTTAGTTTTTTGAATTTGACATATAATTGAAATCACACAGCCTTTGTCTTTCTCTGCCAGACTATCTCACTTAGCGTTATACCATCTAGGTCCATCCCTGTTGTTGCAAATGGCAAGATTTCATTCTTCTTTTTTATGGCTGAGTATTATTCCATTGTATATGTATACCACATCTTCTTTACCCATTCGTCTATTGGTGGGCACTTGGGTTACTTCCATATCTTGGCTATTGTAAATAATGCTGCAATGAACATAGGGTGCATATATCCTATCTAATTCATGTTTTCATTTTCTTTGGGTAAATACATGAGTGGATTTGCTGGATCATATGGTAGTTCTATCTTTAATTTTTGAGGTCCAAGTGTAATTTATGTTGCCTTTGTTTAATGTCTATCCTCCTCTTAATTTCTTTTGATTCATTTTCTGAGCTCATCTTTCTGAGGGTGTTTTAATTAGTTGAAAGTTTCCTATACTTTTGAAGAGAGAAATGCAGCAGGATAACTTTTACAGCTTTATTTCTCTGGAAATTCCATTCCTCTTGTTTCACAAAGAGATAAAAAAAATGCTTTCTGAGATCTGCCTTCTTGGCTCCCATTCCTGTTTCTACTGGGATCTTCTTTTTCATTTCCTTCTATTGCTTAATGGGTTCTGTCCCTGGAAGTTTCTTCTTGTAGGAGGAATTTATCCTGGAATGGAGATTTACTTTTTGAATTTGGAGATTTCATAAAACCTATATTGTTCCAGCATCAAGATTCTCTGTTAGTATCCGAATCAGACATTTCAGGGCTTCCTCAAAATTTTGATTTCTCTTCTTAGTTGATTTGTCATACTTTGCAGTGAATATTTGTTGTCAACTTTGGAGTTTGTCTGTTTTCAGGGTCATGATAAGCCATGTTGTCTTTCTCTATGTGGTTCTTGTAGGTGTTTGTGGTTTTTCCTTGCCCCTCTTTTGGGATCTATAGAATACCTGCTTACTGGATTTTGTCATATGTTTTCTGTATGCTTTTATTTAGCTTATTCTGGTTTCTGTGTGTGTCTGTGTGTGTGTGTGTGTGTGTGTGTGTATGTGTGTATTTTAAAGGAATAAGAAAAATTTAAAAAATATATTGCCATTCCCAACATTTTCCTGAAATCCTAATGATTATATTTTCACAACCTAGTTTATTTCATTTGTTGTTTTATAACTTTTTATCAAAAATTTTGTATCTTTTGCTTGAGTTCTTGCATTATAGAAAACATATATTATTTTTTCACTTTGTAGAGAAATATTAATCACAATTTTCATCATGTAGATTGTGTAGTATGGTGTATATTAATCAATTGTCTGGGTAGTCTTTCCCTTTCCTCCTTTTTAAATTTCAATATTTGTAATTGGTATGTTAATATTTCCTTTTCAATTCTCACTTATATCTTAAAGAAGAGAGAGTAAGAATATGGTGGAAAGTAAGTCTTATGGACTTTTTGAAAAAAATATAGTCCTAAGAAGATACTGGAAGTATTTATTGCAGAAATTCAGCAATTTGAGGGGCACTTTCTTGTCCATAAGAAGTTCCTCAAGCATGACTTTCTGGGGGAATAATTATAATTATAGAGTACAGAGTAAAGTGATTGTATTTGTGTGATTTAACCTGTACTTCTCTTGGCTTGACAAAGATCAAATAGCTGCATAGATTTTTGTCATCCACAATGTTTCCTCCATCATTCCATGTCAACAGTGATCTTTTTCCTTGAATATCTGGTAGCTTCTTATCTAGCACCACATTAATTGCCATTCCATGGGTGTCAAACAAGGTTCAGGAATACTTTCTAGATTGTTGGACCACTTAATTTTCTTGTTTCAATTAAAAGAGGAATGATTGTTTTTTTTTCCTTGGTGCATAAAACACTTTTTTCAGACTTTCAATTCTTTCATAAACCTGAAGAGACCAATATTTTCATTAGACAACCCATATCATCCTGGACCAATATTTACAGTATTGGCATGGTTTGTTCATACATTGTACTTTGTGATTTTAAGCATTTCATATTTTAATTGTTATTATCTGTAATTGTTTTTCTTTCTTCCAAGTTTATTTATAAGAAGATATTTTTATTCTTTTATCTTCAACCAAGGCTGTCAGAATATATTCCACAGAATATATTCTTCTACTATCAACATTATCATCAGCTTTATCAGGTGTAGGAATCATTTTGACTTTTGTCCTGCAATGGATTTCTTTGTCAAGGATAGCATATTAAACATAAAAGAACTTTATACCCTTCCTATGAAAATTGTCTTTTCTGTTCTTTTAAATAAATCTGATACATCTTTTCTTTTTTATTGCTAGGGAAAATTAGTCATATAGCTTTCATTCAGCTTTTCTTTTATTAATCCAATCAATAGTTATTGACTCCTTACTATGCACAAAGCACTAGTCTAAGTACTAGACAAAAAAGCCCTTGTCTTCATGGGCTTTCATTTCAGTGAAGGATGAAGACTAAACAAGTCAGCCTGCATGACTTCCACAGGTCTCCATGGTAAGTGTTTCTTAAACTGCTCACCTTAACTGCCTTCAAATTGTAGTATTTTCTTTTTGAACTTTAGTCTTATCAGAGTTTTATTTACTAAGATACTACTTTTCAGAATAAATTATAAATACTCTTGAACATTTCATAATGTAGCTTTCAGAAACAGATTGAACATGTCAGGGCTCCAAGGTGACATAATTTAAGCTTGTATCAGAATACAGATACAAGTGTATGTACTAAATATAAGACACTTAAAAAGAGAAACACTGAAACAAAATGAAGCAGGTTGTGTGATATAGGCCACTTGACATTTAGCTCAAAAGGACATTTTACAAGCTGGTTAAAGGTAAATCCTGTATCTACAGAAATATTGACTGCTTCTCATATCAACCATTCATCAATATGTCTAGACCTTTCCAACAGAGAGTTTGCAATGAATTTAACTTTCCTTCTGTTCAGATTGCTAGCACAGAATCAATGGAAACCAATTGCTCTTTGTCAGAAGCATAAGATAACAAAATAACTGAGAGTTATAGTGATCTTCAGTCAACTGGTTAATTATTAGTATTTTGGTTACTTTTTTTTTTTTAAACCTTCAATCATTTCTCATTTCTCACACCATCAAGTTTAATCTCCTCTGCCTTTCTTTTTTTTTTAAATTTTATTTATTTATTTATTTATTTATTTATTTATGGTTGTGTTGGGTCTTCGTTTCTGTGCCAGGGCTTTCTGTAGTTGCAGCGAGCGGGGGCCACTCTTCGTCGCGGTGCGCGGGCCTCTCACTATCACAGCCTCTCTTGTTGCGGAGCACAGGCTCCAGACGCGCAGGCTCAGCAATTGTGGCTCACGGGCCTAGTTGCTCCGCGGCATGTGGGATCTTTCCAGACCAGGGTTCGAACCCATGTCCCCTGCATTGGCAGGCAGATTCTCAACCACTGCGCCACCAAGGAACCCCCTTGGTTACTTTTTAATTTTGAATTTTCTCTGGAGTGAACTCTTGCTCTGTACTTTCCTCCAGTGAGATGCTCTACCTTAGTGATTTCCAGAAAGTAAGAGTAAATCAAACCAATTATAATGAGTGTTCTTTTGAGCCCAGAAATAATTAAAGACAGCAAAATGGAAACTTTCACAGGTCTATCCTGAACTCCTACCTGCTCTGTCCACAAGCTCTTGCGTGCCTGTTTTTATAATAGGCTTATTATCAAATCTGGTAAATAGATATTTAGCTTCAATTAATCCCTGTTTTTCACTCAACTGTGTTTATCTAGTAAACTAAAGAACTGAGCTGATTAAAAATTTCCTTAGGTGGGTATGTCATAATTTCCTTACCAACATTTTTTTCCTACTTTGACCCAAATTGCCCTTAAGCAGGCAGGCCACATCTAGGCAGTTGGATGTCATGTGCTTAGGGTTGAAGATGACATTATAGAAAGAGACATCAAGCTGGTATGGGGACTAGGAAGTGCAGTGGTCACAGATAGTAGCAAACATTAGGTCAATGCCTTAGAGTAAGTTCCCTGAAAATAGACTATGAGATGGGAATGACATGCAAAAGGCTTTTTTTGTGGTGTGATCACAGAAGATAAACCTCTAGTGAAGTGAGAAGTCAGAATTAGACAGAGGGAAAAGCTGACTTGCAATGTGGTCTCAACTAAGTCCCCAGTCAAGCCAAGGAAGCTCTTGAGCTGGGACAAGTCTTCACATGGACCAGACCTTTGTTTCCCTATATCGGTTTCCTTGGTGGTGGCGTAACGCTGGACATGTAGTTTCCTTTAGCTAAGAGTAAAGCCCAGGAATAGATATAGCTGTGAACTTTCAGTGTCCAGTATTCCCAGCAGCTGGGATGTGTGTATTTGGATTATAGAAGGCATCTGGTTGGAACACCAGATAATCCATCACAGTTAGTAAATTAGGCAGGCTTAAGGTTAGGGAGTGTACAGTTGTGTTTTTTATGCCACTAGAAGTGCAATGATTAAACAGTAGCACTGCTAAGCTCTTACGGCCATAAGGGAAAATTTAATGGTATAATGGCATCAATGTTTCTTCAAAATGAGTGTTTTTCAGCCCAGACCCCAAATAGGCAATGGTGCTTCCCATAAGAAAGTATGAACTATAATCCTTTGTATCATCCCAAACTAAAGATAATGGAAGTCAGAGCAACAATCACTTGGGTAAATGGGCAGGGAGAAAAATAACACAGAACCAAGACACACAGAGAAGGATGTTTTTGTCTTTCCTGGGTCAAGTAAAGCAGCAAGCTGACTTTTCACAAAGCATTTGGAGGAATCCAACTACTATCAGAATATTGATCATTAAAATTAGAGTCTATAAGTTATCTTTGGATTTTCCTTCTCCAGTAAGAGCAGAGTGCTGGTTATATGGCAATGCTCCTAATAAGGACAGCTACAGAATGTAAACAAAACACAAAACAAATCTCTTTGAAGGTACTAGAGGACTACTAAGGCAGTCAGAACTTTAAAAGCCAGGACCTGAGAGAGAAGGAAAGCACATTGAGATAGGTCCACATTCCAGAGGGATTTTCCCATTGAGGCATTGGACAGGTCATAAGTGGAGTGGGGCCCAGAGGCTCAGAAGCCAAGGAGAAAGCAGTGAATTCTGGTTGGGAAACTGACCAGATTCTTAAGCAGTCTCGTGAGGCTGTGAAATTAAACTTGGACTCTGGACTCAAAGTCAATCATTTGAGGATAGACCAAGATACCAGAGAAAAGGGAAGTACATTGAGATGCACAAAATCATCTGCCTATTCTTCCTCTTAATATATGTGTTCATCTTTAGGCAGAGGGGTTAGGAAAGCAAGAGGACAGCACGACAGATAAATAAATAGGGGGGTCAGCAGAATTCTTATCTTCCCCTGGGCTAAGGAGATAAACAGGAACTCTGGACCCACTAAAGAGATGGAACTCTGGTAAAGATCCCACTTCCAGGCATAGGAATAAGGATGAATTCCAGTAGTAGGAGTAAAGATATAAGCCAACTCTCAGAAAACTCTGAAGCCCACATTCAAACAAGCCCAAACCAGACTAGACCAAGGCTATCTCCCCAAGATTGATCCTTTGTGTGAAGAAGAGAGCATCAGCCAGATCTTTAAGTTATCTTTGCAAATTTTAACGCACACTGCATGACATTCAATTAAAATTGCCAGGAAAACCATGAGTCTGGACTAAGTTGTCTAAAAATGGGGGGAAAATTCCATGTAAACGGACCCATATGATACCTCAGTTATCAAAATGGTCAGAGACAGGCTTTAAAATAACTGTAATCAATATGTTCAACAAAATAGATGACAAGCAGGAGAATTTCTACAGAGACTTGGACTTCATAATATGAGACAAAAAGAAATTAGAGAGATGAAAAATATAATATATGAAATTAAAAACCCATTATATGAATTAAAGGCAAATTAAAAAAAAAAAAAACAGCAAAAGAGAAGATTGAGAAAACTATAAAATAGCCAGCAGAAAATATCTGAATTGAAACATGGAGAGAAAAATAAAATAAAATACAGAAAAGAATACAGACGACACATGGAAAACAGTGAAAATGATTAATATACATGAGACTGGAGTCCCAGAGAAGAGGAGAGTGAAAATGCAGCACAAGCAATATTGAGGAGATACTAGTAAACAATTTGCCCAAACCATTTAAAGACATCAACCCACATATATAATAAGATTTACAAACACCAAGCATAATAAATGCAAAGGGACATATAACTAGGCACAGCAGAGGTGAACTGCTAAAAATCAAAGTCAATGAAACAATTTTAAATGAAATAGAAAAAATACAGCATATTACATCCAGAAAGCAAACAGGTGTTTTCTAAATAGAAATTACTGAAGCTAGAGACATGGAACACCATTTTAAAAGTGTTAATATAAAATAAAAGCCAACATATTTTATATCCAACAAAAATATCCATCTTTAGACAAACAAAAACAGAAAATTCATAACCAGATCTGCATTAATAGAAATTCTAAAGGGAGTTATTTAGGCAGAAGAAAAATAATTCTAGATGGAAATAAGTAAATACAGAAATGAACAAATAGTACCTGGAATAATACATATGGAGAAAGTAAATCTAAAAGTAAAAAAGTAAAGGTAAAAAAGTAAAATCTAAAGTAAATCTACACTTATTTAATGTCAATGTACAATTAAATACATAAAAATAATAATGCTAAATTTGTTTGGGGAGTTAAAATTATTTTAAGGTATTGATGGTGTCTAAGATATCTACAAAGGACACATTTATATTATGCTGTAATATGTCAAAGACCATATAGCCACTGAAAGAAGAGCAAAATAATTTGTCTATGCAATAAATTTATCTATGAAATATTTATCTATAAAATGAGAGATAGAAGAAGCAGCAAATAAGAAATATGTTCTAGGGTTTTCATGAAAATTAGATACTTGCATCACTAAATGATTTTTGCATCATTCATTCAGCAAATATTTATTACATCCCTACTCTGTGCATTGCTTTTGGTGTTGGAGATACAGAACTGAATAAAATAGACAAAAATCCTTGGTGTTTAGTAGATAATATTCTTCTGAGGAGAGATAGTTAAGTAAAAGGTTAAATATAAAAATGGTTCATGGCTATTTTATACAGGTTGATCAGGCAAAATCTAATAGGTGGTATTTGACTAGATACTTGAAAAAAGTGACCCTTTTTAAAATTCTAATACCAGACATTTTAAGGCTGGTAGCAAAACAGGCATGTTACCAGGAGAATCCCACTTTCACATAGTCTGTGAATTATGTGATTGTTCACGTAATCAGAGACCACAAAAATTATGAGTATAAATGTATGCTCAAGCTTAAGAGGTGGCCTTGGGAATGCTACCTGTAAATAACTCATTGAGATAAGAAGTTGCCTTCCATGTGCTGCTACCAAAGCCTCTTGATAGGTCTGCAGGGAGACTGTGGTGTCTGGAGAGACCACTTCAGGTTGTAGTGCTCTTTTAGGTTTTTGAGCATGTAATAGACTCTTTACATAGTCTATTGTATTTTGGAGGGGGAGTTGTTTTTCTGGGAAGCTATGACATTTTTGTTCATCTTACAATGTTTTCAAGCAATGTACACTGTTTTTCCACCCTAACTGAGTTCTGGGTTAGACAAGCAGAGACGAACACCTGGTGTCATTCCTTCAGATAACCCGTAGGCAAGTTTGAACAGACAAACACAGTAAATTGTGAATAAGATCTGCACTGCTCTCTCTGGAAGCAGAGCTTAGAGTCCCACACTGTGAATGTAGGCTTTCATCTAATAGATTGTCACTGAGCTGGGGAGAGCATGGGGCAAGGGCAACTAAAAACACCACGATTTCATACAATTTTTAACTTGCTTTTTTCTTGATTCAGTGTTCATTTGGTGTAAAACTTTCTCTGTTTTCCAGAGTTTTGACAAACTTGGTTCAGACAATTTCTGCTGGTTTTTTGATGTTTTTGTGGAGGGTCAGGAATTTGGAGTTGCCTACTCTGCAGTTTTTCTGACATGGGCATTTTTGAACTAAAAAAACTAACAATTTGTACTTAGAGTCTCTTGTATTTTAAATGTAGATTGACTTAGACTCTTAAAATAGTATTTTATTCCTTTTTCATATATATAGCTATTTATAACTATATGAATATGTTATATATATGATACTATATATTATATTATATATATACACACACAATAACTAGCCAGTTAGCTCCCTAGTTAATTAGACATTGCACAGTATTGGCTAGAACTTCTAATATGATGTTATTCATAAACAATGCTAGAATATATGTATTTGATAGATATCTTTAAGAGTGGTCCTTGTATGCCTAATTTGCTGACAGTAATTTGTTTTAACCATGAATACGTTTTAAATTTTATTTAATGAGTTTTCTACATATATTCAGACCATCCTCTTATTCAATATTTTTAATCTGTTAAATATATCAATACTTTTTCTAATGTTAAACAACCCTTGCATATTTGGGTGAATGCAACATGGTCATTGTTTTTGTTTGTTTGTTTCTTTGTTTTTACAATAACATGCTGGTTTATGTTTGCTGTCTTTGCTTAGCAATTTTTATTCATACTAAAAATAAAAATTTACTATAATTATCATTTTTTTCCTCTTTTCCAGTTTTATTGAAATATAGTTGACTTACAGCACTGTATAACTTTAAGGTGTATAGCCTAATGATTTGACTTACATACGTCATGGAATGATTATCACAAGTTTAGTGAACATCCATCATCTCATATAGATAAAAAATCAAAGAAATAGAAAAAACAATTTTTGCCTTGCTATGAAAATTATTAGGATTTACTCTTAACAACTTTCATATATAACACACAACAGTGTTAATTATATTTCTCATGCTGTGCATTATATGCCTAGTACTTATTTAATCTTTTTTCTTTTTAACAACTTTATTGGAGTATAACTGCTTTACAATGGTGTGTTAGTTTCTGCTTTATAACAAAGTGAATCAGCTATGCATATACATATACCTGCATATCTCCTCCCTCTTGCGTCTCCATCCCACCCTCACTATCCCACCCCTCTAGGTTGTCAAAAAGCACCAAGCTGACCTCCCTGTGCTTTGTGGCTGCTTCCCACTAGTTACCGATTTTACATTTGATAGTGTATATATGTCCATGCCACTCTCTCACTTCGTCCCAGCTTACCCTTTCCCCTCCCTGTGTCCTAAAGTCCATTCTCTACATCTGCTTCTTTCTTCCTGTCCTGCCCCTAGGTACTTCAGAAGCTTTTTGTTTTTAGATTCCATATATATGTGTTAGCATACAGTATTTGTTTTTCTCTTTCTGATTTACTTCACTCTGTATGACAGACTCTAGGTCCATCTACCTCCCTACAAAATAACTCAATTTCGTTTCTTTATATGGCTGAGTAATATTCCATTGTATATATGTGCCACATCTTTATCCATTCATCTGTCAATGGACACTTAGGTTGCTTCCATGTCCTGGCTATTGTAAATAGAGCTGCAATAAACATTGTGGTACATGACTCTTTTTGAATTATGGTTTTCTCAGGGTATATGGCCAGTAGTGAGATTGCTGGGTGGTATGGTAGCTCTATTTTTAGTTTTTTAAGGAACCTCCATACGGTTCTCCTTAGTGGCTGTATCAATTTACATTCCCACCAAAAGTGCAAGAGATTTTTTGATGATGGCCGTTCTGACCATTATGAGGTTAAACCTCATTGTACTTTTGATTTGCATTTCTCTAATGATTAGTGATGTTGAGCATCCTTTCATATGTTCATTGACAATCTGTATATCTTCTTTGGAGAAATGTCTATTTAGGTCTTCTACCCATTTTTGGACTGGGTTGTTTGTCTTTTTGATATAAAGCTGCATGAGCTGCTTGTAAATTTTGGAGATGAGTCCTTTTACAGTTGCTTCGCTTACAAATATTTTCTCCCATTCTGAGGGTTGTCTTTTTGTCTTGTTTATGGTTTCCTTTGTTGTGCAAAAGCTTTTAAGTTTCATTAGGTCCCATTTGTTTAGTTTTGTTTTTATTTCCATTTGTCTAGGAGGTGGATCAATAAGGATCTTGCTGTGATTTATGTCATAGAGTGTTCGGCCTATGTTTTTCTCTAAGAGTTTTATAGTGTCTGGCCTTATATTTAGGTCTTTATCCTAAATGTGAGTTTATTTTTGTGTATGGTGTTAAGAAATGTTCTAATTTCATTCTTTTACATGTAGCTGTCCAGTTTTCCCGGCACCACTTATTGAAGAGACTGTCTTTTCTCCATTGTATATTCTTGCCTTCTTTGTCAAAGATAAGGTGACCATATGTGTGTGGTTTATCTTTGGGCTTTCTATCCTGTTCCACTGATCTATATTTCTGTTTTTGTGCCAGTACCATACTGTCTTGATTACTGTAGCTTTGTAGTATAGTCTGAAGTCAGGGAGCCTGATGCCTCCAGCTCCATTTTTCTTTCTCAAGGTCTCTTTGGCAATTCAGGGTCTTTTGTGTTTCCATACAAATTGTGAATTTTTTTGTTCTAGTTCTGTGAGGAATGCCAGTGGTAGTTTGATAGGGATTGCATTGAATCTGTAGATTACTTTGAGTAGTAGAGTCATTTACACAATGTTGATTCTTCCAATCCAAGAACGTGGTATATCTCTCCATCTATTTGTATCATCTTTAATTTCTTTCATGAGTGTCTTATAATTTTCTGCATACAGGTCTTTTGTCTGCTTAGGTAGGTTTATTCCTAGGTATTTTATTCCTTTTGTTGCAATGGTAAATGGGAATGTTTTCTTAATTTCACTTTCAGATTTTTCATCATTAGTGTATAGGAATGCAAGAGATTTCTGTGCATTAATTTTGTATCCTGCTACTTTACCAAATTCATTGATTAGCTCCAGCAGTTTTCTGGTAGTGTCTTTAGGACTCTCTATGTAGAACATCATGTCACCTGCAAACATTGACAGCTTTACTTCTTCTTTTCTGTTTTGGAATTCTTTTATTTCTTTTTCTTCTCTGATTGCTGTGGCTACAACTTCCAAAACTATGTTTAATACTAGTGGTGAGAGTGGGCAACCTTGTCTTGTTCCTGATCTTAAAGGAAATGGTTTCAGTTTTTCACCATTGAGAATGATGTTTGCTGTGGGTTTGTCATATATGGCTTTTATTATGCTGAGGTAAGTTCCCTCTATGCCTACTTTCTGGAGGGTTTTTATCATAAATGGGTGTTGAATTTTGTCAAAAGCTTTATCTTCATCTATTGAGATGATCATATGGTTTTTCTTCTTCAATTTTTTAATATGGTGTATTACATTAATTGATTTGCATATATTGAAAAATCCTTGCATTCCTGGGGTAAACCCCACTTGATCACGGTGCATGATCCTTTTAATGTGCTGTTGGATTCTGTTTGGTAGTAATTTGTTGAGGATTTTTGCCTGTATGTTCATCAGTGATATTGGCCTGTAGTTTTTTTCCTTGTGACATCTTTGTTTGGTGTTTGTATCAGGGTGATGTTGCCCTTGTAGAATGAGTTTTGGAGTGTTCCTCCCTCTGCTATATTTTGGAACAGTTTGAAAAAGATAGGTGTTAGCTCTTCTCTAAATGTTTGATAGAATTCACTTGTGAAGCCATCTGGTCCTGGGCTTTTGTTTGTTGGAAGATTTTTAATCACAATCTCAATTTCAGTGCTTGTCATTGGTCTATTTATATTTTCTATTTCTTCCTGGTTCAGTCTCAGAAGGTTGTGCTTCGCTAAGAATTTGTCCATTTCTTCCAGGTTGTCCATTTTAATAGCGTAGTGTTGCTTGTAGTAATCTCTCATGATCCTTTGTATTTCTGCAGTGTCAGTTGTTACTTCTCCTTTTTCATTTCTAATTCTATTGATTTGAGTTTTCTTCCTTTCTTTCTTGATGAGTCTGGCTAATGGTTTATTAATTTTGCTTATCTTCTCAAACAATCAGCTTTTAGTTTTATTGATCTTTGTTATTGTTCCATTCATTTCTTTTTCATTGATTTCTGATCTGATCATTATGATTTCTTTCCTTCTGCTAACTTTGGCGTTTTTTTTGTTCTTCTTTCTCTAATTGCTTAGGTGTAATGTTAAGTTGTTTATTTGAGATTTTTTTTGTTGTTTGAGGTAGGATTTTATTGCTATATACTTCCCTCTTAGAACTGCTTTTGACGCATCTCATAGGTTTTGGGTCATCGTGTTTTCATTGTCATTTGTTTCCAGGTATTTTTTGATTTCCTCTTTGTTTTCTTCATTGATCTCTTGGTTATTAAGTAGTGCATTGTTTACCCTCCATGTGCTTGTATTTTTAAAAAAAATTTTTCCTGTATTTGATATCTAGTCTCATAGCATTGTGGTCAGAAAAGATACTTGATACAATCTCAAATTTCTTAAATTTACCAAGGGTTGATTTGTGACGCATGATATGTTCCATCCTGGATAATGTTCCATGAGGACTTGAGAAGAAATTTTATTCTGTTGTTTTTGGATGGAATGTCCTATAAATATCAATTAAGTCCATCTTGTTTAATGTACCATTTAAAGCTTGTGTTTGCTTATTTTTTTTCATTTTGGATGATCTGTCCATTGGTGAAAGTGGGGTGTTAAAGTCCCCTACTATGATTGTGTTACTGTTGATTTCCCCTTTTATGGCTGTTGGCATTTGGCTTATGTATTGAGGTGCTCTTGTGTTGGGTGCATAAATATTTACAATTGTTATATCTTCGTCTTGGATTGGTCCCTTGATTGCTATAGTGTCCTTCTTTTTCTCTTGTAAGAGTCTTTATTTTAAAGTTTATTTTTTATGATATGAGAATTGCTACTCCAGCTTTCTTTTGATTTCCATTTGCATGGAATATCTTTTTCCATCCCCTCCCTTTCGGTCTGTATGTGTCCCTAGGTCTGAAGTGGGTCACTTGTAGATAACATATATACGAGTCCTGTTTTTGTATCCATTCAGCCAGTCTGTGTCTTTCGATTGGAGCACTTAATCCATTTACATTTAAGGTAATTATCTATATGTATGTTCTTATTACCGTTTTCTTAATTGTTTTGGGTTTGTTATTGTAGGTCTTTTCCTTCTCTTGTGTTTCCTGCCTCGAGAAGTTCCTTTACCTGTTGTTGTAAAACTGGTTTGGTTGTGCTGAATTCTCTTAGCTTTTGCTTGTTTGTAAAGGTTTTAATTTTCTGTCGAATCTGAATGAGATCCTTTCTGGGTAGAGTAATCTTGGTTGTAGGTTTTTCCCTTTCATCACTTTAAATATGTCCTGCCACTCCCTTCTGGCTTTCAGAGTTTCTGCTGAAAGATCAGCTGTTAACCTTATAGGGATTCCCTTGTATGTTATCTGTTGTTTTTTACTTGCTGCTTTTAATATCTTTTCTTTATATTTAATTTTTGATAGTTTGATTAATATGTGTCTTGTTATGTTTCTCCTTGGATTTATCCTGTATGGGACTCCCTGTGTTTCCTGGAATTGATTGACTATTTCCTTTCTGTTGTTAGGGAAATTTTCACCTATCATCTCTTCAAATATTTTCTCAGACCCTTTCTTTTTCTTTTCTTCTTCTGGGACCCCTTTAATTTGAATGTCAGTGTGTTTAATGTTGTCCCAAGGTCTCTGAGACTGTCCTCAATTCTTTTCATTCTTTTTTCTTTATTTTGCTCTGTGGTAGTTATTTCCACTATTTTATCTTCCAGGTCACTTACCCGTTCTTCTGCTTCAGTTATTCTGCTATTGATTCCTTCTAGAGAATTTTAAATTTCATTTATTTTGTTGTTCATCATTGTTTGTTTGCTTTTTAGTTCTTCTAGGTCCTTGTTAAACGTTTCTTTTATTTTCTCTCTTCTATTTCCAAGATTTTGGATCATCTTTACTATCATTACTCTGAATTCCTTTTCAGGTAGATTGCCTATTTCCTCTTCATTTGTTTCGTTTGCTGGTCTTTTGCCTTGCTCCTCCATCTGCTGTGTGTTTCTGTGTCTTCTCATTTTGCTTAACTTACTGTGATTGCCGTCTCCTTTTTGCAGGCTGCAGGTTCGTAATTCTCATTGTTTTTGGTGTTTGCCCCCCATTGGCTAAGGTTGGTTCAGTGGGTTGTGTAGGCTTCCTTGTGGAGGATACTAGTGCCTGTGTTCTGGTGGATGAGGCTGAATCTTGTCTTTCTGGTGGGCAGGACTGCATCCGGTGGTGTGTTTTGGGCTATCTGTGACCTTATTATGATTTCAGGCAGCCTCTCTGCTAATGAGTGGGGTTGTGTTCCTGTCTTGCTCGTTGTTTGGCATAGGGTGTCCAGCACTGTAGCTTGCTGGTTGTTGAGTGGAGCTGGGTCTTAGCATTGAGATGGAGATCTCTTGGAGAGCTTTTGCCATTTGATATTTTGTGGAGCTGGGAGTTCTCTGGTGGATCAATGTCCTGGACTCGGTTCTCCCACCGCAGAGGTACAGGTCTGACACCCAGCCGGGGCATCAAAACCCTGTCAGCTACATGGCTCAGAAGAAAAGGGAGAAAAAAAAAAAAAGAAAGAAATAATAAAATAAAATAAAGTAAAATAAAAGTTATTAAAATAAAAAATAAAAAAATTATTAAAAATCAAGAAAAAATTTAAAGTAATAAAAAGAAGAATTAAAAAAAGAAAGAAAGAAGAGAGCAACCAAAGCAAAAAAAACAATTCCACCAATGATAACAAGCGCTAAAAACTATATTAAAAAACACCAACAAACATACTAAAAAAACGGACAGACAGAACCCTAGGACAAATTGTAAAAACAAAGCTCTGTAGACAAAATCACACAAAGAAGCATACACATACACACTCACAAAAAGAGAAAAAGGAAAAAAATATACATATTGTTGCTTACAAAGTGCATTACCTAAATTTGGGGATGATTAATTGTCTATTCAGGTATTCCACAGATGCAGGGTACATCAAGTTGTTGGTGGAGGTTAAATGCACTGCTCCTGAGGCTGCTGGGAGAGATTTCCCTTTCTCTTCTTTGTTCACACAGCTCCTGGGCTTCAGCTTTGGATTTGGCCCCGCCTCTATATGTAGGTCGCCTGAGGGCGTCTTTTCTTCACTCAGACAGGACGGGGTTAAAGGAGCAGCTGATTCGGGGGCTCTGGCTCACTCAGGCCAGGGGGAGGGAGGGGTACGGAATGCGGGGTGAGCCTGTGGCGGCAGAGGCCTGTGTGACCTTGCAACAGCCTGAGGTGTGCCGTGCGTTCTCCTGGGGAAGTTACCCTTGGATCATGGGACCCTGGCAGTGATTGGCTGCACAGGCTCTCGGGAGGGGAGGTGTGGATAGTGACCTGGGCTTGCACACAGGCTTCTTGGTGGCGGCAGCAGCAGCCTTAGCGTTTCATGCCCGTATCTGGCGTCCACGCTGATAGCTGTGGCTTGCGCCCATCTCTGGAGCTCATTTAGACAGTGCTCTGAATCCCCTCTCCTAGTGCATCCTGAAACAATGGTCTCTTGTCTCTTAGGCAGGTCCAGACTTTTTCCCGGACTCCCTCCCGGCTAGCTGTGGTGCACTAACCCCTTCAGGCTGTGTTCACTCAGCCAATCCCAGTCCTCTCCCTGGGATCTGACCTCTGAAGCCTGAGCCTCAGCTCCCAGCCCCCACCTGCCCTGGAGGGTGCACAGACAAGCCTCTCGGGCTGGTGAGTGCTGGTCGGCACCCATCCTATGTGTGGGAATCTCTCCGCTTTGCACTCTGCACCCCTGTTGCTGTGCTCTCGTCCGTGGCTCCAAATCTTCCCCCCTGCCACCCCCTGTCTCTGCCAGTGAAGGGGCTTCCTAGTGTGTGGAAACTTTTCCTCATTCACAGCTCCCTTCCAGTGGTGCAGGTCTGTCCCTATTTTTTTTTCTCTGTTTTTTCTTTTTTCTTTTGCCCTACCCAGGTACGTGGGGAGTTTCTTGCCTTTTGGGAAGTCTGAGGTCTTCTGCCAGCATTCAGCAGGTGTTCTGTAGGAGTTATTTCACATGTAGATGTATTTCTGATGTATTTGTGGGGATGAAGGTGATCTCCATGTCTTACTCCTCCGCCATCCTGAAGGTTTCCATCTCTACATATTTTTAAATCAAGTCTGTATTTTTCTATGTATAATTTTTGTTAAAGGCTGGACCATGTATTTGAAAATGTTTAGAGATAATTTGAGGCTCTTAATAAAGTTATCTTTGCTCATAAATGATCTAGATTTGCCTTGGCAAGTAGCTAGAGTAGGGACAACATGCCTTATAACTGGGCATTAAGATGATTAAAAGTTGGGATCCATTTTCCGTGAAGGCTTGTCTATTTCCAGTTCTTTCTTACTCCAAAGGTGTAACTCTTACAACACCTAATCAGAAGCCTGTTCTATTTACCAGATACTCATCTTTGGCAGTTTAGGTGCCCTCAACCTAAACTGAGGTGGTGTGATGAATTGGGAGATTGGGATTGACGTAAATACACTAATATGTATAAAATGGATAACTAATAAGAACCTGCTTATAAAAAAATAAATAAAATAAAATTCAAAAATTCAAAATAAAATAAAACATAAAAAAAATTGTATTTCTAAGAATATTTAGTAGCATAGAAAAATACATAATAAATGGAAAAAGCAAAATATAAAATTATGGATACTGCATGATTCTAAATTATATCTTAATATATACATACGTACATATCTATATTTTTTCTGTTAGGCTCTCTACCTTTCAGGCTCTATTATTGTATGATAAATAGATATAAATTATCTATTTTCATATTATCTGACTACATAGGGAAAGAAGCCTCTCCAAAATACACCAAAATGTTACTGAGAGACAGCTTGTAATGGTGGCATGACAGGGAATTTTAAATTTTCATTATTTTATTGTTTGGTATTTAAAATTTTTCTACAAGCAGAATGCCTTGATTATAATACTATATACTTATATACATGTATTTATATATCTGTGTGTATGTGTATGTAGGAATAGTAGTGAGTACCAAAAAAATGTTAGTCTTGTATGACCTATTAAATAACTTCAAGTGCACATATCCTCTAGAATGTCACATGTTGTCCTTGAAGTTCCAACCTATTTGCAGCCCATACTCACTGAAACGTAAGTCACAGCTCTCCACCTTCCTGGACTGCCATCTGCCTGGCATCAGGAAGAAGACCCTTATGGGGTGCAATCCTTTCCGTTTGTTCCCATCTAAATACACAGTTTCTTTCCCCTTCTGCCTGCCCGTTTCTATACACTTCCTGTTTGCTCTGTCATAGTTTAGCAGTTTTGCCACCACTGGCTTACCTTTCTTCACACATTTAGCACACACAGAGGATGCCTGCAGAAAAGTTTCCTGCAACATTTATAAGTAATTGATTTGTTTTATATTCCCTGAATCACTTCTGTTATATATCTTACTGAACATGATGCTTAGATTCTCTTCATAATATTTCAAGTTGAGAATATGTGTATGCATGTGAGAGAGTGTGTGTTAGAACATGTGTGTGTGTGTGTGTGTGTGTGTGTGTGTGTTGCCCCAGCTATGAGTAAGCACCCATTTCCTGGAACATCCCATCTTAGTTGGTTCCTGATGGAATTCTAGTCTGCCACCAACTAGAGAACCATGTTTTTACTTAAGAGACTAAGAAAGGGAATTAAGAACCTAGGGGAATATATCAGCAAAATATTTTTCTTAGTTGAATTAACAACTTTGTTCTTACTCCTTTTTTTTTTGGATTGGTAAGCATTTCTGGCAAGTATTAAAAAAAGAAGCCTAACTCTTTTTGCATTCACATTGAACAGTTAACTTTTGAATTTTGCTAATCATTTATTAGAAAATGTTTTTTCCTCTCAGATGTGCATATATCAAGAAGTTGTTTGTATGCATAAATGTGGTCTCCAGACCAAACGTTTTCCCAGAAGAATGTATCTCTGAGTTTGAGTTTAGAATTTGAAGCCATAGAATTTACAGGGGAAAAAGACTTTCGTATTTAGACGGTTTTCTTATGCATTCATCTCTTCTATAGACTGAGGTACTTCTCTAGGATTTGCTCTTACCCACAATGTAGCATGAAATCCCACCGAATTAAGGGTGTGCTTCTCAAAACAAGGATGGCATTAATACTAGTGGGCATTAGATGTCCCTGTAATTCCATCCAGCCTGTATCCCAGCAAGTTATTTGACTGGTGGTCACAGAGAATACTCTTAAAGGAATCTGAAACTCAGGTGCCCTCAATGAAAGTTTAGTTGTTCCCAGGGGTTTTCTTTCCAGCATCCCAGAAAAGCACTTTGTGACTTTAGAGTCTTGTCCTAGTGTCCTTTTATGACTTTAGAGTATTGTCCTAGCGTCCTTTTACCACATCCCCTTGGAAATGTCAGCTTATATAGAAGATCTGTAACACACATGACACCAGGGATCGTCTCTAAGTGCAAGCCCTGGTGAGAGCCATGTGGGTCGTTTCCTTGTGCTGCCTGCAATGGAGATCAGGACGGACTCTTGGTGTGCAGTATCGTGAGGGGGAAGGGAAATGTAAAGCATGGGGGATGGGTCAGTCAGAAGGTTTGTTCATAAAACAGGTGGAGATTATTTATTCCAAAAATGTTTAGTAAGCTTATCTGGGTCCTAATTGGGGGTGGGGGTAAGGATGGAAGGCAGGTTTTGCCTGCCCGGAGCTCACAGAAGCTGGTGCTTGTGAAGAAATGCAGACTCAGAGAGCACGTGCTTAAGAGTCCAGATTGGTCAGCGGAAGTGCTGGGGCTAGCATCCAGAATCCTGTTTCTCATTCCACACTGACCTTCCAAAGAGTTAGAGGCAAACTGGTCACCGGACAACACCAATGTGTAATATCTAATGCCCTTCTCCTCTGAGATTTATTCCTTTCTCATTCACACCGCCCAACCTCCTACTCCAGTCAACACTCGTTCATTCATTCATTGACTCACTCAAATTAATATTTATCAAGCGTCTATGTGTGACACAAATAATGCTCAGTCCTTTTCAAAAATTTATGTTTTATGATTTTACAGTTTGTATCCTCACAAGCCATCTCCAATTTTTGAGAGTGAGATATACAGAAGGAAAATAGCTAAATTAAATACCTACTGATGTTTCTATCACCTCACCTCTTAATTAAAACAATTCTGTGAATTCATGCTTTTTATTTACTTATTTGGAGGACTGGAAAAGCCAGGTTATCTGGGTCCCCAGAAACTTTTTCTAGCATTTTCCTAGGATACATTTCTACTCCTCACACCTCTGTAAAACTGAGACTTCCTCCTCAGGGGCTGCCTGAAAATGACGAATTGGGCATTATTTTCTTTGCAAATGCTACAGCTTCTTGTTTTCTGGACCCTGTATTTGAGGAGTGCATCCTCCGCACCTCTTTTGTTGCTCACTGACACTTCAAACTACTACTTATCTCCTGCCCTCTGACATCTGCTGGAAATATTGTAAAATGGAAAGTGCACTGTGAGAGGAGCAGTTTCTGGTACATCAGAGGAACCCGAAGAAGTAATTTCCTAAAAATAGGATGGTGTTAATACCAGCAGTAAAGTGGGGTTTAGAAAAATATCCACTGTCAAAAGACAAAGAAGGGGGACCTTCAAGATGGTGGAGGAATAAGACGTGGAGATCACCTTCCTCCCCACAAATACATCAAAAATACAGCTACATGTGGAACAACTCTTACAGAATACCTACTGAACGCTGGCAGAAGACCCCAGACTTCCCAAAAGGCAAGAAAATCCCCACATACTTGGGTAGGGCAAAAGAAAAAAGAAAAAAACAGAGACAAAAAAATAGGGATGGGACCTGCACCTCTGGGAGGGAGCTGTGAAGGAGGAAAAGTTTCCATACACTAGGCAGCCCCTTCACTGGCAGAGACAGGGGGCAGCAGGTGGGAAGATTCGGAGCCACGGATGAGAGCTAAGCCACAGGGGTGCAGAGGGCAAAGCGGAGAGATGCGCACAGAAAATTGGTGCCGACCAGCACTCACCAGCCCTAAAGGCTTGTCTGCTCACCCGTCGGGATGGGTGGGGACAGGGAACTGAGGCTTTGGTTTTGGAGGTCAGATCCCAGGGAGAGGACTGGGGTTGGCTGCGTGAACACAGCCTGAAGGGGGCTAGTGCACCACAGCTAGCCGGGAAGGAGTCCAGGAAAAAGTCTGGACCTGCCTAAGAGTCAAGAGACCATTGTTTTGGGGAGGGGATTCAGAGCACTGCGTAAACGAGCTCCAGAGACGGGTGCGAGCCGTGGCTATCAGTGCAGACACCAGAGACAGTCATGAAATGCTAAGGCTGCTGCCGCTGCCACCAAGAATCCTGTGTGCAAGCACAGGTCACTATCCACACCACCCCTCCCCCCCCGGGAGGCTGTGCAGCCCACCACTGCCAGGGTCCCATGATCCAGGAACAACTTCCCCTGGAGAACACACGGCATGCCTCAGGCTGTTGTACTGTCATGCTGGCCTCTGCCACCACAGGCTCACCCCACATTCTAATTATGACTACAATTAATTATGACTACAATTCCCCTCCGTCCCCCCGGCCTGAGTGAGCCAGAGTCCCCTAATCAGCTGCTGCTTTAACCCCCTCCTGTCAAGGTGGAGAATAGACTCCTACATGGAGAAGCAAGGCCAAAACCAAAGCTGAAACCCAGAAGCTGTGTGAACAAAGAAGAGAAAGGGAAATTTCTCTGTGCAGCCTCAGGTGCAGTGGATTAAACCCCCACAATCAACTCCATGTACCCTGCAACTGTGGAATACCTGAATAGACAACAAATCATCCCAAAATTGAGGTAGTGGACTTTAGAAGCAACAGTAGACTTGGGGTTTGCTGTCTGCGACTGATTTGTTTCTGATATTTGTTTATCTTAGTTTAGTTTTTAGCCATTGTTATCATTGGTGGATTTGTTTATTGGTTTGGTTGCTCTATTCCTTTTTTAAAAATTATTATTATTTTTTGATGTTAATAATTAAATTTGCTCATAATTATTAATTATGTTAATAATTTAATTTAATAATTAAATTAAATTAAATTAAATAATTAAATAATTAAATGGCTGACAGGGTCTTGGTGCTCCCGCCTGGTGTCAGACCTGAGCTTCTGAGGTGGGAGAGCAGAGTTCAGGGCACTGGACCACCAGAGACTTCCCAGCCTCACATAATATCAATTGGTGAGAGCTCTCCCAGAGATCTCCATCTCAACGCTAAGACCCAGCTCCACCCAACGGCCAGCAAGCTCCAGTGTTGTATGACCCATGCCAAAAAACTAGTAAGACAGAAACACAAACCCACCCATTAGCAGAGAGACTACCTAAAATCATACTAAGTTCACAGACACCCCAAAACACACTACCGGATGTGGCCCTGCCCACCAGAAAGACAAGATTCAGCCTCATCCAGCAGAACACAGGCACCAGTCCCCTCCACCAAGAAGCCTACACAAGCCACTGAACCAATCTCACCCACTGGGGGTAGACACCAAAAACAATGGGAACTATGAGCCTGAAGACTGCAAAAAGGAGACCCCAAACACAGAAAGTTAAACAAAATGAGAAGACAGAGTAATATGCGGCAGATGAAGGAGCAAGGTAAAAACCGACTGGAACAATCAAATGAAGAGGAAATAGGCAGTCTACCTGAAAAATAATTCAGAGTAATGATAGTAAAGATGATCCAAAATCTTGGAAATAGACTGGAGAAAATGCAAGAAATGTTTAACAAGGACCAAGAAGAACTAAAGAGCAAACAAAAAATGACGAACAACACAATAAATGAAATTAAAAATTCTCTAGAAGGAATCAATAGCAGAATAACTGAGGCAGAAGAACGGGTAAGTGACCTGGAAGATAAAATAGTGGAAATAACTACTGCAAAGCAAAATAAAGAAAAAAGAATGAAGAGAATTGAGGACAGTCTCAGAGACCTTGGGACAACATTAAACACACCGACATTCAAATTATAGGGGTCCCAGAAGGAGAAAAGAGAAGAAAGGGTCTGAGAAAATATTTGAAGAGATGATAGGTGAAAATTTCCCTAACAATGGAAAGGAAATAGTCAATCAATTCCAGGAAACACAGAGAGTCCCATATAGGTTAAATCCAGGAGAAATACACCAAGACACATATTAATCAAACTATCAAAAATTAAATACAAAGAAAAAATATTAAAAGCAGCAAGGGAAAAACAACGAATAACATACAAGGGAATCCCCATAAGGTTAACAGCTGATCTTTCAGCAGAAACTCTGAAAGCCAGAAGGGAGTGACAGGACATATTTAAAGTGATGAAAGGGAAAAACCTACAACCAAGATTACTCTACCCTGCAAGGATCTCATTCAGATTCAGTGGAGAAATTAAAACCTTTACAGACAAGCAAGAGCTAAGAGAATTCAGCAACAGCAAACCAGCTTTACAACAAATACTAAAGGAACTTTTCTAGGCAGGAAACACAAGAGAAGGAAGAGACTTACAATAACAAACCCAAAACAATTAAGAAAATGGTAATAGGAACATACACATCGATAATTACCTTAAATGTAAATGGATTAAATGCTGCAACCAAAAGACATAGACTGGCTAAATGGATACAAAAACAAACCTGTATATATGCTGTCTACAAGAGACCCACTTCAGACCTAGGGACACATTCAGACTGAAAGTGAAGGGATGGAAAAAGATATTCCCTGCAATGGAAATCAAAAGAAAGCTGGAGTAGCAATTCTCATATCAGACAAAATAGACTTTAAAATAAAGACTCTTACAAGAGACAAAGAAGGACACTACATAATGATCAAGGGATCAATCCACGAAGAAGATGTAACAATTGTAAATATTTATGCACCCAATATAGGAGCGCCTCAATACATAAGCCAAATGCTAACAGCCATAAAAGGGGAAATCGACAGTAACACAATCATAGTAGGGGGCTTTAACACCCCACTTTCACCAATGGACAGATCATGCAAAGTGAAAATAAATAAGGAAACACAAACTTTAAATGACACATTAAACAAGATGGACTTAATTCATATTCATAGGACATTCCATCCAAAAACAACAGAATACACTTTCTTCTCAAGTGCTCATGGAACATTCACCAGGATAGATCATATCTTGGGTCACAAATCAAGCCTTGGTAAATTTAAGAAAATTGAAATCATATCAAGTATCTTTTCCTACCACAATGCTATGAGACTAGATATCAATTACAGGAAAAAAACTGTAAAAAATACAAACACATGGAGGTTAAACCATACGCTACCAAATAACCAAGAGATCACTGAAGAAATCAAGCAGAAAATCAAAAAATACCTAGAAACAAATGACAATGATAACACGTTTGCAGATGACAAGATACTATATATAGAGAACCCTAAATATGCTCCCAGAAAATTACTAGAGCTAATCAATGAATTTGGTAAAGTAACAGGATACAAAATTAATGCACAGAAATCTATTGCATTCCTATACATTAACGATGAAAATTCTGAAAAAGAAATTAAGGAAACACTCCCATTTACCACTGCAACAAAAAGAATAAAATACCTAGGGATAATCCTACCTAAGGAGACAAAAGACCTGTATACAGAACACTATAAGATACTGACGAAAGCAATTAAAGATGATACAAACAGATGGAGAGATATACCATGTTCTTGGATGGGAAGAATCAACATTGTGAAGATGACTATATTACCCAAAGCAATCTACAGATTCAGTGCAATCCTTATCAAACTACCTATGGCATTTTTCACAGAACTAGAACAAAAAAATCGCACAATATTTATGGAAACACAGAAGACCCTGAATAGCCAAAGCAATCTTGAGAAAGAAAAATGGAGCTGGAGGAATCAGGCTCCCTCAATTCAGACTATACTACAAATCTACAGTAATCAAGACAGTATTGTACTGGCACAAAAACAGAAATATAGACCAATGGCACAGGATAGAAAGCCCAGAGATAAACCTATGCACATATGGTCACCTTATCTTTGATAAAGGAGGCAAGAATATACAGTGGTGAAAAGACAGACTCTTCAGTAAGTGGTGCTGGGAAAACTGGACAGTTACATGTAAAAGAATGCAATTAAAACACTCCCTAATACCATACACAAAAATAAACTCAAAATGGATTAAAGACTTAAATGTAAGGTCAGATACTATAAAATTCTTAGAGGAAAACATAGGCAGAACACACTATGACATAAATCACAGCAAGACCCTTTTTGACCCACCTCCTAGAGAAATGGATATAAAAACAAAAATAAGCAAACGGGACCTAATGAAGCTTAAAAACTTTTACATAGCAAAGGAAACCGTAAACAAGACGAAAAGACAACCCTCAGAATGGGAGAAAATATTTGCAAACAATGCAACTGACAAAGGATTAATCTCCAAAATATACAGGCAGCACATGCAGCTCAATATCAAAAAAACAAACAACACAATCTAAAAATGGGCAGAAGACCTAAACTGACATTTCTCCAAACAAGATATACAGATTGCCAACAAACACATGAAAGGATGCTCAACATCACTAATCATTAGAGAAATGCAAACCAAGACTACAGTGAGGTATCACCTCACAACGGTCAGAATCACCATCATCAAAATATCTACAAACAATAAATGCTGGAGAGGGTGAGGAGAAAAGGGAATACTCTTGCACTGTTGGTGGGAACATAAATTGATACAGCCACTTGGAGGACAGTATGAAGGTTCCTTAAAACCTAAAAATAGAAATACCATATGACCCAGCAATCCCACTGCTGGGCATATACCCTGAGAAAACCATAATTCAAAAAGAGTCATGTACTACATTGTTCATTGCAGCACTATTTACAATAGCCAGGACATGGAAGCAACCTAAGTGTCATCGACAGATGAATGAAGATAAAGAAGATGTAGCACATATATACAATGGAATATTACTCAGCCATAAAAAGAAATGAAATTGAGTTATTTGTAGTGATGTGGATGGACCTAGAGTCTGTCATACAGAGTGAAGTAAGTCAGAAAAAGAAATACAAATACTGTATGCTAGCACATATCTATGGAATCAAAAAAAATGGTTATGGTGAACCTAGGGTCAGGACAGGAATAAAGATGCAGATGTAGAGAATGGACCTGAGGACACGGGGAGGTGGAAGGGTAAGCTGGGGTGAAGTGAGAGAGTAGCATTGACACATATACACTACCAAATGTAAAATCGATAGCTAATGGGAAGCAGCTGCATAGCACAGGGAGATCAGCTCAGTGTTTTGTTACCACCTAGAGGGGTGGGATAGGAAGGGTGGGAGGGAGACTCAAGAGGGAGGGTATATGGGGATATATGTATACATATAGCTGATTCATTTTGTTATACAGCAGAAACTAACACAACATTGTAAAGCAACTATACTCCAATATTTAACATCCAATAAAGATGTTAAAAAAGAAAAAGAGACAAAGAAAGGTGAAAAAGCAAATAGCAAGCTTTGGGTACACCCTGTACACAAGACAGGGTGTTCTAAGGAAATTGCTCATTGTGAGTATCTGCAAATAATAGAAACCAGTAAGAGCATCATTGCTGAAGATAAAAGAAATTATACGTATAAAAGGACACGGGAAGTTGATAGGAATATTTTGTGAATTTAGGTAGGAAGCTGGTGAAGCAGAATGAGCTGGACATCTGAGTCTGAGTCACCTGCTCTGGGGTGTCTGCCTCAGGCACCAGTTATGTGACCGCAAGCAAGTCACAATTTTTCTGAGCCTTGGGGTCACCTGCAAAATGGCAGAAAAGTATGTCAAATTGAGAGAGGTTTAAATAAGATGGTACTCAGAATTGTGCCAAGTAGACTGCCAGAGAAATGTAATCAACTTTTTCCAAATTCCAGTTCCCCAGGATCCCTCTCCATTGTTGGAGTATTTGGAACAGTAAAGACCTTGACATATGGGCAAGAAATGAGGCAACCTGGGTACTGATAAAAGGTCAACAAAAGGTCTCTTTACAGACAAACTCCCAATGATTAGAGCATTCTACCTTGGGTACAGAAAGTTTAGCAGTTTTAATTTTATATAGAGCAGCTGGGCATTCAAAACAGGCTCATTTCAGGCCTGAGGTTTGAGGGATTTAGAAGGTACAAAAGCACCAGGTTTGGCCTTGAGCAAATCCATGATATTACCAACATTTTCATTGTCCCTGTTCCTGTATCCACTAAAATTGCTTATAGGAAAAGTTATTTTGCACCCACAGACATAAGTGTAAGTCACAGACATCCTTCTATAAAGGCAAGTGAGAAAGGTATTTTAGGAATTCAGAAACAGGTAGGGAAAATAATTCTTTCTGAACATGTTTTTCTTTATTCCTTAGGATAGCTCTGAAAGGGAAATGGATAGTAGAAGTTGCTTTCAATTGATTGGAAGGTATTATGATATTATGGAGCAGGACAGTGGAGTTGGGACAATAGTGATTTCCACAGAGTAGGTTGACTCTTGAAGGAGCAGATGTTCACCCAGAAGTTGAGAGAGGTAGGACTATTCCAGGTATAAAGGATAAGAGAACAGTGTGTACAGAGGCTCAAAGGCAAGATAGACTGGAGCTGAGGTGAAGGTGTGTCTGAGGATGTGCAGGTGGCTCAAGCAAACATGTATGCACACGGGAAGGACAGTGGGTGTTGGAACACAAGAAAGAAGCAAAAAAGCATATCACAAAATTATGTTATAGAGTTTGAACTTCTTCTCAATATTAAACCACTGAATCTCAGAGTGAAATAATAGAGTCTGACTATTAGGAGAATTTTGGGGGGTATGGTTTGGAGATAAACCAGGGGAGTTGAGCCTGCAGGCAGAGAAACCAGTTGAGAGGCTGCTGAAAGATGCTGAGAGTCTGAGCCGGGGCTTGGCAGTGTCATTGGCAAGGAGAAGGCATACTTAAGAGCTATTTAGGAGGAGAGATTGCCATGACTCAGTGACCAATGTTATGTGATGGTGAATGAAATAGGAAGAGCCCCAGCTAGCTCTCAGGGTTCTGACTTACTAGACGGTGGTACCATTAACTCAGCTCTGAAGAGCTCGTTGGGGGGCAGAAGGCAGGGAGTTGAAGGAGATAATGAGTTCAGATTTGAGTGTTCAAGTTTGAGATCTCCACAAGATAACGGTGAAGGCAATGTTCAGGGTTGAGGACATCGACTTGAGAATGGTTCCCTTGTAGACCACAGGGCTCCCTAAATAAGGTGGTGAACGTGACTGTCCACCAGGCTGTGCCTCCTGAGAAGAGAGGGAAGGGGAGAACATCAAGACAGGCTGCTGGCATGGGCAGCAGTTACAGCCAGGCCAGATGGGTCAATGCAAGAGAAAGTCAGCCAGAGATTCATAAAGCTGTGGGTCCAGAGCTCAGACAGCACTTTGAGCAGAGGTAGTTGATTGCTCTGGTCAGTTTCATAGGAAAGGACAATACCTACTTTTGTCTGCATGTTAACTTTTTAAGAATTATAAGTTGTGGCACATTTTGCTTATTTAAAGAGTCCGTCATCTGTCCGTCCATCCATCTGCCCATGCCATTCACTGGTTGCCCAAGAGGTGGCAAACTCAGTGCTAAGAATCAGAGGAGTGGCTATGACTAAACCCATTTCATGTCATCTCAAGTCCAGTCTGTGCAACCAGCTGCAGAGGTCTGTCCCTCTGCCTGCCGAGAAAAGGACGCGGGCCCCTCTGAGACCTAGCTCCTCACACCTCTCTTGGAAGGCCAAGAGGACGTATGCTACTCACCTACTTAAAATAATTTTGCAGCTCCCCATTGCTACAGGATGAAGTGACTTGTCTTGGTAGACATGGCACTCCACGACAACCCCTTTCCTTCCTGTGCATCTTCTACCCCTGAACCTCGCACTTCACACTTTTGCAATAATGAACAGGGCACAGGATTTAAACCTAGAAATCCTTTGTATACATTTTTCCTATCTGTAATTCCTCTTCTTTTTATATGCCTGGGAGGCTCCTATTTATTTTTTAAAACACTGTGAAAGCATCACCTCCTTTATGAAATTTCTGCTCTCTAAGCACAGGTGACCTTTGAGTATGGCTTAACATACAACCTTACCTTGTTTCAAATCCCAGTGTGACCACTGCAAGGACATGTGACTTTGAGTAGTTACTTAATTTCTCTGAATCTGAGATCTCACTTTTTAAGACAAAAGTGATGATACCCACTTTGTAAGATGGTTATAATTAAATGTGGTACATATATATACAATGGAAAGTTAGCCATAAAAAGGAATGAAATTGTGCCATTTGCAGAGATGTGGATGGACCTAGAGACTGTCATACAGAGTGAAGTAAGTCAGAAAGAGGAAAACAAATATCATGTAATATCGTTTATATGTGGAATCTAGAAAAATGATATGGATGAACTTATTTGCAAAGCACAAATGTATGGAAACCAAGGGGAGAGGGAGGGTGAGATGAACAGACAGATTGGGAGTGACATATATATACTACTATGTATAAAATAGGTAACTAATGAGAACTGACTGTAGAACACAGGGAACTCGACTCAGTGCTCTGTGGTGACCTAAATGGGAAGGAAATGCAAAAAAGAGGGGATACAGGTATACATATGGCTGATTAACTTTGCTGTACAGCAGAAACTAACACAACATTGTAAAGTAACTATACTCCAATAAAAATTTAAAAAAAGAAATGTATCATATTTTAATTATATATACAATATATGAATATATCAACATCTGTTCCTAATGAGTTGATCCTCAGTCAGCGACAAGTTTTACTTTAATCACTTGAGGACTTCATATGTTCTTCTATTATTGCAGCCTCACTGCCCTTACTCCTTACTGTGGTAGCTAGTTTCCATGGTTCCCCAATGAACCAACCTCCCAGATTCATGCCTTTTGGATATAGGGCCGCTCCTCTTAAATTTGAGCTGACCTGGGATTCACTTATAACCAACAGAATGTGAGAGAAATATTTTTAGGTGGCTCCCAAGGCTGGAGCTGTGCTCTCTACAATGATATCTTGGAACTCTGGTTCTGGAGACAGTCGGACATCATGTAAGATGCTTGAGCATGCCGTACAGAAGGCCAGCCTAGCCATGTGGAGAGATCCCACCAACGTGGAGATGCTCGGTCAGCCCCAGCTGTACCACGGTACCAGATGTGAGCAAGGAAGCCATCTCAACATCCAGCTTGGTCGAGACCTCAGCTGTCTCCAGCTCTGTCCAGCCTCTGACAGCAACGACTGGAGAAATCTGAAGTGAGAGCTGCCTCCCTGGGCCCAGTGAGTCCACACAGTGGTGGGAGATAATGACCTATTGCTGTTTTAAGCTGCTAAGTTTTGGAGTCTGTAAGACAAAGCTGGAACACTTACCTTCTGCAAAAACTCTCCCCAGGCTTGGTGGGAGACCCCTACCGTGAGAAGTCCTCCTACAAAATGTGAGAGGGGCTACCCCCGCTGTCTTTCCTGTCCCTGCTTATCTGTTGTCCTCCTGCTGACCTGCATGTGCCACGGGGGGCAGAGACAACGCCCGTCTTGCCTACTGTTGTTCTCCAGGACCTGGCCGAGTGCCTGTCAACTAAGTGGAACAAAGACACCCTTTTGACTAAATACTATAATATTCACACTATATTGTAGTCTGATGTCTCTTCCTCATTTATGAGTTCCTATAAGGCGGGACTCAGTAAGATAGGATTAATAATTATACTTCTCTCAGAAATTTGTTATAAAAAATGAAGTGATGTGTGTAAAATATCTTGTAAGGTGTGGCATGTAGCCAGCCTTCAATAAGTATCAGGTGACATATGACCTAATCTGCAGTGCTGGACATGGGGCGGGCTGTGGTTGATGGTCATTAAACGTTGTTGAGCTCAGCAAAACTGCACGGACCAGAGAGGGAACCACCACCAATGGACCCAGTGAGGCCCAGAGAGAGTTGCAAAATGCAAGACCCTTTATTCCTCGGCCAGGGCCTAGGAGGTCCGGCTTGATCACTGGGGACTGTCCTTTCACTCATTCCGCACCCAGCGATGGAGCACAGGGGGTTACTGGACTGAACGTGAGAACAGCATGGACATCAGGGTGAGGGCGGGTCTGCAGACATTGCTTCCTCCCAGAACTGATAGAAGCTCACAAGGGAAAAATGCGGAAAGGGTCAAGAAAGACACAGTCCACAGCAGAGAGCGACGGATAAACAAATGCAAAATAACGAATGCAAATACCAGAGCGATATATTTGTTTAGGAAAGACCAGTGAGATGCTGAGCTTGCTGGGCTCCTTGCAGGAGCTGGGGTGCTGCTCCGGGGTCACCAGCAGGACAGCAGGGGCTAATACTCATATTATCAGCGACTTCCTTCACCTGGCCTTGCCTTTGGCCTCCCAGATAGTGAGCAGGTGGCCACTCTCCCATTTCTGTCCTGTTGTCCCCTCTGTCTTGTGACACATAGTATGTCCTTCTCGGCTGTGATCCTACAAGCACCCCTCAGCAACGGCTCTGCACCTACACTCAGCTGTGTGCTTGTCCCCTGCTCCCTCCTGAGGAGAGGACCAAGCCGTGTTAATAATTTGAAAGCACAGCTCAGCAAAAGCAATGTATTAATCATGCAACAGTGGCCGGGCACAGTGAGTTAGTGGGTCACGGATGATGGTTCCCTCTTCCCCACTCACTGTGGTCCCAAAGCTGTAGGTCCTGCAGTCACTCCCGTGCTCTGTGCACCCCTTGGGAAGAACCAGACAAAACCAGCAGAGGCACCACTGTAACCCAAGAATATCTCTGTTGTTTCTCCTCTATGTCCACCTTCACCCCTGGAAAGAGAAAACCTCAGACAGATGCAAGCAACTTTCTAGACCAACTTTCTGCCTTTCCTTCCTTAAGAACCAAAGTGGATGCCACTTTGCTTACATCCAGTGTAAACCCTTTGACACTCCCTTGAGTGGATCTGGTCGGCTCACCAACAGTGTTTGTAGCCCTTATGACTCCAGCTAGACGGGTTCACCTCTACTAGTGCTTGTGGGTTTGAAGCTAGGTTTTTCCTTGACCACCCCATTCAGCTCATTCATTTTTGGTCTTTAGGACTCAAAGATAAAGGTAACAGGTGCATTCATTTGTGAAGCTTATGTCTTGACTCATCCGGCCCCAGATTTTTTTTCGCAAATACATTTTTAATTTTTCTTAAACAAACGTCTACATAGTACTTATGATGTGTCAGGGACTGTTCTACTACTTCACAAATATATTAACTCATTTAATCTTCATAACAATCTTATAAAGAGGGCCACTATTTGGGGATATTACTACCACTATTTGGGGATATTATTACCCCCATGAGACAATAAAAGCATGGTGAGATTAGAGTCATACAGCAAATAAATGGTACAATTAAGAGTTGTCAGATTTTTGCCATACAATTTTTCCCTTCCAGTTGTATTGAGATACAATTGACATACAGCACTGTATAAGTTTAAGGTGATCAGCCTAATGATTTGACTTACATACATCATGAAATGATTATCACAATAAGTTTAGTGAACATCCAACATCTCATATAGATACAGAATGAAAGAAAAAATATTTTTTCCTGTGATGAGAACTCTTAGGACTTGCTCTCTTAACAGCTTTCGTATATAGCACACAACAGCATTAATTATATTTATCATGCTATATGTCACATCCCTCATACTTATTTATCTTATAACTGGAAGTTTGTACCTTTTGACCACCTTCATCTCCCTCTCCCCGGTAACCACAAATCTGATCTCTGTCTCTATGAGTTTGTTTGTTTTGAAGTATAATTGACCTACAACAGTATGTTAGTTCCCAATGCACAACACAGTAATTCAATATTTCTATACATTGCAAGATGATCACCATTGTAAGTCTAGTTACCATCTGTCACCATACAAAGTATTACATTATTATTGACTATATTCCCCACACTGTGCATTTCATACCTAGGACATTTGTTTTGAGACTGGAATTTTGTACCTCAATCTCCCATATAACTTTTATTTTTTAATTTTCTTTCCCATATAATTTTATAACAACATACAACTTTCAGTATATCTCATGTTTATAGACAATAAATAAAGTATATTGATTATTAATCTAAAATTCACATTTAATTGACATCTTGCATTTTATCTGAAATCCTTACAAAAGCAGAATTGAACCCAGGTATTCTGGTTGCCAAGCCACCCCTCTCATAGCCCCATCTGAACTGTGAGGTGCTGTGGATTTTACATTTTTTAACTCCCATTCAGGGAACTGTCACAGTGCTTTGTCCTGGCCCAAACCAACCTCACTCCTGGTGCTGCCGCGGCATCCCTTGTTCTCACTTGCTCAGCATGTATGGTGTGGTCCGGTGTATGCAGCGCTCTCATTAATGTGGGAGGTACCCTTTGGTATTTCATGAATGGACACTTATAAAGAAAACAGAGCGGCAATTCTGTCCCAAAGCTTTTTCTGATTTGAAGCTTCCTTTCCAGAGGGCAATAGGAACTCACACATAAGAGAATGGGGAAAATATTGCTGTCATCTGAACTGGTCCTTTCAAGCCTTAGAACAGAAAAGTAAGCATTTCTTCACTGAAGAAGGACAAGTTAGTGACATTTTCTCATTTTGTTGCATGTGATATTCACACTGATTCCAATTATGTGCAGTGCAGCTTCCAGGAGTTCAGCTTTAAAGGGCCACGGGTTTTCTGCTCAATTGGATGGAGGCTTTTTAAATCATTCCCACCTCATAGCAGCCAAAATCATTGTTTTCTTTACAGCTCACTTTTCCCTTTTTTTCTCCAAGCACAGCACAAAAGGTGGGAGGTTTCTTTAAAGGAAGGCATTTATTTTTAACAATAAACCAAGATCGGTGGAAAAGGTAGAATTCAAGAGTCCTGCAAAATGAAAAAAAAGACATTACACTAAAAAAAAAACTTCTGCAGAGGAATAAAGAGTTGTTGGCTGAAAAATATAAAATATACAAAATAAAACACAACACTGTATACTTCTGAGGTCACCTGACATTTCTAGACTTTTAGCATTGTATTCAACGTTAAGAAGATGCACATCTCAGCAAGAAGCATAACCTGTAATTTGAAGAATGTAGGTTCCTCTCTCTCCCGTTTTACAGCATGTGTGATTTTTTTCTTTTCTGAATGCCCCGGCAGTCTGTTACAGAAGGTTACGGACGTCTTGCGAGAACATTAAGGATAACCCACGTGCTTTGTGGTGGCTGGAGAATAACAGTTTGAGTGAAGCTTTTCATAAAGCTAATTACCTGGGAAGAAATTGAGGAAAAAGGTCAGAAGGTTTAAAGGAGTGTGTGTGTGTGTGTGTGTGTGTGTGTGTGTGTGTGTGTGTGTGTGTGTCTTTGGGAGGTGGGGAGGAAAGCTTTTCTGGGATAGAGCATCTCTTTCTTGTGTAAGAAGACAATGCACTTTAGCCCAGGAAGTGAGCTAGCTAGAACATCCACTCAGCTATTCCTTTTCCTTCTTTTCTTCTATTCAACCTGCACTTGCTTAGTGCCTGAGCCAAGGATGCCCAGTACCTCCTGCTGCAGGTACCGAGGTAAGTCTGAGTTCCTCTCATGGGCGCTGCAGAGGGAGGCCTTGGTGGCTGATGAGTCTTCAGTATATTTCTGCTAATTAATGCAGCATTTGCTTGTTTCCTGCTTTTTCCTACACTCTGAGATGCCCCTCCGGTCCACGGTGAATGAGAGGGATATTTCAAGAAGAGCCACCATGCCACTTCCTAAGTCAGGAAGACATGTTTAAGTATCCAGAAGAGTGTTTCTCAAGACGTAGTTGTACAACTACCTTTGCCAGGGTGCTTGTTAAATTTGCAGATGTCTCACTGAAGACCTACTCTACCAGAATCTCTGTGGGTGGAGCCCAGGAGTGTGTAAAACACACACCTCCGTAGAGATTTGTAGGCACTTCAGCATTCCCAACCACTGATCTAGACTTATCAGTGTTCTGGGTAGAGGTGATGACTCGGGGCTTGGAGCCCTCGGTCACATCCAGGCTGCTCTCCACGCTCACCTCACCAGCCCCAGAGAGCTCTGCAAGCATCCCTGGACTCTCGGTGGCTCTTCAAATTGATGGTGAGCTTCTAAGTGCTTGCATGTCTTTGGCATCTCCTGCCTGCCAAGGGCAGAATGTTACAGGCAGCAGGGATTCAGTGAGGACTGTGGGTGATTACTAGACTGACAATTTAAGGAGGAACAATTCAGGAGGGCGCCGTTTTGTCCATCCCTCTGACTTGAATCTTTGAAGGAGGTTTCTTTAAGAGTTTATTTAGAAAGCGTGTAATTCTAAAGCACCTACAGTGAACAAACTCTGTGCCAGCTGTAAGAAGCAAAGGCAGTAATGGCCATGCTGGGCTCCTGCTTCCCGAACATCCCCTCTTGGTGGGCACAGAGGCACGGACACAATGGGTGTGGTGCTGAGTTTGCAAGCACTCCATTTCTGGCGTTGTTTTTGGAATACTGTTTTGGAGTTGTGTTGAGAAGACTGAGTGACATAGAAAGAAGGTGGGGTTTGGGGGGAGGGCGGTCACAGCAACTTTAGTTCAAATCTAAGGATTCTCTGTAGAGAAATGGCAACTTTTTGGAACCTCAGGACTCATATTTCATAGAGAATGATTGATAATGCCAGCTTCACATGGCTCTTGTGAGAACTGAAAATTAGATCCATCGTGTGGAAAATGTTCTATGATGATCACAATTTCTGGCATATGGGATACTCTGGGTTAGTTGGCTACACCCCAGTCTGGAGATGCATAAACCAGTCACTTGATTGATGTGGGGCTGTGGTAAGTAGAATAATGCCCCTCCCTCCAAATTGTCTGTGTCCTAATCTCATAAACATGTGACTATGTTACCTTACACAGTAAAAGGGACTTCATGAATGCAATTGGGGTGGGAAGATTACCCTGCGTTAGTTGGGTGGGTCCAATGTGATCACATGGGTCCTTATAAGAGGGAGGCAGGAGGTTCAGAGTAAAAGATGGAGAAGTGATGAGAGAAACAGAGGTCAGAGTCAGAGAGATGTGAAGATGTTAAACGGCTGGCTTTGAAGGTGGAGGAAAGAACCATGAGCCCAGGAATGCAGGTGGCCCCTAGAGGCAGGAAAAGGCAAGGAACCAGAGTCCCCCCTCCCACCTCCAGAAAGAATGCAGCTCAGCCAACTCCTAGATTTTGGCAAAGTAAGACCCTGCCAGACTTCTGACTTCCAGAAATGTAATACAATACATTTGTGTTGTTTTAAGTCACTAAGCAAACTTTGTGGTAATTTTTTACATCAGCAACAGGAAACTGGTACAGAGGTATTTTAATTCCTGCTCCAGAGTGTAGTGGCATTTGGAAATCTTTCAATACCTAAGAGACACTGATAGAACTAGTGTAGTTCTCAGTGGTTCAGACCAAGGTTACACATTTGTCAAACTCAAACTGCCTCCTTTGGGTCACCAAGGAAGAGTTTCACCAAGATTTGGACCTGAATGCTCACTCAGGTTGTTCTCTAGGAGTAGTAGGTGGCTTAAAATAGAGGAGTTTTAAGGAAAGTAATAAAAAGTGCAAGAAAGAAGAAGTTGTGGAATTAGGAAACATGGGGAGACATTTGAACTTGCCGGATTCTACTTACATCACTTGGGCAGGTCCAGAGACCGGACACAGAGCTGTGGGGAACAATCACAGCAGTAATGACACTCACAGCTATCCCTCCCGGAGCACTGCCATGGGTAATCCCTTTACATGTATTGACTTTTTAGGTCTCCCAGCAACTTCAACGGGGACAATGGATAAGACCATCAATAGCATTTTACAGATGAGGAAAATGAGGCATAGAGAATTTGATTATTAGCTCAAGGCTAGTTAACAGGGGATGGAGCCTGTTTTCAAGTCCAGGCAGCCTGGCTTCTGTGCCTCTGCTCATCACCCTGACTCACGCTGCCCTACTCCTTTCCTCATCCCTAACCTCACTTGCATCGGGGGGTGCTTTGACCTGGACCTCAGCCCCCTCTAATGGAGTCAGCTCTCTGGCCACTGAAGATCAACTCTCCCTGTGGATACCTGCTCTTCAGCCTCTTTGAGCCCATCTTTCTTGAATAGAATGAGCCATGCTCCAGCTCCAGCCCCAGAGAAATTTTCCCTGCCCCTCTGCTCGGCTGTCCCTGTTGGGATTGCCCAGACTCCTGATGCAGCAGATGGCAGAAAAAGATTGTGAGGGGATGCGTGAATGAACCCAGAGGTTGATCTAGAAAAGGGATCCAGGCTGGAAAAGGGAGAGCTACTTTTTTAGGTGCTGGCCTCATGGTGCTGGAGCCTTTGACTTAGGGGGATTCGGGGTAGGGAATGAACGTGCATTTCAGCAAAGTCTGGTGCTGAGCAAGACTGATGGTCCATAGGTTTTAGATGCTTTCCAGAGCACAGATTTCAGTGTGGAGTAGATGGGCAATAAAAACACTGGGCATTGCCTATGCACAAGAGGATCAGGCAGGGAGGAACCAGAAAGCAAACCATAAGACCTGATGCACGGGACCTCTTTTCCTTGGGAGTCTGAGATGAGTGTGAGTAAGTTCTCTTTGTTCAGTAAAGAAATCAGTAACTTATTAACACACTAATTGATCACCTACTATGCCATGTACTGACTGGGGCAAGTTCTTTAACCCGTTTAAGTCTCTTTTTCCCCTATTTCCACAGTACCTAGCTCACTGAGTTATTCTGAACATCAAGCAGGGTGACGTTTAATGCTACTGCATTTTGGGATGGCTTGCTCTGTAGCAATGTACAGTGAACCAGTGCTATACAGGAAGAGACGACTAGTGCCTCTGAGAGGCAGAGGGCAATGGCTTCAGGAAGGAAGGGGTGGATCTAGAGACTCAGACTATGTTATTAGGCTTATGTCTCTCTCTATCTCCAAGAGTTTTTTCCTCCAACTCTTTTCATCATTAGTCAGATTCTCTGTATACAACAACAAAAGTTTCCACACATTGTTCAGGTCTATATCCTGCCCAGTTTGGGTCCCTTAAGAAAAGAGAAAATTTCCTTCCCAATATCAGCAGAAACTTCCTGGCCTTTACTCTCCTTGGCACGAATTGGGTCATGTGCCCAGGTTTGACCAATCACTGTGGACTGGAGGGACCCCTCCCGTGTCCCGTGCCCATGTTGCTGCCTGGGAAAAGGTTAACCTCACCCAATAACAGGAACTGAGACAGGGAAAGGCTGATTCCCTCAAATAATATCAAAGTGTTATTATCAGGAAAACGGATAACAGATGCTGGGAAAGCAAATTAACACACACTAGCTCCAGTCGTTCTTACCAGGGTTGGGTTCTGGGTTTGGTTTTGGCCCAAGAGTTAAATCGCATGGAAGATAATTGAACATCGAAGCATGCACAGCTGCATGGAGGAGACTCGCATGAAAACACATCAGTGTCGTTGAGTCTTGTAGGTGCTGTGGTGCATGTGCAGGAGAAGGGAGGGCTCTGTGTGACCTGGGGCAGGGGCATCCCTCTGCAATAAGATGTTCCAATTTAGGGATGGAAAGCTAAGTGCACTGCTTTCACTGCAGAGCTCATACTCTGGCTGCTGCCTCTCCAGTCTGGGTCCTGGAGGGGTCTTTGCATGGCACAGCTTCTGCAGCAATGAGAGTCAGGGTGACAATATTGAGAAGGATGGCTTAGAGAATCACCTCCGAGCAGGGGGAAATGAATTGTCCTTTTACAAGCTCCCCCCGTAATAAAATAAATCAGCTGGATTATTCAGTGATGAAGTGCTCTGCTCTCTGGCCAGGGGTGCCCCACAAGTTATTACTGGCTAGCAATAGCTTGTTAACATGCTTGGGCCCAGGAAAATCAAACTGTACAGGTCCTGGGAGAATCTGGTCCTATAAAAGAGGGGATTCATTCCAAGCGTGAGCTATTAGTTTTGCTCTGAATGTCACTGCTATTAACTGCAGGGCTTTTGTGAAATCTCCAACCTGCCAGTATCTCAATCCTCACCAACTGCCCAAGAAAATGACTGTGACAGGTGCTAATTGGTGATTATAAGAAAGAATAGCTTTGGACTGGAAAAAGTGCTCCAGGTGCTAACTAGTCATAATGACAGCTCTCCCCTGGGAGGGAGATGATCTCTGAGTGAATGGACTTGGCTTCTGTAGGGAGAGATCTGGATCCCTTATTCTTCCTGATCTCTCCCTAACCCTAACCCTAACCCTTACCCCCTTCCCCACTCCCCATCCTCCTCCTCCTTCCACCCTCCCCAGGACTCTGTTCAAACAGACCCTGAATACAACTTCTGACTCTTCCACCCCGAGCTTCAGCTTTGGAGAAACTCAGATCTTGCTTCCGTTTCCAGCTCTACTAGCATGAGCTCTGTAACTTAGTCAGGTCACCTAATATCTTTCTTGATTTACTTTTCTTCAACCCCAAATTGGGATAATGATTGAACGGACCTCCGAGAGTGGTTTCCATGAAATCACTGATGTCAAATGCCAGCACAGGGCTAGGACCACAGAGGTAGGTGTTCAATCCACTCCAGCCTCCACTTAGCCCTCTTCTTTCCTTCCTTGATGTTCACACGATCATTCCCGAGTGGATTAGGAATTAAAAAATGCCACACAAAGACAAGGCATTATTATTGATATCATTACTTATTATTCCCTCATTAAGTAGCATAATACCTGGCTCATAGCAGATACTCATTAAATACTTATTAAATGAGTATGAATGTCCATTCCAATAATACATGTCTTCAAGGCCTTGCCAATTTCTCTCCTTCAGGAAGTGCTCACAGATCACCGCAGTCCACAGACATGTACCGTTTCCTTGGTGCTTCCCATGTGCTATCTGCAGCCACTGCATTGCTTTGTTAACATCACTGCGTGATGTTTCTTTTCCAGGCAGCTCTTAGGAGGTCTCCCTCTGTGCTTCCTTGTCTCCTTCTTCGATTGTGGTCTCCTGATTGCCATCTTTCCCCCGAGGCGTTTCCTCCCCTTGTGGCTTCTCTTGGGTTTGAATGTTCACACACTTGAAGGGTGCTTCCTATTTATTTATTTTATTAATTTATAAAAATTTATTTTATTCAAGTCTAGTTGATTTACAATGTTGTGTTAGTAGTAATTCACTCTTTTTTAAATTTTTGTTTTATATTGGAGTATCATTGATTAACAATGTTGCATTCGTTTCAGGTGTACAGCAGTGATTCAGTTTTACATATACGTGTATCTATTCTTTTTCAAATTCTTTTCCCATTTAGATTATTACAGAATATTGAGCAGAGCTCCCTGTGCTATACAGTAGGTCCTTGTTGGTTATCCATTTTAAATATAGCAATGTGTACATGTCAGTCCCAAACTCCCTAACTACCCCTTCCCCCCACCCTTCTCCCCTGGTAACCGTAAGTTCTTTCTCTAAGTCTGTGAGTCTGTTGAAGGGTGCTTCTTTTTTTAAATTAATTAATTAATTGGCTGCATTGGGTCTTCATTGCTGTGTGCGGGCTTTCTCTATTTGAGGCGAGAGGGGCTACTCTTCGTTGCAGTGCGCAGGCTTCTCATTGTGGTGGCTTCTCTTGTTGCAATTGCAAAGCATGGGCTATAGGTGCACAGGCTTCAGTAGTTGTGGCATCTGGGCTCAGTAGTCGTAGCTCGTGGGCTCTAGAGTAGTTGTGGTGCACGGGCTTAGGTGCTCCGTGGCATGTGGGATCTTCTCGGACCAGGGCTTGAACCCGTGTCCCCTGAATTGGCAGGCGGATTCTTAACCTCTGAGCCACCAGGGAAGCCCCTAAGGGTACTTCCTGATGAGGTGGTTGGCAATGCAGGTGATGGAGGGAGGAGGGGTTCTGGTTTGCAAGAGGAGCAAATGGAAGCTGAGGAAACCTCTGGAGAAGGAAAATTGAGATAATGCCAGGGAAGAGTAGGATGTTGGAGAAAGGGGTGAGTTCACAGGGGACAGAACTGAATCCTGGAAAGAGCAGTGTCTGGGACCATGGCAATTATATTTACAAAGACATAGGGCATTCCTAATACAGCATGTTATTATTTATTCAGATTAGGAGACTATATTTGAAATTTAGAAAGGATATATTTACAGCCTTTAAATTTTTTTTTAATCTGAAAAATGTACTTCTTTTCATGACAGAAAAGGTAACAGGAATTAAGATCACAACCTCATGCTTGATCACAATTTGACTTATCCATCTCTAACCAGATGCATCAGTTCTATTTCTGCCAGGCATTCTCATTTGGTTTTTAAAAGAACATCAAGAGGTGGGAATTATCATCATCTTGTACAGATGAGAAAATGGAAGCTCATAAAATAATAATACAGTCACTGCAATTTTTAGAGAAATCAAACTTTTGAGCAGAGCCCACACCATGTACTATATCATTAGCACAAAACAAGCTTACGAGGTATGTATTTAGTCTTATTTTACGTTTGTGAAAATTAAAAATCAGAAAGAGCAAATTAATTTTTGTCTAAAGTGACACAGTGGTGGCAGTTATTTCAGGAAACTGCGGTGCCGAAATTCAAAACTCTATCAGTTAGATTCCGCTGTGTGACAAACCATCCCATAATGGCTTCAAACAATCAATTAATGTAGCTAATAATTATGTGTATGAGCTGAAAAACTTTGGGTCTGGGTTAGAGCTTGGTTCTGCTTCCTTGAGTAGATTCTTACTCTGGACTCTTAGTTTACCTTCTCAGAAGGTTTTCCTTTACTGTAAAAAACGTCCATGTCACAACTGAGTAACTTTCTCAGCCTAAGTTCTGCCGATAGAGCATTAGAGGTGTTCTGGCATTTTCAGCAACATCAGTTCCTTTTTGTTCAAGCTAGTGGCCCTTTTGCTGTTACAACTTAAAAATATCCTGGACTTTCTATTCATCAGATCATACTCCAGTCCATATGGTGAATGCCACACCCAGAATTGTTTGAGAGCACACTTCCTTCTTGTAGCCTTACAGCTAATTATTTTGGGATTAGCTTTCTGTAAGAACATATCCTTAAGATGCAAAGGAACATTTTTGTTTTGCTGAAAGGGGCACCTTGATAAATCTTTCAGAAGTTAACTAAGGAGTCTACAGCCACATTTTGTTTTGATCTTTGCCCCAAGATCTTGGATCACTTGAGAATTGTTTTCCACTTGGGGACTAAGAATGAGATCAAACTTATATTCCAACCCAACAAGTGCGAGTTCCTCTGTATGTTCTCCAACTTGTGTGTGCCATCTAAACAGTTCTTTTTTAGCTGCTCTCTCGTAAGACTATGCTCCATTGTCAATTTACTCCAGGCAACAGCTTTGCAAACTGCCTATTATGCCAAAGGCATCAGTATTTTTCTAGCTGCTCTAGTAGTTTCCTCCTCAATTTACTAGCCTCCACTGGAAATTTGCTGCCTTTGCTAAGGGTTTCCCCACGGCTTTTCCTGTCTCCATCTACTGTCCAGTTGCAAAGTCAATGCCTGTGTTTGAGGCTTTGTTTTTAATGGTAGCACACCACTTCTGGGTAAGTGCTTCTGTATCAGTTCCCTTTTGCTGCATTACAAACCAACCCAGAATACGTGGCTTAAAAAAATAACCATTTATTTAGCTTACACATTCTGTTGCTTCCTGGGCAGTTTTCTGGTTCTCTCATGTGTCTTTGGTGAGATGGCAGGCTGGTCAGTAGTCGGATGGTCTAGGATGGCCTCATATGTCTGACGTTTGGCTGAAACAGTGAGAGTGACAGGGTACCACGTCCATCATCCTCTGTAGGCTTCCCCAGGCTTCTTCTTGGGGTAGCTGAAGCAATCCCCAAATAGCAAGAGGACAAACCTCACTAGCAGTTTATTGTTCATGCCTCTACTTAGATCACAATAGCTGGTGATCCATTGGCCAAAGCAAGTTATGTGGCCAACCCATATTCAAATGAAGGAGAAATAGACTCCTTCATTCTCTTTCCCCTCTGCTCCTAGCCTCTTGATGGAATGGGAAAAACTTGGTAGTTTTTCATTGTACAGCAAAACCTTAGTTGATCTGAGTTAACAGTCTAGCATTTAATCACTGCTTGGTGTAGTCTCAAGTTAAACATCTTACTAAAATCCACATAGCCAATGCATCTCCTGAAAAATGAAAGGAATATATTAAATTTTATCTACTAATATTCATATCCAATTAAAAGTAAAATATAATTCTCTATGTTAGATCACTATAATTGTGTAATGATATTTTGGACAACATGAGAAGAAAGTCCTCTCATTACTATAGGGCTACTCTTCCACACTCTGCTCTAAATCAGATGTCAAGAAAAAAAGAAGGAACTTGGGATGGTGATTGCAAGTATCAGTGTGATGGGTAAAAATACAAAGAGTCTAGATGGTTCATCTCTAGGCACATGGAGATAGATAGGTTTAAATTCCTTCAAAGTATGAGGAAGGCTCATAAGTTCAAGAAAAATGTAGTGAGCTTTCCTGCTTCATTCAATTCCAATTTAGTAAGAATATACTTCACACCTTATTCACCCTTGGGGGTTTACACAGCTCCTTCCTTCCTTTCATTAATTCACTTCACTTACAAAGTGCCTGGGAGTAATGACACATGCTATTATCTCGATTTCAAAGATTGCTGAGACTTGCCCAGGGCCCCAGAAAGTCTGTGTCAGGGCAGGGAGAAGAAGGAGAAGAAAGGTCCTTGAAGGAGGAGGTGTAGCAGAAGACCAGAGCATTATCTGGAGGGTGGGCTATTATAGCAATTGGAAGCTTGCCTGAGAGAACTTAACGCTTTGGAAAGTCTAGAACTGTGAGTATGAGACAAGGCTTTGGAGATCAGGGAGTTTTTGATTGTTTTTTTCATAAAGGAATTTCCTTGGGGGCAAGGGGAAAAAAAGGAGATGAGGCCAGACATGAGAATGCAGGGGCTGAAGGAAGCCGTGTAATTACATGAGCTGTTGGATGCTCATAAGCAAGTTTCCCAACCGTGGCAAATGGTTTCATAGCCAGCATTATGAATTCTTTTAAAAGAGAATGTTATTGCTTAGAGGGCCAGCTTCCAGGATATGTTAAAACAATTTAGGAGATACATTTCATACATGCGAATGAGGTATTTATATCAGTAAAGAGGTCATTTATGTATAAGCAGAAACAGCCTTTTAGGATTCAAGTGAGAAAATGAATTTGGTATCAGACTTTAAGTGCAGCAAGTATTTATGGATAGGGTTTTACTTATTTACTTATTTTATCCATTCAAGAAATATTTATTAAATGCCTATTATACAACGAGAAATGTGTTAATTATCAAAAATATATAGATGAGTAAGATCCCCACACTCAAACAGCCTGGGCAGTGCTATCTGATAGAAATACATTGCAAGGCACATGTGTACTTTCTGATGATTCCTCAGTCACAGCACATCTCAGTTCAAACCAGCCATAGTTCACATGGTTAAGAGTCACATGTGGCTAGTGGCCACCAACTTGGACAGCAAAGGTCTACAGGGAGACGGGGGTGCAAATAATTACCATATACTATGTAAACTCTTATGACAAAGATTTTGCAAGGTGAAATAAATGGAGACATGGGCCTTAAATTTTAGATTATACAGAATGTTTGAGCCGCAGTTTCCTAGATTGTTCCATTTATATCTGGGTTGGGAAAAAATGAACTATTCCATCTTCTAACGAACACAAGAAATGTTTCATGCTACACCCCCTCTTTGGAATTCAAAACACACATGAATATATTAAAAGCTCTGAGAAGTCTTCAGTATGTGTAACCCCCAATTAACTCACAGTTACTGACAATGAAACTCCTCTACATACATTTTTAATAATTATAAATAACTATGAGAAACACTGTGGGAAAAGCCTGCTTAGAGAATATGAACTCTATTTAATACAATTATGTTGGTTAATTGACGGTTCTATTTCAACCCTGACCAATCTTTTTTCCCTAAAATGTCTAGTTTGATTTTCCTGCCACTGGGATGTCTAGTGAACACACTTTTTTTCTTCCAGGAGTCTATGCATAGAACAGGTTTTTTTTTTTTCTGTCTGAAATGTCATTCTCTTTCTCCTCTGCTCCTAGAAAAATTCCCTGCTATTTTTCAAGATCCAGTCCAAATACCACATTTCCTCCAATGCTTTCCCTGACTCCACATGCCAGAAATAAAGTTCCCTGTGTACTCAAAGCAGTTGCTATAATCAACTGTGTACAGTTTAACCTCCTTAACACAGGGCAGGGGGCCAATCGTGTTTGTCTTTATATCCCCAGAACCTGGCACAGTTCTAGGCAAATACTAGGTGTTCTGTAAATTTGTTATATTTTGCCCCACTCAAATACTAGGTGTTCTGTAAATTTGTTATATTTTGCCCCACTCACGACATGCATGCCATTAATGAGGGATGCTCAGCTAGAATTCCCCCTCCCCCAGTTTTATTGAGATATTATTGATATATAACATATGTAAGTTCAAAGTGGACAGTGTGATGATTAGATACATGTATATATTGCAAAATGATTACCACAGTGAGTTTAGTTAATGTCTCCATGTTTTCAGATAATTATGATTGTGTGTGTGTGTGTGTGTGTGTGTGTGTGGTGATGGCATTTAAGATCTACTCTCTTAAAAACTTTCAAGTATATAATACTGTATTGTTCATTAGAGTCACCATGCTATGCGTTAGATCCCCAGATCTTATTTATCTGGGAGTTTGTACTCTTTTACCAACATTTCCTCAGCTCCCCCAGCCCCAGCCCCTGGCAACCACTATTCTGCTATTTCCATGAATTTGGCTTTTTTAGATTTAGGTTTCTTTTTTTTTTTTTTTTCGGCTGTGCCGTGCAGCATGTGGGATCTTAATTCCCCGACCGGGGATCGAACCCGTGTCCCCTGCATTGGGATCGCAGAGTCTTAACCACTGGACCGCCAGGGAAGTCCCTAAGTTCCTTTTTAATATCAGAAATCACCTTGCTTCTTGCCCTTCCAGTGCCCATTCCAGGCCCTGGGAGGGTACAGCTGAGGTCTCCTCCCTCACCTCCTTGCCTAACTTCAGGTCCTCCTATTGAGCCTCCTGATATACCCTGGACTTCCTTAGTTTTGGCCTCTGCTTGCAGGGCTGGCCCTGATTAAGAATGGTTAAGGCACTGACTCCATGGCTTGCTTTGACCTTTGTCAAGAGTCAAAGGGCTGACCTCACAGCCCACATGCCTGAGACCCCAATCTGTGGCTGATCTGTGCTCCTCTGCCCCCAGGACACACCTTTCCTGGGCCTGTCTCCTCTTCCCCCCACTAACCCCCTGCCTGCTGTGACTTGCCCAACGCAAGTAACTACCTGGAAGTTAATCCCCTTCATGGATTCTCTAGTCCTAACTCCGTTCCCTGTGTCTGTAACTTTCACTTTGTCCTGTCATCCTTTGAACTGTCAACAAAACATTTTTAGACCTCTCTCCACCTGGTCACCGTCAGTCTCTTGCCTTTAATTTGCTGTCTTCCCAGTCTTTGCTAGAGTCTACTGGGTCTCGCTTCTCCTGGACCTCTTCATCTCTTTCCATCATGTTCTACCGCATGTATTGTGGTATCCGCTTCTAATCTTTTTGGCATGAGGTGGAAATTACATAGTAAATGCCTTTTTTATTCTTTCGTCTTTTTTCATACAGTAAACCTCTCTTAGGGAACAGTGCCTGACAGCCTTGTTCAGTTAGACTCAGATTTTAAGAAAATCAAGAGATAAACAAGTCCAATTATTTTCCTGTTTTACATGCCTAACTTCATCACAAAGCAGGGGCAAGGGGCTTTTGGATCCTGGGCCTTTGGTTAGTAAAAGCTATGCATCATTGCTCCAGGGATGCATCGTAAAGCGATGCCCTTTGGACTGCAAAGTTATGGAAATGTGAACTGTTTAATTTACAGCCTTCCCTACACAGGCCTTATAGATCTGAAAAATTAATTACCAAATGCCTTCTTTTACAAAACTAGGTAGAGAAAGGGAGGTAAACTAATGCAAGAGCCAGGTGCCCTGTCCACTCAGTGACATCTCAAAGTCCAGAGAGAATGGGCAGACTAGGCGGCTTCTTCCCTGCTGCTGACTCTCACGGCTCTCTCTCCTCGGCAATGAAACAGGGAGAGGGGAAGATGATCTTTCAAGTCCAGCAGGAAGGCTGGTGAGATACTCTCACGCTCTCCTTAACTAGCCACATACCATCGGCATGCCCTCACCTCTTTGAGGCTCAATCTGCCCATAGGTAGCATATATGAGTATTAGCATCTATTTCATAAAATTCCTGTAGGAATTAAATATGGAGACATATAAAAAGCTCTTAGCCAAAGGGAGATGCCAAGAAATTTTCAACCATCATTTCTTGTTCCCATCCTGCCATGCTTGTTTCACCCTGGAGCCCACTGCTGATGTCAAGGCTCCTCTCCAAGCTCCTATCTACTGCTCCCTACCACTATCTGTCATGACATTAGCCACCAGGAAACCCCAGTATCCACACATCCCAGCCAATCCATGTTTTCTCCACATTTTCCCTGAAGTTTCATGACCCGTGTTGATTCATTTCTTTTGGTTAAGGCCATTGTCACTGGAAAATGAACCCCTCTGTCCCCAACCCACACACGCACACAAACACACACACACACACACACACACACACACACACACAAAGGTCAGATGTTCATTTCGGAACTGGAAGAGAGTTTAGAGGTAATTCTATCCACCCGCTTAGACAGATGGGTAAAATGAGGCATAGGGAGGGGATGTGAGTTGCTAAAGGATTTGCATATTAAAAACTCAGGTCCCTGACTTTCTCTGTATTGTCCTCAGAGTATGGACTTTGTATTCAGAAAGTCCAAGTTCCTAAACCTAGTTCTGACGTTTACTAAGTGTGTGACGGTCACCAAGCTGCGTGTATTCTTCAGTCTGTTTTCTCATCTGTAAAACTGGCATAACCTTCACTGGCTTGAGCACAAAATATGATTGTGCTCTTTGGAACACTCAGACGATTCAGGGTTCCCTACCCAGATGATTAGGAGAATGTTGTTCTCTGTCCTTATCATCCTTCCTGCTGGCATAACTTTGGGGCATCAGGGTGAATTTACTCAGTCCAAGAAGCCACTTCTGGTTCTCATCACCTCCCAAGGAGGGAATGTAGTTGGCAGGCCATGTACAGTCCTTTTGCCTACTTTAATGACCACACAGTGTCTAACCCAGTGAGTCTGGTTGCCCGCACCATCTTGTTTGTCCCTGAATCAACTCTGATGCCTGATGGCCAGATACCATCTCCATCTCCTACAGATGAGACCTGGGGAGTCTACGGCTGCTGATGGAGCTTGGATCTGAAGGAAACATCTCTCTTCCACAGTGTTAGGGTATTCACCCAGTGGTGTTCCACCATGGATCTTGGCTCCAAAAGTTACAGCTCTTTAGTGGCCCACTTTTCCTGATTTTTGCTCTCCTATACAATCATCTTCTTAAGGCATGGCCACAGTCTCAGGATGGCTGGGTCTGGAGGGTTTCTAGTCACAGGGACACACAGAGCCCTGAACCATTTCTAACTCCTGACCGCCTAGCCCCAAATGTTGAAAGGATACCAAATCCATCCTTCTTTCCCGTTCCAACATAAATGGCATTTTTCCAGGTGAAGATCCCATTATCTCAGACTGAGATGGCACCTTCCTTCTAGGGATGCTGTGGGGGTTAAATGGTGTGGGCATCTGATGAATGTAAGAGTTCTTCTTTCACTTCTGCCATGCAAGATGAAGGAAAGCTTAGTTAAAGAGATCTATTTAGAAGAAACATAGGGAGAATAAATTTTTAAAAATCAAGTTTGTTACCTATAAGAAGACAGTGGGGAGAGGTCTGGGCTGAAAGGGTACATGAGAAAGGAACAATTTTCTAGGTATAACTTTGTCATGTTTTGACTTTCTAAAGCCTTTCAATGGTTTACATATTCAAAAACTAAAATCAAATCAATAAGAATGGAAGGAAGACTAAAACGGAAAGAAAATTGAAACAAATGAATTTAATTATATTTCAAATGAATATGTTAAACACACTTGAAGGTGAACAGAAAGAAAGCAAGAAAAGAACTTATTCTACTCACTAATTGTGACAGCATTTGACTCTAGGTCCATAATCTGGGGCAGGATGGGATGTGTTTTGGTGTGTGCATGGGGAGAGGGGACAATATACAATCATTATGAACTTTTGAGTAGGTTGGTTTTAGTTTTATAAGCATAATTTTGGAGCTATATTAGATGTGATATAGGATTGAGCAAATAAGTAAATGTGTTGAGGCTGTTAGGAGCCAAGATACTCCCTATAGGATAAACTAATATGGAATGGGAGGTGGATTAGAACTGAGGTATTGGTGTGAACTCAGGACTTCTAAAATATGTATATGCATGTGCATATGTATGCACATGCGTGTGCATATGCATATTTGTATTGTATGTGCATTTTAATGTGAAAAATATGTAGCTATTTCCTACCTCTGTCTGCCAAAAGAGTCAAGAAGCAATGCCATCCTGGTAGCAATGAGCACACCTAATGCTCAGATCTTGGACTCTAATACCATTTCCATTAAAATACACCAGTGCCAGACAGAGAAATGGCTGATTTCAAGGCATAATTATCACACTAAGTGAAGTAAGCCAGGCAGAGAAAGACAAATATCATATGATATCACTTATATTGCTTATATGTGGAATCTAAAAAAAAAGGATACAAATGAACTTATTTACAAAACAGAAATAGAGTCACAGACATAGAAAGCAAACTCATGGTTACGAAAGTGAAGGGGGGGAGAGGGACAAATTAGGAGTTTGGGACTGACATATACACACTACTATATATAAAATAGGTAACCAGCAAGGACCTACTGTATAGCACAGGGAACTATATTCAATATCTTGTAATAACTTATAATGGAAGAGGATGTAAATATATATATATATATATATATATATATATATATATATATATATATATATATATATATATATCTCTGAATCACCTTACTGTGCACTGGAAACTAACACAACATTGTAAATCAACTATATTTTAATAACATTTTTTAAAAAGGAGCTTGGAACCAAAACATGAGCTTGGAACATCTTGCATGCCAGAGAGTAAGAACTGTGAAAAAAATGATAGAGGCTCGTTACAAAAACACAGAAGGGATTTTCAGAGGCCAACTATGGGACAATGTGAGAATCAAATATTTCAATGCAGTAATGAATTATAAACCATTTCAAATAGTAATTTATCAGTCAATATTTATGATAGGTTGACAGACAGATAGATTAATGGTAGAGAGGAATTACAGTAGGGTGCTGAAGGCCATCTATTAAATGTGGAAGTAGTGCTAGGGTTGAAAAGAATGATTTTGCAATCAAGATGGTAAGGATTGCATTAGGCAAGAATCATCAATGGATGCCAAATGTAGGGAAATTCTGATGAAGAGCTGGATATTTGCATGGTCTAAAAATGTCTCCCTACAGTCTGCATATTAGTTGCAAAGAGGGGAAAAACAGTAATTCTGTGGTGGAGAAATTGGGAAGCTCCTTGACTGGGTGATCAACATTAACATCACCTTTGAAGGACAGATGGACACACAGGTGCGGTACCCTGAAAGGAACACAAGGTCAACTATGCAGTGTTTCAAGAATGCATAACCTTAATTTAATCATGAAGAAACATCAGACAAATACAGAATGAGAATCATTGTATTTAATCAAAAAAGGGAGTTTGTGTTCCTCAAAAATGACAAAGTCATAAAAGTCAAAGAAAGGCTATGGGAATGTTTGGGATTAAAGGAAGGCAAAGATAATAACAACTAAATGGAATACTAAATGGAGAATTGGATCCTGAACTAGAGGGAAACAGTGCTATAGAGGACATTATTGGGTCAACTGATAAAATTAGGACAGAAGAGTAGGTTAAATCAAAGTGCAGTGCCAGTAAATTTACTGAAGTTTATCATTGTATGGTGGTTGCATAAAAGCATATCCCTATTATTAGAAAATGCACACTGAGGTACTTAGGGGAAAAGGATTGGTGTATTTAACTTACCCTCAAATTAGGTAGATAGATAGATAGATTAGATAGATGGTAGATACAAAAACAGATAAACAGATGATAAAGCAAATGAAGTAAAATGTTAACCTCATTCTGGGTAAATTCTACATGGGTAGTTTTCACACTGTTTATATTTTTGCAATTTTTCTTTATATTCAAAATTCTTTTCAAATAAAAGTAAAATAATATTTTTGATGTGATTGTGTGGAGAAAGCTAATGAGGATCTTGGCTCTTGTGCAGGGTTCATGAGGAAGTGGAGTAGAGCTGACAGGAACCTCCGAGGGAGGGGACTACAGACAAATTTCCAGTTTGTCACATCTGCCCCAGGTCACATCTCCCTTTCTTATATAAACATCGTGCAAAGTGATGAGTCCATATTTTCCAGTTCTGCACTCTGAGTCACACTATAAATGTCAGAAATAATCCCACACTTAATAAATCAAATCTACTCCAGCACTTACTTGTATCCTTTTCTTCTCACAAATCCCTTATGCTCAGAAATACTTTAGGGGAAGAGCGACCATAAAACAATTGGCTGTTTGCTCTTGACATAAATGTAGTGTCTGACTAAATAGGACTCTCATCAGCTGGGAAGAGTGTGGCCTTGGAGGAAGCTGGAGGTGAGGTGTCAAATGCCATGATTCCCAGAATGAGCTTCACAACACAAAGTTGGGGGCTTCTTCTTGCAGTCAAGGTCATTCTTGCCAATAGAATATTCTTCATGCCCACATGACTATCCTCTCTTGACTTACAAGAATTTCACTCTCTCTTTCCTTTTCTCTATGTGTGTATACATATTTATGTAATACATACACTGTACTTGCATGCATGGCTACATGCATACATGTGTGCATATATGTATATGTAAAGCTCCTTGATACTTTTACAGAAATGAGCCCTCTGGTCCTGCAGGGTCAGCATTTACACCTTAGGTGAAGAGGGGTTTGTAAACTACCTTGCAGAGAATCTCATATTAACTGGGGTGAACTGGGGTGAACAAAGGACCCCTCATTTGAGCAAACACAAGAATTTTATTATATCTTTCTGATGATATCTTGTGTCACTCACACTCCATCAACAAATCTCATGGGTAGCTAAGGAGGATTAAACTAACAGTTGGTTACTTTATGCTCAATAATTCAAAGGCAAAATTAGACTCTCTCCACATGGAATGATTTCAGTGGTGACTGGGAAAAAGCCTGCTGTCTTCCCAAATCTCCCTCTCTCCTCTGTAGGGTTATCCCTAGAAGTTTTTATCTAACAAGAAGCTAAATTTCTCTCACCTCACAACCTGAAGGAAGCAGTGTTGGTTCCAAATGATTCAACATAGAATTAAAGTAAACCTCTCTGCTTCTTCCCTTTAAGCCAGGCACATACATTTTTGTTGAGCTATGCAATAGTAGAGGAACTAGGGCTTCAGTTTAAACAATCATCTTTCCAAAATCCAAACCAATCAAACTTCTGAGATTAAGGATGATTTTTGGCTTTCCTAATAAATCTTATTTTTAGCAGACGACTTGCCTTTGAGTTTAAGTCCTAATGTAAAGCCAAGCAGCTTTACCTTAACATGATAATACCCTGGGAAGCTACTTAAATTCATGTGGCTGCTTGCTTCTATATGAAAGGGCTCAAGTCTGCCACACATTCAACTGATGTTAGGTGTGTGCCTATGAAGTCTAACACATATGTGAGTCAATGAGGAGCAAGGATGGATAAGACGGTGTCTACTTATAGGACTCCCATTTTGGTGGTGGTGACACACCTGTTAACAGATAAATGACATACAGCTTATTAAGTGATACACACAACTGGGATATAATCCAAATTAAATAGAATGTGACAGAAAAGAACATGTGTGTGTACCAAAGAGAGAGGAAATTCGAGCAGGTTTTCTGAAAACCTCCAGATGAGTCTGCTAGGTGAAGAATGTGAGGAAAAGAATTCCCAGCACATGGAACAATATGTGAAAAGCCACAGGAGTGGGAAGGGCATGGGTGGCTGGCTGCAGATGGAGGAGAGCTGTGTGATGGGAACTCGGCCTGTGCTCTGGAGTAGCTGGAGAGGAGGCTGGGAAAGTTGTGCAGAGGCAGAGTGTGAATGACCTCAGAGCCGAACGGAGAAGGATTTTGTCTGTCTTAATCATGTTTTTTATTTTCTGTATTTTATAATGCTTTGGCATCGTGGGACCTTGCTGACATGGCAGAGACCACCCTTCCCAGGGGTAGCTAATTCCTAGAGATAGTAAACTGCTTGCCTGTGGACATGCCTTTGATATGCAGTCAACCCATCTCAAGTTCAAACTCCCACCTGCTTCCTTTTATCAGGCTCCTGCAGCCCAGAACAGTATACCCCTTCCCTCTATCACTCCAGGGTCAGCTATTAGACCAGACAAGTAGGAACTGCCCACATAGCCCAGAGCTCCCTGCAATTATTCAAACTATCCAGTTCTAAACCTGCTCAGCTGCTGATGTACCTCACCTGTTTCTCCTATGAAAACCACAATAAAGCTTTTTGCTCATGTTTTCCTCTCATTCCTTCTGCTTTCTGACCAACCCTGATGCTTCCCCATGTGGCCTTGTATTGGTGGAACGTGACCCTCTTCTTAGGAACTGTAAGTAACAAATGATTTATTTCAATGGCAGTCATTTCCTGATCTGTCACCCTCATCATACCTGAAATAAAAACAAATTTCCGGGTACATTTAAAAACAGTGTCTTGAAGGTAAAAGTAGTGCAACAGAAGCATTAAAGTAAACATAGCTTATGATTTCTTTCATAGAAAGATAACTAATAACAGTTCTGAGAATCAGTTGGAGTGAAGGAAGATTCAGGCAGGATACCAGTAAGAAGTTGTTGTAATAGAAACAAGGTCATTTGCAGCCACATGGATGCAACAAGAGATTATCATACTAAGTGAAGTAAGTCAGAAAGAGAAAGACAGATACCATATGATATGAGTTATATGTGGAATCTAAAATATGACACAAATGAACTTGTCTACAAAACAGAAACAGGCTCATAGACATAGAGAACAGACTTGTGGTTGCCAAGGGGGAGGGAGGTGGGGGAGGGATGGATTGGGAGTTTGGGATTAGCAGATGCAAACTATTACATTTAGAATGGATAAATAAAAAGGTCCTAATGTATAGCACAGGGAACCTTACTCAATATCCTGTGATGAACCATATGGAAAAGAATTTAAAAAAAAGAATGTCTGTATGTGTATAACTGAGTCACTTTGCTGTACAGCAGAGATGAGCACAACATTGTAAATCAACTTTACTTCTATAAAAATTATAAAAGAAAGAAGTTGTTGTAATCATCAAAGAGAATAATGAGGGCAGAAGGAATGGCATTAGGGTTGAAAAAGCTTCTGAACAGAATCACTGTTGCTACTATGAATTTGGCTTTCTAGTATCTTATTTTTACAGTTATTCTGTCTTCTTACTTTCCTGTTAGCTGCCTTCTCTTGTTTTTAGAGGGCATACCTCTAAGAAGGTTACTATCTTCTCCAATTTGATATTTCTAAGTGGGCATGGGCTGGGACACCCAGAGCAGGAGCAGGCTTGCTAACTTCCTGTTCTAGCAATGCTGCAGATTTCTTACTTCCTGAGAAACCACCTGGATTGATCTGCCACATGTGGTGAAGGACCTCATTAAGAGCCTACCAACAGAAGCCCAAGCATAATGATAAAAATTAGCCATGGACAAAAATAACAGCCTACCTGCTGGGTCCAAAGACATTCTAACAACAGTTTCCAGTAGAGAATAGGAGAGAAATGGGAGATGGAAAAATTAAAAGAGGCATGTATTTGACAGGGAGTTAACCTTATAGTATGCAAACCTGAAGTCTCAGTTCACATATTTCCACCTGCTGCCTGAGCTTCAATTTCCTTAACTAAGGTAAGAATTAGAAGACGTTTATTGTGATGTCAGATGTAACTTAAGGGTACTTAGGGACTTGCGGTGTGGGCTGACTTCATTGTGAGCGATACCCTCAGGGATGTTCAAGTAGAAGGGTCCTCCTAGTGGTGGTGGGGGGTGGACTGAACCCAACTGGGAGGCAAGACATCAGAGATGGCCCACCTAAGGATCCATTCCCAGAATAAAGAGGAGAACCGCATGAGAAATAGCCAAGAAAAAGACAGAGGTATATGTCCGATCAGGCAGGTGTATAATGAAAATAATGAGCTGTGAGGTGGATGTCTGGGAGAACAGGAGAGTGAGGATAAAATGTGAAATACGTGCTGGACTGTGCCTGTGAGGAGCCAACTTTTAAACAAAGGGCGCGTCCATATGTTGACCTTTTAATAAGGATAATAATTGTTACGTTTATTTTGTCTTACTATTCAGAAAGCTTGGTACCGGGTCTTTTGTGTACATCATGTCTGATTCTGAAAACAATCATTATCCTCCTTCCAACAGAAGAGGATGCTAAATTGCAGAGAGTCAGATTAAATTGCTCAAGATCACACAGGTAACTGAAGGAATGAAGGATTCAAGGCACAGTTGCTTCACGACTTTGCCCTTGATTTCCATGAATTTTATGTGGTGCCTCTTTTTCGCTGCAGAAATTGATGTGGCTACTGAAAGATAGTACATTGGCCTGGCATGAAGGAAACAAATAGAAAAATGGCCCCATTGTACTCCTGGAGGGATTTGCATATAGTTTTGTTGGAGAAATCAGACTTCCCACCTTAAAAAAAATGATGGAACAGCACAGGATTAAATACACAAAGGAGTTAGGAAAGAGTAAAATGAGATTTGAATGGAGTTGGTGGGACTGGACACAAAGCAAGCAGAACGTAAATTTAGTCATAAAGGAGAGTGAGGTCTAGCTTAGAAAAATAAGGAGGTGAATCTGGAGGCAGAGCCCTTCCATAACAAGGTGGAAAACTTATCTTTAGGGGAAGTGGATGCTCTTCTCTGCCCTGTGCTAAATCTGGTCTGCATACTTCTAACCATGACTCCGATCCACCTGCTTCCCTCCTGCACACAAAAGGATGTGAGGTATTTGATTGAGAAAGCTCCAGACTGTATTGGACAACTTTTTGTATCTGACAAAGCTAACTGTGTCTTAAAAGGTAGAGGTGGGGCTTCCCTGGTGGCGCAGTGGTTGAGAGTCTGCCTGCCAATGCAGGGGACACGGGTTCGAGCCCTGGTCTGGGAAGATCCCACATGCCGCGGAGCAACTGGGCCTGTGAGCCACAATTACTGAGCCTGCGCTTCTGGAGCCTGTGCTCCTCAACAAGAGAGGCCGCGATAGTGAGAGGCCCGCGCATCGTGATGAGGAGTGGCCCCCGCTTGCCGCAACTAGAGAAAGCCCTCGCACAGAAACGAAGACCCAACACAGCCATAAGTAAATAAATAAACAAATACTTAAAAAAAAAAAAAAAAAAACAAGGCAGAGGTATTCTGGTCCCTCATTCTTCACCCTTCTCCCATCCACTTCCTCTGCTCTACACAACTGCATGGGATAGTGGACTTGTGGTCACCCTTAGCAGACTCACAGATCTCTCTGGCCCCAACTTCTTCCTTGCTTGTAGCTGGATAAAACCTAAGATTTAACACTGTTGATGTGCAGGATTGGGGCCCAGGCCAGAGGCAGAGAGACGGGGCCGTAGAGGTCTTAGCCTTAAACTCTGTTCTCCAATCTCACCCTCACAGATCTCTGCAGCAGGGTTTTCTGGTAGTGTCCTACCTCACCCAACCAAAATGATTGCTCTGGCCTCTGACACCGTCCTCTCACACTCCAGCCTACCACTAGCCACTAAGATCCATTGGCCAGACTAGTAAGGATGTGAACAGTAGCAGGACTTGTTGATTGCTTACCTTTACATTCACTTCCCGTTTTCATTTTCAAACAGGACACAGGCTATATACAGAGACATATCCTCCACCTTAAATCCACATGCTACCGAGGAGGAGAGCCCTGTTTCCAGCTCCAGGGAGTAAAAAATGATTGCTTAAGCTCTGGATGGACTATATCTGTGTTTTTCAAACTGTGGTGCATAGGCCAGCCGCATTAGCACTACAGGGGATCCAGAAAATTTGGGGCAGAGCCTACAATCCATGTTTTAACAGTCTCTTTAGGTGATTCCAATACATGCATGGTTTGAGAACCACTGATCTAAATGGATGATGTTGGCCCCATCGTTCTCACAAGTAATTGGATCAAATCAGTGGTTTTCAACTGGGGGTGATAAACTCCCCTGACTCCCCAGGGACATCTGGCAATGTCTGAACACTTTTGATTCTCATACCTGAAATTGTTCATCTATTTCCTGAATAATATCTGTTTTTATCCCCAGCTTGACTGCTTGGCCGCATCATGGTGATCAGTGGTTCTCAGTGTGTGCTTACTAGACCAGCAATATCAGCATCACCTGGGACCTTGTCAGAAATGCAAATTTCCCAGCCCTGCCCACACCCACGGAAACTGAAACTCTGGGGTGGGGCCCAGCAGGTAGTGTTTTCACAATTCCTCTGGGAGATTCTGATCAGTGGTTGAGAACCACTTATTTTGGCTGTTCTGTGACATTCTGCTATTTGGCCTCAAAGTAGCAAATCCTGATGTTTCTGCATGTTTTCCTTGTTGGAGTCAATGCCACTTTAGCTGTTAAATATTTTCATTTTCAATTCTATTTACAATGTTTATTTTTCTAACATGGTGGGTGATTTTAGTTGTCTTTTCATAATTATAAATGAAGAACTGGGTGAATTCACGAAGGCAGCTGAGCCTAGTCATCTTAGGAGTGGTGTAGGTCTGTTTTCCCCAACAGCCAACCGTGGGCTGTTTATCAGGGATTGGGGCAAGTGGACAAACAGGATTCACTTCAGGGTGTGGACCAGGAGCAGGCAGAGCGGGATTGGATGAGAAAGGAATGTGGTCGTGAGTGTATTTCCTCCTGGGCAGGACATTCTTTCTTGGTTTCCCCTCTCTGTCCATCATGGAAGGCCACAAATATCATGACACTGTCCTGTTTCTCTCTCAGGTTCAAACCCTATCCAGCCAGACAGCTCACTCCCCTCGTAGAAAGTGTAGACTTTTAGGCTAGAGGCAGAGGTTGCTCTCTCCCCTTGCTCAAGTATTTGTGAGGGCTGCTGTGAGGTCTGACTTGTTCTGTTCTTTCTGAGGAAGATCTTCAGTGCAATGCTTCCAAACCTTACAGATTTTCAAATCATCGGGTTAAAATGTAGAGTTTGATTTAGGAAGTAGGGTGGGGCCCATGTTTCTGCATCTTCAACAAGCTCCCAGGTGATGCAGATGCTACTGGGTCACCTGGGAGTCCATGGACCCCACTTTCAGGCAAGATGTTTATTCAGTGCTCTGAACACTGTACCAGGGCCTCTTCCTGTGCTTTGAATTTATTCATTTTTAGCTTCTAGCTCCTCCAGATCTGCTCTTAATAGCCGAGAATGTAGTTTTCCCTCTGTGTGTGCGTTGAGCTTGGGTCTCCTCTATTCTTGTCAACCCAATGACTTTTCCTTTCTCTTATCAACTGTTCCTATCCGTTTCCAATATACTGAGTGAACAAAACTTTCCTGTTTCCCAGTAATGTTTTTAAACTACTTTTAAAAGCATACACTTTATAGGACATGAAACAGATGCATATGCTAGATACAATTAATTCTGACTTGTATATAAAAATTGCATTTCAGTGCTCTCCTCACTTATGGGTTTGATAGACGCTATTGCCTTGCTAGCTAAGGCATGCTGCAACGCATGCTCTTGTCTTCTCAAGAATTACTCTATCGATCTACCTTAATTAAGTTGCCTTTTGACATCTTAGATTAACTGTATTGGTTCTGCCCTAGCCTTCAGGGCTTTGTGATATTGAGTCAGTTCTCTGGCGCTCCCAACATCCTCACCTTGGCCCCTTGCATAACTTGCCACTTCCCACAATATTAATTGAGAGAAAGGTAATCAAATATAGCCAGTCATCCTAATAGTAATTGCTGAGTACCAGCCATACTGCACAGGATCTGCATCCTGTGATATGTCCCAGTTCTATCTGTTGCTGGCCTCCAAGAAAGATCCTGTCCCCAAAGGGCAGCATCGAAGTTACAGTTTGATGAAACTAGCAAAGAACTTGGATCTCTTCTTTGCACTGTACTTCTTTGCACTGTAACTAAGGCTGATGGTGTAAAATTAGCAAGACTCCAAGGAAGAGAGTGAAGAAAGAATTTTCAAACCTTTGTAGGCTGAGCTCTCACCGAGTAGCAAATCCCCTTGAGAAAGAACTTCATCTTCATCTTGAAGCCGTATCTAATTGCCTCTTTGGCATCCTCAGATTAAAACCAGCAGCAATTGCACCATATAGGGCCTCTTTATATAACAAGGTTAGATACTGGCTTGGCAGAGCTGCATAGTTTTTTAAAGGCTAATAAGGTTGAACTTGGCATCATTTATCACTAATCTGTGGCTTCATTTTTGGCTCCTGTTTCATGTTCTGCCACATTTAATTTACTGCTCTCTCGCTCCGGATGACACTGATGATGCTGAAAGTCGGTGAGGCTGGTGGGGGAGGGGGAGGGGAGGACTGTGGTTAATAAATGTGGTTCTAGCAGTCTGGTGTGTATCTGACCTTTATTTTTCAAATAACCTGTGTAAATTCAGACCAGTCAATGGACTCAGATAGATGACTGTGTTAAAGGAGACAATTAAATGAGGTGAGCAAATTCCACTACAAGGAAAAATTGATGTGGTGGTACAGCCCACAGCAACCAGTTCTGTGGTTTGTTTTAAGTGGCTTCCTTGGGTGATGTTGAATGACTAGGACTAGTTGCTAATGGGAATGGATGACCAATTTTCTTATAGGGGAGGATGGTGAATACTGGATCTCAGAGGTTATTTTCAGAAGAAAGGAGATAGAGTTATGGTCATGAACACCAAGAAATATGTTGTGGGCATCTTCTATCTAAAATGGGGTGAAGAAAACAAACCCACCTGTGTAACATGTTCCAGATGGCTCATGGAGAAAAATTTAAGAGACTGATGCCTTTTTTTGTTTGTTTTTTTCAAGGAAACTGTTTAGTTCACCCCACTACCACATTCACACTTACTTGTTCTTGTCTGTGTTCCTAGAGCTTCTTCCCCCCAGTACAAAATTATGCTATTCTGCACAGCTTTTTTTTTTTTTTTAATTTATTTATTTTATTTTTGGCTGTGTTGGGTCTTCGTTTCTGTGCGAGGGCTTTCTCTAGTTGTGGCAAGCGGGGCCCACTCTTCATCGCGGTGCACGGGCCTCTCACTATCGCGGCCTCTCTTGTTGCGGAGCACAGGCTCCAGACACGCAGGCTCAGTAGCTGTGGCTCACGGGCCTAGTTGCTCCGCAGCATGTGGGATCTTCCCAGACCAGGGCTCGAACCCATGTCCCCTGCATTAGCAGGCAGATTCTCAACCACTGTGCCACCAGGGAAGCCCTTCTACATAGCTTTTGACTTAGCTCTCTATTTCAGCTTTAGCATCTTCTATGCATTGAATACCGATGACAAGTTCTATCTCAAGTTGTAAAGAAACCATTCCTGCCAGAGCCAGTTTCCCTTTTTGTGACTGAGACAGATTTAGACAAGGCACAAAGAGAACATGTAGAAGACAGTACCTTTTGATTGTACCTTTGTCTACACCCATTTTCCCAGAGGCTTCTGTTCTTAACCTATTAAAACATGTCCCAGATTATTATTTTACAGAAGTTATAGACCTTTATTAATTAAGGCAGCGCTCACTGCTGTGAAAGATGAATCTTTAAATCTCAGTGACAACACAACTGTTTATTTCTCATTCACACAAAGTCCAAGTGGAGGGGGTAGAGGAAGAGGAAGATCCTTACAATTATGCAGGGTCCAGATTAACAGAAGATCTGCAATATCAACATGTGGTTTCTAGGATCATCTGGTCTTTCATAGATGCCAGCAGAGAGGAGAGGAGAAAGAATAGAGCACGTTGTAGGAGGGTTTAATATGCAGGACCAAAGGACAGATGAAGTTACCTAACTTCAAGTGAAGCTAGAGATTTAGTTGAATTGTGTGCTCGGGAAAAGTCGGAAGAATGAGAAACCATTTAGTGAGCAGCTAGCTAGCTGTTGGCACATGCCTGCTCAAGAAAAAGAGATCTGGACTGAAAGGCAGAAGGATTGAGCCCATCTAGTTCTGGCTCTGCCACTAATTTAATACATAATCTATTCATTTAGTTAACCTCCCCAGACATTGAATTTCATATCAACAATAAACTACAATGTCTGGTCACTAAAGAAAGCTTCTAGTGCTAACAGATTATAAGTTTGTATTAATAATAAAAAAAGAGGAAGATTTATAAATAGAAAGAGACCATTTATTTTTAGTTGTTGTTGGTTACTATATTTTTGTCCTATATCTTAAAATTGATCCTGGTTGATACATTGTACCTACCCAAAGCATTTCAAAACCCCCTGTATGTTTTGGGCATTTTTTCTGTATCTTTGAGTTCTGTAGAGTCTAAATGCGATTTTAGCTTATTTCAATCTATTCATCTGTTTCTTTTTCATCTTGGTTAAGTTCCTGAGCAACATATGTATAAAAACTGGGAATGTGCTTCAAAATGTGGAGATTCTGTAATCTGAGATGGGGAACACAAGTAACTACTACAGATGGTTCCTGACTTATAATGGTTTGACTTGTGATTTTTTTGACTTGGTGATGGTGCAAAAGTGATATGCATTCAGTAGAAACTGTACTTCAAATTTTGGATTTTGATCTTTTAATGGGATGGGGATAATATGATACCCTCTCATGATGCTGGGCAACAGCAGTGAGCTGTAGCTTCCAGTCAGCCACGAGATCACGAGGGTAAACCATCAATATAGTTACAATCATTCTGCACCCAAACTAGCATTGTTTTTCACTTTCAGCACATTATTCAATAAGTTACATGAGATAGTCAACATGAATAGGCTTTGTGTTAGATGATTTTTCCCAACTGTAAGCTAATGTGTTTTGAGCATGTTTAAGGTAGAATAGGCTAAGCTATGATGTTTAGTAGGTTAGGTGTATTAAATGCATTTCTGACTTAAGACATTTTCAATTTACAACGGCGTTATTGGGACATAATCTTATCAGAAGTCAAGGAAGATTTGTCATTTAAATTATTTGTAATGGGGAAGTTCATATTTTCCTCCAAACTGCTATCTCCTGCAACATCAAATGCATATTCTTCTGGAAAAATTTTATAAAATTTAATTCATAAAACGTAGTCACTATTTTCTCACTTCTAACCACTCATTAACACCCAGCAACTTTTTAAATGTACCCATCACTTGACTATGACTGTCCCCACTTCTACTCCTCTGCCCTAAATTCTCTCCATGAAAATAACTCCCCAATATACATCCTGTCCAAATCACTACCATGAGTTGTCAAATGTTCAATTGCCTGATGATTATTTTCAAGTGAATATTCCACAAACTTTCACATTCAATAAACTAACCACAAAATTGTCGTAAATTTATTTATAGGTTAATTAATTCCAGAAATCTTCAGTATCAATATAATTTTCTGCTTTCAGTCATGAAGCAGTAACCATGATGAGACTTACTCTCCAGCCATAAAAAAATAGAAAACTGGCAAGTGGTCCATAACTGTGATCCCAGAAAGAAAGGAAACCAGTGAGGCCAGCCAGCCCTCAGAATGCCCCAGCTTTATATCAAAGGCATTTCTTCTGGACCACAACCCAGGGAGAGAAACCTAAGCAGAACAGAAGAGCCTTGCTGAGTTGAGTGGACAGAGAGCAAAGTCCAGGAAATCTGAGTTGGATGACATTCGTGGAGAAGAATACCAAAGAAAAGAGATATAAGCAAGAAAGTCTTCAGAAATTTTCGTAGGCGGTAGTCTTGAATATTTGGCGGAATACTAGTATGCACATGCATACGTAGAACTTCCAGGAAGTCAAAGAAAGAATACTTTATGAGGAGTTACAAAGTAAACAGTGCCTGGAGTTCACATAGAGTTGGGAGATGTTTGAATTCTTTCTGTCTAGACAAGATAAACCACACTAAAGATACTGAATAATCAATAGTACTAAAAAACAAGTCACTTATTAACAGTATGGCTAAAATAATATAAACAGAAAAGGCTACACTAGATCTACCCTGAGATTAAGAACAACTCTAGAATGGATCAACCTAATCCACAAATAATTTAACTCCCAGTTAAGCAAACTTCAGCACTTATTAACGTTGATGTGATTAATTCCAAATACTCAACCGTGTAACAACACGATGTTCAGCACCCACTCCAAAAAAGATGCAGCAAATGATGACTCATAACTAGGTAAAATTCAGCCACAAGAAAAATATCCATAAATGAGGGCAGGGGTGGAATTAGCAGATGAAGAACTTAAAAAATTTATTGTAAGTATTTTAATATGTTTATAGATTTTGTAAGACTTTTTTTTTTTTAGAAAAGTTTAAGGGTCATAGCAAAAGTGAAAGGAAGGTACAGAGATTTTATACTTCCTGCCCCCACACATGTACGGCTTCCTCCATTATCAATATCCCCCGCAGAGTGGTACATTTTTTACAATTGATAAACCTACACTGACACATCATAATCGCTCAGTCTGAGGTTGACATGAAGGTCAAGTTGTGCTGTTGTACATTCTATGGGTTTGCACAAATTTATAATGTATTCATCATTATGGTATCATACAGTGTATTTCACTGCCCTGAAAATCCTCTGTGCTCCACTTACTTATGCTTCTACTCCCCCCAAACCATTGATCTTTTTACTGACTCTACAGTTTTGCCTTTTGCAAAATGTCCTACGGTTGAGACTATACAGTATTTAGCCTTTTCACATTGGCTGCTTTCACTTAGCAATATGCAGTTAAGATTCCTCCATGTCTTTCCATGGTTTGATAGCTCATTTCTTTTTACAACTGAATAATATTCCATTATCTGGATGTACCATTATTTGTTTACCTATTTACCTACTGACGGACTTCTTATTATTAAGTTTTAGCAATTATGAACAAAGCTGCTCTAAACATTCATGTGCATTGTTTTGTGTGGACATAAGTGTGCACCTCCTTTGGGTAAATACCATGGAGATTGATTGCTTGATCAAACAGTAATAGCATGTTGTATGTTTATAGGAATTTATCCATTTCTTCTAGGTTATTGAATTTGTTGGCATATATTTATTTATAATTCTATCTTCTGGTCCTTTGTATTTCTGTGGTATCAACTGTAATATCTCCTCTTACATTTCTGATTTTATTTATTTGAGTCTTCTCTCATTTTTTCCTTGTTAGTCTAGTTAAAGTTTTGTCAATTTTGTCTATCTTTAAACAAAGTCTTGTGGCTTAATATATAATCTCTCAGAGAGCCTTCTGTGTGTGATTGACAAATTGTGTATTTTGTTGCTATTGGATGGATTTTCTGTATATGTGTTAGGTTCATTTGTTCTAAAATGTAGTTCAGGTCTAATGTTTCCTTACTGACTTTCTGTCTGGATGATATATCCATTGTTGAAAGTGGGGTATTGAAATCCTCTACTGTTTTTGTATTGCTATTTTTTTCCTCTTCAGATCTGCCTATATTAATATATTTAGGTGCTCCAATGTTGGGTGCATATACATTTACTATTGTTATTTCTGCTTGATAAATTTATCTCTTTATCATTCTATAGTAAGCTTCATTGTGTCTTATTTCAGCTGACTTAAAGTCTATCTTGTCTTATATAAGTGTAACTACTCTTGTTCTCCTTCATTTTCCATTTGTATGAGATATCTTTTTCCATCTCTTAACTTTTGGTCTATGTATGTCTGAAAGCTGAAGTTAATGTTTAATGGGCAGTATATAGTTGGGCCTATTTCTTTTCATTGAGCCCCTCTATGTCTTTTGATTAGGTAATTTAATCCATTTACATTTAAAGTAATTATTGATAGGTAACGACTTAATGGTAGTCATTTTGCTTACTATTTTCTGAGTATTTCACAGATCCTTTGTTCCTTTCTCTTTTCCTGTCTTCCTCTGTGATTTGATAATTTTCTATATTGGTATGTTTTCAGTTTTTTTCTTTTTATCTTTTGTGTATCTACTATGGATTTTTGCTTTGTGGTTACTGTGACATATGCATGCTAAATAAAATTTCTTGTATCTATAACAGTCTGTTTTAAGCTGATAACACCTTACCTTTGTTTGCATACAAAAGCTCAACTGTTTTACTCTCCCCTACATAAATTTTATGTTTCTGATGTGGCACTTTGCATATTTTATATTGTATATTCATTAATGAATTAATGTACCTCTAGTTATTTTTAATCTTTTATCTTTTAATCTTTATACTAGTGCTATAAGTGTTTTACAAACCACCATTACAATATTAGAATATTCTGATTTTGACTATATATTTACCTCTACCAGGGAGTTTTATACTTTTCACAAGATTTCTTGTTACTAGTTAACATTCTTTCTTTTGGGCTTAAATTATTCCCTTTAGCGTTTCTTATAAGGCAATTCTATTTGTGTTGAACTCCTTCAGCTTTTGTTTGTCTGGGAATGTCTTTTCTCTCCTTCAATTCTGAAGGATAGTTTTGCCAAGTAAAGTGTTTTTTGTTGGTAGTTTTTCTTCTTTCAGCATTGAGTATATCATTCCACTTTCTCCTGGCCTGCAAGTTTTCTGCTGAGAAATGTGCTTATAGTTTTGTATGTGATGAGGTTCTTTTCTCTTGCTGGTTTAAAGATTATCTCTTTGTTTTTGACTATTGACAGCTTTATTATAATGTGTCTTGATGGAGTTTGCTTTAAGATGATCTTGATTGGGGACTTTGGACTTCGTGTACCTGAATGTTCATATCTTTCCTAATATTTAGGAAGTTTTCAGCCATTATTTCTCAAAATAAACTTTCTGTTCTTTTTCTCTCTTCTGGGATTCCTATAAAATGTGTATTGTTTTGTTTGATGGTGTCCCAAAAGTCTTGTAGGAAAGAAAGCTTCATTCCTTTTAATTTTCTTTTTTTCTCCTTTAGTTGGATAATTTCAAGTGACTTGTTTATGAGTTCACTGATTATTTTTCCGCTTGATTGAGTCTGCTGTTGAAACTCCCTATTGCATTTTTTAGTTCAGCCCCTGTATTCTTAGCTCCACAATTTCTATTCTTTTTTTCTGACTCTTCATGGAACTTCTCATTTTGTTCTTGTATTGTTTTCCTGATTTCATTAAACTGATAACTCTGTTTTCCTGTAGCTCTCTGAGCTTCTTTAGAACAAATATTTTGAATTTTTTATCAGGAAATTCATGGATCTTCACTACTTTGGAGTCAGTTTTTAGAAGTGTATTGTGTTTATTTGGGAGTGTTATTTATTTATTTTTTTTTTAGAAGAGTACTTTTTTTTTAAAATTAATTAATTAATTAATTTTTGGCTGTGTTGGGTCTTTCCTTTCTGTACGAGGGCTTTCTCCAGTTGCGGTGAGTGGGGGCCACTCTTCATCGTGGTGCACGGGCCTCTCACTATTGCGGCCTCTCCTGTTGCAGAGCACAGGCTCCAGATGCTCAGGCTCAGCAATTGTGGCTCACGGGCCCATTTGCTCTGCGGCATGTGGGATGTGGGATCTTCCCAGACCAGGGCTCGAACTCACGCCCCCTGCATTGGCAGGCAAACTCTCAACCACTGCACCACCAGGGAAGCCCCTGTTATGTTTTTCTGATTCTTCAAGATCTCTGTTGCCTTGTCTAGGTGACTGCACATTTGAAGATACAGTCACCTCTTCCAGATTTTTTGTACTTTCTTTAGTTAGAAAAGATCTTTACCTTCAGTGGAGACATGGGGGAGAGTGCTGTGACCCTAGGTCCAGAGGTACTGGGTAACAAGTGTAGGGTGTGGTATCTTCTGGTCCAGTAGGGGGGTGGTGTCTTGTTGACTTAGGCAGTTAGGGTCCTTGCATAATCTTTGATGGCAATAGCTGTAGGGGGTCTGCAGTAGTTTCAAGGGCTGTTGAGGTCCTCATTTGCACCTCCAGGTCCAGCAGAGTGGGAGCAGGGTAGGTGGTAACGGTGTCTGGAGACCGTAGTGTACATATGCTTACCTGTGGTTATGGTTGCAGATGCCTGCATGTTAGCAGGAGCTGGCTGCAGGCCTACCAAGAGTGACAAGGGCCTGGGTTAGTGGCAGGGCTTGGGGCTCTGGGTGCATGAGCAGCTGTGTGAACCTGGGCTGTCAACATTCCCTTATGTGGCTGTAGGAACTAGCCACAGGCATATGCATGGCAGTGGGATATGGTGATGGGAGTCAGGGCCAAATTGGAACTCAAGCAACTATGGGAGCCTGTGCTGTCAGCATGCACTTGTGCAGCTGCATGATCTGCCTGCAGGTGCAAATGTGGCATTGGGGGCCTGTGATAAGATATGGGGCTAGCAGTGTGCAGCTTCAGCGGTTAGCTCTAAGTGTGCACAGCAGTGTAGGAGTGTGGCAAGGGCCAGGACCGACCCCCAATGTATGAGCAGTTGTGGTGGCCCTAGCCATCAGTGTGCACGCATGTGGCTATAGAAGCTAACTGTGAATGTGTGCCAGTGGAAACCAGTGATAGAAGTCAAGGCAGGCAGCATGCATGTGCATGGTTGCAGTGGCTAGCTATGTGTGCATACATGGGTGTAGGTCAGTGGCAGGAGTTGGCCTGGATCTGGGCCCACAAGGAGCTGTGGGGCTTTGGTTGTTGGTGTGCACTTGTGTGGCTGCAGGGTGTAGCTGTAAGCATGCACACAGTATTACAGGCCAGTGACAGGTGTCAGGGCTGCTGATATGTAGGTGCATCATAGCAAGGGTTAACTGTGAATTTCCAGAGCACTGGATAGTGATGGCAGTTGAGGCTGCTCTGAGGCCTGAGCAGATGTGGGTGCCTGGGCTGCTGGTGTGCACTTGTGTGGCTGCAGGACCATGGTAGTTGTGGGGGGAGCGTCAGCCACAGGGTCCTGTGCTGTCATTATGCACATGCACAGTTATAGAGGTAAGGACAGGCTACCAGTGTGGATCCTGGGGCTCAAGGAATCTGCAGAAGTGCTAGTGGCTGGGGTGAATTCAGGGTGGGGACCAGGGACCAGGAGCTACTCAGGCAGCAGGAGTCTGAGATTGAGACAATTTGTGGGGCCCTCAGTGGTGAAATCTGCAGAGAGTTTGTGGCAGCAGTGCTGGTTGTTGGTTCCCTCAGTGGCAAAAGCTGCTGGGGTTCTCTGCAGAGCAATCTACTGGGGTCTGTGGTGGGGTCCTCAGTGATGCAGGGCTCTGCAGCATCTGAAAAAGCTGTCGATGTCCTCAGTAGTGAAGGCTGCTGGGATCTTCTACAGAACCGGCTGCTGAGAACCATGGTCGCTCCCACCAGAAGGCTGATTCTGATAGTCCCTACCCTTCTTCCTTGTTCTTATCTGTCCCTAGACGTCTCAGATACCAGGCTCTGGGTGGGGTGAAAGCAAAGCAGGTTCTTCATGCAGTGTCCTCCTCCCCAAAGCTGGGAAGCTGGTCACTCATTCTGCGCTCCTATTCCCAGTGAGGGGAACTCTCTCAGGCCAGGAAGTTCCCTCTTGGCTCTAAGCAGAGCTAGCCTGGAAGATGGGATGATGCAGGCAAAATGGAGCTATTCTTCTTACCCTTTATCTACTGTTATTCTGAGGTGTTTTGCTCCACTGTGTTGCTGAAGCTTCTTAAATGGACTTCTGAGCACTCCCTGAGCTATTTTCATTCACTGATAGTTGCTTAATTATTGTTCTTTGTGGGTAATAGAGGCTGGGGTCTCCTACTCTGTCATCTTAGTGACTTTACTCTCTCCTTCACTTTTGAAGGATAATTTGGTGTCATACAGAATTCTAGGTTGTTTTTTTTTTTTCAATACTTTAAATATTTCATCCCATTTTCTTCTTGCATGGTTTCTAAGGAGAAATCAGATGTAATTCTTATCTTTATTCCTCCATAGGTAAGTTTTGTTTTTGTTTTTGTTTGTTTTGTTTTGTTTTGTTTTTAAATATGGTTTCTCTCAGGATTAAAAAAAAAACTTTGATTTTCTAGAGTGAAAGTGATATGCCTAGGTGTAGTTTTTGGGCATTTATCCTACTTGGTGGTCTCTGAATTTCCTTGACTTGTGGTTTGATGTCTGACATAAATTTGAGTAAATTGTCAGTCATTATTGTTTTAAATATTTCTTCTGTTGCTTTCTCTCTTTATTCTCTTTGTGGTATTCCCAAAAGTATGTTCTACTTTTTGTAGTCATCCCACAGTCTTTGGATATTCTGTTCTTCTGTTTTTTGTTTTTTGTTTTTCCTGTTCTCTTTGCTTTTTGGTTCCTATTGATATATCCTTAAGCCCAGATATTCTGTACTCAGCTGTACTCAGTCTACTAATAAGCTCATTGAAGGCATTCTTCATTTCTGTTACAGTGTTTTTGATCTCTAGCATTTCTCTTTGGTTCTTTCTTAGGCTGTCCACGTCTCTGCTTACACTGCCCATGTATTCTGGCATGCTCTCTGCTTCATCCATTAGAACACTTAGCATATTAATCATAATTGTTTTAAATGCCTGGCCTGATAATTTCAACATCCTTGACATGTCCTTCTCTGATATTTGTTCTGTCTCTTCAAATTGTATGTTTTGCATTTTAGTAGGGCTTGCAATTTTTGTTTTCTTGATAGCTAGGCATGATGTACTAGGTAAAAGAAACTGCTATAAATAGGCCTTTAGTAATGTAATGGTGAGGTGTCAGGGGAGGGAAATGTTCTTTGATTAGGTCTCAGTCTTTATTTATTTATTGATTTTGGCTTCACCGGGTCTTAGTTGTGGTACACAGGATCTTCATTGTGGCACACGGGATCTTTTAGTTGCGGCATGTGGACTTCTTAGTTGCAGCATGTGAACTCTTAGTTATGGCATGCATGCAGGATCTAGCTCCCCTACCAGGGATGGAACCCAGGGGCCCCTGCCTTGGGAGTGTGGAGTCTTATCCACTAGACCACCAGTTAAGTCCCTGATTAAGTCTCAGTCTTCTAGTGAGCTTATGCTTCTGGACTGTGGGCTTCATAGGAGTTTTTTAGTTTTTTTTTTTTTTTTCCTTCTTTAGGTGGTACAGGATAGCAAGAGTGGGCTGGAGTTGGGTATTTTCCTTTCCCAGGTCAGTTAGGCTCTGATAATACCTCAGGCTCTGGTTAATTAGTTTCCCCTGCGTGCCAGACTTATTAAGAAGAACAGAGTTCTCTGGCTTTCCTTTTCCCCTGCTCTTGCTTAGAAGCACAAAGTGATTTTTCTCCAATATTCTATGTGGGTACCTGGTAGAGCTCCTGGAGGTAAATCTCACAATTTCTGTGGGTCCCCCTGGAGTTTTTAACTATCAGTCTTGTCCACACTGAGCCTCCAGCAATTTGTCGATTGTAGTTGTTTTCCTATCCCAGCACTGGTGTCCATGGCGGATTCCACTCCTGAGTCTCTGCTCCACTAAACTGTAACTCATATTCAACTGTTTGTCTCTCCAATCTTGTGGACAGCACTTTTGCCCTGTGTACTCCCCTCTCCTACAGATCCAACAAGAATTGTTGATCTTTCAGTTAGTTCAGCTTTTTCTTGCTATGGTGATGTGGCAACTTCCAAGTTTCTTACATGCCAAACTGGCTACTTACAAGTTTAAAACAAACATGAACATAATGTGTAGAGAAATAGAAGATAGCTAGAAAAAAGTTTTGCTGAAATTCAAAGTACAAATGATTAGGTAAAGATCCAACACAGCTAAAAATAAATAAATAATTAATTAATTTAAAAAAACCCACGAGATACCATTTAAAAAAAAATCCTCTTCTAAAGATAAAATTAAGAAAATAATAAGACATGGCCCAGAATGGGAGGAAATATTCCCAATGCATATATCTGAAAAAAGATTTGTATACAGAATATATAAAGCCCTTTACAATTAAATAATGACACAAACCAACTGAAATAAAAGTCATCAAAAGACTTGATGTATGAGTGGCTAATATGCACATAAAAGTTTTGCCACCATGATTAGTCATCAGGGAGATGTAAATTAAAACCATGATAGGATACTACTACACACATTCTAGAATAGCTAAAACTGAAAAGTTTTGTAATAGTAGATGTTGGCAACACTATAGAGCAACTGAAACTCTCGTATATTCCTAGTGGTTAGTAAAATGGTACAATCACTAACTTTGGGAAACCGTTTTGCAGATTTATAACTTATGTAATGTTTTATATATATACATATATATGTGTGTATATATATATATATAATGTTAAATGTATAATTAACATATTACCTAGCAACAATTACAGCCCTAGGTGTTTACCCAAGGGAAATGAAATATATGTCTGTACAAAGACTCGTACTTTAATGTTTTTCACAACTTAATTTTTAATAGACAAAAACTGGAAGCAATCCAACTGCCCATCAACCAACGAATAGATAAATTGTAGTAATTCCATACAATTAATATTCCTCAGCAATAATATGGAATAAACTCTCCAATACACACAACAATGGATGAATCTTACAGACCAACTGAGTGAATGAAGATGATGTAAGGGGGTACATACAGTGTAATTCCATTTATATGAGTCCCTAGAAAATCCAAACCTGAATTTTAATGAGAGAATGCAGTTCAGCAGTTGCTTGGGGCTGGGAGGGAGTGAGATTGACTGAAAAATGGCTTACGGTTATTTTTTAGGGGTAATAAAAATGTTTTATGCCTTGATTATGGTGGTGGTTACACAGGTGTGTCAAAATTCATCAAACTGCATTATTAAAATTGATGTATCTTACTGTATATAAGTTATGCCTTAATAATGTTGATTGAAAATTAAGGGTAACCATTTCAGAAATAGGAATAAAATGTACGATTTTCTGTATTACTATAGGGGAAAAGGAAAAATAAATAAAACTAAATCTTTTCAATAGAGGGCAGAAAAAACCCCAATTATTATTAGAATGAAGTTTGGATTTGAAGAGACTTGCTCAAATTCTGTATTTACCACTTCCTAACTCAGATAAGTTACTTAATACATACAACTCAGTTTCCTCATCTGCTTTTATGAGTTTAATAATTACGCCTATCTTAAGTGTTGATTTAAAGATTAAACGAAATTATGAACACAAAATGCTTAACAACGGATGAGATATAAAGTATTCAATCAATCCTAAACGTTTTTTATCAGTATTATAATATTGAGAGTAATATTTTGTAAGTCAATCTTCTGATTCTCTCCTAGTACCATATTTTTTTTTTTTAATTTTTATTTTTTTATTTTTTTATTTATGGCTGCATTGGGTCTTCGTTTCTGTGCGAGGGCTTTCTCTTGTTGCGGCAAGTGGGGGCCACTCTTCATCGCGGTGCGCCGGCCTCTCACTATTGCGGCCTCTCTTGTTGTGGAGCACAGGCTCCAGACGCGCAGGCTCAGTAGTTGTGGCTCACGGGCCTAGTTGCTCCGCGGCATGTGGGATCTTCCCAGACCAGGGCTCAAACCCATGTCCCCTGCATTGGCAGGCAGATTCTCAACCACTGCGCCACCAGGGAAGCCCTCTCCTAGTACCATATTAATATTCTTTTCTGTATTTAACTCAGGTTGCTACTCTGCATTTATTTGCATGCTAGTTTGTTTAATTTCTCAGTCCCTCATCGGGATGTGAGTTGCCAGGCAGAAACCATGCCTGTTTTGTGCACTTTTGCACCCCGGGACTAGCACTGCCCTGGCCCATGGTGGATACTCATTGTCCCTTTGTGAATGATTAAGCCTTTCTTTGAACTATTCACAGTGTTTATCTCTGCTAAAAACTTAAAAATTCAGAAGTTCTTACATAATTGAATCACTCTATATAACCCTCACTTTTATGGGTAGAGAAACTGTCTTGGAAAGGTTATACTGTTGCCTCACATCATACAGCTAAATGGGGACAGAGCCACAGCAAGAAGCCAAATTGTTGAACTTATGATATAAAGAACTTATGATATACAGTGAACTTTCAACTGACCCAGGAAGTATTCTTTTTGGCTCTGAAACTTCACCTCCTCCCATTTTAATATCTGAGCTGTGGAGGCTGTATGTGCTGGGATAAGTCCAAATTCAATATTTTTATCTCCCAACATTTATGTTGGCCACAGTGCTGAGTAAAGTGCCATTTATACAGATGTTATGTGTCTAAAGGTGCTCCTCAATATTGATGAATACATAAAAGAACAATGGCTTCATCTTGCTTATATTGGCAAATGCACTTTGGGGAGATTTTGATTTGCTTTTAAAGTTTAGAGCTCTACAAAATCATCTTTTGTACCTCTGACAAACAAAGACTTGTTTTAAAAGGATTTAACTTTTGGTTGTGTTTCATTTACCTCTCTTCCAAAAGGAATAGCGGTGGTTGCACACATGTACGTGTGCCTAATTAACTGTTATTTTATCTTCCTCCAAATTCATCACATGCACCTAGCAGCAGTCTTGGCTTTCACAGAAGCCAATGTAATTGTAGGGAATTAGCTTTTATTACACTTGGACCAAACAGAACATGTTTGAAAGGGTAAAGTCTGTGGAAAGCAGAACTGTGTATTTTTTCCCCCTCCCCTCCAGAGATGATCCAATAAAATGGCTTCTTCTTCTGCACAAAAGCCAGGAATTTGCAGGTCGGCAGACCCTGTCACTGCTGTTCTCTCTTCCTGGTGTAAAGAGCCAGGTCTCCTGAGAGAGTAATAATTAAGATCCTCAGGAAGGTGCAGGGGGGCAGGAGCAACAAAGGAGTTAGGAGCCCTATAATCTGAGGGGGGGAGACATCAAAATAAACAATGATTTTATTTAAATAAGCTGAATTACCCTAACAAGCTGTTTTTCAATTTCAGCAGCACTTGAAATTTTATCTTCTTAACTCTACGCAAGGTATTGCCTTCTGCCCCTGGAATGAAATATTAGCAATAGAAGCACACTCCCAGTTAGTCTTCATTCAACCCCAAACTTTAATAGAAATAACCTGTCGGCTTTGATTGAGTGTGATATCACTAGAGGAGCCTTGAATTGAAACTGGGGGATAAAGAAAATTGCACAGTGTGTGAAGCCAGTTTGACTAAAATGGAAATTTTACTTCAGTCCCATCTGGCTGTCAAAAGGCCACTTCTAATACCTTCACAGAGCAATTTACCTTCACAGCAAAAAATAAAAAATAGAAACTGAAAATGCAAAAGAACCAAGCTAAACCAAAAAACAAACAAACAAAACAAAATAAAGACCCCAAAACCCTCTCTCTCCTTTTCAAAGTTTGAAGTCTTGTTCTGCATCATCTCTCTAGGGGCTGGGAATGAGCACAGCTCACTAAACTTTCCTAGTAGGCTCAGCTCTCCTTTGTCATTAAGCACATGCAATTTTCTCTGATTTTAAGTCTTTGAAAAGAAGAAAAATCATCCCCAAATAGAAACTCCTAAATAATCTGTCAAATACGTGATTGAAAATGCATTCCACTCTTGCTTCAAGATTATGAGAGAAGGCAAGGTAGTGTTTGCTATGGACACATGCAGCAGAGTTGGCAGAGGACATGGATCCTTTGAAAACTTGTAGGCCATATCCCAGATCTGCTGCTGGCCCCCAAAGAGCACTTTACATCCAGGATTAGCGATCTTGCTTCTTTGGGAAAAATTGGCTAAAATTGATTTGCTAAACGAAAATGAATTTTTGGTGACAGTCACATATGAATAGGTGAATGTTGAGAACCCTGATGTACATGTAGTGGGACATGAATGGGAGGGATGGGGACATTCTGATTGTGACACAGAAGCATTTTTTAAAAAGACATTTGCTTTACTGTCTCACTGAACACTCTTTGATGTTCTATCTCAATGTCTTAAAAATCTTTGCAGAAATATGATGAAAAATGTAGATGTGATCTTAGAGACACCCTTCAGAAACAGGCTCTGTTTGCCTATTAAATATAAAGTGTTTACCCAGACAAACCAAAGAATCAGAGAAAATGAATCTTATTTGGGAGGGGAAGAGCAAGTTCATGAATTCTATTTAGACAGTTTCTTGAAAGGAGTTCTCTTTGCTCAGTGAAAGAGAGCAGAGTCTGTATCTATATTTAGTCACGTTTGGGTGAACAGACACACACACACATAAACAAAAAACAAAAACAACCTTGGGCATCCTTGCCTCTTCTTACCCTCCAGAACAAAATATAGACCCTGAGGAACAAAATAAAGAATCATTGGAGGATTTCTCTCTCAAGTCTTTTCTCACTGTACCCCTATCAAAAATACATCGATAAATAAAAGAAAGACTTGAAAGCAGTTATTATTATATATCCATTTTATAGATTTGAAAACTGATGCTTTGATGCTTAGGAAGGTAAACAACTTGCCTAAGATCAACCAGCTGATAAGCGATGATGCTGACATACAATCCTTGATTCTTTTATTCTGTGGTCCATCCTGTTGGTCTATAGCCATCTAGCCTTCCTTCCCTTGGTCTCTCCTTCCAGGAAGCATCCTGCTACTTTCTCATCGAGTGTCCTCTAGGAGTCAAGATGTTACCCATCAGGGTTCTTGGCCTTCCTTAATCAATAGAAATTGATCAGAGGCCAGACAAGAAATTTAAGCAAGGCTTTATTGGGGCCCCCGCTGCAGCTGGGGGGAGCAAGAACAAGTGACAGATTCCCTTGCTCACTCTCTATGGGTGGGGGGTCGCAAGAGCTGGTTCCTTATATGGGGTGAAGGTAAGGGTGTGTCCAGGGTTTGGGCCAGAGGGGTGGCTTAGGTGGTCTGCCCACCTCTTCAGTGGTGCTGTGTGCAGGGGGCATGCTCAGTACCCTGCTTTTGCTCCCGACACCTTGTTTTTGCTCCCAGCTCTTCAGAAGTGGCAGTTGGGTTTTTGGTCTTTTTGTATCTTGTTGTCCAGAATTTACCCCAACTGCACATGCTCGCAGTTATTTTTAGTTCCTTTTAGTTTCTTTGTATTTTGTTGTTTGAGGAGACATTTGTCCAGGTGCAAGCACTGCAGCAAAGGGTCCCAGGTCCCAGCCTGTCTCAAAGGGTTCTGCATAGAATTATAACAAGCTTATCCTTTCCATTTTCAGGACATTCTCTGATCACTTTTCACCTGTATGTCCAGTACCCCATCATACAAGGCCATGCTTTCTAATGTCAGATATAATTTTTATATTCGCATATTTGAGCTAAAGTACCAATGCCTGATAACAATGTATCACAATTATATCCTAAATTGACTATTCAAAATACTCCTTTAATTACACCAGAATGCTTTAGCCATAGATCTCTCCACTTTCCCCTACTTCATTGGTCCTTAGGATACAATTCATATTTCTGACTTCTCCTCACACCATTGTTTTCCAGCCAGCACATAGCCCTTAGCCTTCTTCACCCAACTCTTTTCTCCATGTCACTCCTAGTTTCCATGCCTTGCATGTGAGCTGTACCCTACATGGAACACTGCACACGAGCACTCAGTCTTTTCAAAAGCTTAGCTATCCAAAGTAGTTTCATATATATTCTTTCATTTAGTTGTTATAGAACCCAGTGCTGTGAGATTTACTATTATGTATTTTACATTTAAGAATATCAAGAATTTGGAGTTCCCTGGCTGTCCAGTAGTTAGGACTTGGAGCTTTCACTGCTTGGTTCCGGGTTCAATCTCTGGTCAGGGAACTAAGATCCCGCAAGCTGCGCAGTGTGGCCAAAAAAAAAAAAAAAAGAATATCAAGAATTCAAGAGGTTTATAAAGGCAAATTACCCAGGAAGTTTAAGCTTTTGAGGTCTTCACTTGTGCAGGGTCCTGTGAATGCTTCTGGGAGTTGTTCCTGATATGGAAACAAAGTCAGGAAACATCTCTATAAACATTTCTAGTACCTCAAAAGAAAAAAGGGATCAGACTATGCAAGTCTCAAGTAGTATGTTATGATTTCTTTTTTCATTCTTAGTAAATAATCATACTTACACTTCATTTTGTATTTGCATTCTTTTTACTTAAAGATGACACACCAAAATTGTTTATAACTTAAGCCCACAAAATGTGGATCCAACCCTGAGTTGTTGAACTTGCCCAAAACAATGAAGTGAGGGTAGGGGGGGGACTTGAGCTCAGTTCCTCCAATTCCAGGTCCTGGTGTCCTTTCTGTGCACCAGATACTGGCATTGCATTTACCTGTGGAGGCCCAGGTGAGTAGGGACTTCCTCCCTGAAGTCTTCTCAAGGCCAAAACAATATCAGCATGTTTCTTTGGATCTCACACAGTACTTTTTAAGGCCCTTGATTTTTTTTTTTATAGCAAACTTGTTCACTACTTTGTTATGCATTTGTTGTTTCATTTCTTTAGTTAAACTGGAAGAGATCCTGGGTCAAGGAACATGTCGTATCTCTCTTCATCTTGCTGAAAGCAGTTGTCATGGCATGAATTTAGTGAAGAGCAACTAAGCTTCTCAGATCATAGAAAGCCTTTCCTATATGCCAGGTATCCTGCTGGGGATCTTCATAGGCTTCTAATTTTAGACTTGTGTGGAAAGTTTATGATCTAAGATGACGGGAGAACCTAAGGACCCTGCAAGATGGTAGAAGGCAGATTCATGTGTCTGTGTCTTTGCTTTCAATGTTGACCTCCAATCAGAAGTTGCTCCTAACTTCTACCAGTCACTCATTCATTCATTCAGCAAATATGTCTCAGGCACTGTCCTAGATTCTAGGGACAAAACTGAAAAAGATTCTCTCTCTTCCTTCGAGGAGCAAAGCAAAGCCAAGCCAGAATTTATGAATTCATTATCAATGATGATATAATTTCTATAAAAAAGTAAGTAGTCTGGATTATTTTATGCTGGTCCATGAAATGAGGCTTATGCCAGGTAAATGAGCCAATTATTTTTACTTGGCAATGTATACGTGTTTTAAGGAGTAAATTTATCCAGAAAATTTGTCTGTAGACTAAATCTTGCCTTCTTTTTCTAGTAAGTTTCCATATAAAATATGCCACTTTTTCTTATGGAAAAAGTCCTTTCAGTTGAAACTTTTATGGGTGTGCAGCGTGAACAGCAAAGGAACGTGGTGAGTTGTGTTTACGTGGTTTGTGTGGTCAAAATGATAGGTTGATTACTTACTTTCTCAGTTAAGAATATACTTCTTCATGAGAACACTTTTCTACTCTCCTCCACACCCAGTTTTCTGCCTCTGATCAGGAATTTCTAACCCTTCTGACTTGCTCTTTCCCTGATTATCTGTGAGATATAGCACTAGGACTACAAAATCATACTGGCAGTTGACAGGTGTCCTGCAGTAGGTCTAGTATAACATTTTATAAATTGAAAATTTTTCACCCTTTTAAATAAGAATTTTGTTTGAAATTTGGAATATTAAATACCTTTAAAATAATTGCTGGAACAACCCCCACTGATAGCTCTTTTGTGGAGAAGGAAGGGACTAACAGAGACGCCATGTCTTACATTCCTTTAGTGTTTCTCCTAAAACGTGGTCTATGCTAGGCACAGAGTAAGTGATTTTTATTGCTTCCTTGTCAGTGCTCACCACACCTGGCATGAGTTACCTTTCACATTTACTGATGTAGCTGTGAGTTGCTCCTACATCTCAGAGTGAGCACATTGAAGATGGGTGTTATTCTACCTCATCCCTACCCCTCCCACACTCCACACCATGCCAGGGAGTTGTGGATGGCCAGTGAATGCCAGAGGAACGAATGCATGAATTACCTTTTACCTTGATTTTCATAATGACTAGATATTGACGGTTCTCCTGGAACTAGTATCAACGTACACAAGCTTTGTTCTCAAGGAGCAGGTAAGATGTATGGAATCTAACCTTCTCTGTTCTGTACGACTAACTCTGACTTGTCCTGAAGAAAAATCTCAGAAGTCGCTTTTTCCTGAAAGGTTTCCTGACTCTTGAATAAATGGCGGTCCTTGCCTGTTACACAAACGCTGGTCCAGGTTACTACGTTCATTCCCTTCCTGCATACACCTGGGTGTTCTTGGCGCTGTGCTGGGTGAACATCTTTGCACTTAGGGAATTGTTTGCTGTTTATCATCTCACAGTCCCTCATCCCCCACTGGATCTGTAGAGAAGACCAAGCATGGATTCAGGGGACCCTGTTGGAACACTGTTCCCCCCTATTCCAGCTTCCAAAGCATTCCCTCTGAGCCTATAATATGTGTGGCTCCTGGAAGGGGACTTACTATCATGTGACCTAATTTAGTCCTTTCCTAAGTTAAAAAAAAAAATTGAATTATGCTTCCATGTAACATCATCACTTGCATAAACTGAATTCCTCTTGCTTAAGGAAGCAAATGTTTCTAAAATAACATTGATTTTTGGAAATCTCTGGCCTGTATTCTCTAGCTGCATAATAAAGATCCCCATTCCATCTTTGACCCCTTGGTTTGTCGTAAGAGACCTGGGCCATGGCTCAGAGGGGGCCTGTGTGTCCACCCTTCCGGAGTTTGGCTGCCAGGATCCTGGCATGGAGAGATGCTTCCTCAACCAGAGGCAGCTTCCTGCTCCAGGTGTCACGTGGCTCTATGGTCCCTGCAGACTTCCTCACGCCCAGCCACTGCTGTCTCCTTACAGAATTGGAAAGTTGCTTGTTTCTGTCTTGTTGTGTCACACTTGGTCCCCTGGGCCCTGAAACAACACTGTGTGTGTTTTGTGTCCCACAGATTTCCTCATGATAAAGACTTCTTGAGTTTTCACTGACAGCCCTCCATCTCGGAACTTAGACCTTGTGAATGGGGCTGAGCAGGTGGGCCGGGAGCTTTAGGGTCCCCTTCACGGCCCCATCTGTCTCTCAGATGCTCATGCACTCAAGTCATTTCTGCCTTGAGGCCTCTTTCTGTCATGCAAAATGATGTCTGAAGGCCAGAGGTTGCCAATTTTCTGACAGGGCCAGACCCTGAATCTCAGAGTCTCTGAATCTGGGACAAAACTTTGGCAATTCTGCAGTGGTAATCTATCAGGAATGAAGTAAAAAGACTAAAATACAACATGCTCCACTTATGCAGTGAGCATTAGACTACAGGTGACTGTTCTATTGTATGACATTGTGGCAGGTGAGTCAGCATTATCTGCAGAGAGAGTGAGACTACTGTGTCCAAACAGAAGGATATGGGGCTGGAGACAACCCTGGGGCCAGGTCCCAGCCTCTCCTCTTTCCAGCTCTGTGAACTTGAGCAAGCATTGTAACACTTTCAGCTTCTTATCTCTTATCTAAAAATGACATTTTTCAAAGAACTAGAACAATCTTAAAATTCATATGGAATCACAAAAGACTCTGAATTGCCAAAGCAATCTTGAGAGAAAAGAACAAAGCTGGAGGTATCACCATCCCAGAATTTAGACTATGCTATAAAACAACATGGTACTGACAGAAAAAAAGACACATAGATCAGTGGAAAAGAATAGAGAGCCCAGAAATAAACCCACACACTTATGGTCAATTAATCTGCAATAAAGGAAGCAAGAACATGTAATGGAGAAAAGACAGTCTCTTCAATAAGCGGTGCTGGGAAAACTGGACAGCTACATGTAAAAGAATGAGATTAGAACATTTCCTCACACAATATACAAAAAAATCTCAAACAAACAAACAACCTCAAAATGGATTAAAGCCCAAATGTAAGACCTAAAGCCATAAAACTTGTAGAGGAAAACATAGGTAGAACACTCTTTGACATAAATCGTAGCAATATTGTTTTGGATCCATCTCCCAAAACAAAGGAAATAAAAGCAAAAATAAACAAATGGGGTGTAATTAAACTTAAATGCTTTTGCATGGCAAAGAAAACCATCAACAAAATGAAAAGCCAACCGATGGACTGGGAGAAAATATTTGCAAATGATATGACTGATAAGGGGTTAATATCCAACATATATAAACAGCTCATACAACTCAGTATCAAAAAAATAAACAACTCATCAAAAAATGGGCAGAAGACCTAAATAGACATTTTTCCTAAAAAGACATACAGATGGCCAACAGGCACATGAGAAGAGGCTCAACATCTCTAATTAGAGAAATGTATATCAAAACAACAATGAGGTATCACCTCACACCAGTCAGAATGGCTATCATCAAAAAGTCTACAAATAGCAAATGTTGACAAGGATGTGGAGAAAAGGGAACCCTCGTACACTGTTGGTGAAAATATAAATTGGTGCAGCTACCATGGAAAACAGAATGGAGGTGTTTTAAAAAACTAAAAATAGAGCTACCACATGATCCAGCAATCTCACTCTTGTGTCTATATCTGGAAAAAATGAAAAAACTAATTTGAAAAGATACATGAACCTCAATGTTCATAGTAACATTATTTCCATAGCCAGATGTGGAAGCAACCCAAGTGCCCATCAACAGACGAAGGGATAAAGAAGATGTGGTATATGTACAACACAATATTACTCAGCCATAAAAAAGAGTGAAATTCTGCCATTTGCAGCAACTTGAATGGCTCTAGAGAATATTATGCTTAGTGAAATGACAGAGAAAGACAAATACTAAATGATATCACTTATTTGTGGAATCTAAAAAATAAAAGAAATGGATGTATATAGCAAAACAAAAACAGACTCACAGATATAGAAAACCAACTAGTGGTTACCAGCTGGGGGTGCAAGACAGAGGTAAGGGAAAGAGATACAAATTGCTATATATAAAATAGATAAGCAACAATGATATATTTTATAGCACAAGGAATTGTACCTATTATGTTGGAACAACTTTTAATGAAGTATAATCTGTAAAAATAATGAATCACTATGCTGTACACCTGAAACCAATGTAATATTGTAAATTAACTATTCTTCAATAAAAATAACTAAATAAATTGGAAACAATAAAATAAAAATGAGGATGATTATACTCAGCTTCCTGCATTGTGATGATTAGAAATATGAACATACAACGCCTAGCACGTAACAGATATTCAACTAATGTCATGACTCCTTTTTCATTCATTGTGAGGGAATTTATAATCCAATAAATGAGACCAAAACAATGCAATACCTAAATTTTACCAATTAAGATTCAATAAAGTATTAAAAAAGAGTAAACAATCTCTCTGCTTTAAAGACTCAAGTAGAAGGCAGGAGAAAGTTATCTCCCAGTTAGGGAGAGAGAGTTCTAATATCCCAAATATTCCAAATATCTAATATGTTTATTAGTAAAATTTGAGTCAGGAGAGGTTTTAGAGAGTTCCTGACATCACTCTTCATCCAAAAAGCAATTAGAAAATTGTTCTATAGAGAACGAACTTATGGTTACCAGGAGGAAGGGGGGGGGGATAATTAAGGAGTTTGGGATTGACATGTACACACTGCTATATTTAAAATGGATAACCAACAAGGACCTACTGTATAGCACAGGGAATTCTGCTCAATATTCTGTAACAACCTAATTGGGAAAAGAATTTGAAAAAGAATAGATATATGTACATGTATAACTGAATCATTTTGTTGTACACCTGAAACTAACACAACATTGTTAATCAACTGTAGTCCAATATAAAATAAAAAGTTAAAAAAAAACCCGCTAATCTCAGAAGGCCACATACTGAATGACGGCCTTTATCTAACATTCTTGAAATGGCAAAATTATAGTGATGGAGAACAAATTAGTGGATGCCAGGCTGGTGGAGGAAGGTGTTTGGTGTGACCATAAAGGAAGGAAGATTTTTGTGGTGATAGAATGGCTCTGTATTTTGATTGAGGTTGTGGTTACACAAATCTACACCCATGATCAAATGACGGAAACATATACAGTGTATTAATGTCAATTTCCTGGGTTTGATATTGTGTTATAGTTATCTTAAACGTAAATGTTGCGGGAAAATGGGTGAAGAGTTTATGAAACCCCTCTATACTATCTTTGAAACTTTTTGTGATTCAATAATTATTTCAAAATAAAAAGTTAAAAAAAAAAAACTATATCCAATTGTACTAACATGAAAAAAAAAAAGTGTTCTAATTGATGTTCAGGCCTCCTATTGCATCAAGAAGCTGTTTTAGACATTTGTTGCAAAACGTTCAAAAGCAAACAGTGCCATGAGCTATGGTTCTACTCATTAAGTGTCAGCCCTGATAAGGATCCACTGGGCCCCTACATGCTATCATGACTACCTGGGTGCTCATTTGTGACTCATGTGGAAAGTAGGAAAAGAGGAGTTTTTCACAGATGTGGTAAAATACCTTGGGAAGCCCCAAGAGGAGGTATCAGAAGATGCTATTTTCAGGGACTAAGGACTGAGAAAGAGATCCTTTTATACTTTGTGGTACATCATACTATTTTTTGTGTTTTGAGAACCATACAATGACTTTTCCCTTAATGAAATCCATCACTTGTTTGATCACTTGCATTCTGCTTAACAGGAGAGAAGGATCCTCTAAATGCTATAAAAATTGCCCAATTTTAGCTAAATTTCCCCTAGACTGATTTATTTTCCTTGTTCTTCTAGCAGACATTTTTGTTTTAAACTGTCAGTCTCCCATGCACCTCCTTGAGCATCCATGAAAGATAAAATAAGGAAGCTGAGAGGTATCGACTGTTTCTGGCTGTCATTAGGCTCAATGCTGGACACTGTAGGGAAAAGGATCCATGTCAGGAAGGTTGTGGTGTGATCACTGACAGCAGTGAAGGACTAGCTTCATCTGTGAGAGAATGCTGGGCATGAGTATAATAAGGAAGGGAGAAAGATAGAGGGTAAGGAGAGAAAAACTCTCCTTATAATATGTTTTCCTGAAGGTCGAGTTTCTGGTTTGCCTTGAGCAAGTCACGTAAATTTTCTCGGAATCTGATATAAAATAAGGATGATATTCTATTAGAAATATTTTATGAGTATTAGGAATACTATATGTAGGTTGTTTAAATACCAGGTAAAAAATTTAGGACCCTTAAGCTAATCATGACAATGTAAGTTTCACTGGCACACGGTGATGTCAAAAGTACTCCAATGGTGACCAGAGGGCAGGGTTGTTGAACTTGTCTGTATGGCTAGTAGGCCCCATATTATATTGGAACAAATTAAATTTAAAGCCAAAAAACATTAATCACTTCTTAGCTGGGGATCTTTGGGAGAGGCAATCAACCACAGGCCCTAAGTCTTCCTGAACCCTGCTAGCTGAGTAGGCCCCAAATGCAAAGCGCTGACTACCCACTACCAAGCCCTTTCCCTGGTTAATATTTTCAGCCAGCAACCTTGAGGGATGAAGCCAAGTCTCTGTTAGAGACAAAGCAGATTTGCTTGCTGCTTGTTATAAGATGATGGATTTCCCAAGCCCAGTATTTTTCAGCTGTGATACACACCTACCACATGCACAACATTCATATGAGTCCATGAAGGGACTTGGGGTTAAGGAGAAATCATTTAAATTGTACTGCTTGCTGTGCTGTGAGTCATAAAGTTCTTTGTCTCTGATCCAAGATTCTTGTGGCATCTGCCAGCAACCACAACAAAGTAATAAGCTAACTTACTAGCTCGTAAGTTGGACAAAATCAAATCACAGACCTGACAGTGTCCTAGGTCAAATTCTTTTATTTCTCAAATTCTTAGTTTGCTCATCTGTAGACTATAGATAATTGCAATACTATTGAAAGATAGATGTGAGCATTTAATAGGTTATTAAATTTTACAGGCTGGCCTGGGTCCTGAGCCACCACTAAATGATTGGACCCTCTCCAAGGATGTTGCTGGACCATTGCTATGCACAGTCAGAACCATACCACCTATCAGAGCATTGATTTCTTCTTTTTTCCCACACATCAGTTTCACCTTGCCATTGGACACTATGCAGCTTGAGAACAGGGTCACTATTGCACGTGTCTTCTGTAACCCTGATTGTGCTCAGCACAGGGTCACAAAGATCCTCAACACCCACAAAACAAGTATTCAGGCATACAGTGCGCATATACCTCTGTCCTTCATTAAGGCCCTAAGCTTCCTACACCTCATCCATAACACGGAATTAATAGATAAAACCTGTGTCACCTGTCTCATTAGCTTTTGGGGGGAGACAAGGATATAATCGATATATTTGTAAAATTATGAATCTTTGAAATCATAAAGTAATAAGATAATAACTCATATTTATTGAATGCTCTTTGTGTATAAGCTACTAAATCCACATATCTCATTTTAGCCTCCCAATAACTTTTAAAATATTTTTCTAATTATTTTACAGATTAGGAAACCAAGGCTCAGCAAAGTTGAGTACGTTCCCCAAAGTCACACAGCTACCAAGTGAGACAGACAGGATTTGAATCCAGGGCACCCAGACTCTACAGTTGTGTTGTCCAATAAGGTAGCTGCTAGTCATATGTGGCTACTTCAATTAAAATTCATTAAAATGAAATAAAAATAATATTATTCCTATTTCATAAACGTAGAAACCAAGGCTATGAGAAACAAGAAATTTCTCCCAATTTAGAGTGTTAGCAGTGATAGGACCGGGATTCAAATGATGTAGGGCTGCTGATGCCAAGCTGGCATTATGGATCTCTTTGTAGGTACACGGTTTCCCTATCCCTGGGATGTTTGGCTGCTTCAGTTTGTTTTTGACACTCAGCCATATTCAGACGAACAGCTGAAGCTCTAGATCCAAGGGATCCCCAGGGAGTCCCACTCTATGTGAATGGAAAGCGAGAACACACTGTCTTGAAAATAATTGATGGCCAACAAATGTTGGTTGATGTGAATTATCATCTTTTTCATTAACTGCTGTTGTTACAGTTCTGAAACAGAGTTGTTCCAGAGACGAAAACAAATCTGGAATCTTTGGATGAGAAAGCTCTCTCACAGCTGACACAGTTACAAGTATGGGACCTAAATATTTCCCACAGGCTGTGTCAATGCCCAGTGAAAGGCAAAGATAAGGAATATTACAGAAAGTCAGAAAAGCCAGAACTCGTCATGAATAGGGAGCAGACAGGTGAACCTCAGGAAGTGGGGACTGACTTGAGCCTTGAAGTTCACGGAACTAAGCATGTAGGCTTCTTAAAGGCCACACCCTGATCCCCTTTCTAGCTTGATTTCCTGAAAACTCAGCATTTTGAAAGCCCCACAGTGCTTTAATTTCCTTACACACATTTGGCGCTTCTTGCTTACCTGTGTGTTTTTGCCCCTAAGTTTACCCTGCTAATAATACACTTACCACCTGGTTAATGCCTAATTCTTCCTTGACAGTTATCTCTTAAGCCATGCGTAATCTCCATAAGGCTGATTAGTCACTCTCTTTTGTGCTGCACAAGAATCCTGGGCTCACTTCTAAAACTGCTCTTATCTGATTTGTTTACGCTTCTTTCTCCCTGGGTCAGTTAATTTTCACTGCTTAAGGAGCCATCTCAAAACTTAGTGGCTTAAAACCACAATCATTTATTATTGATTGTGATTCTAAGATTCAGCAGAGTAGTTCTGCTCACCTGAGCTAGGTTTGGTTGACCTCAGCTGGGCACATTCCAGTGTCTGTAGTCAGTTTGTGTGCAACCCAGGGTCTAGCTGCCTTAAGGATGGTCTTCCTTATGGGGCCGTTGGTTGTGGGATGAAAGAACTGGGCCACAGTCTCCCCAAAATTCAGCCTGCTAGCCTGGGCTTATTTACATGGCAGTTTTAAAAGCAAGGATAGAAGCCCCCAAGGTTTGTTGAGACTTGGGTTTGGAAATGCCACAGTGCCACTTCTGCCATATTACATTGGTCAAGAAAGACCCAAGACCCACCAGACACAAAGGGTGGGAGTTGCTACACATCATCTTGCAAAGGGGTGATGATTGAGGTCATTTTTGTAAAAGATCTACCACACTTCCTTGGTATCTTTCTAAGGATAGAAACTAAGTTTTACTCATCCACAGAACCTATCAGGAGTTAGGGATTTGTGAATATTTTATGATGGATGCTGATGAGTGGAAAATATTTGAAAAAACACTCTAGGCAAAGGGAAATAGGGAAGTTGGACAAGCCACGTATGTTGGTTGTCACTATGGAAAACAGGTACTCTAGATGAGGACCTCTGATTCTACCACTGACAGGTGGGCCAAACTTGCTGTTTTTCCCATGCATTCCATCTTCCCCTCACTGACATCAACTCTTCCTTAGCCGCTTCCCTGACACACATATAAAGATATTTCTGAGGAGGAATATATGGCTCAAAGAATACTCCTGGTAAGTGCACTCTCTTCCTTATTACATAGATCTTTACTAGTAATTTCTTGTCTGTTCTCTCTAAATGTTACCTGGGCTGGATAGGTGTGAAATTTGAGGGTCATGTTCCCTCATGAAAACTTATTTTCATATTTCCTCTAAGCCACTTTCTTCTCCACCCTTCTCTCTGCAGCTCTCACTCGAGGTTAGAGTTTTGGGACACATTTCAGGAAGTAGGATGCTGGAAACATGGAAATGGAAACAGGTAAGAGACTGGAGTCAAAAATTGGGTGAAAGGCTAGTATGCCTCTGTCAAGGTCAATTTATAATCTGTTAAATTCTCTCACACAAAGACTCACCTCTAGTTGTCTCTGAGGTGAACTCTATTTTATTCTTGCACAGAGTTTACTCACCTTGGGGAGGGAGAGAGGGAGGTTACATTAAAGAATTTCCCAAAGGATATTTTATGGAAGTATTAAGACAAAATGTAGCGGGAAAGTTTCCATGGTCTAAAATTTTGGGGAAGCTAAGACATGCTTCAAATTACATCTTCTTAATGGAGACTCATGCTGTATGAATCAATATTCCCAGTGTTTTGAAAACAAATGTAAAATCTATGAAACATACTTTAGAAAATGGTGCTCCAGTTTTCAGAGCATGTGAGGAAATGATAGAATTACCACAGATACCTAAATAAAATTACCCTAAAATTTAGTGATTTAATGACCGTGTGTAACACTCACAGATTTTCTAGATCAGGATTTCAGGCAGAGCATATCAGCAATGGCTTGCTTCTGCTTCATGATATCTGGGGTCTCAGGCTGAAAGACGTCAAGCTTGGGGGCTGGAATCATCTTAAAACTCACTCACATGTCTTATCATTAATACTGGCTGTGAACTAAGACTTCAGTTGAGGCTGTTGACTAGGATACTTCCATGTACTCACTCCATGTAGTCTGTGCCTTCTCACCACATGATGACTGAGTTCCAAGAGGGGGTGTAATTGAGCAGGACCCTAGGGGCCTTCCCAGGACAGATATCCCCCATGTCCCCTACTTGCCTCTGGTGTGTAGGAAATTTTAGCTTCCTAGGCCTTCCCCAAGTTCCAAAGAATAAATTTAATCAGAGGAGTGAGAAAATGCAGAAAGAAAGGAGAACAGTCAAGCAAGACCAAAGAATAATACTTTAGCCATTAAACAAAGTTAAGGACCTTTAGTTCCTCCTCAAGGGCTATAGATAATATTCTGAGCCATGTCCTTTGAGCTGTTTTGCAGATACTGAAACCCCCACTGTTGGGAGAAGTTAACTGAATGATGTTCACAAGCACACAGACCCCAGACCAGTCGGAACCAGAAGGTTGATGATGTTGACTCCTGATTACATCATTACCAACCAATCAGAATAATGTCCATGAGCTGATCACATACCCACAACCTGCCTCCCTCACCCTGTCTTTAAAAACCTTTTCCTGAAAGCCCTCGGGGAGTTTGGGTCTTTTGAACTTTAGCTGCCTGGACTCCTTCTTTGGTGCCCTGCAATAAATGCTGCACTTTCCTTCACCACAACCTGGTATCAGAAGATCGGCTTTACTGTGAGCGGGGAAGCAGACTCAAGTTTGGTTCAGTAACAAGGGCATCCTGAGAGAGTCAAGTGTAAGTCATATCACTTTTATGATCTAGTCTTGGAAGTCATGTGGTACCACTTCTATCACATTCTACTCATCAAAGTGGTCACAAAATCTGCTGTGGTTCAAGGGGGAAAGAAATTGGTGGAGAATGACAATGTTCTAGAAGAGCATGTGGGACTAGAAATATTGTTGTAATCTTTTTTTGAAAAATACTGTCTGCTATACTAATTGTGTGTAGAGGACTGTAAGGATATGAGCCTAATAAGTGCAAGAATTTGGGCAGGAAAGAAGTAGGGGAAAATGTTCAGAAATGAAATTGGAAAATACAAGATTCTCATTGGTTCATATAAATCATCATGGACTACATTACGCCCTCAGACTATATGCTGCCATGAAACAGCCCAGCATTTGGAAGTTGTAAAATCAGAAAAGTGAAAATATCTTTCACAATCTCCACATAAGGATCCTTTCATGCTCACTCTTAGATGTTTCACTGTATTATGTTTCACTAGAAATTAAAATAAATGGCACTTGGAGACATTAGTCAGAAACTTAAATTCATCTGCTAACTGTGGTATAGCTGGGAAAGAGGGTCTGTGCCACTTCTGCTGAGTTATGAAGAGATTGATAGCAAATATAGTACATTTAATAGAGTCTATTGAATATTTACATACAAAAACTTTAGAAATATTGCATAATATAAACTTCTCCAGTTTTCAGCAACCTTTAGGAATAAATAGGCATGGTTAACACAGGACCTCCAGCTTTCAAGAACTTCTTTCTTAGGAATGTCTTCACGTTTCATAGGATACTACTCAAAACTTGGATATTACTGGGAAAATCCAGTGCCTGTGGGAGTTTTTATTTTCTGCCAACTGATTCTATTTGGGGGCCAGAAGTGCCATATTGGACACCAGGGCTGCCCTGGGCATGAGCTCTTTTGGCCAGAGTCACCAACAACGAGTAGATGCACATTTAGCTTGTTGGCAAAGCTGGGGATAAAATGTATCTCTTCTCTTTTCTGATGTGCTCTGTTAGCAGGGTGGTCCCAAGATTTGACAGGCTGTTTAGTGAAACAGCAACTCCCTAGACATTCATCTATGGAGCTGTGTAGGGCAAGTAGTCACCTGAGAGTGAAAATGTTGCACTTAAAAATCCTTCTCAAGAATTCCCTGGCAATCCAGTGGTTAAGACTTCGCACTTCCACTGCAGGGGGCACGGGTTCCATCCCTGGTCGGGGAACTAAGATCCCGCATGCCATGCGGCATGGCCAAAAAAAAAAAAAAAAAAAAAAAAAAAAAAATCCCTTCTCACAGCCTTCTCCTTCTGCCAAGATGGAGCCACCCCATTCCTCCAAGGCCCTCTACCTTGTAACCGAAAAGCCCTAGACATAACACAATAATCCAGCCTAGAAAGTCTCTGAAATGTAGAAAGAAGATGGGCTGCTTAGGACCTCCGTTAGGACTTGAGAACAACACAGTGGTGACTTCTCTGGGTTTTCTTCTTGCTTCCAGGTAAGGCGCTGAGGAAGCCTCGGATCCAGACCACCAAAAGAGGCACAAAAAAAGGCGCAGAAAGAAATGAAGCTGCATGAAGTCTGTTTCACAAGGCAAAGAACAAGCAAGGGTGGACTAGCAACAAAAAGCCTTACTTCAGTCAAATACTAATGGAAATAACATTGTCTTCAGCCCTGGTGGACTCAGAAGGGATGAACAAAATGTTGAACTTCCATACCACAGTCTCATGACCCTTGGAAGCAAGTTCCCGTTTCTACTCTGGGTATTGTCAGGGAGGTTGAGCAGGGACCTGATCTCCCATCCCTCTTCTACCAAAAGCAAGGGGCATGCAGTGAAGTGTCAGCAAAGCTGAGTAGGGGACTCTTCACTCCCTGCCACAGCTGGAGTAGGCAGCGCTCTGTTTGCAACCCAGCAGCAGAGCCTTAATGAGATGGAGCAAGGTGGGGCTGGTTATCAATAAGCTTCATGCCCCCTGCTCCTGCCCTACCATGTCAGGAGGGCCCTGTAAGCTAAGAATACGCAGTCACCCAGACCTCATGCCACCTCAGCAAGAGGACTGTCTACAAAGAAGATAAAATAGAGTCCAGAGTTTCATAACATAATATCTAAAATGCCCAGAACATAACTGTAAATAACTCAAATCAAGAACCAGGAAAATCATCCACAGTCACAAACACCAGGATAAGTTATAGATTGGAATTATCTGACAAGGATTTTAAAGCAGCCAGTGTAAATCTGCTTCAACATACAATTATACATTTTTTGAAACAAAAACAATAGAAAAATCTCAGCAAAGAAATAAAAGTTATAAAAATCAATCAAGAAATTTAAAAAAAAAACTATTTCCAAAACAAACAGACAAACAAACGTAACCTTACTGGATGGGCTCAACAATAGAATGGAGATGACAGATGATAAAATCAGCAATCTTGAAGATACATTAATATAATTTTCCTAATCTGGGCAACACAGAGAAAATAGACTGATAAAAACATAAACAGAGCCTCAAGGACCTGTGGGAGAATAAAGAAAGATCCAACATATGTATCATCGAATTTCAAGGGGAGGGGACAGAAATTGAGGCTGAAAAAGTACTCAAAAAATAATGGCAGAAACTTCAAATTTGGGAAAAGACAAAACCCTACAGATTCAAAAAGCTGAACAAATTGAAAAAATATGATCAACTCAAGGAAGTGAAGGCTAAAACATACCATAATTAAACTAGGGCAATCTAAAGCCAAAGAGAAAATCTTGAAAGTACCAAGAGTGAAAAGACACATTACTTATATGAAAATGCCAATTTGAATGATAGTGGATTTCTCACCTGTAACAATGGAGGCCAGAAGGAAATAAAACATTTTTTTCAAGTACAGTTGATCCTTGAACAACACAGGTCTGAACTGAATGGATCTACTTATACACAGTTTTTTTTTTCATTAAATATGGACTACAGTACACATGATCAACGGTTAATTCACAGTTTCAGAATCACAGACACAGAGGGCCAACGGTAAAGTTATATGTGTTTTTGTTGGTGTGAAGTGTTGGCGGCCCTAACCCCCGTGTTGTTCAAGGGTCAATTGTACTGAAGGAAAAGAATTGCAAACCATGAATTCTCTGTTTAGCAAAAAATCTTGCAGGAATGAAGGGGAAATAAACACAATCTCAAATGAAGGAAAACTAGGAGAATAAATTGTTAGCACACCTACCTGTAAAGCATTGCTAAAGGAGGTTCTCTGGGCAAAAAGAAAATGTTGACAGAAGAAGGCTTGAAATTTCAGAAAGAAAAACTTTGAAGCAGTTGAATACAGGGCTAAATATACTGGACTATCTTTTTTTTTTTTTTTTTTTTTTTTTTTTTTTAAATTTTTATTTATTTATTTATTTATGGCAGTGTTGGGTCTTCGTTTCTGTACGAGGGCTTTCTCTAGTTGCGGCAAGTGGGGGCTACTCTTCATCGCGGTGCGCGGGCCTCTCACTATCGTGGCCTCTCTTGTTGCGGAGCACAGGCTCCAGACGCGCAGGCTCAGTAGTTGTGGCTCACGGGCCTAGATGCTCTGCGGCATGTGGGATCTTCCCAGACCAGGGCTCGAACCCGTGTTCCTTGCATTGGCAGGCAGATTCTCAACCACTGCGCCACCAGGGAAGCCCCTATACTGGACTATCTTTATCATGACTTTATTATATCATATTTGATGGTTGATTATAAAATCATCTGATGTGGTACTCAATGTATAAAGAGGAAATACTTAAGAAAAATTTACTTTAGTAAATAAAGAGGGTAAAAATACTTAAAAACTTAAAAGGAAGTGAATTTTCTACACTTCACTAAAGGTGGTGAAACATTAATACCTGTGCTGAGTTGAGAATATTGTAATATACCTCAAGCAACCACTAGAAACTTATACAAAGTGATATACAAAGTGAGCAACCACTAAAAACACTATAAGTATATCAGATTGGTTCTTCAAAACAAATTGGTAAAATTGATAAAATTCTGATAAGACTGGCAAAAGTAAAAAAAAAAAAAAAAAAAATAGAAGACACAATTCACCAATATCAGAAATGAAATAGGGGATGTAGGGGATATAGGAAGGAGATAATTAGGGAATACTGTGAACAACTTTACATTCATAAATGTGACAATTTAAAAAACGTTGATCAGAAATCAAACAAGATGAAATAGAACACTTGGGTAATATTTTAATAATTAAAGAAATTGAATTTGTTATTTAAAGTCTCCCCAAAAAGAAATCTCTTGGCCCAGGTGGTTTTATTATAGAATTCTACAATTCCACAGTGTGGAACTCTAAAATTATACCAAATATTTAAAGAACTAACACCAATTTCATACTATCTCTTCCAGAAAAAAAGAGAAGAAAAAATTTCCAGCTAATTTCATAAAAGATTACCCTGATAGCAAAACCAGACAAAGATATTTTTAAAGAGAAAACTACAGACCAATATCTCTCATGAATTTAAATACAAAAATCATTGATAAAATATTAGCAAATCTTACCTTACACAAAAGTTAACTCAGAATGGATCAAAACTTAAATATAACACATAAAGTTCCAAATATTTTACCGAAAACAAATAGAAGGACATCTGCAGGTTCTTCAGGATCGGGTTAGGCAAAGAATTCTCAGGATGACACCAAAAGCTTGGAAAGCAAGGAAAATTTGAAAATTTTGATATCATCAGAATAAAAATATTTGCTCTGAGAAGAACCTTGTGAAGAAGATGAAGAGAGAAGCTATGGACTGGCAGAAAGTATTTTCAACCATATATCTGAAAAAGGACCTCAGGTATCCCACACTTTTCTTTTCTTTCCCTTTCTTTCTTTCTATCTTTCTTTCTTTTTCTTTCTTTCTTTCTTTTTTATTTTTTGAAAGTGAATACACACAAAAAACAGAAAACTTTAATTTTTGTCCCAATTAGTATTTGAAATAGCAAACCTGCTTTTTTCTTTTTTATTGGAGTATAATTGTTTTACAATGGTGTGTTAGTTTCTGCTGTAGAACAAAGTAAATCAGCTATATGTATGCATATATCCCCTCCCTCGTGAGCCTCCCTCCCAACCCCCCTCACACTTTTCAAAAGTTCACTTTACACAGTACTCTTATGAAAGGTTTATATGTATTAGCATCTGTTTTTGCCAAATGAAAGAAATCCCAAGAGAAATTATGGTTTTACAAAAAAGACTAACAATGAGAACAGTGTTCAGCATTTGTTTTGCAGGGAGCTGTTATAGAGGCAGTTTGCACCCTGAGGAGCAGCAAGAGTGGCACCTCCAAGCTCCTTCTGGAAACTACACTCAGCATCTCAGTATCCAGCTGCCGCAGCCTTGAACTGTGTCTCTGAGCATCTGTGTTTATCTTAATGTATTCTGTGCATCCCTTAACAAGATGTGTCCTAAGGTAATTGCTTCTTTGCTTTAAGCCATTGTGGCTTAGGAAAGCTTTCATAGGAACACTCTACTTTCATGGAGTAGGCGAAACCTGTAATATCTTGAATATATAATAACTCATGAAAACAAAACAAACAGCAAAAGCAAACCAGTAAGTTTCAACTGGACAAAAGACATGAAGAGATCTTTTACTAAAAAGATTATATAGATATCATATAAGGTTAAACATCATTTGTCAGCAACAAAAATGCATATTAAAGCCACAATGAGTTATCATTACATACCTGTCAGAATGACTTAAATGAAAAAAAAAAGTGACAACACCAAGTGCTAGTGAGAATGTGGACAAACTGGATCATTCAAAAATTCCTATTGAGAATGTATAATGGAACAGCCACTCTGGAAGACAGTTTGACAGTTTCTTATAATACTAACCATGCAACCACCATGTGACTCAGCAGCAGCTGAGTTCATCCATCCATTTGTTCATCCACCCCAGAGAAATGAAAACTCATGTTCACACAAATGAATGCTTAGAGTGACCTTATTCATAATAGCTAAAAAACAACCCAGAGGTCCTTAATGGGTGGATGGTTAAACAAACTGTGGAATGCTACTCAGTAATAAAAAGAACAAGCTATTAACGCATGCAACAACCTTGATAAATCCCCAGAGAATTTCACTGAGTCACAAAAATGTCAACCCCAAAAGGCTACATATTGTCTGATTCTGTTTATACAACATTCTTGAAATGAAAAAAATTATAGAAATGTAGACTAGATTAGTGGTTGCCATGAGTTAAAGGAGGGAATGAGAATCAAAGGTAGGTGGACATAGTTGTAAAAGGGGAACACAAGGGATTTTTGTGGTGAAGAAAATGTTCTATATCTTGACCATAACAATGTTAATATCTTGCTTGATTTTGTATTGTAATTTTTCAAGATGTTACCACTAAGGGAAATAGGAAAATGGGCATAATGAATTTTCCTATATGATTTTCTACAGCTACATATGCACTATAATTATTTCAAAATTCAAAGTTTAATTAGAGTAACCACTTGATCATGGAGGTGTTGTTACTAGGTCTACTTGGGATATTGGTATCCTCCTTGACTTACTGTGCATTCTTCCTGAAGCCTCATAACTCCTTTGTATGTGCGCCCAGCTCACAATTTGACGTATGCGTCTTCTCCCCAGCAGTGGCACAATTTCCTCTGCTTTCTGTGAATTGGCTCCTAAGTGACCAAGTCATTTGTGGGCCAGACATGCCAACTCAGGCCTAAACTCAGCAGCTATGATTGAGACCCCCTTCTTGCACAGAATGTAAGGCTTGGAGAGTGCCTGCAAGGCCATTTCCTGCAGTGACTTAATTTCCTGCAGAGGAACTTAGGTCCTGAAAGAATCAAGATTAGAATCTGACAGGTCTCGTGCTGAGCCCAGCACATTTTTTGACACTTGAGAACTTTTTACAACATGTAAGCCTTTCTCCACTAACAGCTCTGATTTTTAAAAAGCTATTTAATGGGATGTGGCCAAGATGATGGAGTAGAAAGACCCTGAGCTCACCTCCTCCAACAGGTACACCAAAATTACAACTAATTACAGAGCAACAATCTATGAAAATGACTTGGAGAGTAGCAAAATAAAGAGTGTCCACAACTAAAGATATAATGAAGAAACCACAAAGAGACAAGTAGAGTAAGAGTGGTGGAGACACGGTATGGTCAGGATCCACACCCCTGGGTTGGTGACCCACAAATGGGAGGAATATCACAACCACACTGGTTCTCCCCAAGGAGCAGGGGACCAAGCCCCACATGGGGCTCCTCAACCTGGGGTTCCTCCTGCAACTGGAAGATGAACCACCAGAATGTCTGGTTTTTGAAAACCAGCAAGGCTAACTTATGGGAGAGCCAGAGGACTATCGAAAATGGAGACTCTGGTCTTGAATGGCATGTTCAAAATCTCACAAACTCTGAGTCCCAGTGCAAAGGCAGTAGCTTGAAAGGAGCCTGGGTCAGACTCACCTGCTGATCCTGATGAGCCTTGAAGAGGGAGGAGCCAGGCCCTAAGGACTGACTTGCTGGCTGCAGCCATTCCAGGGAGCTTGTTCTATTGCAACTGACACCGGCACTGGCAAGCACCGTTTTGGAATTGTGCTTCTTGCCTATTAGCCCCAGGGGCTTACTACCCTCCAGTGGGCTGCAGCAGCCCCATGCTCCCTGGGCCATGCTACCAGCCATGCAGGGACACAGTCCTGCCTACTGGTGGGCAGGTAGCAGGCCCATGACCTCCCCCAGTCTCGTAACCAGCTCCACTGGAACACAGCCCTGCCTACCAGTGGGCTGGCAGCAGCCAAGCATCACTAGGCTGTACTGACAACTGCATGAGAAGCCGACCCCAGGCTTGAGTGGGATCACAACCACCACACAAGGCAGGGCCTCACAGCCAACCTGGCTGGGAGCCACCCTCAACTACCAGCACTCCCATGGTAGTTGGTCCCACAATAGAAGGTCACATGCGGCCCACATAGGGGGCACCCTGACCAGAGGGGAGTGTGCTGCTAGGCCCCATACAATGTCTCTTACATAAAGTTACTTCCCCAAGATCAGGAAACAACTGATCTAATTATAGAAATTTAAAAAAAAGATAATTAGGCAAAATGATTGAGATAGAAGAATGTTCCAAATGAAGGTATAAGCAAAACCTCAGAAAAAGAACTAAATGAAGTAAAGATAAACAATCAAACTGACAAAGAGTCATAGGTAATGATAATAAAGAAGCTCACTGAACACAGGAGAAAAATGGATGAACATGGTGAGTTTTTCAACAGAGAGTTAAAAAATATAAAGAAAAACTGAATGGAGCTGAAGAATACAATAACTAAAATAAAAAATAAACTAGAAGGTATCAGCAGTAGATTAGATGATACAGAGGAGTGGATCAGTGAACTGAAAAGCAGAGAAGTGAAAATCATACAAACTGAATAGCAAGGAAAAAGAAATGGGACTTCCCTGGTGGTGCAGTGGTTAAGAATCCGCCTGCCAATTCAGGGGACACGGGTTAGATCCCTGGTCTGGGAAGATCCCACATGCTGTGGAGCAACTGAACCCGTGTGCCACAACTACTGAGCCTGCACTCTAGAGCTCACAAGCCACAACTACTGAGCCCACGTGCCACAACTACTGAAGCCCATGTGCCTAGAGCCCATGCTCCACGACAAGAGAAGCCACCGCAATGAGAAGCCCACACACCGCAATAAAGAGTAGCCCTTGCTTGGTGCAACTAGAGAAAGCCCGTGTGCAGCAACGAAGACCCAATGCAGCCATAAATAAATTAATTAATTAATTAATTTTAAAAAAAGAAAAAAGAATTAAGAAAAACGAGAATGATTCAAGAGAGCTCTAGGACAACATCAAGCCTACTAACATTAGCATTATAGGGGTCCCAGAAGGAGAACAGAGAGGGAAGGCAGCAGAGAATTTTTGGAAGAATTAATAGCTGAAAAAAGACCTAACCTGGGAAAAAAGCAGATGAGGACCAGGAAGCACAGACAATCCTAAACAAAAAGAGCCCAAAGAGGTCCACACCAAGACACATTATAATTATACTGGCAAAAATGAAAGATAAAGAGAGAAGTTTAAAAGTAGCAAGAGAAAAGCCACTATGTACAAGGTAACTCCTGTAAGACTATAAGCTGACTTTTCAGCAGAAAATTTGCAGTCCAGAAGAGAGTGGACTCTCAATGTGATGAAAGGGAAAAACCTACAACCAGGAATACTCTACCTGGCAAGGCTATTACTCAAGTTTGAAGGAGAGATAAAGAGATTTACAGACAAGCAAAAGATAAAAGAGTTCAGCACCACAAAACTGGTTTTTATAAGAAATCCTAAAGGAATTTCTCTAAGCAGAAAAGAAAAGGCCACAACTAGAAACATGAAAATCATAAAAGAAAAAATCTCATTGGTAAAGGCAAACATACAGTAAGTGACCTATAAAGCTAGGAGGAACCTTAAAAGACAAAAGTAGTAAAATCATCTATATCCACAATAAGTAGGTAAGGGATACACAAAACAAATATTGTAAAATATGACATGAAAAACATTAAATATGAGATGGCATTGTAAAAATTGTAGAGTCATTAGAATTCATTCAAACTTGAAGTCATCAACATCATATATATATATATATATATATATATATATATATATATATATATATATATAGTGCTAACCACAAACCAAAAATCTATAATCGATACACACAAAAAATGAGAGAGCTATCCAAACCTAAACATAAAGATGCTCATTAATTTACAAGGGAAGAGAGCAAAAGTAGAAGAAAGAAACGGAAAAGAACTACAAAACAATCACAAAACAATTAACAAAATGGAAATAAATACATAACTATCAATATTTGCTTTAAATGTAAATAGACTAAACACTTCAATCAAAAGACATACAGTGGCTGAATGAAGAAAAAAAATAAGACCCATGTATATGCTGCCTACAAAAGACTCCCTTCATATCTAAAAGACACACAGACTGTTGGTGTGTGTATAAGACACTGATGAAAGAAAATTAAGACAGCACAAACAGATGGAAAAATATACCAGGTTTTTGGATTGGAAGAATTAATATTGTTAAAATGACCATACTACTCAAGGCAATCTACAGATTCAATGCAATTCCTATCAAAATACCAAGGCATTTTTCACAGAACTAGAGCAAATAATTCTAAAATTTGTATGGAAACACATAAGACCCTGAACATCCTAAACAATCTTGAGAAAAAAGAACAAGGCAGGAGATATCACACTCCCTGATTTCAAGGTATTGTACAAAGTTATAGTAATCAAAACAGTATGGTACTGGCACCAAAACAGACACATAGATCAATGGAACAGAATAGAGAGCCTAAAAATAAACCCACGCACTTATAGTCAATTAATCTATGAAAAAGGAGGCAAGAATATACAATGGAAGAGGCGGTCCTTTCTCCTTTGTATATTCTTGCCTCCTCTGTCAATAGATGAATGGATAAAGAAAATGTGGTGTGTATATATATATTATATATTTATTATATATATATAATATATATATTATATATATATAATATATATATAATATATATATTATATATATATATTATATATATATAATGGAATACTTCTCAGCCATGAAAAAGAATAAAATTTTGCCATTTGCAGCAATATGGATGGACTTGGAGGGCATTATGCTAAGTGAAATAAGTCAGACAGAGTAAGATAAATATTGTATGATGTCACTTATATGTGGAATCTAAAAAATACAACAAACTAGTGAATAAAACAAAAAAGAAGGAGACTCACAGATATAGAGGACAAGCTAGTGGTTACCAGTGGGGAGAACGGGGGAGGGACAGTGTAGAAGTAAGGGATTAAGAGATAGAAACTATTAGGAAGCAAGAATATACAATGGAGAAAAGACAGCCTCTTGCATAAATGGTGTTGGGAAAACTGGGCAGCTAGATGCAAAAGAATCAAACTAGACTACTTTCTCACAGCATATACCAAAATAAACTAAAAATGGATTAAAAGCTTAAATGCAAACCTCAAACCATAAATCTCCTAGAAGAAAATGGAGGAAGTGTGTTCTTGATATCAGTCTTAGCAATATTTTTTTCGATCTGTCTCCTCAGGCAAAGGCAACGAAAGCAAAAATAAACAAACGGGACTACATCAAACTAAGAAGCTTTTGCACAGGGAAGGAATCTATCAACAAAATGGAAAGGCAGCCTACTGAATCAAAGAAAATATTTGCAACCTATAGATCTAATAAGAGGTTAATATCCAAAATATACCAAAAACTCATACAACTCAACACCAAAAAAAAAAAAAAAAAACCCACACAAACCCACAACCAATTAAAAAATGGGCAGAAGATGTCAGTATTCATTTTTCTAAAGAAGACATAGAGATGGCCAACAGGATGTGAAAAGAGGCTCAACATCACTAATCATCAGGGAAATAAGACTAAAAACCATGATGAGATATCACCTCACACCTGTCAGAATGGCCATTATTAAAAAGACAACAAATAACAAGTGTTGGTGAGGATATGGAGAAAACGGAACACTCAGGCATTGTTGGTGGGAAAGTAAATTGATGCAGCCATTGTGGAAAACAGTACGGGGGTTCCTCAAAAACTAAAAATAAAACTAACATACAATCCAGCAATTCCACTCCTGGGTTTTTTTCTGAAGAAAACAAAAACACTAAGTTGAAAACATATATGCACCCCATGTTCCTTACAGCATTATTTACAATAGCCAAGATATGGAAGCAACCTAAGTGTCCATTGATAGATGAATGGATAAAGAAGATGTAGTATATATTTACAATGGACCGTTACTCAGCCATAAAAAAAGAAATCTTGCCGTTTATGACAACATGGATGGATCTAGATGGTATTATGCTAAGTGAAATGTCAGACAAAGACAAATACAGTACGGTTTCATTAACATGTTGAACCTAAAAATCAAAACAAACAAAAGATAACAAAATGAAAATACTCATAGATACAGAGAACAAAAGGAGAGTTTCCAGAGTAGAAGAGCTGGAGGGGTGGTTGAAATAAGTGAAGGGAGTTAAGTGTTACGAACCTCCAGTTATAAAAGAGATAAACCACATAGAGCATAAGGAATATGGTCAATAATATTGTAATAAGTTTGCATGATGACCATTTTATAATACATGCAAGTGTTAAATAACTATGTATTATGCCTGAAACATACATAATATTATATGTCAACTGTATTTCAATAATTAAAAATTAAAATGCTATTTATTAAATTATTACCCCCACCCCTCACATTTATACAGGACTTTTATCCTCCATTTGTCAGAAACAGAAAAACAAATACCGTATGCTAACACATATATATGGAATCTAAAAAAAAAATGGTTCTCATGAACCTAGGGACAGGACAGGAATAAAGATGCAGACGTAGAGAATGAACTTGAGGACATGGGGAGGGGGAAGGGTAAGCTGGAATGAAGAGAGAAAGTAACATTGACATATATACACTATCAAAGGTAAAATAGATAGCTAGTGGGAAGCAGCTGCATAGCACGGAGATAAGCTCGGTGCTTTGTGACCACCTAGAGGGGTGGGATAGGGAGGGTGGCAGGCGGAGGCAAGAGGGAGGGGATATGGGGATATATGTATACATATAGCTGATTCACTTTGTTATACAGCAGAAACTAACACACCATTGTAAAGCAATTATACTCCAATAAAGATGTTAAAAAAAAAAAATCCTCCATTTAAAATCCAAATGGTACTACAGTTTCTCTACATAGTAGTTTTAACCAGGCTCTGTTAATTAGCCGGATGACATGTTGGTAAATGTTTAAAAACTGGTTTGTGAACAAAAAGAAATGTGTATGTGCATGTTTATGTGTGCATACTCGTATACACATACACATATATACATATATATTTACATATGTTGATGATAAATTTTACCTATATAAAGGATGTATATGGCACACAATTTACAAATAATAAAATATACAATACTCTTTATTGTAAATTCTGTACAGCAAATTGATTCTCACAGAATGCTTTGTTGGTTTTCGCTTAACTCATATCCACAGTCAACCCATGGTTGCGACTGATGAACAAATGTAGTTCCTACTTGGTATTGACTGACATTTTTTGTTTACATTAACAGTCAAGATACAAAAAATGAGACAATAAAGATGTACTGGAACTTCACTCACTCATCTGTGACCTGAGGGAGTTCTTTGCTGATTCAGATAATGATTTTTTAATACTAGAAGAATGTTTCCTAAGTTTTTATGCTATTTGCAATGAAACCACTAGAGACACAACATATTTTGAAATTTAATATGCATTACTAACTTTTCTCCGTTACTTTCTCTAGTGTAGCCAAGGGTCAGCAAAGTTTTACTTCTAGTGTCAGAACATAAATATTTTAGGCTTTGCAGGCCATGCAGTCTCTGTTGCAAATATTCAGCTCTGCCGTTGCTGCAGGAAAGCAGCCATAGACAAAACATAAATGGATGGGTCTGGCTGTGTTCCAATTAAACTTACTTACAAAAACAAGTGGCAGGCTGGATTTGGTCAGTGGCATTGTCTATCAAAATTTTCTATATTGGGGTGAGGAAACTTTCTGTAAAGAGCTAGGTAGTAAATATTTTAAGCTCTGTGGGCCACATAAGATCTGTGTAGCATGTTCTTTGTTTTTTGTTTATAATCCTTTGAAAATGTAAAACTCATTTTTAACTTGCAGGCTAGATTTGACCCACTTGCCTTAATTTGGTGATCCCTTGTATAGACAATCAACAAAACAATCAACAAAGCTTTGATTTGTAGGATTTGTCTATTTCTCTGGTGTAATTATCTCCAGGGCTGATTTTAAACTATTAATGTGATATCACTGAATCCAGATTTGGGAAGAGATATACAATAGGACACCATTATATATGTACTTCTACTATATACATAAATAATCTCAAGAGCATAGAAAAGAGTCAGGGGCACTAAAATCATTATGAAATAATGAACTGTTAAACATTTTCTTGAAATACAGTTGATCTACAATGCTGTGTCTAATTTCTGCTGTACACCAAAGTGACTCAGTTATACATATATACATATATTTTTTTTCATATTCTTTTTCATTAGGGTTTATCACAGGATATTGAATATATTTCCCTGTGCTATACAGGACCTTGTTGTTACACAATGATTAATTTTTGCTTTTGTTTTACAAATTATGTAATTATAATTAAATCTATTAGAATTATATTTATAATATATTAATAAATATAATATAATTATATATAATTAATAGAATTAAATATAAATTTAATTCCAATTAAATTCATTAATAATAATATAAATGTTATACATTCAGTAGAACTTAAATTCTATTAGGATTATAAGCTGGAGATGACCTCGCTGGTGGATGGATTCTTACTCATAATCATAAGGTCCATTGTCTCAGGACTATGTCAGATAGAGTGTGCTAGAAAAAAGCAGAGGAAGGGAACCATTAGAGTAGTGGGACTTGAGGGCCAGTTAACTGAGGTATAGATCTAAAGCGGGATCAGAGAGCCAGGGGAAATCAGAGCAGCAATCACCTTACCTGCACAAGTAGATGGCAAATGGTCTGGGAAAATTTTAGAAGTGGGGAACAAATCCATTGCCAGGCAATGACTTCCCAGCACGTTTCCAGGTAACTGGGTGGGTGATTTCATATGGATCTCGTCCTATTAAGGGCTCAGCAAATACTTTATTATTAGTATTATTTTAAATAGGTAGAGAATGAGAGTCTGGGATTGAAGCCCACAGTGCTTGTTCCACTGAATCAGAAAGGAAACTGCAGCTCCTAATGAGGCTCTCAGCTCTGGAATGCCAAAGGGCCAAGCCCACTAGGCTCCTTTGTGGGCATAAACAACCCAGCTACCCAAATGCAAATGCAAATGAGGGATGACTGTGTGCTCATACACAAATTAACAGGCAGGTTCATTCCACTGCAGCTCTAAGCAGAGAGCAGCCACTGTTTGTGGCAGCAGCATACATTATAGCTCCAAGCTTTCCACCCACAATAATGCCTTGTCACAACAGTATCAGGAAACTTGGCTTAGTGAATAGGAGTGAATGCCAGACAAAGCCAAACAGGGTCTATCTCCTATTCCCTGATGTTTCTCTTTGTTCATTCTTGGTCTCTGACAAGCTGCATCTGAAAGAAAAGAATTAATCCCTAGCAAATCCTGCAACACAAACGTGTATGGGGAAGAGGGTTCCTTTACTCAGCAGCCAGAGGGAATGTCATTCCAAGTGTAGGGGTTAAAGGAGAAGTGTAGGCAGCCCTGAGGAGAAAGTGACTGCTCCTGGGAAACAATAATCTATTATTGCAAATCTTGACCAGGGAGGCAGCTTAGTTGTGCAGTAATAGCAAAACCTTTGGCCCAGGAAAAAGAAGTGAGCTGCAAGGGGACAGAAAATGTGATATTAGAGATAAAAAGTAAAGACAGACCAGTGACAACATGGAAAGAGCTGAGATACTAAATTTAGGGTTGTTGTACATCGGTGATTGGCTTTAGAGAAACACGTGGACAGGACTGGTCCTACATGTCCAAGGAGTGGCTAGGGCATCCTTGAAGACTGGAAGCAAGTTTCCTTGTGTGGACAAAGAATGCCACCTGCCATATCAGTAAACACAGGATGTTGCAGCCATCAAGCCATCAGCCACTGCAGTCGCCCTGACTGTGCACCCTGAGGGGATTCAGGATGGGAAAGCACAGGATACCGGCCCTAGATAGTTAAGGTGTATATCAAAGGAATGATTTCAATAAGCCCAGATTCTTGCATCTTCCCGTACATAGAAAAGCTCTAAATTCATTAACTCGAGATGTGCGGTTTTTCTTTAATTAACAGTAATCTTTGCATGTGCCAACTATTTGATATTTGTTGCAAAAATTTCTATAGATCCTGGCTCCTCTCTTACCTCTTTGGAGCAGACCCTCAGAGCTATCTAAGAGTCTGCCTCCCTGGGCTTATGACCTCAGCAAGTCCATGGAATAAAACCAATAAAATTCTCAACTTTTAGGTTGTGCGTTTTTTTTCAGTGGACACTTTCCTTAAGCAACGCTAATGCAATTTTAGGAGACTGGAGCTTTCTTAGAAAATAAAATCCAATCTGTGTAAGCAATCCAGACATTAAATAGACATTTTCATCTTTTTCTACAGCATTGTAATAGAGGTACTTAGAAGGTGGATGGGGCAGAATGTTACTGCTTCAAAGCAAAACTTTCATCCAGGTGAACTCTGTAGAATAAGCCAAAAGATAGAGCATCTCTGCCTAAATATATAGGCTGGGCCCTCCCTACCTTCTTCTAAAAAAACACTTCAATACTCCCAACCTCCTTCTCCATCTCAGTGCATGATGATTAAGCTGAGAACCTGGAAAACATCTCAGCAGTCTCCAGGTTAAACTCCCACAAGTGGTCGGTAACTAAAGCCTGTCCATTCTACCACCTACATTTTATTCCTACTTGTCACCATTGAGTCAACCAGATTCCACTTCCCTCTCAAGGACTTGCTTCTCAGCTGAATCGTTGATGATTGCCCTTCTGGAGTCTCACCTACTCTTCATCCTCCCAACTATTGCCAGAGTGATCTCACATGAACCTTTGATCACTTGCTAGTCACCTTTAAGTAGAAACTTAAATTCATAGTAGGGTTCACAAGGCACTTTGTTATCTGGTTTCTGCCAAGGTGCCTCCCCAGTTGCATCCGCCTTCCCCATTTTCCTTTTTCCCACCCCACCTCCAGGCCAATTTGCATTTCTTTTTTTTTTTTTAATTTCATTTTAATTGGGGTATAATTGCTTTACAAGGTTGTGTTAGTTTCTGCTGTACAATGAAGTGAGTCAGCTATATGTATAGGTATATCCCCTCCCTCTTGGACCTCCTTCCCACCACCCCTATCCCACCCATCTAGGTCATCACAGAACACTGAGCTGAGCTTCCTGTGCTTTATAGCATGTTCCCACTAGCTATCTATTTTATGCATGGTAGTGTATATATGTCAATCCGAATCTCCCAGCACATCCCACCCTCTCCTTCCCCCTCTGTGTCCACATGTTCTCTACATTTGCGTCTCTATTCCTGCCCTGCAAATAGGTTCATCTGCACCATTTTTCTAGATCCCACATATATCTGTTAGTATACGATATTTGTTTTTCTCTTTCTGGCTTACTTCACTCTGTATGACAGACTCTAGGTCCATCCACATCTCTACAAACGACTCAATTTCGTTCCTTTTTATGGCTGAGTAATATTCTGTTGTATATATGTACCACTTCATCTTTATCCATTCATCTGTCAGTGGACATTTAAATTACTTCCATGTCCTGGTTATTTTAAATAGTGCTGCAGTGAACATTGGAGTGCATGTATCTTTTTGAATTATGGTTTTCTCAGCACATATGCCCAGTAGTGGGATTGTTGGGTCATATGGTAGTTCTGTTTTTAGTTTTTTAAGGAACATCCATACTATTCTCCACAGTGGCTGTATCAATTTACATTTTCACTAACAGTGCAGGAAGGTTCCCTTTTCTCCACACCCTCTCCAGCATTTATTTTTTGTAGAATTTTTGATGATGGCCATTCTGACTGGTGTGAGGTGATACCTCACTGTAGTTTTGATTTGCAGTTCTCTAATAATTAGTGGTGTTAAGCATCCTTTCATGTGCCTCATGGCCATGTGTATGTCCTCCTTGGAGAGATGTCTATTTAGGTCTTCTGCTCATTTTTTTTTATTAGGTTGTTTGTTTTTTTGATATTGAGCTCCATGAGCTCTTTGCATATTTTGGAGATTAATCCTTTGTCTGTTGCTTCATTTGCAAATATTTTCTCCCATTCTGAGGGCTGTCTTTTCGTTTTGTTTATGGTTTCATTTGCTGTGCAAAAGCTTTTAAGTTTCATTAGGTCCCATTTGTTTATCTTTGTTTTTATTTTCATTACTCCAGGAGGTGGGTCAAAAGGTATCTTGCTGTAATTTATGTCAAAGAGTTTTTTCCTATGTTTTCCTCTAAAAGTTTTATAGTGTCTGGTCTTAAATTTAGGTCTTTAATCCATTTTGAGTTTATTTTTGTGTATGGTGTTAGGGAGTGTTCTAATTTCATTTTGTTACATGTAGCTGTCCAGTTTTCCCAGCACCTCTTATTGAAGATGCTGTCTTTTCTCCATTGTAAGTTCTTGCCTCCTTTGTCATAAATTAGTTGACCACATCTGCATGGGTTTACCTTTGGGCTTTCTATCCTGTACCATTGATCTATATTTCTGTTTCTGTGCCACTACTATACTGTCTTGATTACTGTAGCTTTGTAATATAGTTTGAAGTTGGGGAGACTGATTCCTCCAGCTCTGTTTTCCTTTCTCAAGATTGCTTTGGCTATTCAGGGTCTTTTTTGTTTCCATACAAATTGTAAAATTTTTTGTTTTAATTCTGTGAAGAATGCCATTGGTAATTTGATAGGGATTGCACTGAATCTGTAGATTGCTCTGGGTAGTATAGTCATTTTCACAATTTTGATTCTTCCAATCCAAGAACATGGTATATCTCTCCATCTGTTTGTGGCATCTTTGATTTCTTTCATCAGTGTTTTATAGTTTTCTGAGTACAAGTCTTTCACCTCCTTAGGTAGATTTATTCCTAGGTATTTTATTCTTTTTGTTGTGATGGTAAATGGGATTGTTTCCTTAATTTCCCTATCTGATCTTTTGTTGTTAGTGTATAGGAATGAGAGAGATTTCTCTGCATTAATTTTGTATCCTGCAACTTTACCAAATTCATTGGTTAGCTCTAGTAGTTTTCTGATGGCATCTTTAGGATTTTCTATATATAGTATTATGTCATCTGAAAAAGTGACAGTTTTACTTCTTCTTTTCCAATTTGGATTCTTTTTATTTCTTTTTCTTCTCTGATTGTCATGGCTAGGACTTCCAATTAAAGTTTGTGAGAGTGGACATCCTTGTCTTGTTCCTGATCTTAGAGGTAATGCTTTCAGTTTTTCACCATTGAGAATGATGTTGGCTGTGGGTTTGTCATATATGTCCTTTATTATGTTGAGATAGTTTCCCTCTATACCCATTTTCTGGAGAGTTCTTTTACCATAAATGGGTGTTGAATTTTGTCAAAAGTTTTTTCTGCATTTATTGAGATGATCATATGGATTTTATTCCTTAATTTGTTAATATGGTGTATCACATTGATTGATTTGCATATGTTGAAGAATTCTTGCATTCCTGGGACAAATCCCACTTGATTGTGGTGTATGATCCTTTTAATGTGTTGTTGTATTCTGTTTGCTAATATTTTGTTGAGGATTTTTGCATCTATTTTCATCAGTGATATTGGTCTGTAATTTTCTTTTTTGTGTGATATCTTTGTCTGTTTTTGGTATCGGGGTGATGGTGACCTCACAGAACGAATTTGGGAGTGTTCCTCTCTCTGCAATTTTTTGGAAGAGTTTGAGAATGATAGGTGTTAGCTCTTCTCTAAATATTTGATAGAATTCACCTGCAAAGCCATCTGGTCCTGGACTTTTGTTTGTTGGAAGATTTTTAATTCAGTTTCAATCTCATTACCTGTGATTGGTCCGTTTATATTTTCTAATTCTTCCTGGTTCAATCTTGGAAGGTTGTACTTTTCCAAGAATTTGTCCATTTCTTTCAGGTTGTCCATTTTATTGGCATATAGTTGCTTGTATTAGTCTCTTATTTTCTTTTGTATTTCTGTGGTGTCACTTGTAATCTCTCCTTTTTAATTTCTAATTTTATTGATTTGAGTCCACTCCCTTTGTTTCTTGATGAGTCTGGCTAAAGGTTTATCAATTCGTTTATCTTCTCAAAAAACCAGCTTTCAGTTTTATTGATTTTTTTGTTTCTATTTCATTTATTTCTGCTCTGATTTTATGATTTCTTTCCTTCTACTAATTTTGGGTTTTCTTTGTTCTTCTTTTTCTAGTTGCTTTAGGTGTAAGGTTAGATTGTTTATCTGAGATTTTTCTTGTTTCTTGAGGTGAGCTTGTATTGCTGTGAACTTCGCTCTTAGAACTGCTTTTGCTGTGTCCCATAGGTTTTGTATCATTGTGTCTTCGTTGTCATTTGTTTCTAGGTATTTTTTGATTTCCTCTTTGATTTCTTCAGTGATCTCTTCGTTATTTAGCAGCACAGTATTTAGCCTCCATGTATTTGTGTTTTTTAAAGTTTTTTCCAGTAATTTATTTCTAATCTTATAGCATTGCGGTCAGAAAAGATGTTTGATAAAATTTCAATTTTCTTAAATTTTCTGAGGCTTGATTTGTGACTCAAGATGTGATCTATCCTGGAGAATGTTTCATGTGCATTTGAGAAGAAAGTGTAATCTGCCACTTTTGGGTGGATTGTCCTATGAAGAGCAATTAAATCGATCTGGTCTATTGTGTCATTCAAAACTTGTGTTTCCTTATTTATTTTCTGTTTGGATGATCTGCCTATTGGTGTAAGTGGGGTGTTTAATTCCCACACTATTATTGTGTTACTGTTGATGTCCCCTTTTATGGTTGTTAGCATTTTCCTTATACATTGAGTTTCAGTCTTGGAAAAATATTTATAATTGTTATATCTTCTTCTTGGAGTGATCCCTTGATCATTATGTAGTGTCCTTCCTTATCTCATGTAACAGTCTTAATTTATTTTTTTTTAATTATTTTTTTAAAATAAATTTATTTCTTTATTTTTGGCTGTGTTGTATCTTCGTCGTTGGGTCTTTGTTGCTGTGCATGGGCTTTCTCTAGTTGCAGTAAGCAGAGGCTACACTTCATTGCATTCCATGGGCTTCTCATTGTGGTGGCTTCTCTTGTTGCGGAACTCGGGCTCTAGGCATGTGGGCTTCAGTAGTTGTGGCCCGCAGGCTCAGTTGTTGTGGCACATGGGCTTAGTTTCTCCGTGACATGTGGGATCTTTCCAGACCAAGGATCAAACCCATGTCCCCTGCATTGGTAGGTGGATTCTTAACAACTCTGTCACCAGGGCAGTCTTATAACAGTATTTATTTTAAAGTCTATTTTATCTGATATGAGTATTGCTACTGATTGCTGAGTATCAGCATTCTTCTGATTTCCATTTGCATGGAATATCTTTTTCCATTCCTTCACTTTCAGTCTGTATGTGTTCCTAGGTCTGAAATGGGTCTCTTTGTAGACAGCATATATATAGATCTTGTTTTTGTATCCATTCAGCCAGTCTGTGTCTTTTGCTTGGGGCATTTAATCCATTTACATTTAAGGTAATTATTGATATGTATGTGCCTATTACCATTTTCTTAATATTTTAGGTTTGTTTTTGTGGGTCTTTTTCTTCTCTTGTGTTTCTTTCTCAGAGAAGTTCCTTTAGCATTTGTTGTAAAGTTGGTTTGGTGATGCTGAATTCTCTTTGCTTTTGCTTGTCTGTCAAGCTTTTGTTTTCTCTGTTGAATCTGAATGAGATCCCTGATGGATAGAGTAATCTTGGTTGCAGGTTCTTTTCTTTCATCACTTTAAATAGATCCTGTCACTCCCTTCTGTCCTGCAGAATTTCTGCTGAAAGATCAGCTGATAACTTTCTGGGGATTCCCTTGTATATTATTTGTTGCTTTTCCCTTGCTGCTTTTAATGTTTTTCTTTGACTTTAATTTTTGTTAGTTTGATTAATATGTGTCTTAGTGTGTTTCTCCTAGGGTTTATCCTGTATGGGACTCTCTGTGCTTCCTGGACTTGGGTGGCTATTTCCTTTCCCATGTTAGGGAAGTTTTTGACTATAATCTCTTTGAATACTTTATCAGACCCTTTCTTTTTCTCTTCTTCTTCTGGGACCCCTATAATTCGAATGTTGGTGCATTTAGTGTTGTCCCAGAGGTCTCTGAGATTGTCTTCAGTTCTTTTCATTCTTTTTTCTTTATTCTGCCCCTCAGCAGTTATTTCCACGATTCTGTCTTCCAACTCACTTATTCGTTCTTCTGCCTCAATTATTCTGCTATTGATTCCTTCTAGTGTATTTTTTATTTCAGTTATTGTGTTTTTCATCTCTGTCTGTTTGGTTTTTAGTTCTTCTAGGTCTTTGCTAAATATTTCTTGTATTTTCTCGATCCATGCCTCCATTCAGTTTCTGAGATTTTGGATCATCTTTACTGTCATTACTCTGAATTCTTTCTCATGTTGGTTGTCTATTTCCTCTTTATTTATTTAATCTTGTAGGTTTTTACCTTACTCCTTCATCTGTAACATATTTTTTGTTGTCTCATATTTTTTCTTTTGGTGGGTGGAACTATGTTCCAGTCTTACTGGTTGTTTGGCCTGAGGGTTCCAGCACTGGTGTTTGTAGGCTGTTAGGTAGAGCTGGGTCTTGGTGCTGAGATGAGGACCTCTGGAAGGCCTCACTTCAATGAATATTCCCTGGGGTCTGAGGTTCTCTGTTAGTCCAGTGGTTCAGACTCGGTGCTCCCACAACAGGAGCTCAGGCCCAACCCCTGGCCTGTGAACCAAGATCCTGCAAGCTGTGAGGGGTGACAAAAAATAAAACAAAACAAAACAAAAAGAGCAGAACAATAACAGAGTAAAAACTAAATAAGATTAGAAAACTAACAGATATGTTAGAAAAAATAAAATATAAATGAAACAATGATGGAAGGTAAAAGAGAAACACAATAGCAAAAAAGAGAAAAAAAAAAGCAAAAGGCCCCAAAAGGCCTTGGCTGTGGAGGTTGGGGCTCAGGCAGGGGCAGGATTTCAGTGGGGGTGTGGTCTAGGCTTAGGACCCACGTTGCTGGAAAAGGCCCTGGGGGGGTGTGGGCAGGCCTTAGGCTCAGCAAGTCTGGAGGGGCCCTGGAGTGCCTCCGGCTTCTGAGTGTGGATAATCAGGCCCAGAACCTCAGTAGGTTCCCAATTTGCCTCTCCTTTTCTTCCCCCCTCCACCATGACCCCAGGACCCATGCAGCCAGAGGGAACCCCGGAGAGTGGAGGATCCAGCCTGGGACCCCATCAGGCTTCCTGGGCCCAAGTGGGCAGGGGAAATGTCAGCCACATTCCCCCCCAATCCTCTGAACCCCTGAGGGTCCCTCGAGGCATGGAAACCCCTCCCTTACCCCATCTACCCCTCAGGGGTGCCAGTCCTGTCCAACCTCCACTTCTGTCCCCTCGTTACCCCCTTACATTCTACCCAGTTGCTCGGGGGTTCCTCCTGTTCCCTTGGGTGTTGAGGTCCCCCACCAGGGTCTGGTAGGTGCCCTAGTTGTGGGGCGACGTGAACTCCACATCCTCCTACTCCACCATCTTGACTCTGCCCCCATCATGCAGTTTGCATTTCAACAATACTGAATTGTCGGTATATTTAGGTGGCTTGGCACATGCTGTTCTTTTTCTTTGAATGTCTTTCCTTTGTTTTTCTCTCTCATCTTGAATTGGATTCCTGTGCTGTAGAACTCAACAGTAACAATCTTTCACTCTCTAACCCAGGCAGAGATTCTTAAAACAGGTCATGCCTCTTTTCTATAAAAAGAAGTACCTCCTCAATACACATAAATCCTAGTCTGGAAAGATACTTAAAAGTGATGCTTTGCTAGGGAGAAGTTGGGGAATTTTTTAAGGCAAAACCAATACATTTCTTAAGGAAATGAAAAAAAAGGTATTTTCATTTTTAAAGATGTAAAGTCTGAAACATGAATCACACAAATATCTATTAACTGCCTGTAGATGATTATATCCTAAGAAGTGGCAAAAGATGAAAAAGAACATGTTGTTTGAAGATTTTATTCAGTATAAAGTGGGAAATTTAAAAAATTCTTGAATAATGGAGTGACATATAGTATACTTTTTATGTTTTATTTATATATTTTACACATAGTAAAATTGCTTTTTAAAATTTTGGGTTTTTTTTTTTTTTTTGAGATATTTTGGATATCAATCCGTTATCAGATATATGATTTGCCAATATTTTCTCCTATTCCTTAGGCTGCATTCACTCTGTTGGTGTCCTTTGATATACAACAGTTTTTAATTTTGATGAAGTCCAACATCTATTTTTTCTTTTATTGTCTCTGCCTTTGTTATGAAGATTTTCCCTTATATTTTTTTCTCAGAGTTCTATAGTTTTAGCTCTTACATTTAGGTCTTTAACCCATTTTGGGTTAATTTTTCTTTATACTGTAAGATAAGGGTCCAATTTCATTCCTTTGCATGTGAATATCCAGTTATCCCAACATAAGTTGTGGAAAATACTGTTTTTCCCCCATTGAATGGTCTTGGAACCATTGTAGAAAACCATCTGACCATATACACAAGGGTTTACATCTGGGCTCTTTATTCTATTCCATTGGTCTATGTGTTTGTCTTTATGCCAGTACCACATTGTTTTGATTACCATCACGCTTTGTTCTGTTTTAAAGGTTTTTATTGCTTAAAGGAGGGGTATTTGTGATCTTATCTCTGGGATAACCAACTTGGACAAATCATCTTGGTCAGCTACATGAATGCCATTATTCTAAACCCAGGGACTAGAGGTCCAGATAGAGGAAATGGGTGAGTTCACTAAAGGAAACAGTCAGTCTACCGACATGGGAGGAAGCCAGACTGGAGCTGTGTAGGCTGTTCCTTGGCCTTGCTGCCATTAAATGAATGAGACCTTTTGTTATCAGCCCTGGATCTGACCATCAGTCAGGAGACCTGTATTTTCTGGGACAACATGTGTGCTGATTTATGTATGGTACACCATAATAAGTCAGAGACATTGAAGGCATTGCACCAAACTAAAGCTAGAGATTGATAGTGCTGCCCTGAAGAGGAGAGGTATCAATCACCCAAATAGTCCTTGTCACCAGAGTGGCATGGTTTGCCTGGTGAGAGGGGCAGAGATCAAGACCAGCCTGTAACTTAAAACCAAGCTCCAGGAAACTTCCTCAAGAAGCTAAAGGTGAAGTGGTCCTTCATTATCAACTTCCCTCGGGGCAAGATTTCCAGGTGAAATTCAGTTATAAATCCTGATCAGGTCTACAATCCCATCACAGCTTTCTTTGGCACATTTGGAATACAAAAGGACAAATTATAAAAAAAAGGGAGCTTATAAGGGACTCTGTCCTATGTTCCCCTATATGTCTTTGTTACAAGAAGATGTTCAGAGTCCTTTGTTGTATAACTTCCTGTCCAGCAATGGTTTGTATCTAGATATACAACCTGATTCCCTGAGGTGGGGTGTGTGTGTGGGGGTGGGAAATCATTACATGGTTGTTAGAATTTTCAGGGATCTTTTGGTGATCTTACCTGAGGATCTTCCAAGCAACGTTAATCAATGTAATGTTTTCATATTCTTGACTTTCTAAATGTCTGAGCACATTGTCATAGAGTCTGGAAATGTCAGCAATGGCAGGATCTAATTTGATATATGTATATGTTGTTGATACCAGAAGACCAGTGACCAGAGACAGGAGGCAATTTCCTCCAAGCCACGTGCCCTGGTACGTGGCTAATGAAGCCACTTAATTACACTCTTAAGTGACTAAGCAACATAATTAAATATGTTGGCGCTATTGAAATTCTACCCCTCTCCCAAGACTCCTATATCCCCTAATAATAGGAAGGATTATATGTGTATGGCCTATACACTGTAGAAGGCATAAAAAATGTAGCTACTGTCTACATATACTGCATACAGTACACATGCACTGTACATGTAACTACAGTGTAAAGCCACTCTTTTTTTCTTGGATCCTTTGTCCCTTCCATTCTGAACTCTTTTTTCTCAATTCCATCCTTCTCACCTTTCCTTCCTTATCCCTCCTATCTTCCTTTCAAAGTCAGTGCTCTAGGACATCCCCTGTACCAGCTTTCATGAAGTCACACCCACCTAAGTTTACTGTCTCTGACCCCCACACTTCTGACTGTAGTCCTCCAGCCTGTCCCAATTTAGTTAGTCTGGTCTCTGCCCTCTGGATCTCTCACTTTCCCTGAAAAACTGTGTCATGAGTATGTCTGGATGGTGTATTTGACATTATGTGAATAAGTACCCCAACTCAGCAAAACATAACAAAGCCAACACAGAACTTAGCAAGATCTTGTAATGCTTCACTAAAAAATGTGCTTGATTAGAGGTATTTGGGTATCTAAGTGGGCTTGGGGGAGGCTGTTCTGGAGAAAAGCCTTAAGGAGCTCTTCAGAGCCCACTCTCTGGGTCAATCCTACTCTTCCTGTGCATTGACCACCTAGGATTGGGTTGAAAGGGGAAGGTCATTGAGAAGGCTCAGGTGGTCATCATAATTTACAAAGTCTTACATTGATTCTCAACTGCACATTAGAATGTGCAATTAGCTGTACATTAGAATTAGCTGGAGGATTTAACCAATACCAAAGCCCAGATCACATTCCAGGCCAATTAAATCAGAAGCTCTGAGGGCGAAACCCAAGTGTCAGTACTTTTAAAGCTTTCCTAAGTGACTGCATGTCAACTATAGACAGAAGCTACTGTTTGTAATTCACAATAGCAGAAAAGAAAGAGGAAGAGAATGAGAGAAATACCAATAATGTAATTGCCATGCACTGATCAAATTCTGGGCTATGGGCTAAGCACTTTATAAGATGATAAAACTTTATTTTCTTTAATATTTGTAACAATGCTATGAGATTTGTAATAATAGCCTCATTTTAGAGGTGAGGAAAGTGAGGATCAAAAAAAAAAAAAAGGAAGTTAAATAAGTTAGTCAGGGTCATACAACTGTCAAGAGGCAGAGCTCGGTAAACAACAACAACCATAACTAATGGGTCTATTTGATTCCAAAGATGATGCAATCTTGGGAATCCTCCGGTGGTCCAGTGGTTAGGACTCCATGCTTCCACTGCCGGGAGGCCCTGGTTTGATCCCTGGTTGGGAAACTAAGATCCTTCAAGCCATATAATGTGGCCAAAAAAAAAAAAAAAAAAATGAGATACTAAATAATTTTTAAAGAAAGATGATGTAATCTTAACTCCCGTCTCCATACCTTGTTCTTTCTCTCTCCTTGTCAGTCTGCTGCTCTTGAAGGATGCGGAAGAAATGACCACAGGGGTAGGAGGCAGGCTGAGAAAACTACCCAGCTGCAGACAATGTGTGACCATTCATAACAAAGAAAGACAACTCAGAGGACAAAACCAAAAGCACACAGGACAGAGCTGAGGACCACGGAAGGTTATTCCAGGTTGGAATCTAATCAAGGATTCCCTCTGATTTTGCCAGGCTGGGTTTCAGAACTGCTTGTATTGTCAACTCCTTCAATTTCCCCCTTATTTGGGTTGGAATGTCCATACCTATTTTCCTAACCATCGTATGCTAGGAGTATTTAGAGACGATAACAGGTCTCTTTAGTTTCATAGGCCCACAGATGGAGAGAAGTGACATTTAACGGGGTACATTTAGAAGCCTCATCCATACCTAATTTAGGTGATGAGATTTTGGACAGTTGAGCTGATGAGGTTTAGATGAGATTTTGAACTTTGATACTTTAATGGCATGAGATCCTTGGGAACCTTGGGAGGTTGTAAGTGTATTTTTCATATTGGGTAGGCAGAAGTTATGAGGACCACAGGGCAGAACGTGGTAAGCAGAATTCTATGATGCTGTCATAATTCCTGTCCCCCAGTGTTTCTCCCATGATTATATCACATGGCAAAGGCAGTTTTCATATGTAATTAAGGTTATTAATCAGCTAAAATTAAAATAAGGACATTATCTGGGTCAGCCCAACCTAATCACATGAACCCTTTAAAAGAACAAAGTTCTTTCCAGTGAGAGAGGCTCTCTGTTGCTGAGCTAGAGGGGGCTATTGGGTAAGGACCCAAGGGTGACCTAAAGGAACTGAGAACAGTCCCCAGTCAGACAGATTATGCAATTTTTAACCACAGAAAATGATCATACCTAAATTAATACAACAGAAAGTACATTACAGCTTTTAAAAAAGTCACTGTAGCAGCTGTACAGGGAGGCTGACTTGAGGGTGGTAAAAGAAAAACCATCTGGCAACCCAACTACACCTTAAGCACAGGTGACCCTAGAGGGATCTGGAGCTGGTGGTAAACTGAAGCTAATAAGAGCAACAACACATCCCAGTCTTAGATCAACTGTTAAGCAGCTTGACATTCTCCACATTAACAACCTAGTAGAAGAGGCATGCTCATTTCTAGACCTCAGTCCTCTTTACCTCAGGCCCCTCTGTTCTACACATGATGCTCAGAAAACAGTGAGATATCATGAGACCAACAAAGATCAAGGAAAAATAATTCACTCTCAAGAGACAAAGCATTCAACAGACCAGACTCAGAAGTGCCCTGAGAAGGAAGCAGAGAAGGAATTTTAAATAACTAGGATTAAAATGTTAAAAGCTCATGAACAGGACAGGGAATATGAATTAAAAGAAACTGTAGATGCTTCCTGCTCTCTTTGTCTCCATGAGGGCCAGCAAAGCAATCTCTAAAAATTCATCCCATTCTCAACTTTTCAGCTGAACTATTTTATACGCTTGAGTGGGATAATGTTCTAATGATAGTTGATTTAGTATTTTAATTTCTTAGAATGTCTTGTATATCTGGCCTATGACCTAGATCACTATTGAAGTTTTACACATTTAAACATCCTGTTACTCAAAGATACCTTGTCTACTCTGTGACAATGATTCTCAAATGTTCATTTGCTAAAGAATCACCCCTTGGTAGATTGAATAATAGCACCACACCCTGCAAAGATGTCCATGTCCTTAGCCCTGGAACCTGGGAATGTCACCTTATATGATAAAAGGGACTTTGCAAATGTAATTAAAGTCAGAATCTTGAGATGGGGAGATTATTTTGCATTCTCCAGGTTGGGGCCTTTGTAATCACAGGGTCCTTATAAGAGGGAAACAAGAAATCAGAGAGGAAATAGGAGATGGGACAAGAGAAGCAAGGGGTTGGAGGGATGGAAGGAAGGGATAATGAATGAGGGAATGGAGGTGGTCTCCAGAAGCTAGGAGAAAATTCATTCTCTGATAGAGCCCACAATACCTCTGATACCTTGATTTAAGCCCAGTGAAACTCATTTCCAGAACAGTAAGAGAATACATTTGAGTTGTTTTTAGCACTAAATTTGCAGTAACTTGTGTTACAGTAGCAATAGGAAACTAATACATATCCAGAGCTTGGTAAAATAGAAACTGCAAAGTAACACTTCTAAAGATTCTGAATGAGTTGTTCAGGAATCTGAGTTTTCAATAAGCACCTTGGTGCTTGTGATGCTGTTGATCTGTAAAATAAGTTTAAGAAACATTACACAGTTCTATACAAATGCCAGGTATTTTTATTATGAGCTAAGAGAATTCAGGCATTTTTTTTTCATTTAGTAATTTCTTTGTAACATCAACTTGATACATGATGAAATAATGTATCTTTTGAGATGCTATTTTATGTATTCTTCCCCAAAAAAGGAAATTATAGAACTGAAAATTATTATTAGCTCTGCTCTTAACATTAACAAATTTAACAAGGAAAACCTTTTTTCCCACTAGATGAACATTTTTTAATCTGATAATGTTAACTTTTTAAACAGCCTGATTCATCTTCTCCATCTCATTCAAGAACATGCAGAAGGGGCCAGCTATAGACACTTTTAGTGTTTCCTAAGATTAATTTCATGCTAATGTATAACACCAGGTACTGTTAAATTTCTCTCTGTTTTGCTTGTTGGTTTGTTTGTTTTGTTTTGTTCTGTTTTTCTTCATGAACTTCCCCATATGTTCCTCCAAATGACTTTGCCTTTTTTACTAGCCTTTTGTCAAATATAGATACATTTTTTAAAGTTTCCAGTTCAACAATGACAGCTTGTGGCAACCCTGTGGACCAGTCCAGAATGGCCCAGTGGGTTCAGGCAACTTTCAGAAACTCCTGATGAGCTTGCTGGGGCTCTCCTAGGGCTTCAAAATGCTTTATTCTGAACAGTAGGGCTTCATTAAAATGTTTCAAAATTTGTGTGGCAAAGACAAAGTACAGAGGAGCAAGGATAAAACTGGCAGTTACATTGGAGGAGGAAGGTTTGAGCCTTCTTAAACAGGGTTTTTTTTTTGTGCTACTTTTATTTCCATGGGCATTGAGACAGACAGTCTCACATATCCACTCAGTGGCCTGTCACCTTGTCCTCTTGGAAAGATTTCGCTTACACACCCTCACCATTCAACGCATATGTAAAAAAATTTAGAGTCAAAATACAGATTATTCCTGAAAAGAGTAAAGTATTGGCTTCCATATCCTGGATTCTGGATCAGCCTCTCTCACCAGAATCCACATCTATATTTTCCAAAACAACTGCTTTGGAGAAATTTAGACTGGAGACTTATAACTGGGCTTCAAGAAATTTTCTATCCTTTATACACGAAGAAAGGGCTAGATAGATGAATAGTCACCACCTGAGGTATAGGAATTACAGAAATCTGATGGCTGTTCTGAATACTCAGATAGGATCTATCTCTCCTGTAGCTTCTTCTCTACTTTGTTCAAATCTCTGATTCACACTATATCACACTTACCTGTGTGTGACTCTCCTTAGACTAAGATCTTGGAAAAGCAATTGAAATTCATTTCCAACTTTGCATCATCAGTACCTAAGGGCCAGAGTGGCCTGCAGTGATTAATTGTTAATGCCCCCTTTACTTTTGGGAGCCTGGGAGATGATGCTAAATGGTGTCACACAGGATGTTATGACGGTACTCAAGGAGAGTACAGATTAAATCTCTGCTCAGACAGCAACCGGAAGTATGTTTTTCAAAACAAAAGAGTTCTTTGTAATTTACATCACTAACCTCAAATATTCTTCTTTGATGCAGCGATTCAACACACAGACCCAAAACTCAGACTAGAGAGAGAATTAAAGAGCCAAGCAGGCAGTCCAAAGACAGCTCTGGCACCGTGAAAAAAATGCAAGCAGTCAACAATTTTTAGAGTATGATGAAAGATGCAAGGCCTCATAAGAATCAATGGATAGAGACTTGATTTGAAAATGAATTTTGAGCATTTGCCTTTGCAAAGAACAGGCACTTTCTTTAGCGAGCAGTAACTTCTAATTCATGAATGTTTTTTTTTTTTCTAAATTAAATGAGGTGAGGCGAAACAGAAAGGTGCACACAGAGGAGAATCAGCAGAACTCACTAACACTTGACACCAGTCAATCAAAAAGTAATTCCAGCCAAGAATACTAATATGGTGGGGGGTAGGGGGAGAATGTTTGCTTCTCTTTCTCCTGCCAACCTTCCAGACTCTTCATCCCTTGATCAAAGTCTTTCCTGGAAAAAAACATTAACTATTCTGATTGGTCAGAATCAAAACCATTCCTAGGACCCCACTGGGGGTCCATGCCCTCATGACAAACTCTGAACTTTTAATTTTCACATCCAATACTTAGTTATAAAGAGTAATTTTGTGCTTTCTGTTGCTTCTTGAAAAGCACATCTGGGAAAGTTCTCCAAATTGACAAGGGGAGACCCTCCTGCTGTGTAATCTGTAGGTAAACCAAACCAGTGAGGCCCTCTCTGTAGACAGTAACTTGTTAATTTGTAATTGCTCTCAAAGTCTGCCTCTTGTATTCATAGGAATTCTGGCTCCTAGATTTAGATTTGGGGAAGAAGTAGAAAGGGCCACATGAACCTAAGACCTATAATATTTGACAGAGATTCTTAGACTACCAAAACCATTTCCCTCTACATTAACTGTATTTTCTGTATTTTTCCCAGCTTTAGTGAGATATAATTGATATACAACATTGTGTAAGTTTAAGGTATACAAAGTGGTGATTTGATATATGTACATATTACAACATTATTACTTCAATAACACATCCATCACCTCACATTTTTACAGTGTGTGTCTGTATGAATCTGGTGAGATCTACTCTTAGCAAATTTCAATTATATAATAAATATTGTTAACTTTAGTCACCATGCTGAATATTAGATTCCCCAGATCTAACATCCAAGTTGCAAATGGCAGGATTTCCTTTTTATTAGGCTGAATAATATTCCATTATATATACACATATATATCACCTTTTCTTTATCCAGTCATCCATCAATGGACATTTAGCTGGTTTCCATGTAATGGTTATGGTGAATAATGTTTCAATGAACATGGGATGCATATATCTTTTCAAGATAGTGATTTTTATTTCCTTTAGATATATACCAAGAAGTGGGATTACTGGATCATATAAGTAGCCATATTTTTCATTTTTTAGAGGAAATTCTATACTGTTTTCCATAATGTTTGACCAATTTACATTTCCACCAAGAGTACACAAAGGTTCCGTTTTCTCCACATCCTTTTTATCTCTTCTCTTTTTCATAATAGCCATTCTAACAGGTATGAGGTGATATCTCATTGAGGTTTTGACTTGCATTTCTCTGATGATTAGTGATGTTGAGCACCTTTTCATGTACCTGTTGGCCATCTGTATATCTTCTTTAGAAAAATGTCTATTCAGGTTCTCTGCCCATTTTAAAAATCATATTATTATTATTATTTTGCTATTGAGTTGTATGAATTCCTTATATATTTTTAATATTAACACCTTACTGATATATGATTTGCAAATATTTTCCCATTCCATAGGTTGATGTTTCTGTTGCTGTGCAGAAATTTTTTAGTTTGCTGTAGTCCTGTTTGTTTATTTTTGCATTTTTTCTTCTTGCCAAGACCAAGGTCAAGGAACATTTCTCCTGTATTTTCCTCTAGGAACATTATGGTTTCAGGTCTTATATTTAAGTCTTTAATCCATTTTTAATTAATTTTTGTGAGTGGCATAAAATGGGGTCTAGTTTCATTCTTTTGCATGTAAACATCCAGTTTTCCCAACACCAATTTTGGAAAAAGACTATCTTTTCCTCATTGAATATTCTTGACTCCCTTGTCAAATATTAGTTGACTGTATATGCATGGATTTATTTCTGGGCTCTCTATTCTATTTCATTGGTTTGTGTGTCTGTTTATATCCTTGTGTGTGTTTTGATTACTATAACTTTGTAGTATAGATTGAAATCAGAAAATGTGATGCCTCCAGCTTTATTCTTCTTTCTCAAAATTGCTTTGGCTATTCAGGATTTGTGGTTTCATACTAATTTTAGGATACTTTTTTCTACTCCTGTGAACAACGCCATTGGAGTTTTGGTAGGGACTGCACTGAATATGTAGATATCTTTGGGTAGAATCGACATTTCAACAATATTACTTCTGATCCATGAACATGGAATATCCTCCCATTTATATGTGTCTTCTTAAATCTCTTTCTTCAAAATGTTGTAGTTTTCAGTATACAGATCTTTCATTTCCTTGGTTATATTTATTTCTAAGTATTTTGTTCTTTTTGATGCTATTGTTAATGGGGTATTGTCTTTCAGATATTTCATTGTTAGTGTGTTGAAATGCAACTTATTTGCATGCTGATTTTTTATCCTGTGACTTTACTGAATTCATTTATTAGTTCTAACATTTTTTTGGTGGGGTCTTTAGGGTTTTCTATATATTAGGTCATGTCATCTGCAGAGACAGTTTTACTTTTTCCTTTCCAATTTGGTTGTCTTTTGTTTCTTTTTCTTGCCTAATTGCTCTGGCTGGGACTTCTAGTAATATGTTGAATAGGAATGGTGAGAATGAAAACCTGTGTCTTGTTCTTGATTTTCGAAGGGAAACTTTCAGCTTTTCACCATTGAGTATGATATTAGTTGTGGGTTTGTCATATATGGCCTTTATTTTACTGAGATTTGTTCCTTCTATACCCATTAAATTGAGAACTTTTATCATGTAAGAGTGTTGAATTTTGTCAAATGCATTTTCTTTATCTATTTAGGGGATCATATTTTTTTTTTAATTGAAGTATAGTTGATTTACCATATTGTGTTACTTTCAGGGGTAGCAAAGTGACATATATACATATATATTCAGATTCTTTTCCATTATAGGTTATTACAAGATACTGAATATAGTTCCCTGGGCTATAAAGTCAATCCTTGTTGCTTATCTATTTTATGTATAGTAGCTTGTATCTGTTAATCCCATACTCCTAATTTATCACTGCCAATCTCCCTAGAGGATCATATGATTTTTATCCTTCATTCTATTATTGTGGTGGTGTATCATATTTATTGATTTGCATATGTTGAAACATGCTTGCATTCCAGGGATACATCCCACTTTATCATGGTATATAATCCTTTTAATGTTGTGTTGAATTTAATTTGCTAGAATTTTGTTGAGGATGTTTGTGTCAGTATTCATCTGGGATATTGGCTTGTACTTTTCTTTTCTCATAGTGTCCTCATCTGGCTTGGGTATCAGGGTAATACTACCTTTATAAAATGAGTGTAGACACATTCCTGCCTCTTCAATGTTTTGGAAGAATTTGAAAAGAATTTGTATTAATTTTTCTTTAAATGTTTGGTTGAATTCACCAGTGAAATCATTTGGTCCTTGCCTTTTCTTTGTTGGGAAGTTTTATTTTCTGTATTCTTAATGCTCTGGCATCTGGGGCTTCACTAACTGAAGAGGGACTGCCCCTCCCAGGTTAGCTAAGTTCCCAAAGATAGCAAGTAATTCATCCAGTAGTGCACTGTTCATATGTAAATTAACCAATCCAAAGCCTATATTTTATCCCTCCCCACCTCCTTTATTGGGCTCCCACATTCTGGGGCAATATTCCCCTGCGCTAATCACCTCAGGACCAAGTATCAGACAACTAGGGACAGCCTATGTGCCCCAGAGCCTGATGAAATTATTCAAACTAGCCAATCCTACACCTGTTTAACCTGTTTTACCTATTCCATGGAAACCACAGAAAACTTCTTGCTCACATTTTCTTCTTACACCCTATGATTCTTGACCAACCCTGCTGCTTTCCCACGTGGCCTTAAGTGGTATAGCCTGCCTTCTTCTCTTGGGAACAATGAGTAACAAACTATATTTTCAATGGGGATCATCTCCTGATCCGTTGGCTTCATCATACCTGAGTGATACTAAAACCTACATTTTAAAACATCCTCACATTTCTTCTTACTGGCAGAGTCTTCCTCCTATTATAGAAGCTGATAATGCCATTTATTCTCTTTTTCAGTTTCCTTGCAGTTAGTGTAGCCACGGGATCCAGTTCTGGTCAATGAAACAAAAGAAGTCTTTTACAAGGCTTCTGGAAATTATATTCCTTCTAAATAAAGGTCAAGAGATTCCCGAAGAAAGCTCTTTTCTGCTCTCTTTAGGCTTAGACTTTGGACACAATTGTGTTTGGACGTGATGCTTGGAGGTGAAGCTGTCTCCCTGCAACAAGGAAACAATACATCTCCAGATGAAAGCCAACACATTGAGGACTGTGCCAGAGGCAGGAAGGAAAGAGTGTTGGTCCCAGAAGTCAGTATCAAGTCTTTACATATTTGTACTACGTACAACCTAGCTCTAGATGACTTTTATGTAAGACAGTACATTCCTTACCATTTAAGTCAGTTTTAGTAGTATGTTCTGCAACTTGTACCCAATGACATCCTAAATGGTACCATCTGCTTTCAGGATGATTATAGGGCTCTCCACAAGATTATTAAAGTAGTATTTATTTCTCAATTGGCTTTTATTCTTTGTGTGTTTTCCCCGTGAAACAGAACCATGGAATGTCTAGAAAGGAAAAGCTATGAAAAGGACACTGAACACCTAATACAATATTTAGTTGTTAGGGTAAGATGTGACAAAGTGAGAGAGTGACATGGACATATATACACTACCAAAAGTAAAATAGATAGCTAGTGGGAAGCAGCCGTACAGCACAGGGAGACCAGCTCGGGGCTTTGTGACCACCTAGAGTGGTGAGATAAAGAGGGTGGGAGGGAGAGAGACGTAAGAGGGAAGAGATATGGGAACATATGTATGTGTATAACTGATTCACTTTGTTATAAAGCAGAAACTAACACACCATTGTAAAGAAATTATACTTCAATAAAGATGTTAAAAAAAAATTTAATTTTCTACAACAAAACTTCCTTACAAGTTCCTTGTTTAGGAAGAATTAGAAATTTTAAGAGAATACAAAGAAAAACATTTATGGTTTATTGTAGATGACTATGTAGTTATCTATATCATATTATATAAAGTTCTCTTTATATCTCATGCTATAATAAGTATCAATAAATACTTTTCTTGTCTTCATAAATGTGCAAGTTAAAAATACCTCAAGCCAAAAATAAACTTAGATGTATGGAATAGAGAGGTAGCTATTGTATGGTGGTTAAAACCAAGGTCCCTGGAGGCATGCTGTCTCAATTTATAATCGTGGTTTAGCATCTTGCTATGTATATAATAATGGGAAAGGAACAACTCAAATTGCCTCAATTTTCTCATTTGTAAATGGGATGATAACAATAGTACGTGTAGTAGTTGTGGTTTTATATCTATATATCTATATCTATATATATATGTATATCTCTCTCTATATATAGATATATATATATAATCTCCTATAGACAATCAGTTATATTTTCACTTGCTGTAATTTCATCTGTTTTGTGCCCAGTTCATCAAACCAAGATCAGACCCTTCAAGAAATGCTGATAAAGTTCATATATTCCAGAAATATAGTTCTATTAGTCTAATCCTTATATTTCGTATATTCTAACTTGATCTTTTACCTCACAGCTTAATTTTTTCAAGCAAGAGTATTTCTATTAACCCCAGAAGCTCAATAATTTGGGAAGATAATGTTTTCCCTTTTTGTCTTATTTAATGTCAAAAATATTCTCTGCACTGAATTCCAGCTCAGGGAGAAATAAAAGATGAAAACTTAGTGGACTAGTATGAACACACCAGTCTCCTGGGAATCACTGCTGCACATTTTCAGCAAATTTCCTTACAATAAAGTTAACCTCTAAATCATTGTCTTTTTACCTATTATATCACCTTAGAGAATCCATGACTATGTGGCCATTACTATTACTAAGCACCTACTATACATCAAATACTCTACAAGGTGTTTGCTCTGCATTAGCTGTTCCTACAAAAAGCTCATGTGGTACATGAGGTTCAGGGGAATCAAACCAGTTGTCCAAGGTCATATAGCTGTAAGTGGTAGAGCTAGGATTAGAACTAGAGACTATTTTTGCCCCCAGTTGTTTTCCGTCCATGAAACCCTGCTAACTTCCAGAGGATAAAATAGTCCTAAAATGATTTTTTTTGTGATTTTTTTCTTGGTAAAATACATATAACATAAAATTTACCATTAGTAACATTTAGTACATTTACTATGTTGTACAACCATAATCACATCTAATTCAAGAATGTTTTCATTACCCCAAAAGGAAGCCTGATAATCATTAAGCAGCCTCTCCCCATTTCCCCTTTCCACCTGCCACTGATAACCACTAATCTTCCTTCTGTTACTAGGAGTGTTCCTATTTTAGATATTCCATATAAATGGAATCATACAATTATTTAATGGCCTTTAAAATTTTTAAATATAGAAAGTGTATAAAACCAAATTATTGAAACTTTATCTTATAATGGGAAAGTTTGTAGATTAATTAATACAATAGTTTTGATCTTAATAAAATAATTTTGATCTTGGGATCTTTGCTTCATTTATATCATGGGAACTATTGCCAAAAGAGTCCAGGGTTTAGAGTAAAGAGGTTTGGATCTATGGCCTATCTCAGTGATTTGCTGACTTTGTGATGCTAGGGAATTAATTCAAGAGAACATTCTGGGTCTACAGAGTGGTCAGTCTACACCATCTTGAGGTCCAGTCTTAGAATGTTCCTCCCTTGCAGGCTGTGTTTTAGGAAAAAGTCTTAACTCAGGTAGCAGCAGCTGGGTAGCATCATCCCTATTGTCCTAAGAATCAGGTCTATTTCTATAAATAATATTCAAAATAAAAATAAAGAGGTGACTAATTACATCATACTATTTTAAAGTCATCATCACACCTAGCGCCACCCCAAATGTAGTCTCAGTCAGATTTTCCATTTGACTATTAAACTCATCTTTTGAATAAATGTGTTGTTTCCAGGAGGTCACTGCTGAACTGCACACATCTCATCTAGTTGCTAAGATGCTCTTACACTTTGTGTGATGTGAGAACACCATTTTGAGCTGAGTGTTTGTATCACAGCACCATGTTCTGCTTTTCCCAGGAGGAATCAGAGTGATTTTCCTGCCTGACTTGCCAAGCATCTCTGGTAAACCTTCTGGTCGCTACCGGATCAAGTCAGTTTGTGATGCCCATTAGACCTGGTTTGCATTGCTCTTCTTCACGGTGGCCAGTTACAAAGCCAGGGTCTCAGCTTCTCACAACTCTGGTGTCATCCATTCTGGTTTCCTTTCTTTGCCTACTGGTGGCTGATACTGGAGAAACTGTAGCAAGGCATTTAAGTGCTGAGGCTGCGGCACCTGTGGCTGCTCTAATCCCTGACCCTACACATACAAGTTGGGGGAGCGTGGACAAGTTTCCTGACCTCACTTCTCTAAACTTCTGTTTCCTTACTTGTGCACTGTAAAAAGAAGAGTGTTTGTTGTCACGCGGATCTGGAAATATGCAACTCATCCCATGAAGATGTGCATCAAAATGGCCAATGTAACATGGGTTTTGGTGTTTAAACTGACATCCAGGATAGATTGGGCAGGAAAAAGTTTTGTACATCGTATTCTACAAGGAATGTTTGAGAATATGAAAAAGAAATAGGATGCAGTAATAGCTAACATTCACAGCACATGGAAGAGACAGGAGTTATCATCTACATTTAATGATGAGAAAACCAAAGGATAGCAAGGCTAACCAGTCCAAGGTCACAGAGAAAGTCAATGATAGGGCTGGGATTTGGTCTGAGGCAGCTTATCTCCAAAGTCTGCTAAACATATCTCTATATTTCCTGAACAATTCATCCAGAAAAGAATTTCAATAAAGTTTATTTTATTGTCAATGGTAAAACTAGGTCTGATGAGAGTCAATAAGGAGGTTAATTTCTGCATGTTCTAACAATATTAGCAATGCAACTCTGACACCCCATGAGGAAATAAATTCTGAAGCAATACACATGTTCAAGCAGAGGTTGCAGCATAATCTTTGGAGACTTACAGTTAAAAGGGTTTCTGCACTGAAAATGGCTGGTGAGGTTTGATGAATCCTGGGTTTCTTCCTAAGATTCCATGAATGTAGACCTCAGTATTCTAGAATAGATCTGCCACTTTCTGCACGACTCCAGCTTGTCCAGCACATGGCTGGATCACTCATACACATCAATTCTAATCTTCAACATAGTCCTGAAAATAGCTGCTCTTATCCTCATTTTACAGAGGGAGACATTGGTCTCAGATACACACTCAATTAGTAAAGGATTGGTATTTTCACAGGCCTTCTAATTCCAAACCTTCTGTTCTTTAAAAGCCACTTTTGTGTAATAGTGAATCCCTCAACAATAGCCAAAAAATGAGGTATCTGTGCAGGGGTACTTACCAGATTCATTCCTTACTGTGTTCTCTTTAATTGTTATAATATTAATGTAGGTGAGTGTGGTGACAGAATTCATAATTATAATCTGAATGCCACCTTAATTGGCTTTTATTGCTGCTTGGGAATGGGTCAGGGCTGTAAATGGAATATTTAAGTTGAAATGTCGTTTTCAATACTTAATAGAATCCAATTAGGATTTTATTGATTAATTAGTGTCTACATGAAGCATTTTATTTTTCTAAAGGCCAGTAATGCTCCTGACTGTTCCTTAAATGTTAACATATTCAGATAATTATAACTGCATGATACTTGCTGCTTAGACTTTTTGAATTATTTGCTGTTATCAAGGTTTCAGATTCAAGTAAAGCAATCTTTTAAGATAAAAATGATCTTTAAATAAAGTAATCGTCATAGAAAATCTCTCTTAAACACCCATTAATTTATGACTATAAACATGCTAGCACCCTTCTACGCAGAAGTTCATTTGCAAATGCTTTAGAGGTAACAAAGAGGGGCTGGATAAAAAGGGAAACCCTACAGCCAATGGAGATCCCTGAAACATAACAGTGTTTTAAGGTCAAATGTATTGCTTAAGGAATTTCAAATTTCAAATCTCAAATTACAGTATAGCAGCATGAATGAGAAACCCAGGTTTAAAACTCAGACCAAGTATATCCAACAAGTGGTGTTTGATCAAATCCTGTTTCAAGTGTCACTTAACAACTATTTGCTATCACCTCCTATTTCTCTGAAACAAGCTGACCTGAGATTTGAAGATACTCAGACACTTGGTGCCTGAAGAAATGTGATTAAATGGAAGAAATTAGGAACAGGAAAAAATGTGTTTAGCAATTTCTGTTTGTTGGGCCGATGCCTATCTGTACTAGGTCAATGATTTTATCATGAATGGAAAGACCAGCGAAAAATAGGTATGTATTTTTATCAAGCGAGTTAAAAGAATCATGTATCTGTGACACACATATAAGTCTCAAATTATATTCTGAAGGGACTTAAATTACTGATGATTTGGAAATATTTTCTAGTTGTATTAAAAATAAATACTGAGCATTTATCTATGGGAAAATATTTTGCTGATTTCACACATATTTGTGAAAATGAATATCTCCCTTTTATCTATATGCCAGGGACTGTACCACATGCTATTCAGATTTCACAAATTACTGCATAAAGTAGTATAATTATCCTCATTTTACATACCAAGATGATAACTAATTTAGACAAGGTTAAGTAACTTGCTTGAAATCATTTAGTTGTGTCTAAAGAGCAAAGTCTGGTCTTATTAGAACTACCTAGTAATAATAATAATAATAATAATAATAATAATAATAATAATAATAATAATAATAGCAAATGTCCTGGGCCATGCCTTTCCAGTTGAAACTGAGCCTTTGAGAGTGGGACCAAGGCATCTACAGTGTATTCGTCAGAGCCATGTACCTGATTTGGTCTCACCCCCAAAGATTCCGATATAAGTATAAAAGATTCCTGTATAAATATAAAAATATTCCTGTATAAATATATATATACATACACACACACCTATATATGAGTCATATATATATATAAAATTCCTGCATATATATAAAAATTCTGCCTATATATATAAAAAGATTTCTGTATGTACATAAAAGATTCTGATCTCCTGAAAATGTGTACATAAGAGAGTTATATCAGAAATTGGCTCACACAAGCATTGTGGCTGAGAAGTCACAAGATCTGTAGTCAGCAATCTGGAGACTCGGAGAGCCAGTGGTCCAAGTTCTAGTCCACAAGCCAGCACGACAGGGACCCAAGAAGAGTCAATGTTTCCATTTGTGTCAGAAGGCAGGAAAAGATCCATGTCCCAGCTCGAAGCAGTTAGGCAGGAGGACTTCACTCTTAATCATGGGAGGGTCAGCCTTTTTGTTCTATAGAGACCTTCAATTGCTCTTTGTTTGTTTTTACTATTTATTCCAGTATCTTTTTAAAAAAAATTATTGAAGTATAGTTGATTTATAATATTGTGTTAGTTTCTGCTGTACAGCAAATTGATTCAGTTTTACATATATATATATATATACATTTTTTTTGATATTATTTTCCCTTATGGTTTGTCACAAGATATTGAATATAATTCCCTGTGCTATACAGCAGGACCTTGCTGTTTATCCATTCTATTTATAATAGTTTGCATCTGCTAATCCCAAACTCCCAATCCACTCCCTCCCCCTTGGCAACCACAAGTCTGTTCTCTGTGTCTGTGAGTCTGTTTCTGTTTTGTAGATAAGTTCATTTGTGTCATATTTTAGATTCCACATATAAGTGATATCATATGGTGTTTGTCTTTCTCTTTCTGACTTACTTCACTTAGTATGATAATCTCTAGGTCCATCCATGTTGCTGCAAATGACATTATTTCATTCTTTTTTATGACTGAGTAGTATTCTATTGTATATTGTTTGGACAAGGCTCACTCACAGTAGATAGGACAATCTCCCTTACTTAGTCCACTGATTCAACTGTTAATTTCATCCAGAAACACCCTCACAGAAACACCTAGAGCAATGTTTGACCAAGTATCTGGGCATCTCAAGGTCCAGTTAAGTGGACACATAAAATTAACCATCACGTGCAGTTTTAAAGATTTCTCCAGGTAATTCAGGTACAAAAAAGTGTGAAACCCCTGGAATACCTCTACCATTGTATTCAGTAATTCTGAAATTAGGTTGTATATTAGAAACACTGGAGGAGCTTCAAAAATTACTCATGCCTGGATCCCAACCCTAGAAATTCTGGGTTAATTGGTCTGGTTCTATTGTGCTTTCAGGACTGAGACTGAGGCTAGAGCCCTAGTTCTTAAATGTGGTTATTGGCCCATCATTCCCAGCCACTAAGCATTGTGGTCTTTCAGCTTTTCTCAGATGGCATACCCTTGTGCACCTCATACTGAGAAGTGCCCAGAGATCAAATTACACCAGAGCTTTTAAACGTATGCAAAGGCAGTCCTGGTATATCTTGTGTCTACCTCCATCCTGTTTTAGGGGGAAAGAGCTTTTCCCAAGGGGATTCAGGCCATTTCCTTTTTGCACAGGTAAAAGGAAAATGTTTATCTTTGTCCTTCAAGCCAATGACATTGGCGCACTAGCAAATTTCTGCTCCAGAGAAATTCAAGAATGGCAGTCATTGTTTCTAAACTGTATTTTACACGTTTTCCACATCAGTACACTTGCTGAATAGAGAAATTGCACGCTATAGTCTCTGCTTGTGCTGCTTGTACTTTTGCAGCAGCTGTGTTTAGAGAGGATATGTTTAGACACAAGTTGGGAGAGGGGATCAAAGGTGTCTGGATCCCACCTATCCTCAAGTACCTTTAGCAGAAAAACAAAAATGTTTTTTGCATGGTAGACCTTCAACAATTGTGTATTAATAACCTCAACCCCCACTTTTGAGCATCTTCCACATGACAACAATGGTCCAATGTTGTCAGTAGGTGCTGAGTATGAGATGGATCTCTGCTTTCATAGAAACATCCAAAATGCCACATAGCATAGACAAGCTCCTGTGAAACAAGAATAGAAAGGACATGGCAGCACATGAGAGCCACAGGGGTGTAGAAAAGAAAGACACCAGTGAAAGTTGTTGGGGGAACTCGGACTGGATTTTCTTTTAGGGTGGGTATGGTAGGGAGAAATGGTGGATAAAACCATGTAGACAGAGCAAAACCTGAGCAAAAATCTGAGATAGGGGAAAGAAAGCAAGAGATGGGCAATGGGGTGACTTGCTTCTGGCAGAGATGTCTGGTGGAGTTGGTCAGACATGGCATGTATATATATTTTCCCAAAGAAATAACAGAAACCCATATTACTCTGTACCTATCTCTTTCATAGCACAATTAGTCATTTTTATATTTGTCTGATTATCTTTCATTCAGCTAGAATGCCAGTTTGTTTTGGAAAGGACAGTTTTTTTATTAAAGTGTATATTCTCACTGCTAGTTTAGTATCTAGCATAGAGTAAGTGCCCAACAAACAAAAGTTGGGTGAATGAGTGGCTGAATGAATGAATGAATTAGAGAATGACCTAGTGATCTGATACAAGATGCAAGTGATTTGCTTTTCCTTTTTGTATACATCTTGAATGAAAAAAATTGCTTAGAAAATATGTCAATTTCATATCAGTGCTGAGTTTTGTTATCTGTGCATTCCAGTTATTACTATTAATAGAGCTGGTATATTTGTATATTTGCCACTCATACAGCTTTTATTCTTCAAATTTAAAAAGACAGCAGAAATGGATAACACTAGATTTTGGGTCAAATTGCAAACAAAACACTTGGTTGGCTTGTAGAAGCTTCTGCCCTTGGAACAGTGAAAAGGTGTTTAGTACAATATTTAGTTTATGTGGTCTGTCTGAATTATAATATTTCACCTGCTTTGGTTTATTCTACTCTTCTTACCTCCTTATTATAAACATTCATTCATTTCTCCACCTAAGTGTTGGGTAAACGAAGATTAATACGACTTCCTCCTCGTGGCACCCCACGGAGGAGTGTATCCATTGTTTGCTGCTATTAAGTACTGTATCTTGCAGTCTTGAGAAATTTGCTTATTAGTTTCAGAATTTGTTTTGTTTTGTTTTTATGTTCCATAGGGTTTTCTACCTCCACAGTCACGCCATCTTTGGATAATAATGGTATCACTTCTTCTTTTTCAACATTTATTCTTTTTCTTTTTTCTTTATTGAACTTGTTAGGATGTACGTTCCAATGTTGATTTGTAAAGGTAAGAAAAGATATCATTGTCTTATTCCTGAACTTTTGGAAAAGTGTTCAAAATTTTACTATTAAATATAATATTCACTGTAGGGCTTCTGTAGATGTCCTTCATGGTATTGAGATAGTTCCCTTCTATTCCTAGTTTTCTGTTTTTATCATGAATGGATGTTTACTTTCAACAAATGCTTTTTCTACATCTATTGAGATGATAACTTTTATCCTTTATTCAGTTAATGCGGTAAATAACATTGATACATTTTTCTGAAGGCTAAATCAAATTTGACTACCCAGAATAAACCCTACTAGGAAATATAGTATATTATTATTTTTTGTACATTGCTGAATTTGTTTGGTAATATTTGGGAAAAAATTATCTTTGTTGTTTATTCAAGAGGGGTGTTAGTCTGTAATTTTCTTTTCTTATAATGACTTTCTCAAGTTTTGGTATCAGGATTGTGGTGGCTCAATATCCTTTTAAGAAAAAAAAGAAATCATAGGGTTTGTTTAGGTACAGTACTATTTCACTTGTAAAAAGCCAGTGCCATTATTTGTTTTTGGTTTGTGGAAAGGTTTTCAGTTATGAATTCACATTTTTTACTAAATGTAAGATCTGTTTCATTCTGAGTCAGTTTGGTAATTTGTAATTCTCAGGTAATTTGTCCATCATCTGAATTGTCAACTTTAATTACAAAAAGTTGTTCAAAAACATTACTTATATTACTTTTAATGTCTGTAGGATATATAGAGATATTATCTATTTTACCACTGATTGTGGTAGTTTTTTCTTTCTTTTAAAAAATATTCTAGTCTTTCTTGCCTGAGAGTTTTCAATCTTATTAATATTTTTAAATAACCAATTTGGGGATCTATTAATTTTTCTATTTTTTTTCTAATACATCGAATAACACTCCTGTTTTATTATCTTCTTTCTTCCACTTACTTTGGGTTTAACTTGCTTTTCATTCTCAGCTTCTTAGGATAGAAATGTAGAAAATTGATTTTAAACCTTCTTTCTTTTCTAAAATAAGTATTTAAAGTTATTAAATTTCCTCAAAGTGCTGCTATGGTTACATCCTTCAAGTTCTGATATGTAATTTCATTATCATTCAATTCAAAATATTTTCTAATGTATCTTGCAATTTATTTTTTTAGCCAATTATTTTTTTGAAGTATCCTGCTTAACTTCCAAACATTTTTGGATTTTTATAAATATGCTATTGACACTAAATTCTAATGTAATTATGTTGTCATCAGAGCTTACTTGATAAAATATTTCAATTGTTTCATGATTTGTTGAGATTTATTTTAGTGGCACAACATATAATCTATCTTGGTGAAGATTCCATCTGCAATTGAAATAAATTTGCATATGTCAGGGGTAATGTTCTATAAAGGCAAATTATGCCAATTTTGTTAGTAATATTGTTAAAATCTTCTATATCCTCATGGTTGTTCTATTTTTTTTTGTATTGTTTACTGAGAGATTGGTATTAAAAATGACTTGGAGTTCAGTACCCCACCTTAGACCAATTAAATAATAATCACCAGAAATGAATTCCCCCCAATAATTTTAATGTGTCAACACGATTGAGAACTACCATTCTAGAGAATAATGAAATTCTAATTGACACTATTTGTTGACAGAAATCACTTCTATAATTACGTTGCTTAAGCATACACAAACTACAGATTCAAACTTTGCATACTTATAACTTTTGTAGAATTATAAAACCAAAACAAATATAAGAATTATTGTAAAATCAAAAACACAACATTCAAATTAGCAACATTACTGTAATGTCTTATGGATTGTATTTTGCTAAAACAAAATTGCCAGTGTAGGCTTTAATAGTGGAAAGATGTTGCCTAAGATTCTGTTCTATATTTAATTTGCTTTATGTTTTGAAATCAATAATACTTAATGCAGAGATCTCCTTTTCTATCAGTATGTTGTACTAATTTGTTTTAAGAGCAGTATTATTGACTGTTTATAAAAATGATCATTCTCTCTCCTTAGCCAAAATTCTGTCAGCAAGTGATTCCTACCTACTAATATTAATGAATGCTAACTTCAAATTTTAGTAATACTTGATCTCCCTTCCAGGTTATGATGGGTTTTTGGTTTCTTCTTATTGGTTTGTAGAAAAACAAATGTGTTCTTATTCAAAGGCAAGAGCACCATATATGCTGGCAGAGTTGGTCCCTATTTGTGGTGGATTCAGCTCCCCATTGTCATCTTTTCCTTTGCCATTAAATGCATGATCACTGTGGTGTCTGCTTAAAACTTTCAGAACACTGGCTCTAAAAGGAGTTCTGAGGCTGATGCTTTGAGATAATATGACACTCATATCTGTGTTTTTTGATCTCTGTCACTGCAAAATGTCATTTCTTGAGTCAGATTTATAATTTCCACAGAACTGAAAGTCTCATTCAAAATGGTCCCTAATCATACAACCATTGTCCTATCAGTCAAGAGCTAATGCTTACAAGGAAGAATGGTAACCTTACTGGGCATCAGGTGATGATGAAATTCAGGCTTATTTGTCAATGGCAAATTCTGTGCTACTGTCCTTGTCTAAGTTTGTGTGCCAAGCATTTGAACAGGCCTTGAAGGTACTACATACATCACTTAGTGATTCTGTTAAATTGTTTATCTAGTTGAAGATAAGTTTGGGATTATAGTGTAGTTAAAATCTGCCTTAATACAATATTATGAAACCATGAACATAAAACTTCTTGTTTCTTAGTTCTTACTTATTTGCTACTTGTTAAACTTGGGCAAGGGTAAAATAGTGTTAAGAGTAAGGTACTGCATCAACTCCTGGTTGAAAACCAGAGAAGCAGAATGACTAGCTTATAATATAAGGAGATTTATTGGAGAGAATTGGCTTACAAAATTGTGGCAGCTGGTTGGATATTCCCTTGAAGGCTGTTGTCTTTGCTTCTGAAACAAGTTTAAAGTTCACCTGACAGGCAGGCAGAAAGGGAAGACAGATGTAAAGTGGGTGACATCAATTACAGCAAGAGCTGTAATCCCAAAAGGAGGGACTGATATTCTCATCAGTCCTCATTGCCTCTGACCTTAGTGACATGGGTATCCTTCAGAAGCCTAGCCCTTCATCACAAAGCTAAATACACACAGATGGCCCAGGAGATGGGGAGTAAAGTATGATCTAAAAAAACGGATGCAGACCCTAAAATCTTGAGTCAGAATTCTAGCAGAAGGTGGTCATGAAATAATCCTGGACATTGTATTATATTCTTTATATTACTTTTTTTTTATAAAAGCAAAACAACTAAAACTATTCTGCTTCAGTTACAGTTGTCATAGCAATTGCAGACCCCAGTTTGAAAAGCAATTTCTTCACATCATCAATATCAAATTACTTCAGACAATAAACCCAATAAGCAATTACAGAGTTCTGGTCTGTTCTGGGTAAAGCGAAAAGGGCTGGTGCTGCAGAATTAAATCATAAGCTCTGTTCACAAGGAACTCCCATAATCCAAGATAAACGATCATGTATTAACAGAAAATTCTGTGGTCTAGCAACATCACAGGATTCAGAGTTTCAGAGAAACATTAATTTCTGGGGTTTTGTGGAAGCAAACTAGAGTGTCCATCCATCTGCCTTTACTCAATTGCCGCTACAACCTAAAGAGAGAGCTGCTTGAATTCATGGCCACTCGCTACTGTCTGTGTGATGAACATCCATTTTGAGGTTCTCCCTATGTTTCATCAGCTGTTGTCGGGGATTATTTGTACACCCCCTTGCTTAAAATTGAAAATGAGACCTGGCATCTAAATGCTTCTGGTAGGTTTTCATGGAGAATAATTAAATATAGAATAAGCCCTTTTCGGTTTTGTTCAGCATGGTTTTGTCTCCATTTGGCATCGATGAGGTCTGACTCTTGTACTATTTTCCTGAATCACTGAGTTCCAGTGGACTTGCTAAGGTGGATTTTTAACATGCCAAACTGCTTCCACCCTCTTTATTAGAAATTTGCCACCTGGCCATAATCGTGTTAGAAGGGTGGTTTATCGACATCTGAGCAAGGGTGTGGGATAAAGGACTGAATAGATTGGCTTTTCTTTCTCCAAAACACCCAGTGTTGAGTTTTCTTGTTGTACTCATCACTCTGAAATGTAATTATTTCTAGTACTGAGTGCAAAACCTAACACTTGGGTATAGTTACAAAAAAAAAAACCCATGAAACCATAGCAATAAAACAAACAGCAACAACATATATGAAGAATAAATGGATGATAAGTATGGGACCACAACAGAAAATATGTGCCAGAATTAGACAAAATGGGAGGATAGGATTGAGAAAGGATAAAGTTCATATTAAAGAGAGAGGTAAGGAAGACTGATTTGAGTCTAGGCTGTGCTTCCAGTCCCAAGAGGGTAAGGCAATAGAACCAGTTGCCAAAACAATGATGCAGCTCTTTTATGGGTCCTGAAGTGCTTTAAGGCACATTGTGGTTACTTTATTACTAACTGGGATTAATGTAAGACATCTCTTCATCTTGGGGATGAGGAAATTTAGATCAGCTCATGTGTGACTGATTTACTCACCTCAAAAGCCACACACATTTCTAATGCTAAGGCCAGTGTTCTCATCACCTGTGACACTGAAACAGAAGACCCATGGTCTGCTAGAGGTCTGGTATATATCATTAGAGACCCACACAGGGGAGACGTGTGAATCAGGGAGCTTTAAATGGTCCCTCTGGCTCTTAGATTAAAAAATAAAACAAAGGAGAAAACAAACAGGAAAAACAATGGCCTGGAAATGGGAATTTCTGAAAGGTAAGGCCAAATACTCAGGTCAGGGTGCTCAGCAGTAAAGATGCCTGAGTGAGGCTTTCTGACCCAAATCCCCATGGTCTTGGGGAAAAAAGTAACAGAGTCTTTTTGTCTGCACTGACAAAGTTAGTGCCATCAGGTGACAGCAGAGACTGGGCAGGGGATGGGGTGAAGGGAGGGGGTGGCAAGAGTCATGTGACCTGAGTCACGGGAGCCAGAGTCCAGTGTGGAGTCTCAGCAGACAATGAAAATTCTCAGGTTTCCAGTCCCCTTCCAGGAAAGGATCACTCATCCATCACTCATCAGGATGGAGCAGAGACCAGTGTATCTAATCCACAGTTTTGAAAGGTTCAACCTAGGGCTAACTATTCCCCTATTCCTCTAAATCCAGGTGAGCTGTCAGATCAGAAATCAGTGGGATGGGTCATTTCATAAGCATTTTTCTGTATAACTGGCAGGGTGTCCCGTGGGTTCCCATTAACTTCAATTCCCCAGATGTCATTTGATATACTCCATAAAACCACATTCCCCCCCCACCACCAGGGCTCTCTAGTATTCTGTGATTTAGTATTCACCCTAGGTACTAAGTACAAGTACTAGGTACTAACCCTAACCCTTACTATCCTCCCCCTGCTTGCTGTGACAGATGACAAGTGTTGACCAAAAACAAGGCAGAAGTCTGCAATTAAGAAAAGAGTTTCTGACCAGTCCCTCCTATCAAGAAACTTGCACAGACCTCTTAGATAGGCTCATCCACCAGAGGGCAGACAGCAGAAGTAAGAAGAACTACAATCCTGCAGCCTGTGGAACAGAAACCACATTCACAGAAAGGTAGACAAAATGAAAAGGCAGATGGCTATGTACCAGATGAAAGAACAAGATAAAACCTCAGAAAAACAACTAAGTGAAATAGAGATAGGCAAGCTTCCAGAAAAAGAGTTCAGAATAATGAAAGTGAAGATGATGCAGGACCTCGGAAAAAGAATGGAGGCAAAGATTGAGAAGATGCAAGAAATGTTTAACAAAGACCTAGACAAATTAAAGAACAAACACCTAGAACAATTAAAGAACAAACAAACAGAGATAAACAATACAATAACTAAAATGAACAATACACTAGAAGGAATCAATAACAGAATAACTGAGGCAGAAGAAGGGATAAGTGACCTGGAAGACAGAATGGTGGAATTCACTGCCACAGAACAGAATAAAGAGAAAAGAATGGAAAGAAATGAAGACAGCCTAAGAGACCTCTGGGACAACTTTAAACCCAACAACATTCACATTATGGGGGTCCAAGAAGGAGAAGAGAGAGAGAAAGGACCCAAGAAAATATTTGAAGAGATTATAGTTGAAAACTTCCCTAACATGGGAAAAGAAATAGCCACCAAAGTCCAGGAAGTGGAGAGTCCCAGGCAGGATAAATCCAAGGAGAAACATGCTGAGACACATAGTAATCAAACTGACAAAAATTAAAGACAAAGAAAAATTATTGAAAGCAACAAGGGAAAAACAAAAATTACATACAAGGGAACTCCCATAAGGTTAACAGCTGACTTCTCAGCAGAAACTCTACAAGCCAGAAGGGAGTGGCATGATATACTTAAAGTGATGAAAGGGAAGAACTTACAACCAAGATTACACTACCCAGCAAGAATCTCATTCAGATTCCACAGAGAAATCAAAAGCTTTACAGACAAGTAAAAGCAAAGGGAATTCTACACCACCAAACCAGCTCTACAACAAATGCTAAAGGAACTTCTCTAAGTGGGAAACACGAGAGAAGAAAAGGACCTACAAAAACAAACCAAGAACAATTAAGAAAATGGTAATAGGAGCATACATGTCGAAAATTACCTTAACCGTGAATGGATTAAGTGCTCCAACCAAAAGACCCAGGCTCGCTGAATGGATACAAAAACAAAACCCATATATATGCTGTCTACAAGGGACCCACTTCAGACGTAGGGACACATACAGACTGAAAGTGAGGGGCTGGAAAAATATATTTCATGCAAATGGAAAGCCAAAGAAATCTGGTGTAGCAATTCTCATATAAGATAAAATAGACTTTAAAATAAAGAATGTTACAAGAGACAAGGAAGGACACTACAAAATGATCAAGGGATCAATCCAAGAAGAAGATATAACAATTATAAATATATATGCACCCAACATAGAAGCACCACAGTACATAAGGCAACTGCTAACAGCTACAAAAGAGGAAATTGACAGTAACACAATAATAGTGGGGGACTTTAAAACCTCATTTACACCAATGGACAGATCATCCAAACAGAAAATTGATAAGGAAACACAAGCTTTAAATGACACAATAGACCCGATAGATTTAATTGATATTTATAGGAGAATCCATCCAAAAACAGCAGATTACACTTTCTTCTCAAGTGCACAGGGAACATTCTCCAGGGTAGATCATATCTTGGGTCACAAATCAAGCCTCAGTAAATTTAAGAAAATTCAAATCATATCAAGCATCTTTTCTGACCACAACACTATGAGATTAGAAATCAATTACAGGGAAAAAAAAGTAAAAACACAAACACATGGAGGCTAAACAATACATTACTTAATAACCAAGAGATCACTGAAGAAATCAAAGAGGAAATCAAAAATACCTAGAGACAAATTACAATGAAAACATGACAATCCAAAACCTATGGCATGCAGCAAAAACAGTTCTAAGAGGGATGTTTATAGTAATACAAGCCTACCTCAAGAAGCAAGAAAAATCTCAAATAAACAATCAAACCTTACACCTAAAGGAACTAGAGAAAGAAGAACAAAAAAACCCACAGTTAGTAGAAGGAAAGAAACAATAAAGATCAGAACAGAAAAAAATGAAATAGAAACAAAGAAAACAATAGCAAAAATCAATAAAACTAAAAGCTGGTTCTTTGAGAAGATAAACAAAATTGATAAACCATTAGCCAGACTCATCAAGAAAAACAGGGAGAAGACTCAAATCAACAGAAATAGAAATGAAAAAGGAGAAGTAAAAACTGAGACTGAAGAAATACAAAGCATCCTAAGAGACTACTACAAGCAAATCTATGCCAATAAAATGGGCAACCTGGAAGAAATGGACAAGTTCTTAGAAAGGTATAACCTTCCAAGACTGAACCAGGAAGAACAGACAAATCACAAGTAATAAAATTGAAACTGCGATTAAAAATCTTCCAACAAACAAAAGTCCAGGACCAGATGGCTTCACAGGTGAATTCTATCAAACATTTAGAGAAGAGCTAACACCCATCCTTCTCAAAGTCTTCCAAAAAATTGTAGAGGAAGGAACACTCCCAAACTCATTCTATGAGGCCACCACCATTACCCTGATACCAAAACCATACGAAGATACTACAAAAAAAGAAAATTACAGACCAATATCACTGATGAATGTAGATGCAACAATCCTCAACAAAATACTAGCAAACAGAATCTGACAACACTTTAAAAGGATCATACACGATGACCAAGTGGGATTTATCCCAGTGACGCAAGGATTCTTCAATATATGCAAATCAATCAATGTGATACACCATATTAACAAATTGAAAAAGAAAAACCATATGATCATCTCAATCGATACAAAAAAAGCTTTTGACAAAATTCAGTACCCATTTATGATAAAAAACTGTCCAGAAAGTGGGCATAGAGGACCTACCTCAACATAATAAAGGCCATATATGACAAACCCACAGCAAACATCATTCTCAATGGTGAAAAACTGAAAGCATTTCATCTAAGATCAGGAACAAAACAAGGATGTCCACTCTCACCGCTATTATTCAACATAGTTTGGAAGTCCTAGCCACGGCAATCAGAGAAGGAAAAGAAATACAAATTGGAAAAGAAGAAGTAAAACTGTCACTGTTTGAAGATGACATGATACTATACATAGAGAGTCCTAAAGATGTCACCAGAAAACTACTAGAGCTAATCAATGAATTTGGTAAAGTTGCAGGATACAAAATTAATGCACAGAAATCTCTTGTATTCCTATACACTAATGATGAAAAATCTGAAAGAGAAATTAAGGAAATACTCCCATTTACCATTACAACAAAAAGAATAAAATACCTAGTAATAAACCTACCTAGGGAGGCAAAAGACCTGTATGCAGAAAACTATAAGACACTGATGAAATAAATTAAAGGTGATACAAACAGATGGAGAGATATACCATGTTCTTGGATTTGAAGAGTCAATATTGTGAAAATGACTATACTACCCAGAGCAATCTACAGATTCAGTGCAATCCCTATCAAATTACCAATGGCGTTTTTTATAGAACTAGAGCAAAATAATCTTAAAATTTGTATGGAGACAAAAAAGATCCTGAATAGCCAAAGCAGTCTTGAGGGAAAAAAACAGAGCTGGAGGAATCAGACTCCCTGACTTCAGACTATACTACAAAGCTACAGTAATCTAGAGAATATGGTACTGGCACAAAAACAGAAAAGTAGATCAATGGAACAGGATAGAAAGCCCAGAAATAAACTCACACACCTATGGTCAACTAATCTATGACAAAGAAGGCAAGGATATACAATGGAGAAAAGACAGTCTCTTTGATAAGTGGTGCTGGGAAAACTGGACAGCTATAGATAAAAGAATGAAATTAGAACACTCCCTAACACCATATAAAAATAAACTCAAAATGGATTAGAGACCTAAATGTAAGACCAGACACTATAAAACTCTTATAGGAAAACATAGGAAGAACACTCTTTGACATAAATCACAGTGAGATCTTTTTTGATCCACCTCCTAGAGTAATGGAAATAAAAACAAAAATAAACAAATGGGACCTAATGAAACAAAAGCTTTTGCACAACAAGGGAAACTGTAAAAAAGACAAAAAGACAGTCCTCAGAATGGGAGTAAATATTTACAAATGAATCAACGGACAAAGGATTAATCTCCAAACTATATAAACAGCTCATGCAGCTCAATATTAAAAAAACAAACAACCTAATCAAAAAATGGGTAGAAGACCTAAATAGACATTTCTCCAAAGAAGGCATACAAATGGCCAAGAAGTACATGAAAAGATGCTTTACATCACTAATTATTAGAGAAATGCAAATCAAAACTACAATGAGATATCACCTCACATCAGTTAGAATGGACATCATCAGAAAATCTACAAACAACAAATTCTGGAGAGGGTGTGGGAAAAGGGAAGCCTCTTGCAGTGTTGGTGGGAATGTAAGTTGATACAGCCACTGTGGATAACAGTATGGAAGTTCCTTAAAAAACTAAAAATAGAACTTCCATATGACCCAGAAATCCCACTACTGGGCATATACCCTGAGAAAACCATAATTCAAAAAGACACATGCACCCCAATATTCATTGCAGCACATTTACAATAGCCAGGTCGTGGAAGCAACCTAAATGTCCATTGACAGATGAATGGATAAAGAAGATGTGGTACATATATACAATGGGATATTACTCAGCCATAAAAAGGAACGAAATTGGGTCATTTATAGAGAGGTGGATGGATCTAGAGACTGTTATACAGAGTGAAGTGAATCAGAAAGAGAAAAACAAATAACGCATAGTAACGCTTATATGTAGATCTTAGAAAAATGGTACAGATGAACCAGTTTGCAGGGCAGCATAGAGACACAGTTGTAGAGAACAAACGTATGGACACGAAGAGGGGAAAGCGGCGGGGGGTGGTGGTGGTGGTGGAATGAATTGGGAGATAGGGATTGACATGTATACACTAATATGTGTAAAATGGATAACTAATAAGAACCTGCTGTATAAAAATAAAAATAAATTTAATTTAATAAAAGAGTTCCTTTGGGATCTTAAGAACTACAATTCAGGAAACACAGATATAGTTAAACCAAAAGAGTGTTCTAAGAAAAAGGGAGAATCAGGGGCTTATAAAGACAAAAGGCCACAAGGTTGTTAAAGTTGCCTGTCAAGAATTGTGGTCGACTCTGATGCAAGCCAGGAAATATCTGTCCTTAAGGAATCATGAGTTGTTTTAAGGTAGGGGCCTGATCAGCAGATAGGCTGTCACAAGTTGTTTAGGGTAAGGATCTGATAAGTATTTTGAGTTTCTGGCAGATGTTCTGAATGACTTTATTGTGACAATAAGTGGTCAAAACGTCAGATTCTATCGAGGCTGAGATGTGCATAAGTCACACTTCCTTAATGGCCTCCCTGTTGCGTTTTAGAGGCTCTCTTAGCAATACCAACTCCATTCTGATTTTCCTTTCACACATGTGAACACTTAAGTGACAGCATCAACTGGTCAGGAGAGACTTACAGACTCATTTTTTTCTCCAGTTTCTGCTCAGTCAAGCAGCCTAGCCAAATAAATCTCAGTGATTTATGAGAAGACCAGTGTTTCAGCAGCTCAACTACCCCTCCCTCCACTGGCCAGTGTGGATACTCAAGTTTCATGTTTTTTAGTCTTCCCTAAATGTGGAATTCTAAGGAAAAGCCTGTCCTCATTATGGCTTAGGACCCAAGCAAAGACTGGCCTCTGAGCACGTGCTACCTTCATTCTCCACCCTGAACAAGCACATAGAGGAGGAAAGGTTGAGCAGGAGAGAATTAGCCTTTACTGACTTTTACGGCATGCCAGCCTCTGTGCTTAATGCTGAGCAATCTATCTGTCTATCAGTCTATCTATCTATCATCTAGCTAGCTAGCTATCATCTGTCTATCTATCATCTATCTATCTATCTATCTACCTAGTCTAACTACCCATCCATTACACTGAACAATTGGGACACTGCTGCAGGTTGTAAGCAGAAAAAAATATTTTTTTCTCTGCTACATATTTAAAGATATTAAATATACTCTCTTTTTCTCATCCCTTGAATGACATTTTTGACAGTTCTTATAACTTAGGTTAATCTTATTAAAGAAACATATTGTGAGATGGCTTCATAACTAATTAAAATATTCAATCCAATATAAAATCAGAATTATGAACTTCATTTAAATTTGAACCTTATTCCTTCCTCAGTTCAGGTCTTCTGGGAACTGGCACTCTGTAATAAAGAAGAGTGTCAGTCTCTTTGTTTCTCAGCTCCTCCAGGGTTTAGAAGGAAGGATTTGAGGGTAGGAGGGAGAAGGAAGCAAGAGATGGGGGATGAGTCTGGCCATGAATTTCCAAAACTGGTGTTGTCTGGTTTTGGTGGGAATTTACAGCTGATTCCTGCTCTTATGTGGTGCTTCTGGGGTTCTTCAGATATTTCTCAGTTTCACATACATTTTGCCTGCAGTTCCCTTAAGTCAAGCAATACCTCCCTCATCTGCCCACCCATCACCTTCTTGTCAGTCTTTGTTCCTGGTGGCCCATCCCACTCATGGAATCACCTCATCTCCAACTGCTCACTCAAGACTCCATATCAGCCCTTTTCTGCTGGAATTCTCATAAGGACCCAATGGGCACAGTACTATTTTTATTCCCATTTTCTAGATGAGGAAGCTGAAGTTGCAGAAGTTCAAGTAGCTTGCCCTAGTTCACACAGATGAACGGCAGTATGATTCTGAATCTCCAGTCTGTATGAATACGGTTTCCATTCTTACCTATGTGCTTCCTTTCCTCCTATTCACAGCCATGGTACTTTCCTAAACACCTCAGCAATTATACAAGAAAGCTTAAGGGTTGATAAATAGTTGAAAGATGTCAGAGAAGAACATCTTAAGATAGGAGCCACAACTCTAGAACAGGTAACACAACCAGAAAAAGACAACAAAAATGAAATTGCTGGAATAAATTGATCACATCACTGCAACCAGAAAGACTGTGAATAATAACACATTCCAACCACATTTCTGGGCCTTTTTCCTCTAGTCTTCAATATGTTGATACTGATTGGATGCAAGACATGCTTTATACTTTCATTAATATCACAGACACTCAAGTGTTATACTTTCCCTAAAGCTTTGAAAGTTTCTTTCCTCCCTCCTTCCTTCCTTCCTTCCTTCCTTCCTTCCTTCCTTCCTTCCAACAGCTTAATTTATATATATATTTCACACACTACACAACTTATCCCTTTAAAGTATACAATTTAGTGGTTTTTAGTGTATTCACTGAGTTATGGAGCCATCACTACAATCAATTTGAGAATATTTTTATCACCCAAAAATGAAAACCAGTAATCATTAGTATTTATTGCCCATGACTTCTTTCCCCCAGCCCCTGGCAACAACTAGTTTACTTTCTTTTTATGGATTTGTCTACTTAGGACATTATATATAAATGGAATCATACAATATGCAGCCTTTTGTGTCTGACCTCCTTCACTTAGCATCATTTTTTCCAGGTTAATCCAAATTATAGCATGTATAAGTATTTATTGCTTTTTATTGCCGAGTAATATTTCATTGGATGGATATATTACATTTATTCATCCATTCAGTTGACAGACATACGGCTTTTAGCCAATTTTTGTCTACTATAAATAATGATATGAACATTTATGTACTAGTTTTAACGTAGATACATCGTTTATTTTGTCTTGGGTACAAACCTAGGAGTGGAATTGCTGAGTCATATGGTAATTCTATGTTTATACTTTTGAGACATTTCCAGATTGTTTTCCAAGGTTGTTGCACTGTTATACATTTCCACAGTGTATGAGGATTCCAATTTCTCTTTATGTTTGTCAACACTTGCTATTTTCTGTCTTTTTGCCTATAGTTATCCTAGTAGGTATGAAGTGATATCTCAGGGGCTTTTATTTGCAATTTTCTGGTGTCTAGATGTTGAAAATCTTTTCATGTGCTTTATGAGACATTTGTATATCTTCTTCGAAGAAATGTTTTTGTAGATCCTTTGCCCATTTTTCACTGGATTGTTTGTCATTTTGTCATTGTCTTATAAAAATAATTTATATATTCTGGATAGAAGTCCCTTGTCAGATACTGATTTGCAAATATTTTCTCCCAACTTGTAGGTTGTCTTTCACTTTCTTGATGGTATCTTTGGAAGAACAAATGTTTTAAATTTTGATTATGTACAATTTATCTACTTCTTTTTTCTTTTTCTGCTTGTGCTTTTGGTGCCATATCTAATAAATTATTGCTTAATATAAGGTCTGAAGATTTAAAGCTATGTTTTCTTCTAAGAGTTTCATAATTTTAGTTCTTATATTTAGGATCTTGTATTTACCTCTTAGATCCACTTTGAGTTAATTTTTGTGTATGGTGTGAGGAAGGAGTGAAACTTTTCTTTTGCATGAAGATATCCAGCTGTCCTAGCATCATTTGTTGAAAAGACTAGTCTTTTCTCACTGAATTGTCCTGTGATCTTTGTCAAAAATTGTGACCATATATGTGAGTATTTCTTAAATGGATTTTCAGTTCTAATCTGATCTATATTTCTATCCTTATGCCAGTACCATACTGTTATTTTTAATTGAATGAAAAATTCTTTAAATTCTATAGTGCATTACAATTTTCAAGTTTCACACACATGATTTCATATAATACCATAATAACCCCTTTGTTTTCCCCTACTCTTATGTTGCTCCTCCCCCTTACCTCTCCCCACTGGTAATCACTAGTTTGTTCTCTATATCTGTGAGTCTGATTCTTTTTTGTTTTATTCACTAGTTTGTTATATCTTTTAGATTCCACATATAAGTGATATAATTGAGTATTTGTCTTTCTCCATCTGACTTATTTCACTTAGCATAATGCCCTCCAAGTATATTCATGTTGCTGCAAATGGCAAAATTTCATTCCTTTTTTATGGCTGAGTAGTATTCCATTGTGTGTGTGTGTACATACCACATCTTCTTTGTCCATTTATCTGTTGATGGACACTTAGTTTGCTTCCATACCTTGACAATTGTAAATAATGCTGCTATGAACATTGGGGTGCATGTATCTTTTCAAATTAGTGGGTTTTTTGTTTTTGTTTTTTTTTTTTTTGGATATATACCCAGGAGTGGAATTGTGAAATTGCTGGGTCATATGGTAGTTCTATTTAGTTTTGTGAGAAACCTCCATGTGTTTTCCACAGTGGCTTCACCAATTTACATTCCCACCAACAGTGTAGGAGGGTTCCCTTTTCTCCACATCCTCACCAACATTTGTTATTTGTATTCTTTTTGATGAAAGCCAGTCTGACAGGTGTGAGGTGATATCTCATTGGAGATTTTATTTCCCTGATGATTAGTGATGATTAGGCACATCTCTTCATGTGCCTGTTGGCCATCTGCATTTCCTCTTTGGAAAAATGTCTATTCATGTCTTCTGCCCATTTTTAAATCTGAGTGTTTGTTTTTTTGATGTTGAATTGTATGAGCTGTTTATGTATGTTGCATATTAACCCCTTATTGGTCACATTATTTGTAAATATTTTCTCCCATTCAGTAGGTTGTCTTTTCATTTTGTCGACAGTTTCCTTTGCTGTGCAAAAGCTTTTAATTATGTCCCATTTATTTATTTTTGCTTTTGTTTCCTTTGCTATAGGAGACAGATCCAAAAAATATTGCTGTGATTTATGTCAAAGAGTGTTCTGCCTATGTTCTCTTATAGGAATTTTATAGTATACCGTCTTACATTTATGTTTTTAATCCATTTTTAGTTTATTTTTTGTATATAGTGTTAGAGAATGTTCTAATTTCATTCTTTGCATGTAGCTGTATGTTTTCCCAGCACCACTTATTGAAGAGACTGTCTTTTCTCCACTGTATATTCTTGCCTCCAATTGCTGTAGTTTTGCAATAAGTTTTGAAATCTGTGAGTCCACCAATTTTACTCTTATATTTTTGCTCCTCTGGGTCCCTTGAATTTCCATGTAAATTTTAGATGAGCTTGTAAATTTCTGCAAAGAAACTAGCTTGGATTTTTATAGGTATTGCATTGAATCTGTAGAACAATTTGGGGAATACTGCAATATTAACAATATGAAATCTTGTTGCTTGTATATGTGAAGTCTTTCCATTAATTTAAGTGTGCTTTAACATCTTTCAATGAAGTTTTGTACTTTTCATTGTTTAAATCTTGTATTTCTTTGGTAAATTTATTCATAATAGCTTATTATTTTTACATTATTAAATTGATAGTTTTATTAATTTAATTTTTCGGTTTTTTATTGCTTGATTTTACACTAATTTTACAATTAATTTTTGCATACTAATCTTGTATCCTATAATTATCATTAATTCATTTATTTGTTCTAACAATTTTTTAGTGGGTTTCTTAGAATTTTCTGTATACAAGTATTATAGGTTGAATTGTATACCCCTCCCTCCATATTTATATATTGAAATCCTAAATTCCAGAATATGACTAAGAATATTCCAGAATATTCCAGAATCCTAACCCTCAGAATATGACTTTATTTGGAGAAAGGGTCTTTACAGAGGTAATCTTGTTAAATGAGGTCATTAGGGTGGGATTTAATCCAACAGGACTAGTGTTCTTACATAAAGGGGGAAATTTAAATACAGAGACACACATAGAGGCAAGATATGTTAAAGGAATATAGGGAAAAAACAGCCAGACCAAGGAGAGAGGCCTGGGATGGATTTTTCCCTCACAGCCCTCAGAAAGAATCAACAATGCTGACTTCTTGATTTTGGACCTCTAGCCTCCAGAATTGAGAGACAATACATTTCTCTTTTAAAATCCACCTAGTTTGTGGTACTCTGTTATGGCAGTGCTAGAAAACTAATATAACAAGATCATATCATCTACAAATAGTTATAATTCTTAATTTAGAATATGAATTCCTTTTATTTATTTTTCTTTTCTAATTTCCATGTCTAAAACCCCCAGTGCAATGTGAAATAGAGGTAGAGAGACATCCTTGTCTTTTCTTCACGTTTGATTAAAGCGTTCAGTCTTTCACCATTATGTATGATGTTAGCTGTGTGTTTTTCACCTGACCCTTTACCAGGATGAGTAGTTTCCGTTCTTTCCTAGTGTGTTGAGTATTTTTTTAATCATGAAAGACTGTTGGATTTTGTCAAATTGTTTTCTGTATCTGTGGAGATGATCATGTAGTTTTTGTCTATTATTCTGTGAATATAATGTATTACATTGTTTGAATTTTACCTCTTGAAATAATCTTGTATTCCTGGAATGAGTCCCACTTGGTCATGGTATGTAATTCTTTCATAAGTTGCAGTATTTAGGGTAGTATTTTAAAGGGTTTTTCCATGTGTAATGATAAGGTAAATTTGTCTATAGTTTTATTTTCTTGTGATTTCTTTGTCTGGTTTTGATATGAGGTTAATACTGACTTCGTAAACTTAATTGAAATGTGTTTACTATTTTATTTTTCAATAGAAAGTGTTTGGAACTTGTATTAATTCTTCTCTAAACGTTTGGCAGAATTTACCAATTGAAGTCGTCTGGTCTTTGTCTTTTCTTTGTGGGAAGTTTTTGATTAATAATATACTCATTTAGATATATTCAGATTTTCTAAATCAATTTTGATCTTAAGTCAATTTTGGAAATTTGTGTGTTTCTGGGATTTTTTTTCTATTTCATCTAGGTTATATAATTTGTTGCAGTCCAATTGTTCATAGTATTCTCTTATAATCCTTTTTATTTCTGTAAAGTGGGTAGGAATGCCTCCTCTTTTTTTCTGGATTCTAGTAATTTGAGTCTTCTCTTTTTTAATTTGGTGGGCCTAGATAGAGTTTTGTCAGTTTCATTGATGTTTTCAAAGAACAGCCTTTGGGTTTTGTTGATCTTCTCTGTTGTGATTATATCCACTTATTTATTTCTGCTCTAATTCTGCTTGGGTTTACTTTGCTTTTCTTTCTCTAGTTTCTTAGGGTGCAAAGCGATATGCCTGATTTCAGATTTTCATTTTATTTTAGCATACATACCCACAGCTATAAATTTTCCCATAGGCACTGCTTAAGCTGCATCCCATTTGTTTGAATATGTTGTGTTTTATTTTTCCTTTCTATCAAATTATTTTCTTTTGTTTTCAGCTTTATCAAGGTATAATTGACCAATAAATTTGTAAGACATTTGAAGTGTACATCGCAATGATTTAAAATGTGTACACATTGTGAAAGGATTCCTTCCAACTAATTAATTAACACAGCCATCATCTCACATACTTATCTTTTTCTCTGTGTGAAAATGTTTGACTTCCCCTCTCTTAGAAAGTTTCATTTATAGAGTACAGTGTTATCAGCTGTAGTCACCATGTTCTACATTAGATCCTCATATATTATTTATCTTGTAGCTGAAACTTTGTACCCTTTTACCAAACTCTCCTATTTCCCCCACCTCCTAGACCCTGGCAACCACTTTTCAACTCTCTGTTTCTGTGAGTTAGACTTTTCTTTAGATTCCATAGATAAATGATGCCATGCAGTATTGGTCTTTCTCTGGTTTATTTCACCTAGCACAATGCCCTTAAGGTCCATCCATATTGTAGCAAACAGCAGGATTTCCTTTTTTATGGCTGAATTATATTCCTGTGTGTGTGAGTGAGTATGTGTGTGTTTGTGTATGTGTGTGTGAGATTTTCTTTATCCATTCATCCATTGATAAGCACTTAGGTTATTCTATTTCTTGCCTATTGTGAATAATGCTGCAATTAACACAGGGCAGATATCTCTTCAATGTCCTATTTTTATTTCCTTTGGATATATACTCAGAAATGGGATTGTTGGATCATAAGGATCATATAGAGCTCTATTTTTAATTTTTTGAGGAACCTCCATACTGCTTTGCATAATGGCTGTGCCAGTTTACATTCTCACCCACAGTGGACAGTATTCCCTTTTCTTCACTTCCTTGCTAGCAATTATTATCTATCAACTTTTTGATAACAACCATTCTAATAGGTGTGAGGTGATATCTCGTTGTGGTTGTATTTGCATTTCCCTGGTGATTAGAGATTTTGAACACATTTTCATGTATCTGTTGTCCATTTGTATGTCTCCTTTAAAAAAATGTCTATGTAGGTTCTTTCCCCATTTTAAAATCAGATTATTTGTTTTTTTGCTATCAAGATATATAAGTTTCTTACACATTTTATATATTAACTCTTTATCTGACATGTGATTTGCAAATATTTTCTTTATTCCATGGGTTGCCATTTCATTCTGTTGATTATTTCACTGTAGAGTAGCTTTTTAGTTTGATGTTGTCCCATTTGTTTATTTTTCTATTGTCTTTGTTTTGGCATCAAGTCCAAAAAATCATTGCCAAAACCAATGTCAAAGATCTTACCTCTTATTTTCTTCTAGGAGCTTTGTAATTTCAGGTCTTAAATATGTCTTTAATCCACTGTAGAGTATGGTGTAACGTAGCATCCATTTTCAAATCTGGCATGTGGATATCTATTTTTCTCAGAACCATTCATTGAAGAAATTATATTTTTCCCATTGCCCATTCTTGGCTCCTTTGTCATAAATTAAATAACCTTATATGCATGGGCTTATTTAGGCTCTCTCTGTTTAGTTCCATTGGTCTGTGTGATTATTTTTATGTTGATACTATACTAGTTTGACTATTATAGCTTTGTAATATAGTTTGAAATCAGCAAGTGTGATACCTCTAGAATTTTTTTTCTTTCTCAGGGATGCTTTGACTAGTTAGGTATTTTACAGTTCCATAAAAATTTTAGGATTTTTTTCTATTTCCGTAAGAATGTCATGAGAATTTTTATAAGGATTACATTCAATTTATTTGGGTATATGTACATTTCAACAATATTAACTGTTCCAATCCATGAGAACAGAATATTTTTCTATTTATCTGTGTCTTCAGTTTCTTTCATCAATGTCTCACAGTTTTCAGTGTACAGATCTTTCATCTCTTTGTTTCAATTTATTCCAAGTATTTATCTTTTTTTAATGCAACTGTAAATAGGATTGTTGTCTAATTTTCTCTTCTGATAGATCATTGTTAGTGTATGGAAACACAACTTATTTTTGTATACTGATGTTGTACTCTACTATTTACTGAATGTATTTATTTTAATAGATTTTTTGTGGAGTTGTTAGGATTTTCTATATTTAACATTATGCTCTCTGCAAACAGAGACAACTTTACTTCTTTCTCTCTGTTTTGGATGACTTTTATTACTTTTTCTTGCTTAACTGCCCAGGCTATGACTTCCAGTACTATGTGTAATAAAAGTGGGGACAACGTGCATCCTTGTCTTATTCTTAATTTTGGAAGAAAACCTTCCAGCTTTTCACCGAGGTGAATGATGTTAACAATGGGCTGGTCATATATGGCCTTTATTCCCTTAAGATATTTCCCTCTACTCCCAATATGTTGAAAATTTTTATCCTGATTGGATGTTAAATTTTGTTAAATATTTTTCTGCATCAGTTGAGATGACCATATGATTGTCATCCTTTATTTTGTTAATGTGGTATATCACATTTAATGGTTTTTGCATGTTGAACAACCCTTGCAGCTCTGGAATAAATCTCATTTCATTATGGTGTGTGACCCTTTTCATGTATTGTTGAGTTTGGTTTGCTAATATTTTGTTGAAATTTTTGTCTCTATGTTCATAGAGGACATTGGCCTGTACTTTTCTCCTTATCTGGTTTAGGTATCAGGGTAATGCTGCCTCTTATAATGAGTTTGGAAGTGTTCTCTTCTCTTTTAAATATTTTGGAAGAGTTTGAGAAGGATTGTTTTTTTGTTTTTTTTTTAATGTTTGGTAGGATTCATCAGTGAAGCAGTCTAGTTCTGGACTTTTCTTTGTTGGACAGTTGTTGATTACTGACTCTATCTCCTTTTTAGTATTGGTCTGTCAGATTTTCCATTTCTTCATGATTCAGTTTTGGTAAATTGTATGTTTTTTAGGAATTTATCCTTTCTTCTTGGTTATCTAATTTGTTGGCATATAATTTTTCAGAATAGTCACTTAGTGACCTTTGTATTTGTGTAGTATCAGTTATTATATCTCCTCATTATTTCTAATTTACATATTTGAGTCCCTATCTTTTTTCCTGTTAAGTTTAGCTACTTAAAAAATAACTCTCAGTTTTATTAATATTTCCTATTGTCTTTTTAGTCTGTATTTTATTTATTTATGCTCTGATCTTTGTTATTTTGTTTCTTCTACTAACTATGAGCTTAGTTTATTCTTCTTTTTCTAGTTCTTTGATTTGTACATTACGTTGTTTGAGCTCTTTTTTTTTTTCTTAATGTAGGTTTTTATTGTTATGAGCTTCCATTTTAAAACTGCTTTTGCTGCATTCCATATGTTTTGATATGTTGTATTTCCATTTTTACTTGTCTCAAAATATTTTTTGATTTCTCTTTTGATTTCTTCATTTACCCATTGGTTGTTCAGTAGCATGTTGTTAATCTCTACATATCTGAATTTTTCATTTTTCTTTTTGTTATTGATTTTTACTTTCATATCATTATGGTCAGAAAAATGCTTGATATGATTTCAATCTTCTTAAATTTGTTAATATTTGTTTTGTTTCATAACATGTGGTCTATCCTTTCTTTAACAGGAGGAAGTCTCTTTAAAATTTCTCATAAGGTGTTCTGATGGTGATGAACGCCTTCAGTTTTTGCTTTTTTGGGGAATTCTTTATATGTACTTTAATTCTGAAGAACAACTTTGCTGGGTAGAGTGTTCTTGGTTGGCAGGGTTTTTTTTCTTTCAGCACTCTATCATTCTATTCCCTTCTGGTCTGTAAAGTTTCAGCTAAAAAATATGCTCATAGGAGTTCCCTTGTATGTAACAAGTTATTTTTCTCTTTCTGCTTTTGAAATTCTCTCTTGTCTTTAACTTTTTACAGTTTAACTATAATATGTCTTGGTGTAGATCTCTTTAGTTCATCTAATTTGGTACTCTTTGGGCTTCCTTGATCTAAATGTCTGTTTCTTTCCCCAGGTTAGGGAAGTTTTCAGCCATTATTTCTCCAAATAAGTTTTTGCTCCTTTCTCTCTGTCTTCTATTTCTGGGACCCCTAAAATGCCTATTATCATCTGCTTAATGGTGTCCTATAAATCCCTTAGGCTATATTCTCTATTTTTCAATCTTTTTTTTTTCTTTTTGCTCCTTTGATAGGATAAATCCTACTGTCATGTCTTCTAGTTTGCTGATTTTTTCCTTCTGCTTGATATAGTCTGATGTTGAATACCTTTATTGAAATTTTCAGTTCAGTTATTGTATTCATGGCTTTTGACTTCTGTTTGGTACCTTCTTATATTTTCTATCTCTGTTGAAATTCTCACTTTGTTCATATTGTTCCCCTGACCTCTGTGAGCATTTTTATGAGCACTGTTTTTAACTTTTTATTGTGTAAATCACTTATCTCCATTTCATTTAGGTCTGATTCTGGAGTTTTATTTTATTATTTGTTTGAAACATATTCCCCTATTTCTTTATCTTTCTTGACTCTCTGTGTTGGTTTTTGCACATTAGTTAAAACAATCACCTCTCCTAGTATTGATGTAGTGGTCTCACGTAGGAGTAGAATTTTATTTTTCAGCCTGTCCTCAGCTCTTGGTTGTCTCTCAAATATTTGTGATTGTCCAAGTTACCTTCTTTGTTTTTAGCAACTCCCAGTTGTTCAGGGTGTGCCAAGATCAGTCAGGTGTCCCAAATGGGAGGATTTGAGTCAGCACCTGGGAGAGGGACTATTTTGCCTTCTCCCTCTGCACTGGGCCCAAGTGTATAGCCATGGGATGGGGAGGGGGTTCCTCCTGCACCTGTTAATAACTGCTTTTTGTTTGCTACTGTCCTGTAGTACTTGTGCAGACAAACTCCATTGGCTATTAAAGCCTAGTTATCTAGGGGCCTGTTTCTTGGGCAGCAGCTGCAAATTTGGCAGCACCAGATGTATATACAAATTTCTTCCAGGGAGATATTGGCAATTTGGTAGCAAGTTTGAGTGAGTGGGCATTAGTGGTGTAAACTGGCTTTCCCAGGCTCTGTGGAGAATTACAGTCAGCCTCTACATACATGATAAAATATAAAGCTGGCTCTCTGGTAGCAGTTTTTAAAGTATGCAAATAGACTTCTTTCATGGGACAGTTTGGGAGATGGGTATTTCTGTCTGCTTCCTTTGTTCTGAGACTTAAGGGGATAGACACAGTGAGTTCTCACAGCTTGTTAAAAACTGTTTCTTTGTTTGCTGTAGTTTTGTGTGCCTCATGAACACAAGCCCCCTTGGCTTTCAGAGCTAGGTATTTAGGGGGCCCATCCCTCATATGGGAGTCTTAAAAGTTGGGGCTCTGGATGTCCATCCAAACTCTCAATGGGAAAGAAGGTGGATGTTGGGAGTTCCCTTCTGAATGTATGGCACTATGCCAGTGGTGGGATTCATTGTGAGAGTTTGTCCCAGCTATTTCTACCACTTCTACGTGAGTGTTGTGAATATTTTCTCATTTGCCAAATGTATAGGTATCACTTGGCTAGTTTTGGCTTTCTTTCAGAGGGAATTACTTCTTGTGTAGCAGTAGATTTTGTGTATCCATTGGAGGAGGTGAGTTCAGGAGGCTTTTATGTTGCCATCTTGGATTAAAATCACTCTATCAAATTATTTTCTAAATTTCTGCATGATTTCTTCTTTGACCCATTGGTTAGTAGAATGTGTGTAGTGAAATTTCCATATATCTACAAATTTCTCAAACTTGCTCCTTTGAGTTTTAGTTTTATTTCTTGTGTTTAACAAGCATGCTTTGTATTATTTAAAACCTTTAAAATTTATTAAAACATGGTTCATAGCTTAGCATGTGACTTATATGGAGAATGCTTCAGTGCACTTAAGAAGAATATATATTCTGCTGCTATTTGGTGGAATGTTCTGTAGATATCTCTGAGGTCTACTTGGTTTGTTCAATGCTATTTCTTCTTTTATTTTATATTTAGTTTTTTTAGCCATTGTTAAATGTTGTATACCAAAGTCTTAAACTATTATTGTTTAATTTTCTATTTCTCTCTTCAATTCTATCAGTTTTTGCTTCTTGTATTTTGGAGCCTTGTTGTTTTATGCATGTATGTTTATAATCAACAATTTTATCATTATAAAATGTCTCTAGTAACAATTTTTATCCTTAGTTTCTATTAGTATTCTATTGTTGCTGTAAAAAATTACTGCAAACTTAATTGTTTAAAACATTATAAAGTTATTATATTTCAATTCTGGAAGTCAGAAGTCCTATATGAGTCTCATGGGCTACATTTAAGGTACAAGCTGAGGTGCAGTCATTTTGGATGTTTTAGAGGAGAATCCCTTTTCTTGACTTTTTCAACTTCTAGGAATTTGGCTCATGGTCACTTCCTCCATCTTGAATGCACATCATTCCAATCATTGTTTCTTTCATCACATCTCTTCTTTCTGACTTTGTATTTTTTTTTGTTCTCCCTCAAGATCCCTAGCATAACCACTCTTGAAAAATCCCTTTTGCCACACTATGTAACGTACATAAAAGGTTCTGGGGATTAGGATGTGGACATCTTTGGGGGAGGGCCATCATTTTATCTATCTCAACGCCTATTTTATCTGATATTAATATGGCTAACTAGCTCTTTTTTAGTCACTGTTTGTATCTATTTCTTTTCCTATGCTTTTATAATCAAACTATTTGATCTTTAAATCTAAAGTATGTGTCTCATAAACAGCATATAGTTGGATGTTGTTTTTATTTTAAATCTTTCTGCCATTCTCTGCCTTTTAAGGATGTTTAACTTACCTATAATGTAATAATTGACAATGTAAAATTTGTCTGCCACTTTCCTAATTGTTTTATATATATCTTTTGTTTTTTTTTCTCCTCATCCTTCCATCACTGTCTTTTATTGGTTAAATAGACATTCTCTAGAGTAGCATTTTACTTCTCTTGCCATTTCTTTTAATAGATATTTTCTGAGTTATTTTCTTGGTGGTTTACTTGGACATTACAATGCATACCTTATTTAATAGCTGTGTAATTCAGATTAATACTAACCTAATTTTATAGTATATAATAAACTTTTCTCATATTTAACTTTATTCCAACTTCTCTCCACTGTGCTGTTATTGATATTACATCTATATCCATTGTATGCCCATCAACAAAGATTTATAATCATTGTTTTATAAAGTTGTTTTTAAAAGATGATAGGACAAAAAAAGTTACATACAAAAATATATTTATTCTTTGTTCTATATTTACCTATGTAGTTACCTTTACCAAGGCTCTTTATTCTATAGGTGGATTTGAGTTGCAGTCTAGTATTCTTTCATTTCAGCCTGCAAGACTCCCTTTGAAATTTCTTGTAGTGCTGTTCTACTGGCAACAAATTCTCCCAGTTGTTGTTTATCTAAGAATGGCTTAATTTCTTTTTTATTTTTTGAATGATAATTTTGCAGGCTGTAAAATTATGCCATTCAACTGCCTCTTGGCTTCCATGGTTTCTGATGAAAAGTCTTTTGCTAATTTTATTGAGGATGTCTTGCATATGATGATTAATTTCTCTTCTTATTTTTAAGATTTTCTTTATCTTTGGCTTTAAATAGTTTAATTATGATGTCTAGGTGTAGATCTCTTTGAATTGATCCTATGTGCATTTGTTGAACTTCTTGGCTCTATAGATTAATATTTTTCATCAAATTTGGGAAGATTTTAGTAATTATATCTTCACATATTTTCTTCCCCTTTCTTCCTCTTTTCTTGCTCTGTGACTCTCATTGTGCATATATGCCTATACTTAACAGTATTCTACTGGTCTGTGAGGCTCTGTTCATTTCTCTTTTTTCTTTCTGTTCCTGAGATTGGATAATCTCATTTCACCTATCTTCAATTTTACAGATTCTTTCTCCTTACTGCTCAAATATGCTGTCAAACCCTGTTAGTGAAGTTTTCATTCCATTTATTTAATTTTTGATACCAGTTTTTTTGATTCTTTTTACAACTTTGCTCTGTTTATTGATATTCTCTGTTTTGTGAGACATATTTCTCATACTTTCTTTTAGTTCCTTGAACATACTCATAATACCTGACTTAAAGTCTTTGTCTACTAAGTTCAGTGTAAGGGCTTCCTCAGAGATAGTTTCTATTGGCTACTAAGTTTTGCTGCCTATGAGCTAACATTTTCTGTTTCTTTGAATGTCTTGTATTGCCTTTTGCTAACAACTGGATATTTTAAATGATATAATTTGGCACTCTGGAAATCAGATTCCCTTATTTTCCTCAGGGCTTTTTGTTGCTACTGTTTATTTTTATTATTTTTATTTGTTTGTCTATGCTCTTTGGTGTGTGTGTTCACTGAAGTCTATATCAGCTTTGTGGTTGGTTAATAACTATATAGATATTCATAAATGTATGGAACTAATAATTTTGAAATTATTTAAAAAATATTTTTAAAGTATTTTCCAAGGAATTCTGTGTACATGTTGAAGCATGACTTCAACACTCAGCCTGGAACTTGAGAACACTGATTTAACCTTCAAGCTTGCACAGAGCCTCAAGGTTAGTCCAAGGTCAAAGTTTAGAGCATTCCAAGTCTTTTCTTAGTATGTGCACAGCCCTGGGCATGCACACAACCCAATTCGTTGGTGCTGGCCTAGTGGGGTTTTGAAGCATCATAGTGTGATATGAATTGAACATGAAGACATAAGATTAATACTGGTTTTAATTTTTACCAGCTGTTTCATCTGGAGTAAGTAAGTTAACCTCTCAGTGTCAGGAAACTTCTGTATTCCCAGAAATATGTCAGAGCTTTTCAAAGTCCCTATGGACATCACATTCCCCAGATTTTCCTTTTGACCTTTTTCAACTAGCTTATTGTTTGCCCCAACTTATCCACTACCCTCATGGTAGGTACTCAATAAATGTTACCTTCATTCCTCTCCATGTTTACAGACTCTTATCACCCTTATTTTCTTTTATAATACTTGGAAATGGAAGTTTTCTATTCCTGATAACATGGAATATTAATCTCTCTCCATGCAAGCAGGTATTGTTAATGTAGCAAAGTTAAATTTCCTCTGACTGTTTTTGACAAATGCCCTTGGGAAAGTTTTACACACTGGGCAAGGTCTGAGTCAGGTCAAATAAAGACAGCCTTGCAAGAGGGATCTTCTAGTGACCTACCAGACAGGATAATTAATGACAGTTCTCTGGGAATTAGGCTTTGAAGGAGCTTCTACACCATTCTGCCTCCTAAGGTGCCTGCCAAGCTGCTTATTTTCACTGTGATTTCAGGCTATAGATTTTCAAGGCCTCTGTGGAGCTGGAGAGGTATTGGTAGAAATAGGACAAGTGAAAACACCACAAAGCTCACAGTTCTTACTGAGATTCAGCTGTTTTCTTGAATAAATTGCATTGCTGCAAATCCTTGGTTAATTCTAGAGTTCTGAACAAGTTGATTCTCACAATTTTTGCTTGTTACCTTATTGCTTTTATGGAAGAGATAATTTTCAGGGGTCTTTATTTCACTGTTTGTGCTGAGGTCTAAGGATTGCATTTTGAAAAATAAACAGGATTTGGGGAGAAACAGTGATGACAGACTGAGGAGGAAAATGGGAGTTTAAAGAAAATTCTTTAAAATTTTCACTAAGGAAAAACTGTGTTGCACTCCCGTTGAGTAGCAGTAGCATAGACCTTTGCAGCCCCATAGAGTAGCTACTAGACAATTTTGTCTATTTAAATTTAAAGTAATCAAAATTAAATGAAATTTAATATTCATTTTCTCATTCACAGTAGCAAACTATCAAGGGTTTAATAGCCACATGACGTTAGTTGCTACCATTTTAAACAGTGCAGATATAAAATATTTCCATCATAGTAAAATGTTCAATTGGAGAGGGCTGGTCTAGTGCACATGTGAGGTATCATGGTGTGATGTGATTGGAACATCAAGATATAAGATTGAGATTGGTTTTAATATTTATCAGCTATCTCATCTAAAGCAAGTGACCTAATTTATCAGTACTAAGAATCTTTAAACAGTAGAGAGTATGATTGTTTAGTCAAGAAAACACATATGAAAGCATCTTAGCCTGCATTTCAGCATATGGTAGGTACTCAATAATTGTTACCTTCATTCCTCTCCATGTTTACACACTCTTTCCACTCTTATTTTCTTTCGGAATACTTTCAAATGGAAGTTTTCTATTCCTGATAACATGGAATGTTAACCTCTCTCCATGCAAGCAGGTATTTTTATTTTGTTTTTTATTAATAATTTTTAACACCTTTATTGGAGTATAATTGCTTTACAATGGTGTTTTAGTTTCTGCTGTATAACAAAGTGAATCAGCTTTACATATACATATATCCCCACATTCCCTCCCTCTGGCCTTTCCCTCCCATCCTCCTTACCCCACCCCTCTAGGTGGTCACAAAGCACCGAGCCTTTCTCCCTGTGCTATGTGGCTGCTTCCCACTAGCTATCTATTTTACATTTGGTAGAGTATATATGTCCATGCCACTCTTTCGCTTCATCCCAGCTTAACCTTCCTCCTCCCTGTGTCCTTAAGTCCATTCTCTACATCTGCATCTTTATTCCTGGTTTGCCCCTAGATTCTTCAGAACATTTTTTTTTTTTTTTTAGATTCCATATATATGTGTTAGCATACAGTATTTGATTTCTCTCTCTGACTTACTTCACTCTGTATGACAGACACTAGGTCCATCCACCTCACTACAAATAACTCAATTTCGTTTCTTTTTATGGCTGAGTAATATTCCATTGTATATATGTGCCACATCTTCTTTATCCATTCATCTGTCGATGGACATTTAGGTTGCTTCCACGACGTGGATATTGTAAATAGTGCTGCAATGAACACTGTGGCACATGACTCTTTTTGAATTATGGTTTTCTCAGGGTATATGCCCAGTAGTGGGATTGCTGGGTCATATGGTAGTTCTATTTTTAGTTTTTTAAGGAATCTCCATACTGTTCTCCATAGTGGCTATATCAATTCACATTCCCACCAAGAGTGCAAGAGGGTTCCCTTTTCTTCACACCCTCTCCAGCATTTATTGTTTGTAGATTTTTTGATGATAGCCATTCTGACTGGTGTGAGGTGATACCTCATTGTAATTTTGATTTGCATTTCTCTAATGATTAGTGATGTTGAGCATCTTTTCATGTGTTTGTTGGCAATCTGTATATCTTCTTTGGAGAAATATCTATTTAGGTCTTCTGCCCAATTTTGGATTGGTTTTTTTTTTTTTTTTTTTTGATATTGAGCTGTATGAGCTAGCTGTTTGTATATTTTGAAGGTTAATCCTTTGTCAGTTGCTTTGTTTGCAAATATTTTCTCCCATTCTCAGGGTTGTCTTTTCATCTGAATTATGGTTTCCTTTGTTGTGCAAAAGCTTTTAAGTTTCATTAGGTCCCATTTGTTTATTTTTGTTTTTATTTCCATTTCTCTAGGTGGTGGGTCAAAAAGGATCTTGCTGTGATTTATGTCATAGAGTGTTCTACCTATGTTTTCCTCTAAGAATTTTATAGTGTCTGACCTTATATTTAGGTCTTTAATCCAATTTGAGTTAATTTTTGTGTATGTTGTTAGGGACTGTTCTAATTTCATTCTTTTACATGTAGCTGTCCAGTTTTCCCAGCACCACATATTGAAGAAGTTGTCTTTTCTCCACTGTATATTCTTGCCTCTTTTATCAAAGATAAAGTGACCACATCTGCATGGGTTTATCTCTGGGATTTCTATCCTGTTCCATTGATCTATATTTCGGGTTTTGTGCCAGTACCATACTGTCTTGAATTACTGTAGCTTTGCATATAGTCTGAAACCAGGTTGCCTGATTCCACCAGCTCCGTTTTCTTTCTCAAGATTGCCTTGGCTAATCGGGGTCTTTTGTATTTCCAGACAAATTGTGAATATTTTTGTTCTAGTTCTCTGAAAAATGCTTTTGTAGTGTGATAGCGATTGTACTGGATCCGTGGATTGCTTTGGGCAGTATAGTCATTTTCACAGTGTTGACTCTTCCAATCCAAGAACATGGTATATCTCTCAATCTGTTTGTATCATCTTTAATCTTTTTCATCAGTGTCTTATAGTTTTCTACATACAGGTCTTTACTCTCCTTCAGTAGGTTTATTCCTAGGTACTTCATTCTTTTTGTTGTAATGGTAAATGGGAGTGTTTCCTTAATTTTTCTTTCAGATTTTTCATCATTTCTGTATAGTAATGCAAGAGATTTCTGTGCATTAATTTTGTATCCTGTTACTTTACCAAATTCATTGATTAGCTCTAGTAGTTTTCTGGTGGCATCTTTAGGATTCTCTATGTATAGTATCATGTCATCTGCAAACAGTGACAGCTTTACTTCTTCTTTTCTGACTTGGATTCTTTTATTGCCTTTTCTTCTCTGATTGCTAAGGCTAAAACTTCCAAAACTATGTTGAATAATAGGGGTAAGAGTGGACAACCTTGTCTTGTTTCTGATCTTAGTGGAAATGGTTTTAGTTTTTCACCATTGAGAATAATGTTGGCTGCGGATTTTTCAAATATAGCCTTTATTATGTGTCAAATATGGCCTTATTATGAGGTAAGTTCCCTCTATGCCTACTGCCTGGAGGGTTTTTATCATTAATGGATGTTGAATTTTGTCAGAAGGTTTTTCTGCATCTATTGAGATGATCATATGGTTTTTATCCTTCACTTTGTAATATGGTGTATCACACTTATTAATTTACATATATTGATGAATCCTTGCATTCTTGGAATAAACCCTACTTGATCATGGTGTATGATCCTTTTAATGTGCTGTTGGATTCTGTTTGCTAGTATTTTGTTGAGGATTTTTACATCTATGTTTATCAGTTATATTGGCCTGTAGTTTTCTTTTTTTGTGACATCTTTGTCTGGTTTTGGTATCAGGGTGATGGTGGCCTCATAGAATGAGTTAGGGAGTGTTCCTCCCTCTGCTATATTTTGGAAGAGTTTGAGAAGGATAGGTGTAAGCTCTTCTCTAAATGTTTGATAGAATTTGCCTGTGAAGCCATCTGGTCCTGGGCTTTTTTTTGTTGGAAGATTTTCAATCACACTTTCAATTTCAGTGCTTGTTATTGGTCTGTTTATATCTTCTATTTCTTCTTGGTTCAGTCTCGGAAGGTTGTGCTCTTCTAAGAATTTGTCCATTTCTTCCAGGTTGTCCATTTTATTGGCATATAGTTGCTTGTAGTAATCTCTCATGATCCTTTGTTTCTCTGCAGTGTCAGTTGTTACTTCTCCTTTTTCATTTATAATTCTGTTGATCTGAGTCTTCTCCCTTTTTTTTTTGATGAGTCTGGCCAGTGGTTATCAGTTTTTTTTATCTTCTCAAAGAACCAGCTTTTCATTTTATTGATCTTTACTATTGTTTCCTTCATTTCTTTTTCGTTTATTTCTGATATGATCTATATGATTTCTTTCCTTCTGCTAACTTCGGGCTTTTTTGTTGTTGTTGTTGTTGTTCTTTCTCTAATTACTTTATTTGTAAGGTTAGGTTTTTTATTTGAGATTTTTCTTTTTTCTTGAAGTAGGGTTTTATTGCTATAAATGTCCCTCTTAGAACTGCTTTTGCTGCATCCCATAGGATTTGGGTCCTCGTGTTTTCATTATTATTTGTTTCTAGTATTTTTTTATTTCCTCATTGACTTCTTCAGTGATTGCTTGGTTATTTACTAGTACATTGTTTAGCCTCCATGTGTTTGTATTTTTTACAGTGTTTTTCCCTGTAATTGATATCTAGTCTCATAGCATTGTGGTTGGAAAAGATACTTGATACGATTTCAGTTTTCTTAAGTTTACCAAGGCTTGATTTGTGACCCAAGATATGTTCTATCCTGGTGAATGTTCCATGAGCACTTGTGACGAGAGTGTATTCTGTTATTTTTGCATGGAATGTCCTATAAATATCAAATAAGTCCATCTCCTATAAATATCAAATAAGTCCATCTTGTTTAATGTGTCATTTAAAGCTTCTGCTTCCTTATTTATTTTCTGTTTGGATGATCTGTCTATTGCTGAAATTTGGGTGTTAAAGTCCCCTACTATTATTGTGTTAATGTTGATCTTCCCTTTTATGGCTGTTAGCATTTGCCTTATGTATTGAGGTGCTCCTTTGTTGGGTGCATAAATATTTACAATTGTTATATCTTCTTCTTGCATTGATCCCTTGATCATTATGTAGTGTCTTTCTCGGTCTCTTGTAAGTCTTTATTTTAAAGTCTATTTTGTCTGATATGAGAATTGCTACTTCAGCTTTCTTTTGATTTCTATTTGCATAGAATAATTTTTTCCATCCCCTCACTTTCAGTGTGTATGTGTCCCTAGGTCTGAAGTGGGTCTCTTGTAGATAGCATATAGATGGGTCCTATTTTTGTATCCATTCAGCCAGTCTATATCTTGGATGGAGCATTTAATCCATTTACATTTAAGGTAATTTTCGATATGTATGTTCCTATTACTGTTTTCTTAATTGTTTTGTGTTTGTTTTTGTACATCTTTTCCTTCTCTTGTGTTTTTGCCTAGAGAAGTTCCTTTAACATTTGTTGTAAAACTGGCTTGGTGGTGCTGATTTCTCTTAGCTTTTGCTTGTCTGTAAAGGTTTTAATTTCTCTTTCAAATCTGAATGAAATCCGAGCTGGGTAGAGTAGTCTTGTAGGTTTTTCGCTTTTGTCACTTTAAATATTTCCTGCTACTCCCTTCTGGTTTGCAGAGTTTCTGGTGAAAGATCATCTCTTAACCTTATGGGGATTCCTTTGTATGTTATTTGTTGCTTTTCCCTTACTGCTTTTAATATTTTTTCTTTGTATTTAATTTTTAATAGTTTGATTAGTATGTGTCTTGGCGTGTTTCTCCTTGGATTTATCCTATATGGGACTCTCTGCATTTCCTTGACTTGATTGACTATTTCCTTTACCATATTAGGGAAGTTTACAACTATAATCTCTTCAAATATTTTCTCAGTCCCTTTCTTTTTCTCTTCTTCTTCTGCGACTCCTATAATTCGAATATTGGTGAGTTTAATGTTGTCCCAGAGGTCTCTGAGACTGTCTTCAATTCTTTTCATCCTTTTTTCTTTATTCAGCTCTGCAGTAGCTATTTCCACTGTTTTATCTTCCAGGTCACTGGAAGATATCCATTCTTCTGCCTCAGTTATTCTGCTATTGATTCCTTCTAGAGCATTTTTAATTTCATTTATTGTGTTTTTCATCATTGTTTGTTTGCTTTTTAGTTCTTCTAGGTCCTTGTTAAATGTTTCTTGTATTTTCTCTATTCTCTTTCTAAGATTCTGGATCATCTTTACTCTTATTACTCTGAATTCTTTTTCAGGTAGACTGCCTATTTCCTCTTCATTTGTTTGGTCTGGTGAGTTTTTACTTTGCTTCTTCATCTGCTGTGTATTTCTCTCTCTTCTCATTTTGCTTAACTTACTGTGTTTGGGGTCTCCTTTTTGCAGGCTGCTGGTTTGTAATTCCCATTGTTTTTGGTGTCTGCCTCCAGTAAGGTTTGTTCAGTAGGTTATGTAGGCTTCCTGGTGGAGGGGACTGGTGCCTGTGTTCTGGTGGATGAGGCTGGATCTTGTCTTTCTGGTGGGGACGACTGCATCCTGTGGTGTGTTTTGGGGTGTCTGTGAACTTAGTATAATTTTACTCAACCTCTCTGCTAATGGGTGGGGTTGTGTTCCTGTTTTGCTAGTTGTTTGGCCAGTGTTACCAGCACTGGAGCTTGCTGGTAGTTGAGTGGAGCTGTGTCTTAGCCATGAGACAGAAGTCTCTGGGAGAGCTCTCACTGACTGATATTACATGGGGTCAGGAGGTCTCTGGTTGTCGAATGTCCTGAACTCAGCTCTCCCACTTCAGAGGCTCAGGCCTGACACCCAGCTGGAGCACCAAGACCCTGTGAGCCACACGGCCAAGTACTTGGGGGAGTTTCTTGCCTTTTGGGAAGTCTGAGTTCTTCTACCAGCGTTCAGTAGGTGTTCTGTAGGAGTTGTTCCACATGTAGATGTATTTTTGATGAATTTGTGGAGAGGAAGGTCATCTCCACATCTCACTCTTCTGCCATCTTGAAGGTCCTCTGCAGGTATTGTTAAGGTAGCAAATAGAAAATAATATGGACAGTCAACAACCTTCAGAGACAGAGAGGGGGGTCACCTTTCCTAAGTGATCAATTTCTTTACTTGAGGAGGGTAAGATTTGACCTCAATGTGGGTCCCCTCTGTGGTTACTCCAGCTCTTATGGATCTAGAAAGAACCATAGAATCGGACAAAACAGCTCCTCCTTTGGACTGAACCATTCACCATTTTGTGGCATTACTCTCTCCTTATAAGAAAATCCCATCCCTCCCAAGCTGTCTTGGATGACAATCTGCAAACCTGTTGCCATTTACAGAGACATTTTTCTATAAATAAATAATGTTTTATCTTTTATACTTAAACAGTCATCATTTATTTAAAATTTCAATTTAACAAAATACTAATCCTGGTTATTTGAACAGTTTTTACACCTCCCATTTGTTAAGAAATGAGAAATGTATCTGCCTTGTTGATAATAAAAATATACTCTTTCATTGTAATAGTTCTTCCTTAAAATCCTTAAAGTAGAAGAAATAGAGCCAGACACTAAAAGCAATGGATTCTTTACTAGTGGTTCTTAATGGCCATTTCATGTCTGAAGGAAAATGAATATTTCTTACAGGAGAATTCTCTGTATTTATTAAGAAAGGAAAAGGCTGTCAATAGTGATATAACTTCCTTATTAATCTAGAATTGCATAGTGAAGATGCACATCAGCTTTTCTAGAAACTAAACTCTCAAAAGATGTAGCAATAATGTGGAACACTTTCTCAACTCTCTTCTGAAAAAATAAAAGAGGCCATGCTTATTATAGCTTCATGTCAAGCTGAGAGCTCTTGAGTGAAGTTTTTTTTTAAAAGTTTGGGACTAGGAGATTCCAAAGAGTAATGAAATCTATACATTTTTCTTGAAGGAAAAATTGTGTAGAAAGTTTTTTCAGTGAATCAAAACTACAATTTTCAATATGCTGGAAAACTGCTACATTTTTGTTCAATTACATAATAAAGTATGACTTTATTCTACATTAATTCACGATTCTCAACATTTAAGATGACTTTTTTGACCATCATCTGTCTTCTTCATTATGCTTTGAAAGACGATTAAAATTTCTACTAGTTATCTCAATTTAACAAATATAGAGACTGCAAAGCAATAGCCAAGTACTTGAGCTGAGGAATAAAGGCAGTTTCCCTGGGAAAGGAAAGAGGAGTTAGCATCATAATTAATATTCTGAAATGTCACATAGGGATTGCTGCTCATCTAACTGACTCTGTAAGGTGTACTGGTTGCTCTTCCACAAATTAAAAGCAAGAGGGGATAACAGGGAAAGGGGAAGGAAAAAGCAGATTAAAAAGCAAACAATAACTCAGAAGAAGTGTAATAGGGTCCATTGGGTCTGTCACAAGGGGAGAGTCACACTTCGAATCTGTGCTAGTGCATATGGACCTCACCATCTCTTTGTCTTTGTAGAATTCAAAGTGAGAAGAAAAAAAATAACAATAAGAGATAATGGTAGAAAGAAGGTCCAGCAGGGATTTTGTTGAGCTAACTTCAGTTAGAATTAGGGTAGCCATTAGGGATTCCCCATTGAATTGATGAGACTCTGGAGTTAAAGATTACTGGTCAGTATTTTGCTCTTTGCTCTCTAGAATTAGGTACAATTATAACCCTATATGATTGTGCATTAGCTTAGCTTTTTAAAAAGGCCATCTGAAGATAACACTCTTTGTTTTGAAACTTTTGATTTCTCTTTTTACCCAGGTACTTTGCCATATTTATGGACTTTTGGTATTCCTCTGATTCACTGATGGTGGATTTAGGGTGTAATTCAATGATTACCTTGTACAGAATGCAGAATGAAACCTGGCCCTAATGTAGAACATATATTTATGGTGGGTGGTATAGCTGTAGGCTACTGAGAGCTCACGTAAAAATATATATGTTGCAACCTTGGTGGCTAAACTGGGACAGAAGTTAGACTTCTTCCTTTATAATATATCCACTACTTTTTTAAAGAGTCATATGCTACTTTGGAGAAAGAAATAAGACCCAAGGTAGGAGGATTATTACGAAACTTTGTAATAAAAGGAGTTTTGAAATTTCTGAAAGTCTTGGTCAAAAATATATGCTTTTGAATTGAGGTGCAGACATCTCTACCCTCGACCCTGATTTAGTAGATATTATAACATCAAAAATATCATAAATTTCTGTCATCCAGATTAATATCTGTATTCTCTACATCTTTGCTACTCAAAATGTGGTCTTAAAAATCTACATCATTGTCATCACCCAAGGGTTTATGAGAAATGCAAGCTTCACTCTAGACCTACTGTATTAGAAACTGCATTTTAAAATGACCTCCAGGTCATTTGAATATACGTTTGGCAACACTGGTCTATATTAACATAGCCCTCTGAGGGACCATAGTTACTTAGTAAGGACTTAGTCCTGGTATCCATGCATGAACAGATTGGAGAAAGGTTTCTTCAGCAAAGGAGAAATGATGGTTAAGCTAGATGACTCTGAGAAGGTTTTCCTGCCCATATCCCAGACAGTGTGAATGCTGAAATGAGGAACAGCCTTGGGGAAGAACAGAACTTCCTGCTTCAGTGAAGATACATTTAGAGTAGGTTTTAAATGAGAACTAAATTCATCAGTGTTCGTGAAGGTCTGAGAAAGTTGTAGGGTTCTAGGGTTAGTATCGACAAGAACTATGCTATTTAAGATTTTCCACATGGCCCAGAAAAGAGCCCCTGTGATAACAACTATTCATGTGCCAAGTGGCCTAAGAGTTATTCATGTCTGTATATGCACGGTGTTTGAAGAAAATAACCCATTTTCCGTCTTTTGAGTATCTGCTTATATTTCAGATATGATCAGCTACTGAAAAAAATACAACAGCGATTTTGCTTGATACTGCTAACATAGCCCCCTATATTTCTATGTCATAAATTTTGTATGCTTCTAATGATTGAATTATGACTGGTAAGTCTCCCTGCTTGTTTTGACTTTAAGTTCCATGAGGTCAACGGCTCTCTTGGTTGTGTTAACCACTACATTTCCAGTGGAGTTTTTGGAACCTGGATGTAATTGATATTTGTTGATGTGCAGGAGATAAGTGATCATTATGTATGATGGAAGAAGAGCAGAGACTTGAAAACTTATAGAGAGGAGGACATCTGAGGGATGAGCAGGACAAGTGAGGGAGCACATGAGTACTTGAAGAGAAGGCTGGAGTTGAAGTGTTAGAGTAGAGTGAAGAGGCGGTGATGGGAAGGAAATCAGTAGAAGACTGGGATGGGCTTACGTGCTGGAGAGTAGAGATAAGAGAGATGTTTCTCCTGCTGTCATTACTTAAGGGAAAAAAATTTAATTTTGCAAACCAAGGATAGCTTAAAATAAAGAGGCATGTCCTGTCTCACTCACCAGTCATACCATATATACAATGTGTTTAATTATTTCACTGACTCGCATGAAAATTTGCTGGTCTTTCACTGGACTTACTAAATGTGATTTGCAGTAGTTTGGGTTATCATTTTATTATATTTTGTTTAAAATATTATTGAACAAAATCAATAACAGTATGATAAGGAAAAAAAAATCCTTAAGCAGAATGAAGAAATTAACAGGCAGGTGAATTAATTAACACCAATTTCAAGCAAAGAAATGCAGCATTAATTATTCTATATCATTACAGATTGCTTGGGAAATGGGTGCATTTATTTACCATTATTAACAGTTTTCATTACTAAAACAGCAACACAATGTATTCTTAAAAATGTTCAGCATTAGATACTATTCTTTGCTGTATTTAGAACCCTTGATATGTACGAAGTTCTCTGCACTCAGTCTGTAAACAAATTACTTGGTTTTCAGGGTGGATAAGTGAACGCATGGAGGGGCATTGGAAGAAGTCCCAGAGGCATTTGCTCAAGAATGAGGATCTGAGATCCACTTGTATATACATATATATGTTTGTAAAAACTTTACTCTGAACTTCACACTGTAAGTCAACATCAGACGTTTGATTTGATGGAAAGACAACACATAGGTTGGAATTAGGGGGCCTAGATTTTGGGCTTCTCTCTGCCACAAAGAGGCTGTGAAGCCTTGGACAGGTAAGTCCCCAATCTGGGCATGAGTCTCCCCATTTGTAAAATTTTTTTTTATTTTTTTTTTAAACCCATTTGTAAAATTTTTGCATTTAACAAGGAAATTTCTCAAATCTCTTCTTGCTCTGATTTATTATGTTACCAATTGTGGAAAAGGTATAGATTCTTAATGCTTTTTTCATAATTATATGGCACTCTGCATTTATAGATATTGTGAGATGTTGCCTCATTTAGTTTTTATGTCAATGTTTTCTTTAGGATGGTGGGTTGAGAGAACTGTTTTTTTCCTTTTCTAGTAAATTTTGTTTTTGAAAATAAGGACACACACAAACATATATAGTACTACTAAATTTTAGAGAACTAGAACGCATTTAATCCTCATCATTTTCTAATTATAATTGTAGGCAATAACTCTATTGACTTGGACATACGTTGTTAGAGAAGCATTTGATTTGTGATTCAAAATGCTTTGGGCACCTTGAAACATAGTTGCTAGGAAGCGTCACAAAGATGAAAATATGGTTATGCAATGTGTGTTCATTTCTGCAAGTTTTCAACCCTTTAGTGATCAAAGTTCTGGCTATCATGCTCTTCTCTGGAGCAACTGACTTTCAAAAGACATCAGAAAGAACTCTTGTGAGTTTTAAACTTCTTGTAAAACTCACCTGCTCCTGATATATGTCATCTTTCTGTATTACATACAAAGCCCAAGTTTCCTCCACCACTATATTTCTGATTATTGTGCACTATAATATTGTTGTTGCCGTTATAAGCTTGATATTGCTGTACCTAGCTTAGCATAAGCATCTCATAAATGTAAATTTCCATTACCCAAAGTTTTAATATGCTCTTATTCCACATAATATTACAACATCAATCCCTGTTTTAATAATCAGTGCTCATGATGTTAATTAACATGCAATTACTACTGCAATTAGATAACTCTTGGATTTAAAGGGCGATTTCCTTTTATCTTAATATTAAGAAAAACATATTGATAATTGTGATCATCCAGCATTTATGTGCTAGTAGTTTCTATACAATCAGGTTTTTTTGAAGGGCTATTTAACGTAAGAAATAATCTGGCATTTAACTAGTAAATTATTTTCTGGTGTATGTGAAAATTTTACAAAGAACTGCAGTTATGCATATGGCAATGGTAGCTAACTTAAGACAAAATATTTTTAGGCTGTAAATCCTGCCTCCCAAAATATCTCCCTTCTGTTTAAAGTCTTCTTTTATTGTATCCAATGTAAGTTGATTATTGACCTTCTTGCTGTAACTCTTCTGTCACTAAATTCTACCTGTAAATGCTTATATTCTCTTCTGTCACTAAATGTCATTATTTGATATGTGTATCTTCACTTTTATTGTTATTTTACAAAATTCTCCCCAACTTGACTGTAAGACTCAAGAGGATAGGGACTGCATCACATATGGAATTTTATTGTTGTCACAGACCCTAAAAAAAAACAAAATACACAGAGATAGGCTATTAATTAACCTTTGTTAGTGATGAACATCATTCCTGCATTTAGATCTCATCTACACATGAGCTCTGAGGCAAAACAGACTTTTAAGGGAAAGACTATAAGATATGGAGCCAGAAAGATATGGTTATTTCTTTTAGTTAAGATTTTAATGATGTATAGCATACACATTGTAATGCACACAATCATAAGTGTTCAATTCAATGCAGTTTCACAAAGTGAACATAACTGTGTACCCATGTTCTGGGCCAAAAAATAGAATTTTACTTCTTCAGAAGCCTGCCTTGAACCCCTCCCCATTACTACCCTCTCCTCCCCAAAGGTAACCATGTTCTTTTCTATCAACACTGAGTAGTTTTCTTGTGAACTTGGTATATACTGAGTCATAAAGTATAGATGCTTTTGCTTTTTTTTTTCACTTAATGTTATGTTTGTGAGATGTATTCATGTTTGTATGTGTTGTTGCATATAACAAAAGTACCTTATTTTTGTAAGTAGACCACAATTTATTTATCTAATCTACAGTTGATAGAAATGTAGATATTTTCCAGTCTTTAACATTTACCAGTGTTGCTAATAAACATTTCAGTATATGTTTTTGTTGAACATATTTACACATGTAGGTCAGATGTATATTTTGAGATAGATTTGCAGGATCAGGGAGTATGTATATTTTCAAACTTAGGAGGTAATGCTAAGTTTTAAGAGGGGTTGTAACAATTTACACTCCACTAGCAATGCATGACAGACCCATATGCTCACCAACACTTAACCTTAACAGATATTTTTATTTTAGCTATAGTAGTTGGGGGGCTGTAGTCACAGCACATCTAGTTTTAATTTACATTTCCCTCATGGCTGATAAAAGTGAATACATTTTCATGTTTACTAGATATTTGGTTATCCTGGTTTGTGTAGCATTTTGTTCACTTTTTTATTGAGCATTTTACTTCTCATAGATCTGTATTATCTCTTCATATATTTTAATACAAAACCTTCATATGTTATATATTTTGAAAATATACCCTCAAACTGAGTTATTTATAAGTGTATTGTTTAATTTCCCAATAGTTGGGAATTTTCTACTCATCCATTTTGAATGTTTATTTTTAGCTTAGTTCCACTGTTAACACAAAATATGCTCTGCATGGTTTCAATGCTTTGAAATTTGTTGGGAATTTCTTTATAGATCAATATATGATCAATTTTGGTGAATATTCTAAGAGCAAATATAAATTCTGATGCTTTTGTGTGCACTGTTTTAAATCAATTTTTAATCATAAATGTATATACATATTAAACCTATCATAGTATATGTATATTAATGTCCTAATATACAGATATTAACCAAATATATACCTATATACAGAAACATATAAATGTATATGTGTGTGTGTACACATGCTTACTGTTTTTGTTTATATTTGCAGTTCTTTTCATTTAGAATTTTAATTAATATATTTCATTGTTCTGGCTTCCATCATTTCTCTTGGGAAGTCTTATTTTAGTTTTATTATTGTTCCTTTGAATGTAATATGTCTTTTTTTCTCTTTTATAAGACTTTTTCTCATCTTGTTTTGTGTTAGTGTTACTCTGATGTACATACATTTTATTTTCTTTTGATTCATCCTACTTAGTTTGTAACATTTTTTGAATGTGGCTTGACTGATTTTTTTCAATTTCACAGAATTTTCAGCCACTATCTCTTTTAAACACAATCTCTCTCTTCCTACTCTTTCAGTGCTTCAATTATAAATAATTAAATTATTAATCATTAGTTAATTGATAATTAATTAATTTGCATATGTTAAAACTTTTTATCATGTATCATAGGTTTCTTACTCTTTTTTAAATTTTTCATCCTTTTCATTATTCATGCCTCTATTTAGTTTCTTCTGACATCTTTTAACTAATGGTATTTTCTTCTATGACTGAGTTTAAACCCATCTATTGGTTTTATTTTCAGTTGTCATACCTTTTAATTCCATAGTTTCCTTTTTTAAAATTTAGTTTTAAATCTTTATTGAGAGATAATTGACATAAAATAATTTGCATATATTTAAAGTCTATAATTTGATGTTTTGCTCTATGCGTAACGTGTAGCATTGCCAAAATCAAGACAATGAACATATTCTTTACACTCTAACTTCCTTGTGCATCTTTATAATCACTTTCTTGTGTCTTGTTTTCTCCATCATCAAGCAACCACTGACTGGCTTTATGTCACAATAGAACAATTTTCAATTTCTAGATTTTTTTTTTAAATTAGCTATATGATATGTACTTTTTTGTCTTTTAACTATTTTTGTTGTGGTTAAAAAAAGCTTAGCATAAAACTTACCCTTTTAACTATTTTTAAGTGTACAGTTCTCTGACATTAAGTACATTCACATTCCTGTACAACCATCACCACCATCCATCTCCAGAACTTTTTCATCATCCTAAACTAAAAACTCTGTACCTCTTAAATAGTAACTCTCTAATTCCTGGCGACCACTATTCTATTCTCTGTTTCTATGAATTTGACTATTCTAGGTAACTCATATATGATACTTTGTATATTTGTCCTTTTTTGTCTGGCTTATTTTACTTACTATAATGTTCTCAAGGTTAATCTGGATTGTAACATGAATCAGAACTCCATTGCTTTTCTTTCCTTCCAGTTTTATTGAGATATAATTGACATATAGCACTGTATATGTTTAAGTTGTACAGCCTTATTATTTGACTTACATACATAATGAAATGATTATCACAATAAATTTGGTGAATAGCCATCATCTCAGAGAGATACAAAATTAGAGAAATAGAAAACAAAGTTTTCCTTATGATGAGAACTCTTAGGGTTTACTCTCTTACCTTTCATATATAGCACACAGCTCTGTTAATTATATTCATCATGTTGTACACTGCATCCCTAGTACTTGTTTATCTTATAAATGAGAGTTTGTGCATTTTGACAGCCTTCACCCAATTCTTCATCCCTCCACTCCACCCTTACCTCTGGTAACCACATATCTGATCTCATTTTCTATGAGTTTGTTTTTAAAGTATAAATAACTTACAATACTATGTTATTTCCTAATATACAACATAGTGATTCAATATTTCTATACATTTCTAAATGATGACCACGATAAGTCTAGTAACCATGTGTCATCATAAAAAGACATTACATAATTATTGACTATATTCCCCATACTATGCATTTCATACCTGTGACTCCTTTATTTTGAAACTGGAAGCTTGTACTTCTTAATCTCCCTCACGTACTTCTCTTCTCCTCCAAACCCCCTCTCTTGAATTGAAGCGAGAAAAAGCAGACATTTTTGCTTCACCCTGATTTTAGGAAGAACTCATTTGTCTTTCACTACTAAGTAAGATGTTGGTTGTAAGGGCTTTGTTGTTGTTGTTGTTTTTATAGATGTTATTTATCAGGTTAAAGTTGTTATCTTCTATTCCTAGTTTGTTGACTTTTTATGAAGAATAGCTGTTGGATTTTTTTCAAGTGATTTTTCGCTCTATTGAGATTATCAGGTTTTTTTCCCTTTGGTTTTTTGATATAGTGAATTTTATGCACTGATTTTTAAATGTTAAAACAATTTTCTATTCCTAGAATAAATCCCATTGGTCATGATATGTTATGTTTACTATGTATTGAAAAATTCCTTTGTTATACTTTTGTTACAAATTTTTGCTCTGATGACCATGAGGGATATTGGTCGGTGATTTTATTTTTGTGTAATGTTTTTGTATATTTCTGTTGTTAGAGTACTGCTTATATCATATGAGTTGAGAAGTATTCTATTCTCTTCAGATTTTTGGAAGAGTTTGTGTAGAATTGGGTATTATTTTTTAAATCCTTGGTATATTTTACCTGTGAAATCCTCTGTGTATTCTGCTGCTATTACATATATTTTTCTATAATAGTCAATTCTAACAAATTCATGGATAGTGCTGTTCAAGTCTTCTATCTTTACTGATTTTGTCTATTTTTGTTGATGTCTTCAATTAATATTTAGATTTGTGCATTTCAACTTTCAGTTTTATCACTTTATGCCATATGTATTTTGAAGTTCTGTTATTAGGTCCATAAACATTTAGGTTTGTTTTAAGGAATTGATTTCTCTATCATTATGAAATGACCTTCTTTACCTCTGATAATATTCTTTGCAGTGAAATCTACTTCTGATATTAATAAAGCCAATCCAGCTTTATTTTAATTAGTGTTAGGATAGTATACCTTCTTTCTTATTCCTTTACTTTTAAACTGTTCATTTCTTTATATTTAAAATGGGCTTATTGCAGTCATCATGTAGTTAGATGTTCCTCTTGCATTCAATCTGACAATTTCTCTTTTCTGTTTCGGGCTTTGATACCATGTGAAGATTAATACAGTTAGTTTTAAGTAAACTTAAACGTTATGTATAACTGGAGTGTCTGAAAAAAAGGGAAAATATTTGAAAAAATAATGGCCAATTTCTTTTCCAAATTTAATGAAAATCGTTAACCCACAGATCTAAGAATCCTAACACACCCCAATCACAATAAACATGAAGAAAACTACACTGAGACATAATAAAATTGTTAAAAATCAGAATCTTAAAAACACCTTTTAATTGTATTCAAGACAGTGTCTTCTTTTCTATTCACAGAGAAGAAAATTTTAATTTTAATGAAGCCCAGCTTATCAATTCTTTCTTTCATAAATTGTTGCTTTGTTGTTGTATCTAAAAAGTCTTAGCCAAACTCAAGGTCATAGAGAATTTCTTTACTGCTATCTTCTAAAAGCTTTATAGTTTTTTGCTTTACATTTGGATCTATGATCCATTTTGGGTTAATTTTTGTATAGCTGTAAGTTCTGTGCCTAGATTACTTTTTCTACATGTCAACATTCAGTTGTTCTAGCATCATTTTTCTGAAAAGACTATCTTTTCTCCATTGTATTGTCTTTGCCACTTTGTTAAAGATTAGAAGACTATATTTATGTATGTCTATTTATGGGCTCTTAATTCTGTTCTATTAATTTATTTATCTGTTCTTTGGCTAATACCATGCTGTCTTGATTACTGTAGCTTTATAGTAAGTCTTGAAATTGGGTAGTATCTGTACTCCAATTTTGTTCTTCTCTTTCAACAATATTGTTTTCACTATTCTAGGTCTTTTCTATCTCCAAAAACTTTAAAATCATTTTGTCAATATTCACAAAATAACTTTTTGGGGTTTTCATTTGGATTGCATTGAATTTATAGACCAAGTGGAAAGGACTGACATCTTGATAATGTTGAGTCTTTCTACCCATGTACATGGATTATCTCCCCATTTATCTCTTTGGTATCTTTCATCAGAGTTTTGAATTTTTCCTCATATGGATCTTGTACTTATGTTGTTAGATTTATACATAAGTATTTTATTTGGGGAGGTGCTACTGTAAATGTTATTGTGCTTTTAATTTCAAATTGTGCATTGCTTGTATATAGAAAAGCAATTGACTTTTGTAAGTTAATCTTGTCTCCTGTAACCTTGGTATAATCACTTGCTAATTACATGTTTTTTTTGTTGTTGTTGCTGTTGCTGACTTTTTCAGATTTTCATTTCTCTTTTAGACTATCATATCTTCTGTGAAGAAAGACAGTTGTATGTCTTCCTTCCTGTTCTGCATACCTTTTATCATCTTATTATATTAGGTAAGACAGTGTGATGGAAAAATCAGTGTGAAAGCTAACATCCTTGCCTTGTTCCAGATGCTAATGGGAAATCTTTGTGTTTCTCATCATTAATTAGGATGTTAGCTTTTTTTTTTTTTTTTTTGTAGGATAGTCTTTATCACCTTGACAAAGTTTCCCTCTATTTGCAGCTTACTGAGAATGTTTGTCATTAGTGGGTGTTGGCTTTTGCCAAATGCTTTTTCTACATCCATTTTTATGACCAAGTGTTTTTTTTTTTTGTTTTTTTTTTTCTTAGCCTGTTGATGTGATCAATTACATTAGCTGATTTTGAACGTTGAACCAGCCTTGTATACCTGGGGTAAATCCCACTTGATTGTGGTGTATAATTATTTTTAACATTGTAAGATTTGATTTGCAATATTTTATTGAGTATTTTTGCATCTATGTTCATGAGAGATATTGGTCTGTAGTTTTCTTTCCTTCTGATTTCTTTGTCTGGTTTTAGTATTAGGGTAACACTCACTTCACAAAATGAGTTAGAAAGTATTCCTTCCACTTCTATAGTTTCTTCCTTAAATGTTTGGTATGATTCACCAGTGAACTCATTTGGGCCTGATGCTTTCTGTTTTGGAAGGTTATTAGTTATTGATTCAGTTTCTTTAATAGATATATTTATTCAGATTTTCTATTTCCTCTTGTGTGAATTTTGGCAAATTGTGTCATTCAAGGAATTGGTCCATTTTACTTAGGTTACCAACTCTGTGGGCATAGAGTTGTTCATAGTATTCCTTGATTGTCCTTTTAATGTTCATGGGCTCTCAAGTGATGTCCCCTCTTTCATTTTTGGTAGTAATGATTTGTGTCCTCTCTTTTTTTCTTAGCCTGTCTAGAGGCTTATCAAATTTATTGTTCTTTTCAAGGAACCACTTTTTGTTTCATTGATTTTCTCTATTGATTTCCTGTTTTCAGTTTCATTTACTTCTGCTCTAATTCTTATTGTTTCTTTTCCTGCTTATTTTGATTTTAATATTTCTACTTTAATTTAATTAAAGTTTTATGGCAGACATAGTATAAATCTGTTAAGGTGTGTTTTATGGTCTAGAATGACGTGCATCTGGGTGAATGTTTCATGTGAGCCTGAGAAGAATATGTATTCAGTTGGTGGATGAATTTTAGTCTATAGATGCCCATTAAGTTCAGTTATTGATGATGTTGTTAAATTCAATTATGTCTTTACTGATTTTATGTCTGATGGATCTGACATTTCTGATAAGAGGGGTTTTGAAGTAGCCAAGTATAATATTGAATTCATCTATTTCTCCTTGTAGTTTTTGCCTCACGTATTTGTATACTCTCTTGCTAGGCACATAGATATTGAGGATTATTATATCTTGGAGAATTGACTCCCTTATCATTATACAATGCTCCTCTTTATCTCTGATAACTTTCTTGGCTCTCAAGTCTACTCTATCTGAAATTAATATAGGTTTCCTGATTACTGTTAGAATGGTATATTTTTCAATTCATTGACTTTAATTTTTATTTTTTCATAAGCATTATTTTTTTCTAATTCTTTCAGGTTATTTCTTCTTAGACGTTGGGCAGTTTTCTTACAAGCGTGTATTGATCAGTAAACTGTTGAATACTCAAGGGGAGCTGGGCTTCTGTAGACACCTGGAGTCCCAGGTATAATCCTCTCTCTGTGTAGCTCTATCTTTTCTAGTACTCTGCCGTGAAAACTCTAGTCTCCTTGGTCTCCCCTGACTTTCAGGCCTAAATGCAGTGTGTCTCTTAGTTTCTTCCCAGGCTCCTTTTTCTTGTGCTGCAGCCTAGAATCTCTCTCAAGGAAGCAATATGGGCAATTATAGGCCTTCCCTTGTTTTATTCCTGACTCTTAGGAATCACTGTCCTTCATTATTGCTGTCCAATGTCTTAAACATCATGTTTTCTCTGATATTTGGCTCCTTTTTAAAATTGTTTCCAGTGGGATGTCATATGTGATTCATGCTTCTTCAATTTGTTCTGAAGTAGAAGCCATGCATTCTGTAATTGTTATTTGCTTCTTTTTAATTTCCCCTTTCTGGTAGATTTTTACATCTTGTCATCTACTTTCTTTAACACATAAATCATAGCAATTTTTGAGTTCAGTTATAGTAACTCACATATCTGGATCATCTATGAGTTTATGTTTATTGATATTTTCTCTTCCTTTCTTTTTTTTCTCTCAGTAATATTTCAGTGTTGGAATGATAATGTATAATTGAATTCTAGACATTGTGTATAGGTAAGTGATAGAGATGCTGCATGATGCTGTATATCTTCACAAAAGTTTTACTGTTTGTCAGGCAAACATTATAAAGATATAAACATATCTGCAACCCAGGTGCATAGAGACTGGGTTTCTATGTTTTAATGTATGGTCTATTTCTGATTTGCTCCTCTTCTCAGTGTGAAGTTCTTCAAAGTCTGAATTGTGAGCCTGGGTGTTTATGTCAGGTCTTTACTTCGTGTTTGGGTGGTATTTCTTAGTATACATGTAGTGTGAGGCTCTCAAAAGCTCTGTTTAGCTCCACAGTTTCTTAGAAGCTGCTTTATTCTTGTTATTTAGTCTCTTGTTAAGCTACGCTTAAAAATCTAGCAAATGCCTTCAGGGAGTAGTGTATTGAGTTCACTTCTATGTTCTTCACTGATGTGATGAAACAGTTGTATTTGTGTGTGCTTCTGTGTGTGTGCATGCATGTGTGTGTGTGTTACACAGTTGTCCTATTTGCTATTGGTGGGAGGATTGGCTTGATAAAAACTGTTGAATCATAACTGCAAGTGGAGAACCATGATACTGTTTTGAATTTTATTTTTATTGTCCACTAAGTCTATGATTTTTTAAGGTACTAAACCTGAAGACATTTTTGTTTCCTTATCTTTAAAGTAGAGGAAGCTTATTTTGCTAAGCTGGTGTAAATATAATATAAGATAATTTTTTGAAACCACCAAGAAAGCTAAAAATTTCTATAAAACAGCATCACAAGTTATGTATAATATTATTTAAATAATAATAATAAACTACTATTAAAAACAATGGCTACAACATGTTAAATATAAATTAAACTATATGTCAAGTATTATGTTTTTTATTTGTATTATTTATGCACTCACTATATATATTTATATATACAGTTATTTATGTCTTTATTATAAACACCATTGAACGTAACCTTTTTATTTTAAATTTATTTTGATTGAGAATTTTTCAGAATTCTTAGCTTATTATTTTAAAAATAAGACTGAGAGTAGAAAAAAATATAGATGTTTCTACTTTCTACTTTTAAATATTGGTATTGTTTTTTTGAATTCTTAAGAGCTGTGACCTTAAGTACTTTATCTCTCTGAGCCTAGTTTATCTCACCTGAAGAATAAGGATGATACTGCTTTCCTTAGAGGATTATTGAATAAAATAATATATATGTAAATACCCTTAACATCATGCCTAGATATAGATGTCATTCAAAATTGTTACCTATGCTTAGTGTTTGATTTTATATAAAGATTTTCATAGACATTTGAATTCATGTAGAATAGCAGGTAATTTATTTTTAGAATTCTGTACTTTTTAATATAAGTAATATGAATGATATACTAATACTTTGTTTTTAATTTGTGTGACATGACTTTTGAACATGAATTGGTACTCCTTGTAGTATCTTAATAAAATATGGTATTTTTGTCCTCTGAATTCATTTCCTCTGTTGCAAATATCCTTTTGGTCTTTCTGAATAATTCCTGTGAGTCTTTCAGGATAATTTTACTCTAATCTGCTCAAGAAAGCTCTCTATAACTATAGTATGGGTTTAAAAACTTACCACTCATTGCACAAACTTATATCAAGCATTACATTTGGGTTGTTTTTCTAAATGTCTTTATCCTGGCCCACTCCCCACTAGAAATTACTCAAAATGGAAGACTGAATGTTTTTCATTTATAAATTCCTAAGGCTTAGCTCAATGCTTGACACATGATGAGGGCTTTGGAAATGTTTGTTTCAGGAATAAACTTTTGAAGAAATCAATAAAGAATAAATGAATCAACGAATGCTACAGTCTTATCAGTTATTTCATACTTCAAAAGAAGCTAATCTATGTATAAATGAAGCCAATTGCACTAAACCAGTGGTTTGTAATCCTAACTTCACTTTAAGATCTTTTGGTGAGACTTTAAAATATAAAATGTCTACAGCCTTTCCCCAGAGATTTTGATTTACTTGGCTTGATAGGAGAGAGTTCTGGGATTTGTGTTTTTGAAAAGCTTCCTAGGAGACTTAAAAGTGTTTCTATGTTTCAGAAGCATTGATCTAAACTGTTCTCCGCCAGTAAGGGACACTAGACAATAATGGTTGATTAGCAGATGCATTGTTTTTTTTTTTTTTTTATCTCTACAGGAAATCACAAATAGGAAAAGAAAAGTAAAAGTAAGCGTAGAATTGGTTGAAAATATAAATATTGGGTTCTACATATGAATGATGGTTATTATATTTTCTGAAGCAAACTTTCAAACACCTGGAATTAAAAGAGCTTCATCTCATTTGAAAATGCATTTCAGTCTAAATGCTTACAAGTATGAAAGCATTACATAAACTATCATGTAGTTATTGCAGAAATCCAATTATATTAAAGCAAAACTGTCTTGGAAGACCTAGAATATTCTCCATGAATATTGAAATGAGTGTGGGGCTTACAGTTAGGCTATAGCAGTTTGAACAATGGATTTACTACTTTCTGCTTTATCATAAGGGAAAGCCTCCTCTCATTGTTAAACCCAAATTTTTTCATGTGTGAAAATGGGGGTACTGTAAAAGATGTACTTTTCCCCTTCCTTGTAAAATCCATCTTTATTAGACCCAGGTGACAAGTTGCTCTAGGTTGGGTTTTCTGAGAAGCTGATTCTAAGATGGAGTTTACAGAATATTTATTAGGAAATATCCTTGGAGAGGGAGAAAAAAGCAAGATTTGGTAGAGGCCAAAGTCAAGGTGCAATGCCTTATGATAGCCCCGGCCAACTCCAAGGGGAGCTCTCTAGTTAAAATGACCATCATTGTTATCGCCATGTTGAATTGAAATAGCCTGTCTGTCTTTACACTCATGCGTAGACCACACACACACACACACACACACACACACACACACACACACAATCTTTATTTCATGTGCCTGTCACAGGGCTTGGCATATTAAACGAAGTCAACATATAATTAATAAATGAGTACACTGGTACTTAAATTCTCATCTCAAATACTGCCATTTTAGGAATGGTCTTTTTAGCACATCCTTTCTCCATCCTGGAGGTAATAATCTGCCTCATATGACTTCTTTTTATTACTGCTCTTAAATGATAAATAACATTTACACAGACTGTGTTATATGCCCAAAATTCTTCTTGGAATATGCTCTTTTATTCTTTATAATAATCATATATATAATAAAATATCATTATTACCCCCATTTAATACGTGGGGAAATTGAACTGGTTAAAATTACACAGCTAGATTGTGGTAAATTTGAATCCATGCAGTGTAACTGCAAGAGCTGTGCCTTTAACAACTGTGTTATCCTGCCACCTAACAGCAGATGCAATCATTGGAGATAGTCTAATCTCCTAGGCAAGGTACTAAATTCCTGGAGGAAAGGACGAATATTGTGTATTATTCTTTTTGTACTCACATAATATAGTGGATATATAATATAAAATCAATCATTATAATATATAATATATAATTAATCTTTAAGGTTAATTATATAATACTATAAATTTTAGGGTTGTATGGAGAGAAGGAGAAAAAGAAAGAGGGAGAGGAAGAAAGGATTAAAATATAATATATAGGGAGAAAGAGAAAGTTCTGGAAAGGAAATGTTTTCTCAAAATCTACAAGGTTAAGCATGTAATCAAGATGAGGGCAATTTTATTGAGACTGAAAGATCAATAGGTCCATTTGAATAGCTAGAAACTAGAGTATGTAATTTAAATATCTAAATGGCTTTTCTTAGTGATAATGTCATATGTCTATTGCCTCTCCAGCATCCATTGTTAATTTCCTCTGCTTATATGTTTCCAGACCAGAGTACAGCTTTGCTGAGATAATGTTTCTCACTTAGCCTTGGGGTGGGCATTCCATCCTGTTTGAATGGCCTCCTGCTGACCACAAGCACCTTGGGAAGAAGCCGTATCACTGAATTCACCAGGGTATATTAACTGATAAGCTAAATTCTAGTTGTGGCAATTAATACAATCACTCATTTAGAGAAATCATTTATTTAAAATTCCTTTGAGTCCTTTAGTTCTAAGATATGATTATCAAACCTATGCTTATTTTATTACCTACCAAGTTACGGGTTCCTAGCCGAATAGCTTTTGACATTTTGCCGGGGGAAATGATGAAGTTTCAAAAAATGCACTGGGAATAGCTCACTTTTATTGCAAAGACTCTTTCTCCCTAAGGGAGCAGTTTGGGAAGATGTGTGGGTATTGAGCAATGGAAACTATGACGTTTATCCTCCTTTTGGTACTAGTAATTTACCCTTATAAGAATTGTAAGAAAATAGGCTCGGTTCAAAATAAATTGTAAGACTGATTATGAGAAGTGAAGGGCAAAGTAGAAAAATGACAATCAAGAGAGTCATGAATCATGTTTATTCAATCAGCACATATTGAATGCCTTCTATGTTCCAAGCACTGTCCTAGGAGCTCGGAGTATAACAGTGAAAAGAGACTCGTTAAGTCACTAACCTTCATGACTGTGATTATCCTTGAGAGGACTGGATAAATTGTAGGGAAGGGATCTGTTTTTCAAGGTTCATTGACTATTTAAGACTCTTGGCTGAGGAACCTCCAAAGCATTTTTAAGGAAGCTGTGTAGAAATGAATTGTCACCAGATTTCAAATGTGTTCATACATTAGATTCACCCTGGAGTCTTGTTAAATAAAACACCAGTTGCTGAGTCCAATGCTAGCACTTCTGACCCAGTAGGACTGGGATGGGGCTGGAGAAGTTGCACTTCTAACAAATTCACTGGTGATGATGATGTTGCTGGTCTGAGGTCCACTGTTTAAGATCACTGAATCGTATAGTAGAATTTGAGGCAAGAAACCCAGTTAGAAGACCATTGCATAAAGACACAATGTAGGATATTATTTCAGAAGAGTCAAGACTTTTAATTAAGACAGAACTAGATTTAAACTTGGATCCATTTTTTACTAAGATTATGTTTTTATAAAAATCCCTTAAACTGAGAAACCTCTTCAAAACAAACATGATACTCTTAAGGGTGATAGATGCATTCGTTAAGTAGGAAAATAGTGACCATTCTTAATGTCTGGGCCTGATAACCTAGTTAAGAATTCTGGAAACCAGAGCTGAAGCACAGGGTTTCAGATCAGTCCTAAAATAGGTCTTTCTCTTCTCCTTTCTGTTACTCTCAGATTCTTCTAATTTTTTCCCCATCTGTTCTGCCACCACCTTGCTCATATCATTCACCCTGCTCACAGGATTGATGCCATTGCAACCTATTTAATGTATTGTATGCTTTCTTGCTTTACCCCAATCTACTTTTTTATGATGGGGTCAGAATGACCTCTCTCAAAACACAAAGATGATCACACCAATCCCTTTGGAATGATTTATTGGTTTCCCATAACACTTGGATTCTGGCTTTCTGTTCTCAGCATGAGCTGTATATTCATACATCGTTTGGGTCCTGCCTGTCTCTCTGGCCTCATCCAGTCCCCACACCCAGTTTGACTCTGTGCCAACTACTCTGGTCCCCCTTCAGGTCCCTAAATGCACTGTGTTCTTTCTACCACTGGATACTTGTAGTTGTGGCTTACTCCTTTGGGAAGTTTCTTTTCTCTCTCTCCACTCTCTGCTCATATTTACTTACTTAACTTCTACATTTTCTTTATATCTCAGTTTTGCAAAAGAATCTCTTCTGTCCACACCCTCTTGCCCAGCCCATGTCCAGAGTTCCAATCCCTTTCATTTATGCTCCTTTAGCTCCACGTACCTTCCCTTCATTGTCTTTTCTCTCTCCAACTATATTCTAAGCTCTACCTGGGAGAAATGGTCAGTGTTGTTCATCACCTAGCAATTAGCACAGTACCTGGCACAGTAATTGCTCAACAATTAGCCACTGAATGAGTGAATGGATGAACGAACCCAAAGCAATGGCCAGAATGCATGAGTCTGTGTATAGGGAAAGGAACACACACCTATAAAAAGTGGAAGGGAGAACCACACATCAACATATTTCTTTTAAACACCTGGTGAGTGAGTTCTGACTTAGAAACACAGTCCAATCAATATTCTAGTCCAGTGATTTCCCAACAGAGACACAGTTGTTTGTTTGTTTGTTTGTTTATTTGAGGCAGTTCTTCATTGTTTGGGACCATTTTGTGTGTTGTAGGGATTTTAATACTCCCTACAACACACAAAATTTTAACGCCTTTGACCAAAAATCCCAGTAGTGCTCTTCCCCTAATTATTTCTAAACGTCCCCAAACATTTACCTTTGTTTATTAAGAGTAATGCTGTTGCTTTTTGAGAACTACCATCTAAACTATATTAGCAGTGACTTTTGCCTTGCAGAGGGGCAGAAAAGGAATGAACAGAGAAGCAAGCAAATGGTCATTTTCCTCCTCCCACAAATATAATGTCTAGGGTTGGCATAAAGATTACTTGAGAAAACATATATTAAGTTCTTACTAGAGGTCTGGCACATAAACGCTTAATAAATAGCGGTTGTAAGTAATAGGAAGTAATGTGGAGTACCTGAATATGAGGTGAAATTGGAGAAAATAGGAAAGATTCAAGAAATATTTAGTAGATAAACTGAATTTGTCCTGGTAACATTGTTCGGGGTCAGAAGGAGAAAAATTATTCTGCAACTTATGCTTGGACAATGGGTACCATTAACTGAGATATAGAACATATGAAGAAGGATAAACTTTCAAACAAGGAGGTAATGAATTTGGTATTGGACACCCTAGATTTGAGATGTTGGTAAAATGATTTGCAAGAGCTGTTCAGTAGCAGTTGAGCATTAGGAAATGGGTCATGTTGGAATTCATGTTGTAAGAAGTGAAAATTGAAACTGCAGAACTGATGAAAACTGTCCAGAAGAGGGTGTAGGGTGGAAGCCAGGGGGGAAACCAATCCATAAGCAAAGGATGAAGAGAAGAGAAGAAGACATTCAGGGACAACTGAGAAAGGGCTGGAGGACCATAAGTCATATGTACATTTCTTTGAACCCAAAGGAAAAGTGTGTTTTAGTAGTCAGGGAGCATCCTCTGAATTTGAGTTTGTAGAGAGGTTTATCCACATCTTAAGAGTATATAGCTCAAAGCAATAATTTACTAATTGTTTAGTATACTGTATTTGGAAGTCTGTGCCTATAGAATAGATTATTTTATTCTGTCTTGCCTCTTTTCCCCCTTTATTTCAGTAAAAACAAATTTTTTTGGGAAACTGTGGCTCCTCTACTTCATGTGATTCTGATGGATCTGCTAATATCAGGATCTCACTCCTTCCCCACTGGTGGGAATAGGACCTATATTTGATCATTCTCCCACTTAATACTCTATTTCTTTAGCCACAGAGTTTATTTCAGGAATGAATATATTCACTAAGCTGAGCTAATCAGAGTTCTTTTCTGAAATTTGTATAGGGACCCCAGGATAGGGGGCCCACCGTTCCTACAGATGTCTCCAATATGAGATGATGTAAGCTTGGGGCTGCTGACAGCCCAGCCAAACCTATCCACCGTCATTCTCCCCAACTCCCACCACTACAAGGAGAGAACATGCTTATAGTAGGAGAACACGGGGCCAGAAAGAGCGGGAGAAGCCGAGACAGTGTAAAAACAAGCGATGGAGAGAGAATGACGACACTCCATAAAGATTGAAAACAGCTGTATTTTTAGCCTTTCAGTTACATGAGTCAATCATTTCCTCTTTTCATTAATGCTAGTTTTAGTAACATCTTTGTCACTTGCAACTGAAGTATACAGACTCACGGTATACTTTGCTTCCTTAGGAAAACCTTCTTTGACTCCCAAGCCAGATCTAGGTGCTCTGATTTTTTTTTCTTATCTTCCATGGACACTTTCCAAGCACAGTCTCCTTTTCTACTTCATTCATAAGGTGGATTCCTCACACGGAAGATCTTTTCTGGAGTTTCCTGCCTATGGACTTGTCTCTCCACTCCAACCCCCAATGGTGGGTACTTCCATAGGCACCCCTCTTGAGGAAGCCCTCTGTCCCAACTCCCTCCACCTATTCATCCCCCACTCAGTCTTTCTACACCTGAACATCACAGCGGTGCCTGCTAGCTCCTCATGACTGCTTCCCATCAGCCTAGGAGGGACTTCTCATGTCGGCCCAGGTCCCCTTCTCTATGAGCCATCTCCATTCCTACTTCAGCCCAATAGCTCTTAACATAATTAGGGCAGGTATATTTCTCTCCACATTATATATGAAGTAAATGAAACTGTGGAAATGTTCTGACTTACTTACTAAATATTATACAATGTAAAATAGAACATACATTTTCTTACAGACCAGTGCTCTTTTTCTCTCATTTTTTCTCATTTTTACTTAATTTACTTTCTCTTCCTGTTCCTTTAATTATATTTACTCAGGACCTACAATTGGTTCATTAAATTAGAAAGACCATTGGATAATATAGAAACTCTATCCTCAGTTCCTGCCCTTAAGAGTCTTCTGGTGTCCAGACTCGCAGATACAGAGAACAGACGTGTGTTGCCAAGGGAAGGGGGAGGGAAGGGTTGGGAGTTTTGGATTAGCAAATGCAAACTCTACATAGGATGGATAAAAAATAAGGTTCTGCTGTAGAGCACAGGGAACTATATTCAGTATCCTGTGATAAACCATAGCAGAAAAAAATATGAAAAAGAATATAAAAAAAAATCTTCTGGTGTCATTGGTGGAACAAAGCTAACACTACATGTAATAACAGTGAACACTATTACATGATTATATTTTGTGGCACAAATAATGTGTTACTTTTTACGTAGAACTGGTTAACGAATGAGAATCGTGTCAGTCATGGAAGGCTTCTTAGAGGAGGCCGTGCTTGAGTAAGACCCTTACGAAATGTCCAAAAAGAAAAGGAGACGTTGTCGTAGTAATGGGAAAAATATCTTACAGATGAGCCCGAATGGACCAAGTTGGAAAGCTCACCATCAAGTTGAGATAATTCCCTTCTATTCCTAAGCTATTGAGAGTTTTCAACATGAATGGGAGTTGGAGTTTTTCAAATAGTTTTTTGTGTTAATTGATAAGATGATATGACTTTTCTTCCTTAGCTTGTAGATTACATTGATTGACTATCAAATTTTGAGGCCTTGTATATGTGGAAAAAAGTCCACTTAGTTCTAGGGTATAATTAGTTTTTATACATTGACAGGTTCATTTGTTCATATTTTGTTGAGGATTTGGGGGGTTTAAGTTCATTAGAGATGTTGGTCTGTAATTTCCCTTTGTGTATTGCCTTTTTAGACTTTTGGTGTCAGGGTAATCCTGGCTTCATGAGATGGATTGGGAAGTATTTTGTTCTAATATTTTTCTAGAAGAGGTTGTGTGTAAATTTTCTTTAAATGTTTGGTAGAATTTTCAAATGAAACCATATATGCTTGAACATTTCTTTTCTGGAGCTTTTAATTTATTGATTCATTTTTCTTAATGGCTATATGGCCATTCAGATTGTCATTTTGGTTAAGTTTTTCAAGTAATTCATTCATTTCTCCTAAATTTGTCAAATTGATGAGCATGAAGTTGCGTGCGGTATTCCCTATTGTCCTTATTGCTGCAGAGTCTGTAGTGTTATTCCCTGTTTCATTCCTAATATTGCTCATTCAGATCTTCTCCTTTTGTTTCTGTCAGTCTTGCTAGTGGTTTATCAATTTTATTAATTTTTTAAAACTAATCAGCTTCTTGTTTCATCGACTTTTCCCATTGTTTTCCAAGTTTTAATTTTATTGATTTCTACTCTTCAAATAAAGAGTTATTTCCAATAAGATACTTTTCAAAAAAGAAAAAAATTCCTTCACTCTCCATTTGATCCAGGTTTTACTCTTCATTTCCTAGTTTTCTTTCAGGTAAGGACTTAGATTATTTATTTGAGACCACATTGATCAGCTTTTTCATATTGGACCAACCTTGCATTCTGTGATAAATCTCACTTACCTTTATTATATTATCCTTATTTTTCATTGCTGGAGTCCATTTGCTAACTGCTTGTTCAGGATGCTTATGTTTATGTTTATAAGTGTACTGATCTCTACTTTTCATGTCTTATACTGTTTTTGTCTCATTGATATTAGTATGATGCTGGCATCATAAAATAAATTGGGATGTCTTTCCACTTATTCCATTTTTTTCTGGAATAATTTTTATAATTTTATATAACTTTCTTCTTAAATAATAGGTAGATTCCACCAGGGAACTTATGTATGCCTGGATTTTTCTTTGTGGAAATATTGTTGAATAGGAATTCAATGTCTTGCATAGATATAGGACTGTTTTATGTGTAATTCTTTTTGATTTAGTTTTGATAGTCTGTGGCTTCCAAGAATTTGTCCATTTCTTTCATGTTATCAAATTTATCAGCATAGTATTGTTCTTAACATTTCCTTGTTATCCTTGTATAGCCTGTAGTATGTGTATGATGTCCCCAACTCTATTTCTGCTTTTTCTTTATCCACTTGGCTATCAATTTTACTGAATTTCAAGAACCAGCTTTTTGTCTCATTTACTTTCTTTACTGGTTTTTCTGTTTATTTTATTGATTTCTTCCTTAAACTTTATTATTTCTTTCCCTTTGTTTGCTTTATGTTTAATTTATTCTTTAAATTTTAAATTTACTTAAATTTATTCCTTAATTCTGAAGACTAAATAACTGATTCAAGACATTTCTTCTTTTCTAATACAACCATTCATACCATAAATTTCCTTCTAAGCACTGATTTAGTTGTACTCCAGAAATTTTGATATTCTGTATTTTCATTTTAATTTAACATAAAATATTTATTATACAATGTCCAATGTGATTTCCTCTTCAATCCTTGTGTTATTTAGAAGTATGCTGTTTAATTTATAAATATTTGAGAGTTTTCTGAATATTATATTGTTATTGATCTCCAGTTTAATTCCATTTTGGTCCAAGAACATACTTTGTATGATATCAATCCTTTCAAATCAAAGTTTGTTTTCTAACTAAGGGTATGGTCTATCATAGTGAATGTTCCCTGTATGCTTGAAAAGGATGTATATTCTGCTGTTGGGTGAAGTGTTCTATAAATGTTAATTCAGTCATGTTGATTGACAGTGTTGCTCAGGTATTAATGTCCTTAATAATTTTCAGTGTATTTGTTTTATCAATTGCTTTGAAGAGATTATTGATGTTTCTAACTATAATTGTGAATTCGTCATTTTTCTGTTTAGTTTGATCAGTTTCTGCTTCACGTATTTTGAACTCTGCTTAAGAGGCGTATGAATTTGCAATTGATATGTCTTCTGGAAGATTTTACCTCTTATTATGTAACATCTCTGCTTATCCTTTATATAGTATATCCCTTGTCCTGAATTTTACTTTGTCTGATAGATTTAGATTTGATCTAAATCCGTCTCTTTAGATTTAATCTTTGTATAACTTTCCATCCTTTTATCTTAATCTATCTTAAACTTTATATTCGATATGTTGGATTACATTCATTGATTTTTGAATGTTAAGTCAGCCTTGCATATCTGGAATAAATAAATACATGTTGGTCATGGAGTATAATTCTTTTTATACACTGATAGATTCATTTGCTAATATTTTGTTGAGGACATTTCTATCTATATTCATAAGAGTTAATGTTTTGTAGTTTCCTTTTTTGTAATATCATTTTTTTTTTTTTTTGGTTTTGGTATCAGGACAATACTAGTCTCATAATAAAGTGAGAAATGTTTGTCCTCTTGTATTTTTTGGAAGAGATTGTGTAAAATTAGTCTTAATTCTTCTTGCTGGTTCTGCCCACTTGATCTGGAGTCTCCTAGAAGGGGAAGGATTCCAAGCATGTGGACAAACAAGAGACTTTCTGGACAGAGTGCTGTCATGGTTGGGTCCCTCTCACTGATTCTGCCTGTCCACCTTTGTATCTGTTAGAGAGGGATGGACCTCTCAGGCTTGGTGAGAAGGAGGGGGACTTCCTATCACCAGTTACTGTTGATGAGGCCCCCAATTGACCACCCTTGCCTATGATGTAGGTCTCTTCTGATGTTGTCAGAGGTACTTTCCTTGGATTCCTGGGAGGAATGAGCATACCTGGGCTGCCTTCTGTTGCTGGCCTGGAGGTCAGAAAACACAGGATGCTTTCTTCCTGTGAGGGAAACTTAGGCAACCTGCTCCTGTGCTGTTCCTCTAGTCCTGGGGTCTCAAACTGGTTTGCCTTCCTCTTCCACATCTTCCTGTTCTCCCCTTGGTTGTTTCTTTTGTTATTTTCATGGATTGTCTTTGTTCTTAGTGGGAAGGAGCAGAGAGGAATGGGTCTACCTTATCTCATCCTGTCACACCTTTATGCACATTTTAGTTTACTCATATGTTTTCCCCATTTTACTGTGAGCTCCTTAAGGAAGGTATGGGGATTTTATTTATCTGTATGTCTGCAGAGCCTTGAATTACAACTGACTGTAGTAGGCACTCAATAAATGTTGAATTAGTAAACTGACAATTTTATGTTTGGATAGATAAGAGGGAAAAGAGAAGACTATTTTGCTCATTAAATCATGCAAGTGGGTTTTACTTTTGGACATACAAAAATCTGCTTGGAATAAAGAAAAAGAGACCATTGATAACATATCTTTCCATAACTGAATTCAAGTAGTCTGTAATCAAGACACTCCAACCCTCACCAAAACTGCCAGTCATAAGTAAAAAAAAAAAAAAAAAACAGAAAACAACTAACATAATTCACCAGGCAATATACCTATGTCTCATTCATGTAAGCCTTGACAGACTTGGACTTCATGGATGGCTCCATCTCTGTGGGTTTGTTTGTTTGTTTGTTTGTTTTGTATCATCTCTACACTTAATTAAGTGGCTACCATAGATGGGAAATTTTAAGTCTGGAGGAAGGAAGAGAAACGTAGTCTCAAGTGAGAAGAAATGCATTGTTGTACATTTAATCACACAATAACATCAACAAGAATGCATAATGAAACCAAATTCCAGAGGTGATGGCATGTGCCTAATAGGAATTAATAAAAGATGGAGAACCACCGAAAATTAGAATGCAGCACTTCAGTTCCAGTGTTCATTTTGTGTCTCTTTCTTTGTAGATCCCTGAATTACTCAGAATGGAAAGGTAAGTGCTAATGTTCATTTGCACATAATATGGATCAATGCTTTGTGACCAGAGGAGAGAAAACACTGGCAAAAGCTACTTCAATGTTCTCCTAGGACTATGCTTACCATGCAGTTGTAACCTCAACTGCAGTAAAAAGGAAATCATTTTTTTTTTTTTCAGGGGTGGGCTGTGGTCATGGATTAACATTTCTCAGATGTGATCTGCAGGGCACCACCTGTCTCATCTCATATCTCAACTTCACTCCAAAACGTGTGTCTTAAGAGTCTGTGGCTGGTTTGAAATCTCATGGGTGAGACATTGATTTGGGGTTAAATTATTGTTCTCATAAGTACAATTTTTCAAAATAACTCTAGAAGTGAGCAACCTTAACTAAATCATCAATTCAGTGTTAATTTTTCTCTTAAACTGTTCTGTATTCTTTTGCCTCTTTGGTGTCCTTCGCTATGAAGCACTTCCCTGAGGTCTGAGGGCAGGGCTTTGAGGAAATGAGCATACTTTTATAGGGCAGGTGTTAAGTGGGTCAGTCTGGAATGTGAGATTGTACCAAGGGAAGACAGACCTATGTGAGAGGCTCCAGAAGGCATGGATTGGAGGTTCTGTGGAACCAGAGGATGCATGCAATGAAGGTAATGAGAGCACACAGGGACTTGGGGGAGGTGCACACCATGGCGGGGTGAGAAGCAGAAGGGAGAGCAAGGTCAAGGAAGGAGAAACAATTATTTAGGAGCTGGCCCCAATCTGTGTGTGTTTGCTGGTTTGCCATCTCTTGTCCAAGGCTTCATGACTCATGACAAAAGTCATGATTGGTTCCAATGTGGCTTAAGGATTTGCATCCTATCTTCTGTGGCAAATTTCTTTCTCTCTGTTGTGTCTGTGTTTTATTCCTTCCTTTCTTCAGTATTTTTGAGCACCTTCTGTGTTCAGGCACTGACTGTACAAGGAATATAGAATGAATAACCTAGACAAAATCCCTTCCCTCATCATGCTAACATTCCAAAGGTGGCGGAGGTAAAGAAATAAGCAGAGTTTATAATGTGTTAGTATGTTTTATGTCAAGAATCCCCTTTCTGCTCTAATATTGGTTCTATGGGTCTATGATTCAAAGGGATCCACCTTCTTATTTTAGCAGGACTCCTGGATGTCCTCTTCTTTGCTAGGTAGCCCCCAGAATAGTAACACGCACTGTCCAGCACTCCCCAACCCTTCACTGACCCAAATGTCTAGTTCAGCAACCTGTTTGTGAACCTGTGTATCTGAGAAGAGGAATTTGATATGAGGTGCTTTTGCTACTGTGTGTATGTTGGGGGCCAGGGATGAGTCCAAACATAATAATAGCTGGTTCCGGTGGTGCAGGTATTATATGGGGACTTTGCTAGTGGGTGGGGGTAGGTTTCCATTCTCTGCCTTCCTTTTAGTGAAGAAAAAAAGAAAAATGTAACACGCTTACAAGAAGCAATAGATTGGGTTTGATTCCACACTCACGGGTCTGAAAACCCATTGACTTGCCCAGAGGTCCACTCTGATCCAGCTTCATTTCCATTCTTCTATCCAAGAGTCTCAGCTCTCCAACTTCCTTCCCCAGCTCCATGGCCCCCAAACACCTTGCTCTAATTCTCTTCTCTATGCAAGAGAATTGCCAGCCCTGCAGCATTGTCTCTATTTGTGGCTTGCCCAATATTCCATAATATTAATTTGTGTACCAGGCATTTTCTAGGTGGCAAGAATATGACTCAGAGAAAGACACATATTCTCTGTCTTTGTGGAACTCACATTCTAGATGAGATCTTCTCCAACTGTAGCGTGCATAAGAACCCTGAAGGGTACATTGAAAGGTAGACTCCTAGGCCCGAGTAGGTCTGTGGTTGGGCCTGGGAATTAGATTTCTAATAAGCTCCCAGGTGGTGCTGATGCTGTCAGTCTTCTCACCACACTCTGAGGAACACAAAGATAAATGACCAGGAATATTAGTCAGAATCCTATATTGCAAGAGATAAAGATCCTCTAATTGACATAAGCAAAAAAGGAAATTGCTAGTTCTAGGACCTGTAAGGATCAAAGGAGAAATGCTGGAAGCTGAACCTTGGGGTTTGAAATCAAGTACTTAAAGCATTCCAGAAACCTCTCTGTGCTTCTCTCACTTCTGCTTGGTTCTGTGTGCCAGTGTTCTGAAGAGAAGACTTTTCCATCAGCAGGTGAATATGGCCTCTGGTAAGCCTGGCTTTTCATCTTCTCATTTAAAAGCTCTTACACTGTTGGTGGGAATGTAGATTGGTGCAGCCACTATGGAGAACAATATAAAGGTTCCTTAAAAAACTAAAAATAGAGCTACCATATGATCCTGCAATCCCACTCCTAGACATATATCTAGAGAAAACCATAATTCAAAAATATACATTCATCCCAGTATTCATAGCAGCACTATGTACAATAGCCAAGACATGGAAGCAACATAAATGTCCATCAACAGAGGAATAGATAAAAATGATGTGGTATTTATACAATGTAATATTACTCAGCCATAAAAAATGAAACAATGTCATTTGCAGTAACATGGATGAACCTAGAGATTATCATACTAAGTGAGGTAAATCAGAAAAAGAAAGACAAATACTATATATCATTTATATGTGGAATCTAAAAAATGATACAAATGAACTTATTTACAAAATAGAAATAGACTCACAGACATAGAAAATAAACTTATGGTTACCAAAGGGGGTGAGGGTGGTCAGAGGGGAAGGGATAAATTAAGAGTTTGGGATTAACATATACACACTACTATATATAAAATAGATAAACAACAAGGACCTACTGTATAGCACAGGGAACTATATCCAAGATCTTTTAATAACCTATCATGGAAAATAATATGAAAAAGAATATATATTTATGTATTTTATATATATATATATATATATATATATATATATATATATATATATATGTATAACTGAATCACTTTGGTGTACACCTGAAACTAACACATTGTAAATTAACTCTACTTCAATAAAAAATGGTTTAAAAAAATTTTTTAAAGGCTCCAATAGAGACATCTGTATATCAACCCCACGGAATGGCTGTAACGATTGCTCCTAAGCACCATGCTCATGATTTAAAGTCATTGTGGGGGGCGGAGTCAAGATGCTGGACTAGGAGGACACGGAATTAGCGTCTCCTCACAACTAGGGCACCTACCAGGCACTGGTGTGGGACCAAGGACACCTAAAGGGACAGGAGGAACCCCCAGTCACCAGGTAGGACGTGAGGCATGGGGGGGAGTGTAGGGGGAGGAGAAATGGAGGCAGGATGAGACTGGCGCCCCTGAGGGGTGGCTGGGGAAAGGGAAGGGATCCCACATCTGAAGGGGGAAATTGGAGAACCATTGGGAGGGAAAAGGATCAAAAGGGAGCATGGCCAGGTTTCCCCTGCCCACTTGGGCCGCCGAGAGCCTGATGAGATCCCGGGCCTGATCCTCTGCTCACCGAGACCCCTTCCAGCCATGTGGGTCCTGAGGGAGTGGGAGGGAGGGAAGGGGGAGCAAAAGTAAAGGCCGGACCTCTGGGACCGGCACCCCTGAGGGGTGGCTCGGGGAGGGAAGGAGTTGCTACACCCAGTGGGACCCACCCACGGTTAGGGGTCCAGCAGCAACGGGAGATACTCTGGGGGAGGTGGTCGGGGAGGGGTGCGAAGGAATAGAAGGGAACGGGGCCAGCACTTTCTTGTCCACTTAGGCACCAGGAAGCCTGTTGGCCTAATACTCTGTCCTCAGAACCTCCCTCCTGCCACACAGAGCCCAAGCCCCACCCCAACACCCCTACCCAGGGCCCTACCTCTACACTCAGAGACCCCCTCCAATGTACTGGGCCTAAACCCTACTCACACACCCTCACCCAGGGCCTTACCTTCAAACTCCAGAATGCCACACTCCAGAGGCCCTCCTTTCCATGTGCTGCCGCTCCCCTCCTGCCAGGTCCTAAGCAGAGGTCTGCCCCACGCTTGAATGTCGCCCCACCTAGGCCCCACCCCCAAGGTCTTTTCTGACTGCCTGTGTCCTGAGCTTAGGCCTCGCCCCACGCTCAAACGTCACCACCCCACCGGCCTAGGTCCCACCCTACCCTAAACTCCGCCCCTGCCTAAGTTCCACCCTGCCTAAACTCCACTCTCATAGCCAAGCCCCCCCCCCTTTTTTTTTTTTTTCTCTTTTAGATTGGGGTTCTGTTTTACCTTGTTGATTCATTGTTGTTGATTCATTTATATTTTTATTTTTTCTAATAAACCTTTTATTTTTCTAATTTTATTTTATTCTTTGTATTTTGTTACTGTTCTGCTCCTTTTGGCTTGTTCCCCCTTTTTTCTTTTTTCTGTTGTGGTTTTATTTTACCTTGTTGCAGTTGATTCAATTACATTTTTATTTCTCCTAATATATTTTTTATCTTTCTAATTTTATTTTATTTTTTATTCTTTGTTATTGTACTGTTCCACTTTTTCTTTCTTTCTTTCTTTCTTTTTTGCCATGCCATGCACCTTGTGGGATCTTGGTTCCCAGGCCAAAGGTCAGACCCAAGCTCCAGTGGTGGGAGCTCCAAGTCCAAACTGCTGGACTAACATAGAACCTCAGACCCCAGGGAATATTAATCAGAGTGAGGCCTCCTGGAGGTCCTGATTTCACCACCAAAACCTGGCTCTATCCAACCGCCCGCATACTTCAGTGCTGGATGCCTTATTCCAAACAACAAATAAGACAGGAATGCAGGCACACCCATCAAAAAAAAAAAAGAAAAAAATGAACTGACAAAAAAGTATGTTAAAGATAAAGACCTACAAGACCAAATAAATAAAGATGAAACAGGTAACTTACCAGAAAAAGAATTCAGACAAATGATAGTTAAGATGATACAAAATCTCAGAAAGAGAATAGAGAAAATACAAGAAACATTTAACAAGGATTTAGAAGAACTAAAGAGTAAACAAACAGTGATGAACAACACAATAACTGAAATTAAAAATACTCCAGAAGGAATCAATAGCAGAATAAATGAGGCAGAAGAAAGGAGAAGTGAGCTGGAAAATAAAATGGTGGAAATAACTGCCAGGGGGCAGAATAAAGAAAAAAGAATGAAAAGAATTGAGAACAGTCTCACCGACCTCTGGGACAACATCAAATGCACCAACATTCAAATTATAGGGGTCCCAGGAGAAGAAGAGAAAATGAAAGGGTCTGAGAAAATATTTGAAGAGATTATAGTCGAAAACTTCCATAACATGGGAAAGGAAATAGTAAATCAAGTCCAGGAAGCACAGAGAGTTCCATACAGGATAAACCCAAAGAGAAACATGCTGAGACACATATTAATCAAACTATCAAAAATTAAATACAAAGAAAAAATATTAAAAGCAGCAAGGGAAAAGTAACAAATAACATACAAGGGAATCCCCATAAGGTTAACAGCTGACCTTTCAGCAGAAACTCAGCAAGCCAGAAGGGAGTGGCAGAAAATATTTAAAGTGATGAAAGGGAAAAACCTACAACAAGATTACTCTACCCAGCAAGGATCTCATTCAGATTCAATAGAGAAATCCAAAGCTTTACAGACAAGCAAAACTATGAGAATTCAGCACCACCAAATGAGCTTTACAACAAATGCTAAAGGAACTTCTCTAAGCAGGAAACATAAGAGAATAAAAAGACCCCCAAAAAACAAACCCAACTCAATTAAGAAAATGGTAATAGGAACATACATATTGATAATCACCTTGAATGTAAATGGATTAAGTGCTCCAACCAAAAAACACACTGGCTGAATGGATATAAAAACAAGATGCTTATATATGTTGTCTACAAGAAACCCACTTCAGACCTAAGGACACATATAGACTGAAATTGAAGGAATGGAAAAAGATATTACATGCAAATGGAAATCAAAAGAATGCTGGAGTAGCAATACTCATATCAGATAAAATAGACTTTAAAATAAGGACTGTTACAAGAGATAACAAAGGACACTACATAATGATCAAAGGAGCAATCCAAGAAGAAAACATAATAATTATAAATATTTATTAACCCAGCATAAGAGTACCTCAATACATAAGGCAAATGCTAACAGCCATAAAAGGAGAAATCAACAATAACACAATAATGCTGGGGGACTTTAACACCCCACCTACACCAATAGACAGATCATCCAGACAGAAAATAAATAAGGGGCACAAGCTTTAAATGACACAATGGACCAGATAGATTTAATTGATATTTATAGGACATTCTATCAGAAAACAGCAAATTACACTTTCTTCTCAAGTGCACATGGAACATTCTCCAGGATAGATCACCACTTGGGTCAAAATCAAGCCTTGGAAAATTTAAGGAAATTGACATCATATCAAGCATCTTTTCCAACCACAACACTATGAAATTAGAAATAAATTGCAGGGAAAAAAATGTAAAAAACACAAACACATGGAGGCTAAACAATACTAAAAAAGAGATCACTGAAGAAATCAAACAGGAAATCAAAAAATACCTAGAAACAAATGACAACAAAAACACAATGATCCAAAACCTATGGGACTCAGCAAAAGCAGTTCTAACAGCGAAGGTCATAGAAATTCAAGCTCATCTCAAGAAACAAGAAAAATCTCAAATAAACAATCTAACCTTACACCTAAAGCAACTAGAAAAAGAACAAAGAAAACCCAAAATTAGTAGAAGGCAAGAAATCATAAAATCAAAGCAGAAATAAATGAAATAGAAACAAAGAAAACAATAGCAAAAATCAATAAAACTGAAAGCTGGTTTTTTGAGAAGATAAACAAAATTGATAAACCTTTAGCCAGACTCATCAAGAAACAAAGGGAGTGGACTCAAATCAATAAAAATAGAAATGAAAAAGGAGAGATTACAACTGACACCGCAGAAATACAAAAGATCATAAGAGACTCACACAAGCAATTATATGCCAATAAAATGGACAACCTGAAAGAAATAGACAAATTCTTGGAAAAGTGCAACCTTCCAAGATTGAACCAGGAAGAATTAGAAAATATAAACGGACCAATCACAGGTAATGAAATTGAAACTGTAATTAAAAATCGTCCAACAAACAAAAGTCTAGGACCAGATGGCTTCACAAGTGAATTCTATCAAACATTTAGAGAAGAGCTAACACCTATCCTTCTCAAACACTTCCAAAAAATTGGGGAGGGAGGAACACTCCCAAACTCATTTTATGAAGCCATCACCACCCTGATACCAAAACCAGACAAAGATATCACCAAAAAAAAAAAATTATAGACCAATATGACTGATGAACATAGACGCAAAATTCCTCAAAAAAATACTAGCAAACCGAATCCAACAGCACATTAAAAGGGTCATACACCATGATCAAGTGGGATTTATCCCAGGGATGTAAGGCTTCTTCAATATATGCATATCAATCAATGTGATACAGCATACTAACCAATTAAAGAATAAAAACCATATGATCATCTCAATAGATGCAGAAAAATATTTTGACAAAATCCAACACCGATTTATGATAAAAACTCTCCAGAAAGTGGGCAAAGAGGGAACCTACCTCAACATAATAAAAGCTATATACAACAAACCCACAGCAAACATCATTCTCAATGGTGAAAAACTGAAAGCATTTCCTCTAAGATCAGGAACAAGACAAGGATGTCCGCTCTCGCCACTATTATTCAACATAGTATTGGAAGTCCTAGCCACAGCAATCAGAGAAGAAAAAGAAACAAAAGGAATACAAATTGGAAAAGAAGAAGTAAAGCTCTCACTGTTTCCTGATGACATGATACTATACATAGAAAATCCTAAAAATGTCACCAGAAAATTACTAGAACTAATCAATGAATTTGGTAAGGTTTCAGGATACAAAATTAATGCACAGAAATCTCTTGCATTCCTATACACTAATGATGAAAAATCTGAAAGAGAAATTAAGGAAACACTCCCATTTACCATTAAAACAAAAATAATAAAATACCTAGGAATAAACCTACCTAAGGAGGCAAAAAATCTGTACTCAGAAAGCTATAAAACACTGATGAAAGAGATCAAAGACAACATAAACAGATGAGATATACCATGCTCCTTGATTGGAAGAATCAATATTGTGAAAATGACTATACTACCCAAAGCCATCTACAGGTTCAATGCAATCCTTATCAAATTACCAATGGCTTTTTTCACAGAACTAGAGCAATAAATTTAACAATTTGTATGGAAACACAAAGGACCCCGAATAGCCAAAGCAATATTGAGAAAGAAAAATGGAGCTGGTGGAATCAGACTCCCTGACTTCAGACTATTCTACAAAGCTACAGTAATCAAGACAGTATGGTAGTGACACAAAAACAGAAATATAGCTCAATGGAACAAGGTAGAAAGCCCAGAGATAAATCCACACACATATGGTCACCTTATCTTTGACAAAGGAGGCAAGAATATACAAAGGAGAAAAGACAGCCTTTTCAGTAAGTGGTGCTGGGAAAAATGGACAGCTACATGTAAAAGAATGAAACTAGAGCACACCCTAACACAAATTAAACTGAAATTGGATTAAAGACCTAAGTGTAAGGCCAGACACTGGAAAACTCTTAGAGGAAAACATAGGAAGAACACTCTATGACATAAATCACAGCAAGGTCCTTTTTGACCCACCTCCTAGAGTAAGGGATATAAGAACAAAATAATAAACAAATGGGACCTAATGAAACTTAACAGCTTTTGCACAGCAAAGGAAACCATAAACAAGATGAAACGACAACCCTGAGAATGGGAGAAAATATTTGCAAATGAAGCAACTGACAAAGGATTGATCTCCAAAATATACAAGCAGCTCATGCAGCTATGTATCACAAAAACAAACCCAGTCCATAAATTTACAGAAGACCTAAATAGACATTTTTCCAAAGAAGACATACAGATGGCCAAGAAATGCATGAAAAGTTGCTCAGCATCACTAATCATTAGAGAAATGCATATCAAAACCACAATGAGATATCATCTCACACCGGTCAGAATGGCCATCAGCAAAAAATCTACAAACAATAAATTCTGGACAGGGTGTGGAGAAAAGAAAACCCACTGCACTGTTGGTGGGAATGTGAATTGATAAAGACACTATGGAGAACAGTATGGAGGTTCCTTAAAAAACTAAATATAGAACTACCATATGACGCAGCAATCCCACTACTGGGCATATACGCTGAGAAAACCATCATTCAAAAAGAATCATGTACCACAATGTTCATTGCAACACTATTTACAATAATCATGACAAGGAAGCAATCTAAATGTCCATCAAGAGATGATTGGATAAAGAAGATGTGGCACATATATGCAATGGAATATTACTCAGCCATAAAAAGAAACGAAATTGAGTTATTTGTAATGAGGTGAATAGACCTAGAATCTGTCATACAGAGTGAAGTAAGCCAGAAAGAGAAAAACAAATACCATATGCTAACGCATATATATGGAATTTTAAAAAGAGGTACTGATCAACCTAGTGACAGGACAAGAATAAAGAAGCAGACCTAGAGAATTGACTTGAGGGCATGGAGGGGAATGGTAAGTTGGGACGAAGTGAGAGAGTAACATTGACATATATACACTACCAAATATAAAATGGATGGCTAGTGGGAAGCAGCCACATAGCACAGGGAGATCAGCTTGGTGCTTTGTGACCACCTAGAGGGATGGGATAGGGAGGGTGGGAGGGAGAAGCATGAGGGAAGAGATATGAGGATATATGTATATGTATAGCTGATTCACTTTGTTGTACAGCAGAAACTAACACAACGTTGTAAAGCATTTATACTCCAATAAAAATGTGAAAAATAAAAAAGTCATTGTTTTTCCCAGGGACAGGGGCCATGCCAAGCATCAGAAGGGAAGGGTCTAATATCAGAAGTGGAAGGGACAATGCTCTCAGACAGATTTAAAGCAATTGCTCCCATAGAGCCTCAGAATAGTTACTCATAATTGACAGTTACTCCCCTGGGACATATACAGGGTGCTTAGAGAGTACTTGTCAGGACCATTGACTAGACAGAGAAGCTTCCTGAGGAAAGTGACATTTAGAACTGAGACCATACAGATGAGTATGTGTTGTATATGTGAAGAAAGGTAAGATGCTCCTGACAAAGACAGAGGGATGGAGTGCTTGGGGTCCATCTGCCAGAGGAGAGAGAATGTAAACAAAGAATGAGGCAGAGAATGAGCATGAGAGACAGAGACAAAAAGAGACAGAGAGACAGAGGGAGAGAGAGCAAAGGAGCTGGTTTGACTCAGGCTGGAATTCACTAGGTTCACTTGATTGACCATTTCTGTGCTTGATGAGACATTTGAGAGCAGCTACGCTGGAACAAATAGAAGACATCCGAATTTATGGAGGAAACAGATTCATTGAAGACAGAGACATGATGATTGGAGGAAAAGTGGATATACTGGCAATGGTGGAGAGATGGCTGGATTTTCATTATGCCTTTTCTTTTGTAATTTTTATCTGGTCTTTAGTGAAATTTCAAAGACCTGACTAGTCCAAAATCCCTTACCTTGGCTGAAGAATTTCTCTAGGCTGGCGTAGGGTTATTTTATGCAGTATTTGCCTTCCAGTTTTGGAGAATGTAAAAATAATTCAGGCTAAAGGAAACATCTTCCAATGTGTTGTAACGTGTTGCAGACCAACTTTTAACTGTGGTCCAAACCTAAATCAGCAACATGGTGAGAAATGTAGAAGCCTGGGTGGAACATTTACAAGGTACTGTTAGTGCAAGTAGAAAGGCAGAATGAAATCTCATCTCATTCCACAATGAAAATATTGTACACCAGGTGGATTAAAGACCTAATTATGAAGAGTACACACACACACACACACACACACACACACACACACACACACAGCCTTTTTCTTCTTTAATGGAAAAAATATACAGGATAACATCACTTTGAATGAAGGGGGAAAGACTTTTTAGAGAAAACTTGAAAAGCACAAAGTGCTGGTAAAACAATTATGAATTCAGGTACATTGAAATTAAAAATTTTGGTTAAGGAATGTACTAGCAATGGATACACATGCACAGCTATACACAAAAACATTTTGGACTTCAGCTGTAAAAGTTCAAATAAATATTATTTTTCAACTCACTGTAAATTATCTTATTGGTCAATTCAAGTTCCCTTTATTTATTCATGTATGTATTTGTTTGTTTGCTTGTCTTCTACACTTTTTCCTCACTTTGTACTCCTATATCCCTTTCCCCCATATTCAAAAACAACAATTTTAAAGTGTTGGTGTGTATATTTTTGCATGTAACTGTCCATGATTTGATACAATTTTCTATAAATTATTAAAATTTTATATAAATGTTATAATATTATACATTTTACATTCTTTTTTTTTCTCCTTACTTTTTTTCCTTTCAGCTATGTGGCTTCAAGTTTCATCTGTGTTTCTTTGTGTAGAATTAATCTCTTTATTTTTATGATGTTCCATCATGGTCTATATTCTACTTTATTTATTCCACTAAACTCTGATTCAGGAAACCCAATGAATAACAAACAGGAAAATAAAATTAAAAACATTACTCTTAGACATATCATGGTAAAGTTACAGAACACCAAAGAAACTGAAAACTTAAAAGCATCTATAGAGAAATTAGAGTGGATCTGATTTATTAAAAGAAGCTATTAAAACTGGAGAATATTGAAATATTATCTCTAATGTGCTGAAATTAAATACATCTTTCCCCAGAATTCTATATTCTGCATAGCTTTCAAGAATGAGGATGAAAGAAAATAATTTGGTGGTGGAGGGGAACTTTCAACAGATTTTTATGAGAATTCTAAAAGACATATATTAGGCAGAAATAAAAGAATTCCATGTAAAATCTATGAAATGGAATTTGAAAGGAATTATGAACATTTATTTTAGTTAATATACATTAATATATAGATAATATGTAATCAAAGCATTCATTAGTTATTAAAATAGTAATGCCTAATTTGTGTGTGTATGGGTGTGGGGGTGAAGCTGGGTAAAAAAAAAAAAAAAAAATCCTGGGAAACCATATAACTTCGGGTGAAAAGGGACAATGAAAGTTAAAATATTTTATGGTTCTCTTGGGAAAAGAATAAGGATTTGATTAACTTTATATTGTATCATATATGTAGTTTTGAAAATTCAGGCTATATGCTTAAAGAATAAGTAAATATCATGTAACTTCCAAACCAGTATAGAAAAAAAAAATAATGAGAATAAGGTTGAAGAAAAAGAAGCTTGCAATAACCAGGTGGATATAAAACATTTAAGATGTTAGAGGTAAATACAAATACATCTGTAAATGTAAAAATGTTTAAGACAAGACTTCAGGTTAAAAAAACAAAGCAAGATATTTGTCATTTCCAAGAGACAAAGCAAAAACAAAAATAAAGGGTTAAAGAATAGGAAAACCTATCCTACGAAATACTAATCAGAAGAAAACCGGTGCAGCTAGATAAAAGAGATTTGAAAATATTAATACTATTAAAAAGAAGAATTCTATAATGATCCATATTCAATTTATCAGGAAAATATAACAGTTCTAACCTTGATATATCTAAGAGAAAGGATTGGGATATAAAGAGTAATAAGTGGTGGAACTACAAGAAATAATTTTAAAATTTACAAACTCAGCAGGAAATTTTTAAACACATCCATCAGTAAGTTACTCTTCAAGGAGACCCAAAAAAAGTAAAAGAAAAAAAATAGACCAAAATAATTTGAGGTTTTTTAATAGGACAATAACCTTGATAAAACATATATAAAAATTACACACAGCAACAGGAAAATGCACTTTTTAATAAATAAATACATTTTTGAAAATTTTCCATATGCTAGATAGAATTTACTGACTTTCAATACATTTCAAAGATTGGTATCATATGAGCCACATTCTCTGACTCTAACACAATAAATTATAAATAAATGACTGAAAAAAGGATAAGCCATATATTTGGAAATTTAAATGCAAACTTCTAAAAACTTACAGACCAAAGGGAAATTAGAAACTATTCTGAACTAAATGAAAATGAAAATACTGTAATCAAAACTTGTGAAAAAAGTGAGAAGCTCTGCTTAGAGGGAATTAATAGCTTTCATTTTAAAATGGGAAATGTTGAAAATTGAAAGCTAAGACAAACCAACTCTAAACAAAATAGGAAGAAGCAAATATTAAAGATGAGAGTGAAATTAGTATGGGAAAAATTACACAGAGATGATTAACAAAGGTAAAAATTGGCCTTTAGAAAAGACTAATGAATGGTATAAATTCATGGCAAGATTGAACAAGGAAGAAAATATTGAAGGCATAAACAGCCACTATTAAGAATGAAAAGAGGGACATTACTACAGATCACTTATTACAAAGAGTATCAGAGGATATTGCAATAAATCTGAAAATTTCATGCAATAAATTCCAAGAAATACAATCTATCAGAGGTAACACTGAAATAATAGGAAATATATTATAAAAACTATTTAAAATTGAATCCATAAGTTAAAACCTTCTCACAAAGGAATTCTAGGACCAGAATTTTATAATTTACTGGTAAGTTCTATAAAACATTTAAGAAAGAATGATGTCAAGCTTACATAAATTCCTCTGAAGGATGGGAAAAGAGAAAACATTTCCAACTCATTTATAGGGTGTGCACTATGTTGATCTCAAAACCAGGAAGAAAATGAAAGCTGATCCACTTAGGAGTATAAATGTAAAAAAAAAAAATCACATAGAATATGGGCAGATGGCAAAGCCAAGCTGGATGTATCCAGAAAATCTAAGATTACTGTTAGAAAAGTAATTGTTATGTGAACTAAAAATGCTGCCTGCCATATCAGTAAACAAAGGATGTTGCGGCCATCAAACCATCACATTACAGCCACCCTGAAGGTACACCTTGAGGAGACTCAGGATGAGAAAGCACAGGACACTGGCCCCAGAGAGCTGAGGTGCATATCAAATGACTGATTTCAATGAGCCCAGACTCTTGCATCTTCCCATACATAGAAAAGCACTAAATTCCTTAACTTGAGATGTCTGTTTTTCTTTGATTCACAGTAATCTTTTGACGTTCTTACTACCTGGTCTTTGTTGCAAAAACTCCTATATATCCTGGCTCCCCTCCTTGCCTCTTTGGAGGCATAGAGTTATCTGAGGGGTTGTATCCCCAGGCTTAAGTCCTCAGTTTTGTCTGCTGAATAAAGCACAACTCTCAACTTTCAGGTTGTGTTTTTTTTTTTTTTCAGTTAACAGTTATAATTTAACATATTAACTGGTTAAAGGAGAAAACTATATGTTCATTTTGACAAATACAGAAAAGATGTTTTATGAAACATAATTAATATTCATGATTTTCAAAAAATAATCCTCTAACAAACTAGGAATAGAAAAAAAATTTCCTTAAATAGTTACTTATCAACAGTATTAAACAAATAAAAACTTACAGCAAGTGATGTACGTAACAGTGAAATGTGGAAACATTTTCCTAATGATCAAGGGTATTATCACTTTTATTTGTTCTTTTTAATGGAGTTCCCAGACGGTACAGTAAATCAAGGAAAAAACAAAGTTATAAAAAATGTAAAGGACTTGTGATGCTCACTTTTATGCACCAACTTGACTGGGCCTTAGGGTGCCGAAACATTTGGTTACACATTGTTCTGGTTGTGTGTGTTGGAATACCCAGAGCTGGTGTGTTAAGAACATACAGATGATGACCTGCTGAATGAAGAGGCAAAAGCCTCTTCCACGAGCTGGGCAGGGAGCTCCCTCAGCATCCGAGTTCCAGCTTTGGGGAAGTGAAAACCCCAAGGACCGTTCTGATCGAAGGTACAGACGGTGCATTTATTAGCACACCCACACAAAGGAAGTCCCAAAGTTTACTACTAAGGGATCCCAGAAGGGGTGTGCAGAGTGAGCCAGGGGGAGGGCAGTCCTCTGTCCCAGGTCACCAGGAGCATAGTCGCAAGCATCTATTACTCATAAGCTGGTTTTAGGGGGGAGGTCACTACCTTTTCTCAGGCTCAACTCTAAGTGGTTATTTTAAAAGCTTCCCAGGGCAACACAAGGTGGGAACTTGTGTTGGAAATCCTGGAATCCTAAACTCGGTCCTTATCTAAACGTCCAGACTTGGGTGTGAGCAGGACTGTCATACTGTTCAATGCCTAGGCAGCCACTCAAAATGCCTATTTCTCCTCACAGCATGTCTGTGAGGGTGTTTTTGGATGATAGTAAAGACTGAATCAGTAGACTGAGTAAAACAGAATATCCTCTCTAATGTGGGTGGGCCTCATCCAATCAACTAAAGATCTGAATAGAGCAAAGAGGCTAGTAAGACGGAACTCCTGCCGGATTGCTTGAGATGGGACATGGATTTCTCCTGCTCTTGGGCTGGAATTTACACCCTCAGTTCACCTGGTTCTCGGGTCTTCAGACTCAAACTGGAAGCATGCAACCACTGCAATCTCTGGTCCTCCAGTGTGCTGACTACAGATCTTGGGACTTCTCAGCCTCCAAAGTTGTGTGAGCCAGTTCCTTACAGTAAATCTCTTTATATTCATATTATATATATGATCTCTCTATATACATACTTTTTAATTTTTATTTATTTTTTAGATGCTCAATAAATTATAATTTGCTTATTTCTGCAGCCCTTCCTCGCTCCTGTGCTCCAGATCACCATATGCAGTGTCTGCTCATCGGAGGCCTCAACATGTCCAAAGTTCATGTTCTTCCCCAAACATATTCTTGCCTCCTGTAGTTGCAATTGTGACAAATGGTGATACCACGTTTTCAGTTATTAAAGCTAGAACCTCCTTCTTTTCCTTTCTTTGAAAAAATGTTTTAAAAACAACTTTATTGAGATTTAATACATATACCATAGAGTTCACCTATTTAAAGGATACAATTCAGAGAAAAACAAATATTATATGATATCATTTCTATGTGGAATTGGAAAAATAATACAAATGAACTTATCCACAAAACGGAAGCACACCCACAGAAACAGAAAACAGACTTATGGTTATCCAAGTTCCCTGTGCTATACAGTAAATCTTTGTTGTTTGTCTATTTTGTATATACATATTTTTAAATTAAATTAGAATTTTAAATTTAAATTAAACTTTAAAAGTATGCACCTATACTATTATTTCTGTTTCTTTGGAGAACTTCTATTAACACAGGAAGAAACAGAATTTTTATTATTTGTAGAAGATAACAGTTTCTATGTATAAAACCCTAAAGAATCTATTAATAAATTATTAGCATCTATCTAGGCTACTGAATTTAAAATCAATATGCAGAAGCACTTGCATTCTATATACCAGTGAAAAAGCTGTTAGAAAAATGTGACAAAAGAACAAAGACACTATTATGAGTTGAATTATGTCCCTCCACCCCCAGAACATATGTGGAAATCCTAATTCCTGGCAACAGTGAACGTGACATTATTTGGACACAGGATCTTTACAGATGTAATCAAGTAAGATGAGGTCATTAGGATGTACTCAACTGGTGTCTTTATAAGAAGAAGAGAAGAAACAGGGAGAACCCCGTGTGATGGCAAACAGAGAACAGAGCCATGTAGCTCCAAGTCAAGGACTGGAAAGGGTGTACAGCCATCACTGAAGGTAGGAAGAGGCAAGAAGATTTCTGCCCAGAGTCTCAAAGGAAGCATGGCCCTGCTCACAGCTTGAATTTGGACTTCTAGCCTCCAAGACCGTGAGCAAATAAATTTCTGTTACACTTTGTTATGGCAGACTTAGGAAATGAACACAGACACCATTAACAGTAATCATTAAAAAATTACTTCAGAGAATCTAGCAAATGTTATGCACAATCTCTATGCAGAAAATAGAATATGATATTGAAAGACATTAAAGGAGGCATAAATAAATGGAAATAATACTATCATAAAAATATCACTTCTAAATTGACTCAGATTGAGTGGAATTCCAACCAAATTTCCAATGTACTTTTCCTTAGAACTTCATAAGCTAATTCTAAAATGTGTTAAAATGAGCAAAACAAGTGTGGGAGCAAGTTTGTTACAGCTTTTAAATAATAATAAAATAAATAAACACAATCCCCCAATGTCTTTCAACAGTAGAAAGAACACATGAATTGTGGTTTATTCCAACAGTGGACTGCTATGAAACAGTAAAGGTGAGTGACAAGGTCACATGCGTAATGTGAGTGAATCTCAAGAAAAAAAAAAAAGATTTTGAAACAAAGGAGAAACTCGTGGAAGATAATATTGATCACATTTACAAAACACTAGAACACAAAACTTAAAGCAATATATTCTTTTTTTAAAATTGTATTATAGTAGAGTTGATTTACAATGTTGTGTTAGTTTTAGGTGTACAGCAAAGTGATTTAGTTATACATATACATATATTTATTGTTTTTCAGATTCTTTTCCCATATAGGTTTTTACAGAGTATTGAATATCTATTCCCGGTGCTATACAGTAGGTCCTTGTTGATTATCTATTTTATATATAGATATATATGTGTATATGTTAATCCCAAACTCCTAATTTATCCCTCAGTATATTCTTAATGGATCCATCTACAAGTGATCAAATATAATGAAAATAAAGGGAATTATTATCACAAAAATATGACTTGGAGTTACATTCAAGAGTGAGGGAAGGGGCTTTAGTGGAGACCAGGCACAGGGAGAGCGGGGGTGGATGCTTTGAGATACTGGAAATGTTCCATTTCTTAAGTTGGTGGAAGGTGAATAGATGTTCAGGTCTATTCTCTAAAATTTACATATGTGCTCTGTATGGCCTTTTATTATATATTTTGCAACTGGATAGGGACCACTTCTATGAGGAAACATTATGTTCTATTCACATAAATATGGCATTCTGTCTGGTCCAGCTGGAAATGAACTTTATTAAGAAAATTATTTGAACCTGATACGTGCAGCTAATGCTCATTGCCTGTAGAACTCCAGGTCAAGTTTTAACTTTCCAAGGCTGCTTCTTGATCAATATCTCCCCAACCCTATTGCTGCTGACCGCCTATTCATCATTTACTTTAAAACCAGGCCCCACTGTAATGATTGCTGATTACAGGAGGCCTCCTCGCCCACAACTTCATTATCACCCAGTTCACAGGGGGAGCGTTTGGTCCGGCAATGAACTGAAAGCCAGCCAAGCAAATTTATGACATTGCATACTGTATCGATCTGGATGGGAACAAAAGCAGAGGTCAGTAGGATGGCATCCAAAGTCATTACTGGGCAGAAGAGAAGACTAAATCAAGATAAGCGATTAATTTTTTTTAGCCATTTTATGCTATCTTGCAGCCCCATAAATGATCCCGTATCTTGGTGTCAGAACTTTATCATAAAATGGCAATGGGACTATGATGGAAAATTCAGATCTGAGGACAAGAACAAAGGAATTAATTCTTCAATGTTTTTTTCTCTATGAGAATGATTCAGAGAGTTATATTTTAACAAATAGTCATCTTGTTTGAAAGATGTTTTATTTGTGTTCCAAATCTGACTTTCCTTGCCTAAATGCCCTACCTCCTCTGCCTGGCTCTCAGTGTGTGCACGACTGTGGACCTAAAGCTTGTGCCTTAAAGCTGTAGGGCAGTGGCTTGTTAAACTAACCACAGAGAAGTGTTGACACCCCCATAGCCATAGCTTCTGGATATTTCTCCAGGCTGACAGCGGAATACTAAAAATCCTGCTGTTCCCCGGAGGACACTCCTGAACTGCTGAGTCGCATGGTTTGAGCCTCTCAGCTTCTAGGTGACTGAGGTCACCCAGGGGACTTCTAGCACGCGTGACTATAAATGGCAACTGGCAGCTGGGAGAGAGCGCGGGCCTGTGTTCTCATTCTAGACTCTGGTATTTGAGGTTACTGGATACTGATGATCAGATTCAGAAATCCCCCTTTGAGAGGTCCCCTTGCATCGAGGACTACAGATCCTACAACTGGACAAAAAGCATCTTTGCTTTCTGGCTGTGGAATTGCCCCGGGACACACCGTCCCTCGCTCGCTCCTTGCAGCTTTGCTAGAATCAGCAGCCTCCATCTCTAATCAATCTCCTTTGTAGCTAGCCTTTGCCTTTTGCCTTTTCCTTTACATTTAATGATGCGTGACTTTCTTGAAACCCTGCTTCTCAGATTATTGTTGCTTTGATCCTAACCCTGAGGCCTGTGCCCCATGATGTCACATACCCCATCAGGACCTGGTCTGGAATGAGGCTCTATAGCCTCCCCTCTCCTTGCCTGTGTGTGTGTGTGTGTGTGTGTGTGTGTGTGTGTGTGTGCAGAATCAGCGTTCCTCCCTGCATTCCTTTCTCAGCATCCACCACGTGGGATTGGTGAGGCGATGATTGCAGGACACACTTCTGAGCAGGAAGTCTGAGTCATAACTTGGTTGTTGGGATCCCAGCTTTCTCTGAACACAGCTCTGTGCTATCGCTTTCCCTTCAGTTATTCCTTACGTCTTATCTTCTATTTTTCCTCCGCTGGGAAGCCTTCCTGCTCACCCTGACTTCCAGCAGAATTTTCCGTCAGAATCTTTAAAGCTGGTATCCTGTATTCTCATTTAACACTTCACATGAGCCAGACACCATGCAAAGCAGTCTGTACATACAGGGCACTATTCCTTTCAATATCCCTCTAAGGAATTCCCTCCAATTCTCATTTTATAAACAAAGAAAACTAAGGATTTAAGAAAATAAGTAATTTGCCTAAGGGCCCACAGATCCTAGTGGTGAGTTGAATAAGAATGCTGACTTCGAACATGGGGAAGCAGAGGTCTTTCCCCTCCCAAGGGGTTTATAAACCCAGGGGTACTTCAGAATAACGATGGATGCTCAAAGAGCACAGATCCCTGGGATCCAGCAAAACTGGATGATCAGCACCCCTGAAGGCAGAGCCAGCCCTTCCGTGTGATCAGAATGGAGATTTGGCCCCTTCCTGATCCTGCATTAGGGACCACTGCTGATTCTATGATAGTCCCTTCCTCATGCTTATACTCACTGGATCGTTCTTAATATGTTGTTTTCTATTCACAGTGGTAGGGCGGTAACCTGTGCTTATATCTACACACACATCATATATATACGGGGGTGTGGGGGGTAATCTGAGAAGAACTTGCAGAACTCACGGGGGCTAAATGAGGTTAATAAGGTTATATATGGCTGTGAACACACACACACACACACACACACACACACACACACATACACACGGATATATGACTTTATTTGGCTCTTTGAGTTTCTGCAAACTCTCAAAGTCTCAGTTTTATTATATGTAAATTGGGACTGGAAATTGGCATTACCTTTTATGTAAACCCTTCCACTTCATACTCTGCAGGAGTTATTCAAGAGTTTTCTTAAAACTTGGTTCCTCTCCACAAGCCAACAGCTTTATGTGCAGTAACCTCAACCCTTTGCAATGCTGGAGGAAAAACCTGGATTTTTCAGATTCATGAAAAGATAGTGAATACAAAATCATATACATTCTGCATTATTGGTGAAGTATATCTGATTTTGACCCTATGATCTGACTTTAGAAAGGACCTACTAGGTAAGAGGTAATAATGACTCAGCTGTAGAAATTACACAATATGCAATGCTAAATACAGGTACATGACATGCGCATTAAAAATTTCCAGGTCATTTATACCTGAGGTGACTTAACGTTTCAGAAGAAAATATTCATATATAAAGATGGACATACACATACATCCATACTCATGCAGAAGAATTACCTTCTAGGTATGTGTAGAGAAACAAAACAAACAAAAACATTAAAAGAGGTTATATTGGTGCAATAAATCTCCTAACCTCCCTCTTTGCTCCTTTCTTCTCTATCAAAAAAAAAAAAAAAAAATCTTTGGACTGAAAATGGCAGAGTGAGCATTTCTTAGAATGAACTAACTAAACTCATGATGGGTAAAACGATTGTAAGAGTATACCAATTTGCTTTACATGAGTTCAAACCTCCTGACCCATCTAAATTACACACCAGTATCTCAAGGGAATATCTAAATGACATAACTGTCATTGATCTTGCACATTCATGTAAGGCCAAAAGAGCTTCTAAAAGACTGGAGATGGGAAATTCTATCAATATTTAAAAAGAGGGATAAGGTTTATTTCATAAACTACTTACTAGTAAGCTTCCATTGTGACCTGGCAAAAACATAAAAATCCCTTTAGACTAAAATTTCCACAGTCTTAGATGTAAGTGTTTTACCATGGTAAGGTTTCTCCCCTCCTCCCTCCCTCCCTCTCTTCCTTCCTTCCTTCCTTCCTTCTTTCCTTCCTTCCTTCCTTCTTTTCTGCCTCCCTTCCTTCCCTTTTATCCCTTCCTCCCTCCCTCTCTTCTTTCTTTTTAATAAAACCTTCCTTTTAGAACAGTTTTGACAAAGATACTACAGATTAGATAGTAAAAAAAGATAGTACAGAGTTTCCATATACCTTACAACAGGTTTCCTTTATTAGTAATGTTTTATATTGGTATGGCATATTTATTATAACTAATGAACAACTACTGATATATTATTATTAACTAAAGTCTATATTACATTCAAATTTCTTTAGTTTTACCTAATGTCTCTTTTCTGTTCCAGGATCCCCATAAAGGATAGCACATCACAATTAGCTGTCATGGCTCCTAATACTGGGGCAGTTTCTCAGACCTTCCTTGTTTTTGATGATTTTGACCATTTTGAGGAGTTATGGTAAGATTAAGGAATTTGTAGAATGTCTCCCAATTGCAATTTGTCTGATTAGACTGGGATTATGAATTTGGGGGAGGAAGACCAGAGAGGTAGAGTGCCATTTTCATGACATCATAGCAGGAGTTCATACTATCTATATGACTTACCAATGTTGACTTTGACTTTGATCACCTGGCTGAGGTGGTGCTTATCAGGTTCCTCCATTGTAAAGTAATTCTTTTACCCCCTTCTGTACTGCACTCCTTGGAAGGAAGTCACCACATGCCATCCACAGTGAGGAGCTGGGGGTTATGCTCCTCTTTCTTAAGGGCAGAGCATGTACATAAATTATCTGAAAGTTTTCAACAGGGGAGATTTGTCTCTTCTTTCCTGCTACTTCTTATCCCATCATTTATTTGTAATATCATGGACCCTTAGGTATTTATTTTATACCTGGAGTTATAATCCAATAATACTTTATTATTTCATTGCTCAAATTGTTCCAGCTTGGCCAGTGAGAGGTCTTTCAGTTGGCTTCTGTGTCTCCATGATATAGCTCCACTGTGGGGAGTGAGGGGTGTGTGTGCGTATATGTGTGTGTGTGTGTGTTTCTTTGTTTGAGTATTTCCTTACTTTCTGGTATTTCAAAATTCTAAAGGCTTATCTTGCATATTTCCTGCCCCAAACCTAAGATCATTTCTCCAAAGAACCTTGTTCCCTTTACTGAAGAATGGTCTTAGAAACCAAGGTCTGGGTTCTAGGTACTTCTTGACACTTGGGTATAGATTTTTCCAGGATTTTTTCAGCCGTCAAAGCAAAGGAATATATGCATATATACTAACTCATATCCTGCATGTAACCAATTGTGTTTATATTAAAAATATATATATATATACATATATGTGCATACATATATATAAAGTTTATGTATATACATATATATATAAAGCTAAACATGAGTCCATATAGTCTCCAACTATATTCCATTAGCACATGGATCATTCTAGCTTTATTACCTTGTTTATCTATGGTCTCCCACTCCAACAGTGAGAAACCTGGCTCCTGGTTTCACCACCATTCATTTACTTAATTGTTCAATTTCAGCATATGTGTAGAGCGGTATCAGAATTATTAACCCAAACCTTCATGGTAAACAACTTTATCAACTAGAGTATTGCGTTCTTGTAGATCCTTTTGCTTTTAGACTTACAGGCTGTACTCATTTCAAAAATTACTTATACAGGCATCTTTCATCCAGCTCCCTTTAGCCAGGTTGCTTTGTACGTTAGTAATATGTTTAGATACTTATGTCATATTCTACATTCCGTCCCGGAATCCTCTGACTTCCTAAATGATTTCTTTTTAATTTACATGCATTAACGTTCACTCTTTCTGCTATAAAGTTTTATTGGTTTTGAGAAATGCAGTGTGTCATTTGTTCACCATTACAGTACCATACAGAATAGGTTCAATGCCTTAAAAATTCCCCCATTCTGAAATATGCTTCACCTATTTCATTACAAAATATGCTCCACCTATTCAACCCTTTCTCCCTACCTCCAAGCCCCTGCCAGCTACTGATCATTTTACCCTCCTAAGTTTCTATCATTTTTCCTTTCCCAGGGTGTCGTACTAATTAGAATCATAGGACTCACACAGTGTGTAGCGTTTGCAGATTGACCCTTTTTGCTTAGCAGTATGCATTTAAGATCCATCCATGTATCTTTGTGAGTTCATAGCTCATTTATTGCTATTACTAAATGATAGTCCACTGCATGAATGTGCCACAGTTTGCTTATCCATACATCTATGAAAGGATTTTTGGGTTTGCTTCCAGCTTTTGCTGGTTATGAATAAGGATGCTATTAGCATTTGTGTTAAGTTTTCCCGGGGACAGAACTTTGCAAATTCGTAGGGTAAAGACCTAGGAATATGAGTGCTGAATCATATGGTAAGAAGATATTTTGTGTTACAAGGAACTAATAGGCTACATTTCAAAGTGGCTGTTTCATTTTACATTCCCATGAACAAAAGAACTAGCTTTTGTTTCATGATAGTTCGTATTATGTTTCTGGTTTCCAACTTTATTGATTTCTGCTCTAATTTTTATTATTTATTTTCTTCTGATTGATTTAGGCTAAATTTACTTTTTTTTCCCCTAGCTTCCTAAAGTAGAGGCTTAGATTATTGATATTAGATTTTTCTTCTCTATTTTTGTAACTTTATTGAGATACAATCACATGCCATACAATCTACCTAGTGTACAATTCAATATTTTTTAATATATTCACAGAGTTTTGCAACTACCATCACAATCAACTTTAGAACATTTTTCTTACCTGAAAAAGAAATCCCATGCCCTTGAGCAATCTTCCACCAAGCTCCCCATATTCTCCAACCCCAAAAAAACACTAATATTCATTCTGTCTCTGTGCATTTGCCTATTTTGGACATTACGTATAAAATGAGTCATAAGACATGTGGTCTTTTGTGACTGCCTTCATTTGCTGAGTGTAATTTTTTCAAGGTTCATACATGTTGTAGTATGTGTCAGTACTCCATTACTTTTATGGACAAATAATATTTCACTGTATGGATATACCACATTTTGTTTATCTGTTCATCAGTTAATGGGTATTTGAATTGTTTCAATCTTTTGGCTATTATGACTAATGCTTCTGTAAAGATTTGTGTTCAAGTTTTTATGTATATGTATTTTTTTTTTCTCTTGACTATATACCTAGGAGTTGAATTGTTGGGTTGAATGGTAACTCTACGTTTCACTTGTTGAGGAGGGACAGTGCTTTCTTATGTGAGTGGGCTTCAGTTCCATGCCAGCTCACAGAATTATTCAAACAAGCCAAACAAGCCAATCACATCTTCCCATGGGAACCAGTGTCACCGCACCCACACTTTTGATACTATAAAGCCTGTCTTCCACAGACCCTGGTTATTCACCCTGTACCTGACTTTACTCTGGCACTGTATATAGCATTCAACATGTCCTCTCAACTTCTTCTCTCTCATATGTGGGACTAATAAACCAATGTTGATATTACTCATCCAGTATTGGGTGTCATCTGTTTGGTTATCTTCTTAAGCCCAGGGTGGGAGTCCTCCCTCACTAACACAGTGAAAAGGAAGTGATTAAAACAGAGTATTCTACAATCTCATGATTGACTCTCAGTATTTTAGTTGGCCTGTGTCTGTGGACTGTGGACTTCACACATTGTTTTTCTTGCAGTGGTATTGTGACCCACCTTAGATGAGAAAAGAAAGCCAGAAGGGACTGGAGTGGTCAGATTTACTTTCTACCAGGTGGAATAAGGCTCTGGGAAAAAGTCTTTTGCCCCCAGAGTATAGGCTTTTATTATATAGGCCACTCCAGGCATATTTTACAATTATTACACTTTTCCATCCTCTGTGAGAGACACGAGTGACTCTTTATCTGCTCGGATTACTGGAGGTGAGAGCCACACAACTATAGGGGGCACCATAGAACTGAGGCATGCAGGAATTTCTCTCTCTAACATTATGTGTCAAAATTACCGTTTAAGTGTTCCTACCAGTTTATAGCTCCAGTATCTTCTACTCCCGGTAAGAATATCTCAGCTGTGACTCTGGATTTACCTGTCTCTCCCGGTTGCAGTTGGTACTCAAATCTTTGTTCTCTGATGGGTCCAAGAATAGACGTTGATTTTTCAGTTTGTTCAGCTTTTTTTTGTTGTAAGAATGTGAGTGACTTGTAAGGGTGACTTCTAAACTCTGATGTCATAACTGAAACCAGAAGTGCTGTATTTTTTTCTTTTTTAACTTTCTGACTCATATACTCTTTAATTACTCAAATGCAAATGTGCATGTGATCAGTGTCATTTAAGCAAGAGCAGATCAGTAATCTGTCTGCATTTTCCTTCTTCTTCTCTTTGAACAAGCTGTGGAGTCTTAATTTAAGTTACCATCAATTCATGCATAATTCAGCCTCTGATGATACAGAGATGGCAACTAATTCAAGAGATTAATTTAGCTTTATACATATTCTCTGAGAAACCCATTTATATAGTAGTATCATGAGGTGAGCCTCCTGCTTGTTTTAGAGAAACAGAAATCCTAACTTGCAAACTTGCTTATTTGCTCTATAACAAACTCTTCAAGGAAAACACACATGGAAGTTTGCCTTTCTAGGAAAACACACATGGAAGTTTGTTGGTCTGTCTAGGAAAACACACATGGAAGTTTGTTGGTCTGTCTAGGAAAACACACATGGAAGTTTGTTGCTGCTGTTGTTTTGTTTTTTAAAAAAATTCTTGATAGAGATACTCCCTAGAGGCTGTGCCTTGAGATGTTCTAAACACTTTCATTCTTCTTAAAAAATATTTATTTATATTATTTTAATTGAAGTATAGTTGATTTACAGTGTTGTGTTAGTTTCTGGTGTACAGCAAAGTGATTCAGTTATATATGTATATATATATGTATTATTTTTCATATTCTTTTCCATTATGGTTTATTACAGGATATTGAATATAGTTCCTTGTGCTCTACAATAGACTTTTTCATTCTTAATTCCTCTTTTTGATATTCAAATATATAAAGTATACAAAACACAAATATTCCGCTCAATGAATCAACAGAAAGCTAAACCCTTTTTAATTATGATTATGACCCAGATTAAAAATAAAATTAAATAATCACACAAAAATCCCCTTCACACCCCAAATTCCCATTACTCCAAAAATGCCCATTGAGGATATTGTTCCTTTAACAATTTAATGATTGTCTCAAGATTCCATTCAAGACAATACTTCCATGAACTCTCCACCAAAAAGTAAGCCCAAAGGAGGAAGAGCTTCCCAGAATGTAAATGATTGGGTGTCAAAGACTCCTGCTGTCTTTCTCTGAGTAGTGCCAAAGGTCAGTTCTTATATGAAAATTTTGCTCTTAATTTCTAAAAATCACGAAAACCCTTTTCTTAAGGAAAAAAGACACAGATTACCTCAATATTCTGAATGAGAGAGGATTACCATCAACTCTTCCAGAAGACTCCTTAGTAACAGAGAAGTACCTATTTCAGGCTGAATTCACAGTCCATTCTCAAAAGGGACATCTGAAGTTGATCTACTGAGGTGCTGAAAGGAAATGGTAAAATTTCCATCTATATAAAATTTTATAATGTTCTATTTTTGTATATAATATACACTCTATATTGTGCATTAACACTACTGTGTATAAGATTTATGGATCACAATATCAATATATGAAGGACACAGAATATTCATGTAATAAAACTCTGGAGAACACTAATGCCTATTATTTGGGGCAGTTGTTTTCTTTTGAGTTTCATATAATTTAAGATCCCTCTTATTAAAGAATACAGAGATCCCAGGGGGCTGTGGGCTCAGGGGCTTTTAAGGCAGCAGGCCTGCTGGTCCATGAGGTTCTGTCTCTGCTAGCCTAGTTCATCGGACTAAGGTGTGTCCCAGTACTGGTGCTGACAAGCTGGTGGGTGGGTACAGGTCCCAGGGTTAATGAGCTAGAGGGAGGGTTCCACAACAGCACTTGCCAGCCCAGTGCCCACGTGGTAGATCCAACTTCCACAAATGGCTGCTGCCAGTGTCTCTGCCCCCAGAGTGAGCCCCAGCTGCCTTCTGCTTCTCCAGGAAACTCTCTCATATCTGCAGGTGGGTCTGACCCAGCCTCCTTTCAAACTACCACTTCTGCCCTGGATCCCAGAGCATGTGAGATTTTGTGTGTGCCCTTTAGGAATGGAGTCTCTATTTCCCACAACCTTCTGGCTCTTCTGAGAATAAGCCCTGCTGGTCTTCAAAGCCAAATGTTCTGAGGGCTCATTTTCCTGGTGCAGGACCCTTTGGCCAGGGAGCCTGGTGTGGGGCTTGAACTACTCACTCCTTGGGGAGAACCTCTGCAATTGTAATTATTGCTGGTGGGTCACCCACCTGGGGGTGTGGATCTTGACTGTACAGCATCTTTGCTACATCCTGTTGTGGTTCCTTCTTTGTATCTTTAGTTGTAGAATATATTTTTGTCTATTCTTCTGTTTTTTGTCATCAATAGTTTCTCTGTAAATAGTTGTAATTTTGAGTTGCCTGTAGAGAATGTGAGCTCAGGGTCTTCCTACTCTGCCAGCCTCGCCACTCCCATGGTTTTTATATATATTTTAAATTGGTGTATCAAATATACAGACAAGTACACAACACATATATGTTCCATTCAACGAATTTTCAGAAATCAACCCTCTTTTTAATAATCACCAATTTAATTAATTAAATTATCACTTAAATCTCTCATTAACCCCCTCAAATGGCCAGCTCACATCCATTCTCTCTCACTGTTTCCATCTGTCTCTCTAAGGCAATGATTATTTAGTGTTCTAATAATACATTAATTTGGCCAGTTTTGACTTGTACAATTGTCAGATAATATGCATTTGTATTTGCCTTCTTTGGCTTAACCTTGTCTATGATACTATTCATGCTGTTAAGTTTAGATATCAATTGTTATTTTTCATTGTTCTATGATAGTCCATTGATAGATGAATATACCACAATTTATTTATTTACTCATTCTGCTATATGCATTATCTCCAGTTTGGGGCTCTTATGAATACTGCTGTTCTGAATTATCTACACATGCACATGAACAAGGATTTCTTTTTTAAACATGTCAAAGTCTGGAATGGCTAAGTCATAGGGCATATGAACAATCATCTTTTACAGATAATGTATGAACAATCATCTTTTATGGATAATGTCAAACTGATTTCCAGAGTGGATGTACTGATTTGAACTTCCCCAACAATGCAAACAAAGAAAACATAGACATAATTATGAGAAATATTAGACCTATACAATATAAGTGGAGATATTTTAATATAATTTTCTCAGTAACTGATATAATAAGCAAACAAAATTAACGAAGATATAGACAATCTTATAAAACACCCAGCTGACTGGCTCCAATTGAAAAGAAAGACAATATCAAGTGCTAACAACAATGAAGACTTTCATAAAAAATACAACTTCAAATTTCTATTCATTTCTTCCATGAAGACTTTTCTGTTCCTTCCTTCCTCAGCAGAATGAACACTTTCTCCTTTGTGCCCTAACTGTATCTTACAAAACGTTTTAATTTACATGCATGTTTCGTCCACTTTTCTGAGCTTCATGAGGGCAGATATCTCAAATATTTGGTAAAGCCCAAAATAAGTAATAGGAATGCAATAAATGATTAGTGAGGCAAAGGAAAACTTTTCAGCCATATATTATCAGCTTAGAATCAATGGATTGACCCTGCACAGCATGAGTGTACTGAAACCTGTACACAGTATCTACAGTTGTTTAAGAGAAGAAAGATAAGAAAAATGGGTGAATTGGTGTCCTTCCAATAGAAATTGTCTAACTGTGCAAAGGATTTCAGTCCTTTGGTACAAAATCTCAATCTTCTTAGGTGCCAGGCTTGTGTCGGATTATTGATTCTCATTTCTCATGTATTATTCTTTCTGGGCATCAGACAGTAAGGACTTCTTAGTATATATGCGAGGAAGTAACATCACAGGTATGCTTGGATAAGTTCATTATTAAGTTTTCCACCATAAAACGAAAGAAAGGAAGAAAGAAACTCAAAGCAATGCAATTACAGTGTAAAGCAATCAAAATAAATTTGTGGGAGAAAGAAGTTTGTGGTACATACTACAGTGGAGAGCTTCCTTTATTTTATAAATTACATTCTCAAAGGTATTTGAAAGAGAACTGTGTGTTCCAGGAATTCCTTCTGATCACATTGACTACAATGTGAGAAATTAAGAACAAACAGCCCAGAATTCTAGAGGATGATAAATGATCTAATTCAGTCTTGATATTTATGTGATGTGATAGATTGCTTTTATCTCACCTCATGAGCAGAGGAGCTTCAGATAAGCAAGGAACACTTTTAACGAGAGAAAATTAAAGAACCAGGTAACTATATAATCAATGCCTCATTTTGATTCATTAGTTAAGAGATGTCTCGCATAGAGCAGACTAGTCAAGGTGCAGCCTTCTGAGTCACTACATCTTTCTGAGGGATATGACCACTCCAACCAACCCTGCTCTGATGAGGCATCCCATGTCTGCCTTTCAGTACAACACCTGTTCTTTCCCTTGGGGCCACAGCCAATTAGTTGAAAAACCAACATCAAATTCACAAATCACTAATCTATTCAAAATGATTGTTGACATGTGAGGGGCTTTTCTTTGAACGTTTAATGCATGCAAGGGCAATGGTAATCAACTGAATAATTATTTCCCTGAGAAATTTGAACCAGAGATATTAGGCTTGTTAATTAATTGGGGAAAATAAAAGCTAAAGAACACATAGAGAAGTCAGTAAGTGGGGACAATGAGTAAAGTGGAGTCAGGAGCTGTGAATGTATCAGAATCTCCAAAGATGGCATCTTCAATCCTTCCTTCCTTGTAAAAATATGCCTCTCTTACCCATTAGGAAATGGCATCTATTCCCAGTTTTCCTCTTGTATCTAGGTTTGCCTCATGACTTCCTTTGATGAGTAGAATGAAATGAAGCCTGGAAGTCTCTGCTTTTGCTCTTTAGGTGATTTGCCAAGCAAGAAGTCTGAGTACTCAGAGGCGCCATGATGTGAGGAAGCTACAAAGGTATAAGAGGTCATATGGAGGAGTACTGTGATACAAACATGTTGAGTGAAAACTTCTCAGACCTCACAACCTAAACCAGCTGAGGGCAGCCTCAGGCAATGCCACGTGCAGCAGAGGAGTCATGTGTCAGCATTCGGTCAGCCCAAAGAATCATGAAAAATAATAAATGGTGGTTGTTTTATGTTACTGAGTTTTGGGGTTGTTACTCAGCATTAGATAAATATGAGCAATAAGTAAGAAGACATGATTAAGCAGGAACCAAAACCAGAGAAAATATGTGCTCAGGAGAGATTGATTGACATGGGTAGAGGCAGAAACAGTACAGGATGAGATAGAGATGACCCAAGCATATTAAATGGCTGGGCTCTCACAGGGACACAAGGTCTTTGCTAGATGAGGATGTCAACAGTAGGTGCAAAGACCTCCGGTCTTCATCTGTTGGTTATTTAAAAGGTTTCTGTTTAAAATAATCATTCTTTCTCTCTTCCCTCCTTACCCTTATTCTCCACGTAAATAAAATAGAAATGTTTTGACATCACTGTTTCATGACCAGTAAATACAAAATTAACATTCTCAACAGTGTTGCAAAAATTAATTTGGGGGAAGGACGTTGTTAAATTAAGACTGCAGATGAAGTGCTTTAGATGGTCTAGTGGGGTCTGGACACTCCTTTTCCTGCTGTGCTGGATTTTTGGCTTCATGAAGGGTCAGCTCCCCTAACCCTCCATTGTTCAAGGGACAAATGTATTTAATTTTTCATCAAACAGCTTTCATTCTTTTGACCTCATTATGACTGAAAACTATTACAAGATAAGAAAAAAGATGTTACCAAACAATAAACAAATAGTTGTTTATGCACCGTATAACAAATGACCAAACCTCTGCAGCAAGACTGCTTGGATTCACCTCTGCACATCTATGTCTACACCAGGATGCTCAGTCCTGTATTTTCCCCACCACATTCTATCTATAACTAATAAACTCCCATCATTTCCCACTGACACCACTTACTGCAGGCCTGGTGGCTTTGTGCATCTTGCCGATTTTGACAGGGCTCATGGCAACACACCAAGTGGCCATCAAGGACAACTAAAAAGAATATTTTCTCTCCTACATCCTGAGAAGCTGGCCATGGCCAGCTGCTCCTGCCTGAGGGCACTTTGTCTTAAGGTGTGTCCCCTGAATGTGCCCTTTGTCTGGTAATCTTTCACATTAAATCACACATAAAGTCAGAACTATTTTCTGCAAGCATCTTGTACATTATTAGAAGAGACCATGAAAGAAGCTTAAAGTACAAAGCAGAGATGTAACAAACCTCTCCTGGCTGATTTCCATGTAACTTTAACAATAATACTTGGTTATGACTCCATTAACATCAAGTTCAAAATCAGGCAAAACTAATCTATAGTGTTAGAGGTCAGAATATTGATTTCTTCCGGGGAGACGTCAACCGAATATGCCAGGAGAGTCTAGGTTGCTGGAAATGTTTTCTGTGTCTTGATTTTGTCAGCAGTTACACAGGTGTGTACATATGCAAAGAGCATTAAGCTGTACCTTTTAAGGCTTTTAGACTTTCCTGTATGTAAGCTATACCTTAATTTTAAAATATAATAAAATGGAAAAATAATACTGGACTAAATATGGAAAGTCAATGGAGAATTGTGAAGCCGATGGAAACCCAGGATAACAGGCACGAATCCAGACTATTTCAAATAAAGACTAAACCAAGATTTATACTCATCTTTCCTATAAGCCAAGAGTCAGAGAGCTCCAAAAGTTGTTTTTCCTCAATGATTTTTTTCAAGTCTTCAGTACCCTCTCCCAAAAAAGAAATTTCTCCAATCTCACATTCAAAAATAAATAAATAAAAAATAAATGTCATTCTAATCACACAGTAATAAAACTTTATGTGTATACGTGTGTTTCATGTTAGAAACCCTGGAATTGCCAAAAATAAAGTAACAAATATACAAAGCAAGAATGTCGGTAATAATGAGGGATTTACCTGTAGCATTACATGAGCATAGGAATCCACAGTCAAGATCCTTGGTCTTTAAAACAGTATTTAATGGTTAATAATGAACTTATACATAAAATTTCCACTATATATATGTATTTTTTATTGAAGAACTATAGTTGATTTACAATGTTGTGTTAGTTTCAGGTGTACAACAAAGTAATTCAGTTATACATATAAATATATCTATTTTTTTCAGATTATATTCCCTTTTAGGTTATTACAAATTATTGAGTATAGTTCCCTGTGCTATACAGTAGGTCCTTGTTGGTTATCTATTTTACATACAGTAGTATGTATACGTTAATCCCAACAATCTCAATATGTTGTCCATTATATATTTAATGCCTAAAGTAAGATACTTTTACATGTCAAATTTGAAGTATCACTTACTAATTCCAAAGACTTGTATATTCTAATTCCATAGTTGTTGGAAAATAATGAAAGGACTTTAACATTGCACTGTGGTCACACTCAGTCATCTTGCCTCTCCAAGATGTGGCATGGTGACAGGAGCAGGGAAGAGTGACTAGCAAACTTAGTAATGAGTATTTCATTTACATTTCTGTTTTAAAAGAAAATAATTTATGAGTAAAAGTATTATGTCATCTGCATTGAACTTTGATAAAACCATGATCAGTTAATTTTGGAATGAGCACATGAAAGCCATGATACCCATGGGACAGAAATCTAATGTTAGATGGAAATTAACACAGCCAGGTATTACCAAATAATATTTAGATTGATCTAGCTCTTTACACTTTTCAAAGTGTCTGCATTTCACACTCACTCATTGATCCTCAAAATAGCTATGTGAGAAATAGGAGAACACTTTCATCTCTACTTGTTGGAGGAAAACCTGAAGTAAACAACAAAGGTTGAGCCTGGAAGGACCTTAAGGAGCTTCACATCCAGGTGACCTCTATCTTATCACTTATACTATACCACTGCCTTTATTGCTATTGGCTTTAAAAATTACAAATTAAGAAGAATGTCTTAAATGAAACAAGAATTATCAGATTTGACAGCAAAGGCATAAATTGACTCTTCTGCAAATTTATATCCCCATGTTTGTATAGCACACAAGATTAAGATGAAAGCCACAAACTATTTTGACTTTAAAGGAATTTGTATATTTTCTATGACTAGAAGGTAATCTTGATTCAAGTTTTATCTGCACTGTTTAACCTCAATCCTGATTCATTCTTTTGCTGGTTTCCCATCAACTTGAAAATTTACCCCCACTATTCATAGTGAAGATGGTCTATCTACTAATTGCCCAAACTCCAGAAACAAAGAATTCTGGGCCTTGTGTGATGTCTTTCAAAATCTATGGGAATCAAAGCTTCTTGATTCCCCTGAAATTATCACAGGTCAATGAACAAACAAGAAACAAGGTACAGAGTTAATAACTCTGGAAACATGTATTCAATTAGGGGTGCAATAAAGAGGTAAAAGAGGGAGATTTAAGGTGAAGGCTGGACTCCAAAGTCCAGAGGCTGAGGTTTGAATTCTGATTCCATCTGGGGAGACCCCATGGGTTACCAGTCTCTCTCAGCCATCTGTAAAATGAAGAATATTAATAATTACTTATATTATTATATTATTCCCAGAATAACTGGGAACATTAAGTGTGGAAAATATACGCAAAATACCTAGAGCACTCTAGAAATGACATATTATAACAGGTGGAATAGAAGCATTAACCATAGGAGGTATAAAATAAAAGTATGTCAGGTAATAAAGAGCAGAAACTGTTGTTCAAGGGTAAAAGGGAGATAGACCACTTCCCTGGCCTCTCTCTTGCTACCCTGTAATGACTGAATAATCTTTGTTTTCATAATGCCATGTTTGCATAGCTCTCTGATTGCCAGCACCACATAATTACAAAATGACTATGTTAATGGAAGATTTAGATCATTTTTTAAAAAGTAAAGTTTTCACATTTTGCATCCAAATTCATTGATTATGCATAAAGAAATCAGGAAAGCCTTGTGGCTTTATTAAATTGATTGGCATCTAATAACTTCATTATCTACAGAAACAGATGTTACCTCAACTGAAAACAAATTATCTTATACACAGGGAAGAAAATTAAAGCATCAAACACTGTGGAGATCTTTAGAATGACCATATTGAGGCTAAGAGAAGAGAGAAACAACAAAACATCAGGACTCCTGATTTGGGCTCAGTTCTTTAATGTTTTCCAAATGGTTTTCATCGTGGATATTTTTTACATCTCATTTGACTCCAGTTTAGGAGTCTGTGTAAACACACACACATACACACACACACAGACAGACTTCGGTGATGTTCAAATCCAGAAAGCAATATTGAGGTATTTCCTTCTTTCAGATCACAGTGAACTGTGATCTTATTTGTCCTGAAAAAGGAAATGGCATTGCCCACCTTCGTTCAGTCCTCTGAAAATAAAATCTCTGCCAAAGAGTAACTACTAACACAAAGGGTCCCCAGAGTTTTTTGTTTTGTTTTGTTTTTCTTTCCTGGTGTTCCCAGGCTTTTTCTTAGAACACTTGCTTCCAGGTTATTTCTTCTGTTGACTATCCTAGCCTCTGGTTCATTGTTAACGTTTACCTTCCAAAAAGAGGATCAGGCCAAGTGGCCACTTTCCTCAGTATATCCTTGGCTTTCCTTTGACACTGAGTAAGTTTTATCCCTGTTAGTAACACGTCAGTTTGCCAGGGATAAACACCTCTTCCATTATGACCTGTGTCCAGAGCTCTTTACCTTGATAATGCTGAACCCCACTTCCATCTTGTGGTACATCTATTGTGTCTCTTAGATCCGTAAGGTGGAACTGGAATATTTTTTTAATAATCCACAGCATGTAGTCATAAAATCACAGAAAATTAAAATGGAAAATGACCTTAGAGGTAATGTATTCCTAGCTCCTATATCATGGATGGAGAACTGAGGCCAAATGATGTTAAAGGATGTGTCTGATTTTATAGACAGGAAGGGAGGCATTATCAGAATTATCACCTGAAGATGCTGCATCTAAGTGGACTGAGGGGCAGAGGCTGGGTTTGAGACGACTTCTCAAGATAAGATACTGAGGAGCATGTGATGCAGGACATGAAGACAACTACAGCACACATGTAATGCAAGGTCATTGATGATGGCAAAGATTGATAGGCGCACCAAACGGCACACCTGAGGAGGGAGGCATTTAGGGGCTCTGGGGAGGACGGTGGTGTCTGGAGTTCTGCTGGAAGTTAGAGGGAGCAGAATGACTGTGTCTATCCTTCTCTTCATTAATAGTTATAATAGCGACCACTTATTTGGGAAGTTACTGAAGCATTGTTCTAAACCCCTCATTTGTATTAACTCATTTATCCTTACAACAATCCTGTGGGCAAGTATTCTTAACTTCATCTTACAGGTGAAGAACCTGGGGCCCAGAGCAGGAGGTGGTGGCCCAAGTCTTACAGTGTGCTCCTCCCCAGGGAGACTGGCTCCAGAATCCCAGTCTTAACCAAACCATTGCATTGCCTCTCTATGCCCCATTGCCAGAACTGGTGTCTGGCACTACATACATATTTAGGGTCAGTTGTATCTGACTCAGAGTGAGCCAGAATTTAGCTGCTGTGAACCTGGAAATTTCACTAACTACTCAAGGCTCATTTCAAATTCCTCTCCATACATTCTCTTTTCCTCCCCCAAATCCCTGTGCTGTAAGTCTGGAAAGTCTCCCGTCTAAATTGCTGGCCTGGGAGCCAATTGCTCCAAGGCAGAGGAGGCAGGCTCATCTACAGCTCATGGATTATCTGAGTTGTTCATTATCCATCATCGTTCTAACTGGTTGATGTGGCTGAAAAAAATCAAGTGCCAAAGGGAGATTCTTTTTATTATTCCTTTACTTTTGATTTGTCTTCTGATTGACACTTGTACCCATGGCATGGCAGGATAGCACTTATATGATCCCATGTGTGTTTTTCACAAATGCATTGGAAAGATTTCCTGTACTCCATACATAGCCCATGGGAGCTAAGGGAGCCCAGATGTCTTACAACTTGGGGCTCAGCAGTGAGGGAGAAACCTTATCTCTCTAGAGGTTTGGAGATTAGTGCTGGGCTTCTGAGTTGTTGCTGCTATTCGCTTCATACCCATAGATCAATACTCAGAGGGAAACCACAAAGATTCAAGACACATAAGTCAGTCTGTTTTCAAGGGGAAGATATTTCTTAAATGCAAGTGATCGCAGCTGGGGACAGTCCTCCAAACCCTCCTGCCCATCTTAAGAAAGAGTGCTGTCACGTTGATAATGCCTGCTCTGCAAGAGTTTAAACTTACCAAGGCCAGGAACACTAATCTAAATATGAGTGGTCATATAACGGAGCTGTTCCTGGGTAGGATTAGAAAGTAAATAAAGTTGTCTTCTACTATCTGCCATTAGACAGATAGAAGGCATTCAATGATGGTCATATTGCCTGTGCCCACAATCCCAAACATATTTCCAACCCTCACCACAAAGGATAAAAAACATTCATCATATTACTAGGAATTAAGTATCATTTTCCTCATTTTCAGATGAGCATAACGAACCTCAGAGCTCAATTGCCTAACTCTAGAGTGAAGCTCCTTCTCCTTTGTCCACTTCTGTTCCTGAACTGCCATCTCTAACCCACTGCATTGATGCTCTCCCCCTTTATTTGGCTTTATGACCAGCTTCTGAGCATATGCTCACCTTCTGAACCTACCCATACAAGGCATTTCTTGGGTATTGCTCACCATTGTTTTCTCAAACTCAAGAGCATCTTGATACCTAACTTATATAGGACGTGAAATTTGAATGATTCTTTGAATGAACTAAATTTAGCGTCCATCCAGGGAGAAGGTTACATACACACTGCCACTATAAGTGTATCTGTGGGGACAGTAGTTTTACTTGTGGACACATGTTTTTGAACAGCCTGCAGGCAAAAATAGCACATGGTTACTGTCTTCCTTCTTTCTTGGGACTTGGGCTGCAAGATTATTGGACAGACAGATATACAGAAAACTAGTCCAGCTCCTCTTGGTTTGGAATCATGTCAAAGGGTTTTCACTTCTCAAACACTAATGGTAACAGTAGGAGAAAAATCTAGAAAGATGACTAACCTGACACTCCGAAAAAGCATCATCTATTCATTAATTCACTTGCTCATTCCTCTAGTCTTTCCACAAATGATTCTGAATGCTTAACAAACCCAGGACCCTGTGCTAGGAATTTCAGCTATGGAGATGAGTGTGCCTTTCCCTGTCAGCCCCATCCCCATTATGAGTTTACCGACTAATGGGAAATATACCTAAAAATGTACAGTCTATCATAGCACAATTTTTACATGCAAGAGGAAGCCCAGAGTGCCAAGGAACACCATACACAAATGAAGGGACCCAAGAAGATTTCTCAGGGAAGCTGAAGAGAGAACTAAATCTTCAAGGAGACAGAGGAATTATGGCATTTTGAGGGAAGAGGACATGTCCCATAGAACAAAGAAATGTGAGAGACTATTGGAGGTGCCCTAAGTCGTTCCATGCTTATGTTGTTGGTGACAGTGGATGTGTGGGAGAGAGTGTTTGGGGAATGGAGAACTATAAGGCCGGGGCGTTTTGCAGTGATATTAGCTTAAAGGATCTTATCAGAGGAGCAACAGAGGATAATTCAAAAAGAGGGATGATCAGGGAACCAAGAAGGCTGGGTTTTCTGTACTTGGAGGAAGAGATAAAGACTCAATGATAAGATTAGTGTGTAACAAGCTCCTTGCAGGTTTTATTCTCTGGCATCAGGTGGTGAGGCAGAATTTGGCAGCAGGGTACGATTCAGGGATCAACATCAGTTGAAGAGAGAGTGAGAATCTAAGGTTTGGCACAAGGAAAACCTGAAAGGATAATCAGAGATTTATTGCTTTGGATTGAAATTGATTGACAGTTAGTCATTAGATGCGGGCTGCTCTGGGACAGATGTGTCCTTGGGCAGACAGTTCTTTGCAGCTGAGGCAAACCCCACAGGGGCTGGGGGATGTCTGCTGACCACACTCTCAGTATCTGGGGAAACAAGGACTTCCTTGAAGGGCTCTGGTCTGCACAGCTCTATGTCACCCCAAACACCTTGTATAGGGAACACCAAGGTTTCTTATTTCTTCCTTACAATGACTCCATGGAACTTTACAGATTAAGAGATTGTGATTCAGAGAATCCATTTCTCATGGTCACACAGGCTGTTCCTGATGCCTCTGTGTCCCCCACTTCTTCCACACTTTCCCCTGCTTTCTGCACTGTGCAACATGAAAAGTGTTGGAGACCTGCAAGGCTTTCCTGAAAATTGAGATCTAGTTGGGGGGAAAAGATTGAAAAATACAAAACTGTGCAAAAGGGTCCTTAGTCTTGACATCTAGAGTGGTCAAAATTCTAACTATTTCCAAGAAGGAGTGAACTCAGAGTGGGTTGAGATGATTTGGGAGTTTTAAATGAGGCCAGAGTTTCATTGGGCTGGGAGGATTGTATTTGGATTGCTATAAACAAAATGATTCCAAAAGTAGTAATGTCATATTATGGGATAAAAATCATTTAGTCACTCCTTTGGGGTCAGTATCAGAGCTTGGTAATTCCTACCAGGGTCATAAATTTAGAAACCCCAGAGAATCATGCCCAAAGGAACTTTAAATTTGTTGTTAAATTCATTTTTAAAATCATATTTTAAAAGTGCAAGAATAAATCCAAAATGCTATCTGTTTATATTTTACTCTGAATGGTTAAAACTGCAGTGAAATGTGGTCTACAATGACATTTGCTTTTTAGCATACAGTTTCCACATAGCTATTTTCCCTCACATTTATCTGCACACTTTTTTTTAACAACTTATATGTTACACCACAGAAGACAGGGTCAAATGGATCACAGATTCACTGTAAGAAAAACAGGAATCCTCCAGAGAGCAGAATGATTTGTTCCAGTGAGATGGAATGGAGCAGGGAGAGGGAAGAGGTGTTATGGTGTATTAGCTAATGCTGCTCAATAATTTACCAATCAATTAAAATGCCATTATTATTCTCCTTTGCCACTTAGCTTCTGTGGTATTTAAAGGTCACATGGGTGCTGTTGGGGAGGACAGCTATTAACAAATACATGAAAATAGCATTTCCAATCTCTCTACTAGGGTGTCAAGGTAATTTGTGTCCTAGCTCAACTTACACTCATCAGCACACAAGGGCAGATGTTTGACAAATCTAGTCTAGTAAGAGAAATGAGAAGGAGATAACATACTAAAAGACCTGACAAGAGTGTAGATAATCAGAGAGGCAAATGGAATTTGATATTCCATGATCTTTTGGATCATTCCAACTAGGGTCAGAAGATTTCTGCCTGGGAGGAATTTTTAGGATCCTCTGTCTAAATTGATTTCCACATTTACATTGATTAGACTCTAACCAAAGATGAATGACTTGTTTGATATCATAAACAATTTAGTTGTAATTATAATTTATTAATTACTAAATAATAATTAGCTTTTACTGAGCATTTAATGTTTGTCAAGGGCTGTGTTTCACACTTTGCATGCATGTCATTTATCATAATAACAACATAGGCAATAAAACATTATCTCCATTTTTTTTTTATTATCTCCATTTTACAGACAAGAAAACTGAGACAGATGTTAAGTAGCATGTTTGAAGTCTCATGACTAGTAAGTGATAAAGCCCTTTTCTATTATTCTCAAAACTTCACATCTCCTTTAATTACTTCCTTGGAATCGGTCTGTTATTTCTTATGTGCTGAATTATGCTAACTGATTATATTATAAATGACTTATAGAGGTGAGCTGGACCTTGGATGTATCTATTTCACAAAATAATCTAATTCATAGCTGAATATGCAACATATGTTGAGGAAATGTTCATAGAGAGCATGAATGGCTATTTCAATTTCTACTTTGAAAGACTGAACCTTGAAAGAAATGGTGTCATATCCACACATTCATGTACTTCTCCCCTACTGCCACATTGTTGATAGAAACGCATACTAAACTATTACTGAAGTGATGGTTCAGTTTGAAAGTCTGGGGCTGCCTGTGCGTAACATCCATCTCAACTCTGGTTGGCAATAGAGGCCGATTATTCATCAAATAGCAAGTCAGCATAGCATAGTCACCAGTCATTGCCTGGAACCTCCTTTTGACTAAAGAGTTCATTTGCTGGGATTATCCATCTTTACAGAAACACAACCTGAAACTTCTCTTTTAGCTCAGCAAGTTTTCACAAGAATGGCTTCTGTGCGTCAGGCAAAGTGGTCTTGGGCATAGTTATTGGGGACGAATGATATGCATATCCCTTCAGTGCCCCTTTTTTTCAAGTTTCTATTCATTTTCCACCTCACTTGACCCTATGCCATTCTCTTCACAGCAGTAATACTGAGGAAGGCAGCTGGGTTAAAGGCAAAAACCTACAGAAGAATTACAAAAATGAGTTTGAGGCTCAGCTCTGCTTTTTCAGGACTTGGTGAGTTGATGCAAGACTCTTAACAGAGGTTGAGTCATAATTTCCTCCTGTGTATAGCACTAACTTTACAGATTTGTTTTTAGAGGACTAAATGAGATAAATGAAAAGGTTCTTGTTGCCTTTCCTTATATGCCATGGATTCCAACGATCTTAAACCAATCGAGTTCTCTGAAGGTAACATGCTTGCCTTCCTTGTCCTCAGCCCTCTCACACGTATTGTTCCTATGGGACCTCAAAGTCCTTTCCTGCTTCACCTGCTAATGACATAGGGTCCAAGCAGATTATAAATGAATTACCAGCTCTTGGAGCATAGAAGGAGATGATCAAAACCTTTAAGGGATTTTTTAAAAACTCTATTCTGCTTTTTCCACACATTAATGAAATGCTAAAAACGTCTAATGGAGATTTTCAAGAAATAATTAGATATTTATCATCTTATATTTCATTAATGAATTTGGTTTTCTTATCACAATACTTTAATTGGCATTTAAACATATCTTCATTACACAATATTTTAAAATGTAATTGAAATAATCTATGTGGAGTGTCTCTGTCACTAAAAGGTGGAGATAGAAACTTTAAAAATCATTTGAATTTCTAATTGAAAAATAATTGGGTTTGAAAGAAGGGAATCATGATAATCATTAAGTGTGATAAAGTAAGGATTTATGCTGAATTTTCAATTAATGTAAAAGTGTAATCTCATGAATATGTTTGAGGACAACATTTATGTTCAATGCTTGTGTTTTACAGACCCCAAAAATGACTTGGGGAGTAATGTGAGAGAATAGATAAAAAGGGGGCCATGTGGATTATTGTAAAATTTTATAATCTAGAAAAATCTAAAGGTGAGTATATAGATGTTTAATTGATCAAAATCTACTTTTAAGCCTAGCAATTATTGTGGTAATTCCTAATGTTGAACAGATTTGAGGTGATGCTCCTGAAGGATATGCCTACCACCACCCTATTCCCATTTCACTGTGACAGAACAGGACATTGCAAGGCCCAGTGTCTTCATCTCCTTCCCTGATCCAGAGAATACCTCTCTCTCCTTTATTTTCTCCCAGTAACAGCTTCATTAAAATGTAATTCATATACTCTGAAATTCACACTTTGAAGTGTACAATTCAGTGGTTTTTAGTATATTCACAGAGTTGTGCAACCATCCCCACTATCTAATTTCAGAATGTCCTCGTCACCCCCAAAAACACTCCGTACACATCAGCAGTCAATTCTAATTTGTCCCTCCCCATCCCCTAAAACCCACCAGTCTACTTTGTCTTTATGGATTTACCAAGTCTGGCCATTTAACACAAATGGAATCATACAATACATGGTCTTTTGTATCTGGCTTCTTTCTTTTTGCAAAATGTTGTCAAAGTTCATCTACATTGTAGCATGTGTCATTTTTCATTCCTTTTTATTACCAAATCATATCACACTGTATGAATAGAACACATTTTGTTTATCTATTCATCAGTTGATGGATGTTTGGGTCGTTTCCACTTTGAGCTATTATGAATAATACTACCAGGAATATTTGTACACAGGGCTTTGTGTAGACATATACTTTCAATTATCTTAGGTAAACTCCTAGGAGTGAAATTCCTGGGTCATATGGTAACTCTAAGTATGACATCTACAGAAATTGTGAAACTGTTTTCCAAAGTGTCTGTATAATTTTACAATTTCAAAAAGAGTGTATGAGAATTCAATTTTTCCACATCTTCAATGTGACATGGTGTTGCCTGTCTTTTTGACTTTAGTGGCTATGAAGAAATATCTTATTGCGATTTAGATCTGCATTTCCCTAAAGACTAATGATATTAAGCATTTTTCTTGAGATTATTGATCATTTGTATATCTTCTTTTGAAAAATATCTATTAAGTCTTTTGCCCATTTTAAAATTAGATTATTTGCAAAAGCTCTTCAGTCTGGATGTCATCCCTTACTAGTCATGTGATTTGCAAGCATTTTCTCCCATTATGTAGACTGACTTTTCATTTGAGTTTTTAGATGACACATCACAGAAATTTTTAATTTTAATAAAGTTCCATTTATCTATATTTTGTTTGGTAAGTACGCTTTTGGTGTTGTATCTTAAGAGCCCATAGCCTAATCCAATGTCACATTTTTTTTCTAAAAGGCTTTTAGTTTTACACTTACATTTATGTCTATGAACCATGTTGAGTTATTTTTGTGTATAAGATGAGGTAGAAATCTAGCTTTATTCATTTACACACAGATATCCAGTTGTCCCAGTACCATTTCTTAAAAAGACATCTGTCTTGAGACCTTTAGTGAAAATCATTTGCCATAAACTTGAGTTTACTTATTTTTGGCCTCTCAATCATATTTTATTGATCTATGTATCTAGTCTTACGCCAGTACTGCATGACTTTTGTTACTGTAGCTTTGTAAGTTTTAAAATTGGGAAGTATGCAGTATGCGTCATCTAAATTTTGTCCTTCTTTTTCAAGATTGTTCTATTTGGGGTCCATTGCGTTTTCATATGAATTTTTGTATGAATATGTTACTCTCTGCAAAAACATCAACCAAGACTTTGATAAGGAATATGTTGAATCGGTTTTGGAGAACTGACATCTTAATGTTAATTCTTCTCATCCAGAAAACATGGATGTCTTTCCATTTATTGAGGTTCTTTTAAATGTATTTCAACAATACCTTGTAGTTTTCATTGTACAAGTCTTATACTTCTCTGGTTCAATGTATTCCTTAGTATTTTATCCTTTTGTATATCTTGTAAATGTAACTGTCTCCTTAATTTATTTTTGGATTGTTCCTTGCTTGAGTATAGAAACACAACTGAGTTTTGCATTTCATCTTTTATTCTGCAATCTTGCCCCACTCATATATTTGTTCTAAAAGTTTGTTTTGAGGATTCATATATATTTTCTGTATACAAAATCATGTCTTTACATAGACATATCTACAGGTAAGGATAGTTTTAGAACTGTTTTTCAATTTGTATTCCTTTTATTGTTACTTTTTTATTTAACCTAATTGCTCTGCCTAGAACTTCCAGTATAATGTTGAATAGAAATAGTGAGAGTTGACAGCCTGGTTGTGCCTGGTATTAGTATTAGTTGATGGGCCAACATTTCCTATTTATTTGCATGTCTCATAATTTTGTTGAAAAATAGACATTTAAACAATATAATTTGGCAAGTCCAGAAGTCACATTTTCTGCCTTCCTCCAGAGTTGTTATTGCTGCCATTTTTTCTTTAGTGACTTTTGAATTAATCCTGTAAAGTTTGTATTTTTTTTTTTTCATGTGTGGCCACTCTAGTATCTGTTCAGTTAACTTAGGGTCAGTAAATTGTTGCACAGAGATTTCATTAAATGCCTTGGACCAACAAATCTCCCAGTCTTTGCTGAGGACCTTTGTGCATATATTAAGGCACATCTTCAACAGTCTGGTGGTTTACAACTCTGCCTTAGTTTTCACTTCCTGCTCACATAGAACCTCACCATCACTCAATGGTGAGAGTTGGGGCCTCTCCCACACATGTCAAAGCCCTGGGCATGAATCCAGTCCTATGAAAGTGCCTGGTCTTCTAGATTTTCAGGAATATTTCAGAGCTTTTCAAAGTCTACTATGGACATCTCATTCCCCATCTTTCCTTTTAAGTTTTTTGTGTCATCCTTCTGTCTGCCCCAAGTTTTATCATCACTCATGCAGTTCTAATGTTAAACAATTGCAGCTTGCATTTTCCAAAAACTGTCCTGGGGAAATAGCTGTTCTCACTGAGCAAGTTCTGAGTCATGTCAGATGAAGACAAACCTTGTGAATGGGGAGTATCCAGGGAGCTGCCAGATGGGTTATATAATGACAGTTCTCTGGGAAATGAACTTTTTTGGAGCTCTGAATCCTCTCTGCTATTCCAGTTGCTCCTAGGCTGCTAGTTTTCAAAACTACTGTGACCAGGAGGCTGTTGGTTTTCCAGGTGATGATGGAGCTGGGAATAGGACGGGTTAAAGCATCACAAAGGTTGCTGTTCTGATATTCAGTCACTTTCCACAGATTGTTTTAAACCTTTTGTTAATTTCCAAAGTTCTGAAAAAATTGATTTTGACAATATTTTCTTTTTGCTCTTATGAATGATCAGAATGTTGGCGGTCCTCACTCCACCATTCTGGAACTGCATCTCTCCCAACATGGTTTTTAACATAATATTATCTACATTATCCTTTTGCTTTTCTTTGTCTTCCATCTCCCTCCAGTGGGGATTTATGTGAGATTGAGTTTTTTGTGTAAAATGCTGGATATGAGAGAAGCATGCATGGCCCTAATACTGGGAGACTAAAATCATATGTGGGAGGGCTGAAGAACTGGTTTTGAAGACAGTCTTGAAAAGTCACATATCTTAATGAAAGTGTTCAGTTTTGAACATAACTTTTAAAATGCAATCATAAAAATACTCACTCTCTGTCTCTTTCGATAATAATATCAGGTATTCACCAAAGGATAGGACTTGCAATGTTGATATAGACTTAATGTTGAGCACATTTTGGGGAACATTGTAATGATATTCACAAAAATCTTACTGAAAGATTTTCTCTTTATTTATTATTTGATTCTTTGTGCAGTCACCTTTCAGGTACCAAGGTTGTCAAGAGATCAATAAAAGCTGCTAAGTTCTGAAAGGCAAAGTTTTATCTTAAGGGTTCCATGGGGTTACTGAAAGGTTATGTCATGAATGGGAGCGGGGGAACCTGCTGGTCATTGAAGTTGCATGACAGAGGTAAGCATAGGCTTCTGCTTTTCACCAACCATGTGATCCTGAAGCTTGTGCTTGCACCTTCCCGGACCTCAGTTTCCTTATTTGCTTAATGACTCTGGCCAAGTCTCCAAAACTTTTCATTATATTTCTGGGTTTTTTAATTGAATTATAGCTGATTTACAATATTGTGTTAGTTTCAGGTGTACAACAAAGCAGATCAGCTTTATACTTTTTTTTCAGATTTTTCCCATTATAGGTTATTATAAGATAGTGAATATAGTTCCCTGTGCTATACAGTAAATCCTTGTTGTTTATCTGTTTTATGTATAGTATTTTCTATCTGTCATCCCATACTCCTACTTTATCCCGACCCCCTTCCTTCTCTGCTTAGGGAACCATAAGTTTGTTTTCTATGTCTGTGAGTCTGTTTCTATTTTATATATAGATTCATTTGTATTACTTTATTAGGTTCCACATATAAGTGATATCATATGATATTTGTCTTTCTCTGATTTACTTCTCTAAGTATAATATTCTCTAGGTACATCCACTTTGCCGTAAATGGCATTATTTCATCATTTTTTATGGCTGAGTGATATTCCATTGTATATATGTATCACGTCTTCTTAAGCCAATGGTCTGTTGATGGGCACTTGGGTTGTTTCCAAGTTTCAGCTATTGTAAATAGTGCTGCTATGAACATTAGGGGTGCATGTATCTTTTTGAATTAGAGTTTTTGTCTTCTATGGACATATGCCCAGGAGTGGGATTGCTGGATCATATGGTAATTCTATTTCTAATTTTTTAAGGAACCTCCATACTGTTCTCCATAGTGGCTGTACCAATTTATATTCCCACCAATAGTATAGGAGGGTTCCTTTTTCTACATACCCTCTCCAGAATTTATTATTTGTAGACTTTTATGATGGCCATTCTGACTGGTATGAAGTGATACATATTGCTGTTTTCATCATAACAATCTTGTTATAATGCAAGTATATATCAACAAGATGACAATTAGAGCTTCTGATAACCATAGGACAACTACTAAAGAAAAAATATTCAGTGACACTTCTTAAAGATGGTAAGGCAGCTTTATTTAGTATAGAGACCAGGGCAATGGAATTTTACAGTGGGAGAGAGAGGTCTGGCAAGTGGGAATTTGTAGCCAAGAAGCAGGGTGGGGGTCAGTTGATGGAAAATCACTGAGAGGAAACATCAGGGATAAGGGAGGTTCTGGCTAAACTGACCGAACAGGATTCTTGCTGTGGACAAGCCAAGGTGATCAGACATTACCCGGGGATGGTGGAGGTTGAAGAATCTGATCAGATATTGAAGTAGGGGGTGGTTCTGGTTACACTGATTTAGCGAGGTTCTTGCTAAAAACTGAAATTTACAAGAAAGTGCACAGATGGACCTGGGAGAAGATTGAGGAGACTGATTAAAGTTTGGCCAAGAAAGGAATCTTTGTCACAACCTATACTATATGCAGTACTGGTGCAATGGACACTTATGGCAAACTAATTTGATTTTCTACAGTGTTGGCCTTCTGCTTCTCACCATTCCATGAAAACTATTCTCAGCAGTATATTCCTGATCTAAGGATTACATTGCATTGTTTCACTGAATCATTCTTATCCCTGAGTTACTATTTGCCCCTGATCTTGATCCTCCTTGAAAATCCTTTAATAGCCTTGGCAACATGCACTTTGGAGGTCCTTGAGCCTTTTTCCTGTCTTTATCTCTGTTACTGGCCAGTTTTCTATTCTCTAGCTTTGTCTTAATGCTCACATTTTTTTCTGGTCGAGTTCTGAATCAGCATGATGTAAACAACACTACAAGTTGTGTTGATGGCTTTCACATGTCTATATCCAACCCTCAGACCCCAGTTGGATGCTTTGCAGGAATTCAGACTCAGCCTGTTTTGGACAGAATTGTCCTTCCTCCTGCTTCCATCCATCCTAATCTACATCATGTCTTCTTGTGTCAACACCTCACAACTTACCCCACCAGTCATCCAGCCAGAAACCCACAAGATGCCCCAGGCTCTTTCCTCTCCCTTTATACATATCAAGCCAATCATCCCATCTTAATCACCAATTTTACTCCTGAATGTTCCTAAAATCAATGTTATTTTATCAACTATTTTGCTGACACTGTTATTCATTTAAAACATAACCTGATCATGTTACACATACATCCCTACCCCTGGTGAAAATCACTAACAAGAGATAAAATTCTATGTGTTCAAGGCTCTCCTAGTCATTCTGTTTCCACCCCACCTCATGATCTGATGAATAACTGTGTGTGGCTGAGACAAGCACTGTTTCTGAAGAGATTTTAGTGCTGTGGACAAAACAGTGATATGGACAGAAAGGAAGGGTTTCCTGAAAACATCACTTTTGAGCTTGTGGTCTGAGTAGAAGTTAATTAAGGAAAGTGTAGAAAATGCCATGCAAGGCTGGAGTCGCATTCTGAGTAAAGGAACAAAGACCCTATGGCAAGAGGGAATTTGGTTTTTTCAAAGAACCATGGGAAGACTGGTGTGACTTGCATAAAAAGCAAAAAGCAAAAAAAAAAAAAGAAAAAAGAAAATGCCATCAGAGAAAGTTCCTTAAAAACTCAGAAGCTTATTATTGTTGCTATACATTCCAGCCCAAGAAAAAAAAAGAAAACACCACACAAACACTGGAATTCAATCCAGTTCTTCTAGTTCAAGCTGAAGACAGTGCAATAATATCCCAACTCTCATACACACATATATATTTTTTCTATATTCTGTCGTTTATGTGGATAATATGTCACATGCAGTCCTTATAAGAGCATAGATACATCAATTACACATGAGAGAAGAGAAAAATAATTGCAGTTTAAGTGCTTAGGAAAACATTGGGTTTTGGCAAACACACGTATACAAATAAAAATAATTAATCAATGCAATGTACCTTAGTAGCCAACTGATTCAGACCTTCACACCAAAGTCATACTAGATAATTCTAGAAAAACTATTATACTTCCATTTAGGGTGCTTTTCAAAGTGGAGAGAACATTGATTCACATGCTACAGTATGGTCTTCAGTCAAAGCTTGAACAGAGTGGGGCAATCCCAATCTACATTTGTTTTCATAAAAACGTCAACAGAAAATAAGCATCAGTGATAAAACTGGGTTCATGTCCTGTTATAAGTGGAAAACAGCCAGTTTCACATATTGTACAAAGACTTTCAATCATCTTCTATGGCCATAGAGCTGCCGTGTTTGGCAATTAAAAAATAAAACCATGTAGATTTCGATACCAATACGTAAGTATTGGCGTCAAGATTGTCTGTGATGCCGTATTTCATTCAGGGCTGAGACAAGAAAGGTGGCTGTGGTTTAAAGGTCATGGAGAGCTGCATCTCCATAAGAGGCACTTTAAAGACATTACTGAAAATGCATTCTATTTAAATAGCTATTTGGATAATTAGATATGTCCAATCAGTGGGAGAAAACCATAAAAACAATCATTAGATGAGAAAATGTTTACATTTAAAATGCACTGGTGTCAGAAAGAAAGAAAATGATTTTATTTTCGAAGCAACCAGAGTTTGGGGAAAAGTGCTGAAAAATCAATTTATTTTCAAAGGAATGGGCTAGACTGATTATGCATTTGTTAGTTCCATCAACACGGTTGGAATACAATATAGGTGCACTTATTTTCATGCATATGCGATATGTCTTTTTCTTACAAAGAAACTATGGTGTTCACAAAAAAGAGATGAGATTTTTGGTGGTTAAAATAATAAATTCAACTTTCTATCTTCATCTTCATCTTTTCCTTCTGAGCTTAATAAATTATTTGTGATTTATTATGGAGAATATTTACCCAAGAAAATTCATTCCAGCAGAGGGTCAGATCTTAAAACCCTCATTTTACAACTTCAGCTTTAGAAGCAGTTTTGGAAATGGAAGCAAGGAAAACCAGAGTCACAGACAGGGTCTCCCTTTAGTGATGGACAGACCAGTAGATGTTGAACATTATGATTCTACACGGCAGGGGAAGATGCTTTTTGTCCTTTCCATATTCTCTCTTGAGGGATTCCAATAAGAGCCCAATATCCTCCTTCTACTTATCTCCAGATCTCCACATACCTGAGTGTCATCCCCGCCCACAGCAACACTCGAACTGTCTTGTGACATGTGGGGGAACCTAAAGTTGGCTTGGGTAGTCACTCCCAGGTGTGCCTGGGAATTAGTTTTAAATAATATCTCACTGCAACATTCAATATCTAACAAGCCAGAATCTTGTAGAAGTAGGGGAGCGGAAAAGGTGTCACGTGGGGTCACAGAAGTTGCTTTTTGAAAACATCCTGTTGATTATGACAGAATTTGCCTCTGGATTTCAGGATATGAGTGGGTTGATTAGATTTTAAAAGGTCAGTAAAATAAACTTACCGTAGCTAAAATCTTTTATAGGCATTATAGTATCTTAGTCCAGTTTAATATCTATTTAAAAGGCCCCTAAGAAGTGAGATAAATTATGCTCTTTTGATACAATGCAGGCTTTTTTTTCTTTTGTTATGTTGATTTATCCCCTCCTCAAACACTACCACATATGCATATAAATTTGAAGATAACAAAGTCTTTTTGGAGATTCTTATATATTAAGAAATGCTTTTGTTTGGTTACCATTTAGAGAATCTGAAAGAACCTGGTGTTTCCAGTCACACAGGAAAGGCCCCCACTTTCTTGTGTCCTGCAGTGGAGAATGTAGGGGATTGAGAATTTGCAAATTCATGGCTGGCCACAATCACTAACGCTGTTGAAGAATTTATAATGTGCAAAGAGCTCTCATATACTTTTTGTCATTTGTCTTTCACAGTAAATCCGTAAGGTGGACTTCTTTTTTTATTTCTATTTTTAAAATGTCAGGATTTTTAAAATACTATTTAAATATCAAACTGACTATAGATAACTCTGCCTACTTGAGATGGAAATGTTCTATGTATGTGATGCAATACACATCAGTGGAAAAATAAATCTGGACTTCTCTCCTCCATGGACGGGGATTAATGAGATGGAGTTTTGAAAGTTTCTGACAGTTCCTACCTGCTGCTCATGTGTGAGCCTAGGGAAGGAAGCACAGATTGAAATCTGGAGTATGAATAGATAGACCTGCGTGTGAGAAAGAGGTAGAAAACATAGTTTTCTCAGCAATCACCCTATTTGCAGCTGATATGATTGTCTATGTAGAAAATCCCGAAGAATCTACAGAAAGCTCTTAGAACTAATAAGTGAGTTCAGCAAAGTCACAGGATACAAGATCAACAGAAAATAATAAATTTTACTTCTATATAGTACTAACAATGAACATGGGGAAACCAAAATTAAAAATCTGTTGGAGCATTTTCAGTGGCTCCAATGAAGATGAAACATCTAGGTATATACTTACCAAAACATATGCATAGTCAGTATACTGAAAATGGCAAAATGCTGTTGAAAAAATCAAAGAAGATTTAAATAAATGGAGAGTCATACTTGTTTATGGGTTGGGAGACTTAACATAGTAAAAGTGTCAATTCTTTCTAAATTGATCTGTATGTTTACTCCAATTCCTATTAAAATCCAGAAGGTTTTTTTGTAGACATAGAGAAGTTTATCCTAAAATTTATATGGAAACACAAAAACCTTAGATAGCTAAAAAAATTTTGTAAACCAATAGTAAGGTGGAAGGAATCACTCCACCCAATAATAAGGCTCACCTTACAGCTACAATGATCAATAGTATGGTATTGGTGGAGAGAGACCTAGATCAATGGAACAGAACAAAGAACAAGAAACAGGCCCACGCAAATATAGCCAACTAATTTTTGAAAAAGGTGCAACAGTAACATAATGGTTCTGAAACAATTGGCTCTCTGTAGGTCAAAAGTAAACCTCAATTTAAATATCACATTTTATACAAAAATTAAACATATGGACTTAAACATAAAATGAAATGCGATGTAACTTTTAGACAAAACAAAGGGGGAAATCTTCAGTATTCAGGCTTAAGCAAAGAGTTCTTAGATTTGACACCAAATACACAATAATACCTAAAAGAAAAATTAATAAATTGGAAAACATGAAGCTAAAACCTTTTGCTCTGTGAAAGACCCTGATATGAAGATGAAAAGACAAGCTTCAGACTGGAGGGAAATTTTTGCAAATGATGCATCTAACTCAGGACCGATATAAAATTTAGAATATAAATCTCAAACTAAGCAGTAAAAATACACTTAGAAAATGGGTGAAAGACATGAACAGACATTTTGCTAAAGAGACTATAAAGATGGCAAATATGCAAATAAAAAAGTGTTCAACCTTTGTAGCCATTAGGAAAAATGCATGATAAAACCAAAATGAGATATTACACCCTTACCAGAATGGATAAAGTAAAAAACAGTGACAGCACCAAATCCTAGAGAAGATGCAGAGAAACTGGACTACTCATACATTGTGGATGTAAATGGAAATGTCACAGCCACTCTGGAAAAGTTTGGTAGTTTCTCATACAGCTAGACATCCAACTGCCGCATGGTCTAGCAGTTACACTCTTGGTCACTTACCCAAGAGGAATTTAATTATTTCTATACACAAATGTTCATAGTAGCTTTACTTAAAATAACCAAAAACTGGAAACAACCCAGCTGTCCTTTATTTATTTTTATTGTATTTATTTATTTATTTTTTGGCCAGGCCATGCAGCATTCAGGATCTTAGTTCCCCAGCCAGGGATCAAACCCATGACCCCTGCAGTGGAAGCACAGAGTCCTAACCACTGGACCACCATGGAATTCCCACAGCTGTCCTTCATAGTTAAATGGTTAAAAAAACTCTGGTCCATCCATGCCATGTAATACCACTCAGCAATGAGTACGAATGAACTATGACACACGCAGCAACCTGGATGAATCTGTAGGGAATTATGATGAGTGAGAAAAGCCAATCCTGAAAGCTTACATACTGTATGGTTCCATTTATATAAAATGTTTGGATGACAAAATTATAGAAATGGAGAACAGATTAGTGGTTCCCAGGGGTTAAGGATGCCATAGAGAATTCAGGATGTAGGGGTGTCTATAGAAGAACAGTACAGAGACCCTGTGGTAACCTAACTGTTCTTCACCTTGACTGTCACAATGCCGGCATCCTGGTTGTGGTATTGGAGTATAGTTTTGCAAGACATTGCTATTGGGGAAAACTGTGTAAAGAGTAAATGAGATGTCTGTATCATTTCTTGCACCTGTTTATCTACATTGTCTCAAAAATGAAATGTTAATTAAAAACAGAAAAGGAAGAAGAATTGATTTCACATGGCCATGTCATCAACCTTCACTCATTTGCTATTGCTGTGAGCAGGCTTTTCTAAAACCCTCTCAGTTTACTTTCATAATAATAATAGCCATCATAATAATAATCTGATAATATATTGAGGATTTGCTGGGAGCCTGGCTATTTCCAAACATTATCGCTAAACATCACAGGTCTGCAAGGTACATAGACTTATCAGCACGGTACAAATGAAGGGTCCATGCCTCAGCAGCACTGAGTCACTTACCCAAGGTCACAGAGTGGTAAATGCCATACGGACAATGAGCCCTGGTCTGTCTGACTCTGAGACACGTCACCTGATCCTTCCAGGTCAGCCTGACCTCAGAGCCAGCACAGATGTGGGATCAGTGCTCTCATGCTAGACCACTCATCCCCTTACAGGCGTCAGCCATGTGGCCTATTAGGAAGACGCTGGTGTGACTTTCAAGGTAGATGAACTCATAAAGCATCGGCATGACAGGCTGGAGTTTCTGCCTTGTTTGGAAAGAATTAGATAAATTTTAGCAGTCCACGGTTTGTTTGAGGATGCTGGGAATAATTTAATCTACCATTTCAAATATAATTTAGATTTAAGAGGTGTTTTACTGTTCTATTTCTAGAGTGCCTGAGGATCCAGCTGAGTGTATTACACATCACGTTAGATTAAGGTCAATTAACAACATTGCAAGGGACTTTTTCTCCTTTGTAATGACACATAGAGCTGCAAATTTGTGATTAAAATCCTATATGTTAGTACAGATGAATGGAGGGATCTTACACAAGCTCCAATTATGATTAAGGCTGCGGCAAGGGGTCCAGTGGGTCATGCCATGTCATAATGCCTGGAACTTTCTAATTGGCATTTATTGAACAGAGGTGACATTTGTGCTGAGTGGCACACATTTTGATTCGGGGCTTTGGACTTAAATGTGTTGAAACCAGCAGAGTTCACGTGGAAGAGAAGGCTTTGCCCACAGTGCTGTATGTTGTGCACTTGAACTACAGTCAGGGGGGAAGGAGGTAGCTGTAAGGGTGCGCTCAGGGGTGGGGGCTGACAGAAGACAAGGGATGAGGGAGGGTATGTCATTGAGAAGGGTGAGTGTAGAGTCCGACACTGGGCAGAACTGGGGGTGAATATTGACTCTGTCACCTCTACGTTGTGTGGATTTGGGCAAACCATTTCACCTGTCTGATCTTCTCTTTCTCAGCTGTGTGGTGGGGATGAGACTTGGTTTCTTTTAAGATTCTCCTGCAGATGAAGTGAGATGAAATATCTAAAATAGCTTGTACTTGGGGAAATTCTCTGGCGTTTCAGGGGTTAGGACTCACTAACCACTGGCTTTCACTGCCAGAGCCCGGGTTCAATCCCTAGTTGGGGAACTAAGATCCCTCAAGCTGCAAGGTGTGGCCAAATAAATAAATTAATTTATTAAATAGCTTGTACATGGAAGGGGCTTAATAAACAACAGACATTATAAGAATTTACGCTTTCAACATTAAAAGGAGCAGTAATTAGCCAAGACATGGAAGCAACTTAAGTGTCCATAGACAGATGAATGGATAAAGAAGATGTGGTACAATATACAATGGAATATTACTCAGCCATAAAAAAATAAAGTAATGCCATTTGCTGCAACATGGATGCAACTAGAGATGATCACACTAAGTGAAGTAAGTCAGAAAGAGAAAGACAAATATCATGATATCACTTATGTGTGGAATCTAAAAAGTGACACAAATGAACTTATCTATGAAACAGAAACAGACTCATAGACATAGAGAACAGACTTGTGGTTGCCAAGAGGGAGGGAGTTGGTGGAGATATGGATTGGGGGTTTGGGGTTAGCATATGTAAACTGTTATATATTTACAAAACAGAAATATACTCACAGACATAGACAACAAATGTATGGTTCCCAAAGGGGAAAGGTGGTGGGGTAAGCGATAAATTGGGAGTTTAGGATGAACAGATACACACTACTATATATAAAATAGATAAACAACAAGGTCTTACTGTATAGGACAAGGAACTATAGTCAATACCTTGTAATAAACTATAATGGAAAATAATCTAAAAAAGTATACATATATATATATATATATATATATATATATACACACACACACCAGTTTTCTTTATACCTGAAATTAACACATTTTACATCAACTATATTTTAATAAATTTTTTTAAAAAAAGGAACAGTGATGATCACCTTGTTCACCCAGCTGTCATCTTTATTCAGGAGGAAAGTGGGAGTGATTTTTACTGTCAGGTGGCTACTCCTTGCTGTGCTATTGAAAATGTTATCTAAAGTTAATTCATTCAGAAAATATGGATTGAATAGAGATTTGTGTAAAATCGACAACAGTCATTTCAAGGTCCAAATAGCGTATAACATACAGATGGAAACAGTCCCATGAAGGATGCACAGGGATCCAGATGTCCTAACATAAGGTGTTGGTAAACATGGGTGCTACAGAAAGTTACTCGAGTTCCCTGAGCCTCGGATCCATTGCCTACAAAGTGGGAAGAACAATTCCTGTATTCCAGTGTTATGAGAATTGGCAGAGATGAGGTATTTGATACACCCATATTAGAAAGCCAGTCAGAGAGGCACCATCCAGTAGCCTGTGGCCTGGAAGTGCTGATGGGAGAGTCCATGGCATCGGTAACCTCCCGGCTACATGTGGGGTGTCTGCAGGGTCTCCCTTCATATGCCTAGACTTTGTCCCATGAAAGATCACATCTCTCCCTTCCTCACAGATACACTCCTCCCATGTTTCTCACATATTGGGTTGGTTTTGGCTCCAGTCTTGCTTGGTCTGTGCTTATTTCTTTCTTTATTTAATCTCACAGTTACCAACTAAGATTATCAGAAGACTGTTGTGTATGTCCCAGGAGTGGCTGGTTTTTCAGTGTGGTTGTCTTATTCCTGGCTCATACTAGTTTGAAAGAACTGATTTTTAAATCATCAGGAATTTTGAGAGCCGTGAAAAAAAAACGGTAGCTTGAAATTGGCCGTAATAGGGATATTTACACCATGGAAATCTTCTGATGCCACCACATCAGGGCTCCCCACTCTGAGAGCCCATTGTTTGCCTTTGCCAGCACACCACTGGTTTAGGCTCTGACTTCATCAGTTTAGCCACGGTTTGTAACTTCCACCCACCTGGGCACACCCTCCTGCATGTGGATTCACATTGGTGGATTTGGGGTTGACAGTTGCTTTGTTCACTAAGACTCATGGGCTGTAAACACCCACTGAGACTCACTGTCAGTCCCAAGAACAGCATTTGAAGAGACAAAGTGGGTCGGTAGGGCTGGAGCTTGCTCTGAGGAAAAAAGAAAATAAAAGAGAAGTGTCAAAAAAGAAGTTTTCTCCCTCTTTCTGCAGGTTTCTCATGATTAGGCACTTGCCGCACATGTCCATTTCCACATTGCCTTGTTCTATGTGCTTGGGATGGTCCAGCCTCCCTCCAGGTCATGCAGCCATAGCCCTGGAGTCCAAATCCCAGCTCCTGAAGCTGACCAGAGCCCTCACGCCATCATCACTGATGAATGATGTGTGTGTGTTTACAGGGGCGTCTTACAGGGCCAGGCTGGTACTCTCTGGGCACTGCTGGTGACAGGCCACCTTCCCAGCCTTATACTTCAATAAAATAAATTAAACAAAATAGGGCTTCCCTGGTGGCGCAGTGGTTGAGAATCTGCCTGCCAATGCAGGGGACACGGGTTCGAGCTCTGGTCTGGGAAGATCCCACATGCCGCGGAGCAACTGGGCCCGTGAGCCACAACTACTGAGCCTGCGCGTCTGGAGCCTGTGCTCTGCAGCAAGAGAGGCCGTGATAGTGAGAGGCTCGCGCACCGCGATGAAGAGTGGCCCCCGCTTGCCGCAACTGGAGAAAGCCCTCGCACAGAAACGAAGACCCAACACAGCCAAAAATAAATTAATTAATTAATTTTAAAAAATCCTTAAAGACTTCCCATCTTATTTGAAAAAATCAAATTAAAAATAAATAAATAAAAAAGTCTTGGTTTGATGAAAGCACAGAGATCGGGCTGTATCCAGGAGAGATAGAAAGTAGGGACTTATGTCAGCAGCCTATGAAACAGAAAATGGGGGCCTGAAATTGCAACTTAAAGCTGCGAGGATGGGGAAGAGATGGTTTTGAGAGGTGTTTTTTTTTGTGTTTGTTTTTGACAGAGTACTAAAATCAGTCTTGGGATTTAAGTTGCTTTTTCCAAGTCCTAACTGCCTAGTTGCAAAATGGCTGATTATCAGTCTATAAATAAGTGAATTTACTTTGATTTCTCTTAATTTTCCAGTGTTTTACCTTCTGCTTAATTATAGCAGATCTGGTGCACTGTTTCCTTTCAAGAAATTCGTACAAAAGTGAAAGGTACATGAAGTAGCAGAGTTAAAAAACTGTGAACGAAAAGAAGTTGTATTTACATGGTACATCTTTACTAGGAGCTGATATCCAGTTAATTATCTTCTTAATTTTCACCACATCCCTTTGAGACAGGGACAAAGAAGCTATCATTATCCTCATTTCACAGATGAAAAAACTAAGGCCCAGGAAGGCTAAATGATTTCTACTTTCTTGGTGTGTCTGAAATGGATGCAAATAATTCTAACACCGGGCAAACCCAAGGGAAAGAGAAAAGTAATTGACTAAGCCTTAGAGTAATCACTTAGGAAAACCACAAACTAAAATAAATGATAAAGATAAACAGTGTCATACATCCTAATTAATCCCATAGCCCGTTTAGAAAGAGCCACGCGAACTACAGAAATAGGATCTCCGAATAAACTCTGTCCACATGCATAGCAAAAAGCCACCATTGGCACCAGCCACAAGGCATGGGTGGTGTGCAGACCTTTAGACACTCATATCTCAGCAGGAAAGAAAGTGCTTGAGCTGAGCTGCTTATTCATCAATTTTTTTTGTCTTTATGAGCAAATGTATATATGTGTGTATATATACATATATATGCATTTACGTGCATGCATGTGTATATATACACATACAATTTCATGTAACTATATTAACATGATCATATTATACACAGAGATGGGGATCTGTATGGCTTTGTCTTCCTCATACTTTATACTTGCCTCCTTGCTGTCTCCACCAAAAGACCTTCTTTATCAGTAAACCAAATTCATAGCCTAAATATAATCAAATTTATATGTTCTTCCATATTTTCTATGTACATATGTAACCTTTTATAGCTTTATAGATGAGTTTTTTCTGCTCAATATCATTGTCTCTTCCACAAAAGTGCAATCTTATGTGTACTATTTTTCTTAATCTTATAGAAAGCCTTCCAAGTCAGTTGGTATGATTCCAATTTATTCTTTTTCACGATTCCTTAATATTCCTTGCAATAGATGGACCATATTTTATTCAAACATTCTCTATTTATGGTAGTCCTTTTGTGAACTGTAGTTTTTATTTTTATAGGACAGATTCCCAGAGCTGTATTTTTTGGGTCGAAGGGTGTATGAGTTTTTGTTTTTGTTTTTGTTTTTGTTTTTTTGGCCATGCCGCGCGGCTTGCGGGATCTTACTAACCTGACCAGGAATTGAACCCAGGCCACTGCACTGAAAGTGCCGAGTCCTAACCACTGGACCACCAGGGAATTCCAGGGAATATGTGCTTTTAATTTTTAGTCTTACAAACCGTTTCTTAAAAGAGGTAACATTGGGACTTCCCTGGTGGCACAGTGGTTAATAATCCACCTGCCAAAGCAGGGGACATGGGTTCGAGCCCTGGTCCAGGAAGATCCCACATGCTGCGGAGCAACTAAGCCCACATGCCACAACTACTGAAGCCCGCATGCCTAGAACCTATGCTCTGCAACAAGAGAAGCCACCGCAAGGAGAAGCCCTTGCACCGCAACAAAGAGTTGCCCCTGCTCGCTGCAACTAGAGAAAGCCCATGTGCAGCAATGAAGACCCAGCGCAGCCAAAAATAAAATAAATAAAATAAATAAATTTATTTAAAAAAAGAGGTAACATTACTCTAGCAATGTGAGGGTTCCCTATTCTTCATATGTCTGCCTTCAGAAAGCATAATCATTCCTTTTAAAAAGAAAGAATTTATTGCTACTTTAATTTGCGTCTCACTCATAGTTACGGTGTTTGAGCATCTGCTGGCCATTTGGATTTGCTCCTGTGTAAACAGCCTCTTCTAATCCTTTGCCCACTTTTTTTCCACTGCCATTATTTGTTCTCTTCTTGTAAACTTGTAAAATATCTTTGTATTTTATTGATAATGGGCATCTGTATGTTTTATTCATTGCAAACATTTCCCCAAGCATTTCTGTTTTTTTTCTGTGTTTTGATTTATCTTGTCATAGATACTTTTAACTTTTTTGTAAATCAAGTAAGTCCACACTCACTTTGCCCTGAAGATGTCCATAAACTCTCCCAGAATTTCTTGCGTTTTTCACATTTAAGTCTTTAATCCATTTGGCATTTATTTTTAACATGATGTAAAAAGGAGTCCAGCTTTATATTCTTCAAGATGGTTAGCCAGCTTTGCCTGTACCATTTACTAAACAATCCATCATTTTACTGCTGAGTTAAAATGCCATCACTGCCATTTATCACATTCTTACATACAAGGTGGTCTGCTGCCTTATTCTCTCTTATATTGCAATGATCTATCTGTGTATTCCTAAGCTAATCCTCAGCCACATAATTCCAGTAGCTCTGCAGTCCGATTTGCTGTACAAGCAATTCAAAATTCAAATATAAAAAATTCAAGATGACCTCATTTATTCTCAAAACTTTATACTTTCCTATATTCTTTCAAGTACTTTTATTCAATCTCAATCTCTTCATATAGCATTGAAGTTCTAACTGAAATTTCATTGTATTTATTTAAAAAGCATTGATAATTTGATATATATTGTATATCAATATCTATCTATTTAATAATATGAATCTTATAATCCACTTTTTTGGGGTCTTATTTAATAGCTTGTCTTTGGCCATCTGTGTCCTCAGCAGCTGGGAAATGCAGGCAGAGAATAGCAGGCAGTAGAGGAGACAGTGAATCAAGGTCATGGTCTTCCAAGACTCTCCTCTGGGCCTTCTTTTCACAGCCCTCCTTACTCCTCTGAGACCTTTGCCTGTTTTCTCTCATTTTATTTCCTCATCCTTCTGTTCCTGTAAACTTCATTTCCTAAAATCTCTTGCCCTCTGGCTTCCTGCTATGGTCATTCAATAGGAGACACTAACAGAAGTTTTGAAGACAGAGGATGAGAAGAGAGAGGGCATTTCTTTGTAATTTTTTCTCTGCTTTCCCCAGCATCCCCAGAGGTATGTTTACTGGAAGGTTCCAACTCTGCTAATAAGCTTCTACCCTGATTTTAGCTCCTGTGAGCAGTCCTGGGTTTTTAACCCTGCAGATGCTATCTTTTTGTCTAAGTCCCTCCAGCCCTAGCATGTTAGGGGGTGCCTCCTCTTTCTAAATCCAAGATTGCCTCATGGTTCTCTATTTATCTTTCCAATTCTACCATCTCTCAGTAACTAATTCTCTGTATTAAATTCTTTGTTTGAAACACCTGAGTCACATTCATTTTCCTGTCTGAATTGTAACTAACACACACTCCAAACGTATTTCTCATCACTCTCTACCTGGCACCTTGCACTTTCTTGGAACACACACAAAAATGAGATTTTTGTCTTTTTGCACTTTTCCCTTTGTGTCGTAAGTCCTTTCTGACTGGGTTATGCAGTTACATATATGCCTCCCTCTCTATACCCATCATATCTCATGCTGCCTCTGGAAGTCAATTCAACAATTCACTGTCTCTAAACTAGCTGTTAAGAGCTTGAGGGTAGCTGGCATACCTTTCATTAATTCCCGGTTCCTGATTCACTGTGTGGTCACAGCTGGTGCTCTGTACTCGTGTCTGGGAATAGGAGAGGAAGGTAAGAAGAAAGGAGGTGGGGAAAGAAGAATCCTGGGAGAGAGCAAATGTAGAGATAAAGGGGCACTTTTACAAGGGAGAAAGGATAACTCATAGGTCACCAGGAATAACTAAATTTGGGGTGAGGTAAGATCATTTAGAATAGAATTTTAATGGTAAGATAGTCTTAAATTAAAAATGTGGATTAATACTACAGTAAACTGAAGTCTCTGAACCTCAGTTTCTTTATTTTTACAATGGCAACAATAATATCTATTTATGTAGTGTTGTGAATTTAAAACATAATTATATATGTAAAAAAAAATCTAATATTCTATAAATATGTGTTTAAAAGTCTCTTGCTTGGAGTCATTAAATGAGCGCAATAAGGCTAATAATAATAATAGTAATAATAATAATAAAAGGCATATAGTTTGGAAAGCAAGTGGTAAAAGTGTCTTTATTTGCAGTCTACATGAAAAATCCCATTATCTGTAAAAAGTTACCAGAAATAGTAAGTGACCTTAGCAAGGTTGCAAGATAAAAGGCAAGAATACAAAATAAATTGAAATTCTACATAGGGGCAGTGAACGGTTGGAAACAGAATTTAAAACAGTAATATAATTCATAATAGCAACAAAATTGAGATACTTACAGATGAATATAATAAATAATGTTCAAGAACAATACACTGAAAATTATAAAACATTGCTAAGAAAAGTCTTGGATGATCTAAATCAATGAGGATATATATATTCTATGCTGATGAATTAGAAGACTCAATGTTATTAATAAATAATTGATGTATAGATTCAACACATCCTAATCAAAATCCCAGGAGGATATTTTCAGAAATTGATAAGCTACTTCTAACATTTATATATAAATGTAAAGGACTTTTAATATCAAAAACAAGAAACAGAAGAGCAAAGTTGGAGAACTTATAATACCTCATTTAATGACTCACTCTGAAAATTATAGTAATCAGGACTTTCTGGTACTGTTTTAAGGACAGACATTTGGAGTAATGGAAAAGAAGGCATAGTACAGAAATAGACTCACTTACATATGGTCAGTTGATTGCCAGCATAGGTACCAAGACACTTCAATGTGTCAATATCATTGACAGCAGTATTTTTAACAAATGATTAGGAACAATTAAATACCATATTCAAATTACAAAATAAACTTCAACTCTTACCTCACACCATATACAGAAACTAACATAAAATAGATCATAGTTATAATGTGAAACCTATAACCTATAAAAGTTTTGTAAGTTTTAGGTGAGAAAAAGGAGAAAATCTTTCTGACCATGGATTAGGTGAAGATATCTTGAAAAGATACAAAAAGTATGTATCATAAAAGAAAAATAATGATAACTTGTACATTGTCAAAAGTACTAAACATTTCTACTCTTCAAAAAATAGTTAAGAAAAGAGAAATGCAAGATACACATGAGAGAAAATATTTACCAAACATATACTTTGACAAAGGGCTTGTAGCCAGAAATAGATAAGAAATTTTACAAATCAGTAAAAAGACAAACATCTCAATTAAAAAAAAAAAAAAAAAAGCAGTCAAAAGATTTGAACAGACACTGTATTAAATAGTTTGGATCAACTGAAACTCTCACTTTGGAAAACATTTAGGCAATTTCTCCTAAAGTTAAATACACACTTACCATACTATCCAGCAATCCAGACTTTTATCCATGAACAATGAAAACATATGTCCACACAAAGACCTGGATAAATGTCCATAGATTTATTATTAATAGACTCAACTGAGTATAACTCAAATCCCCATAAGCTAGTGAATGAATAAATAAGTTGTGTTGCATCCATACAATGGAATATTCCTCAACAACAAGAGAGAATGAACTACTTACGCTTTCAACAACACAGATGAGTTTCAAAAGTATTATATTAAATTAAAGAAACCAAACCCAATAACTACATATAGAAGATACCATTCATGTGTTACTCTAGAAAAGACAAAACTGAGAGACAGAAAGCAGATCAGTAGTTGCCAGGGGTGGGAGTAGAAAGAGCTTGAGGGACTTTTTGGAATAATGGAAACGTTCCATTGCTAGATCATAATGGTGGTAACACTACTGTATTCACTTGATAGAACTGATTCAATTGCATCATTTTTGCTAGATCCAAATTTGAGGATTGTAACCTGGGAAAAGCATCTCAGAAAGCTCTGAGAACTGTTCCGACTCTTTAGAAGTCGAGGCAGTTATATGTTTTTTGAGACAAAGGGCTGTACGTTAAATGACGTATTATTGACGGTTTACACAATCCAGATCTGAGCACCATGTGATCCCTTACCAGGAAGGAATATTATCTTTTAAGGAGTTGTCTTGTTGATGCTAGGAGAATGGTGCTCTTTATGGTTGAGCAGGTATTTCTGCTGATGAGGAAGTTTTGGTCAATGCAAAATGTAGATATAAAATGCACAATGGGGGAGAGAAGAGGCCAAAGGGCAGAGAAAATATTTTTACATTTAAATTTTTCTTGTCTTCTTACCATAAAATATGAATTTTATTTTATTTTTATTTTTTAGTTTAATTTTTCTTTTATATTGGCGTATAGTTTATTTACAATATTGTGTTAGTTTCAGGTGTACAGCAAAGTGATTCAGTTATACATATATGTATATCCATTCTTTTTCAGATTCTTTTCCCATATAAGTTATCACAGGATATTGAGTAGAGTTCCCTTTCCTATGCAGTAGGTCTTGTTGATTATTTATTTTACATATAGTCATGTGTATATGCTAATCCCAAACTCCCAATTTATCCCCCACCCCCTTTCCCCTTTGGTAACCATAAGTTTGTTTTCTATGTCTGTGAGTCCGTTTCTGTTTTATAAATAAGTCCATTTATATCCTTTTTAAAAATTCCACATATAAGTGATATCATATACTTGTCTTTCTCTTTCTGACTTACTTCACTTAGTGTGATAATATCTAGGTCCACCCATGTTGCTGTAAATGACATTATTTAATTTCACAATATTGAATGAGAAATTTATAAAATCTACGACTTCTCAGTCACACATAAGCATGTACTCAAAATAATATAGATTGGGTTCTGATATTAACACTCATTTCCTCTTTAAAAAAAGTTTAAGGGGACAGTTCCAGCAATTCTGATTTTTAATATCCAATCTTTTCCTTTCTCACATGATTACACAGAGATGATAGCACCTTATTTTAGGGCAGACCTTTGTCACGGGCTCAGGTTTATTTTTATTCCCCACTAAAACACCTGTTTAAAATTCAGTTTCAGAACTATTATTTCAGTTGATTCTGAAAGATTCTTTCAGTGTGCTCTGTGAAATGGCCATTTGCTTTACATACCATACAGGAAAGCTTTCTCTCTTCTATCTGGTCATTCAGTCCAATGTGTGCTCTCTATTACATTGCAGTGCAGACATTTCACTCCATTCTCTTTGATGGGAAGATCCACTTCTGGAACGGAATCTGAGCTACAAAGACATTCCATCAATGGGCAGAAAGAGGTATGCATGCCATGCCCTATTTATCATCATTGAGCATCTCCTCTCGAAGTTATAGGTCAACATGGCTTAGGCTACAAGGAAAATAAAATCTGTATTTGTGAATCCTTCTGAGATCAGTAACATGTGTTTGGAATGTGGACTCTCTCCTGGACCTCCATACCAGAAATGATTTTTAAAATATTTATATTTGCAAAAGTTTTCTTTTTTAATGTAAAAGAACATAACGTATGCCACTAAAAATTGTAATACAAAATTAAATAATGTCAAATAGAGCTGTGTCTACACATTGACTTCTGTGTTTTTTTTTTTCCCCAGCCTTGTTGTTTCAGTTAAAAATCAATCGACTACCTCATTCCTTTGTCTATAACAGCACTTTCCAATCTGTATTTTGAGGAATATCGCTATCTGTATGTATTGTTAATTGATGGTCTGAAAGGATTTCAAGGTCAAATCATTTCCAGCAACGTTACATAGTACTCACGGAGCTCATTAGCTTGAAAATGCCTCTGAGAGTTCCCAGAGTCAAGAGATGTGGTTAACATTTTCTAACCCCGTTTTTAACCTTATCTGAGTCAGGAATTTGTCTACACATTCTTGCCACTAAAAACATATCAATATTATTTGTTGCTGCTGGCAATGGTGGGGGTTGCTTATGTCTAAAAATACAATATGGTGGACTTAAAAGGATGGATTATCTGCATGCCTTATTATATGGATGAGATCTAGATCTACAGTTATAGAAGATGAAAAAAATACATTTGAATCAATATTGTAGTTTACCAAACAGGTGGTCTCAGATTTCTCCACATTACATTATGACTTATGATTCTTATGTCATTTTGCGAGTATTAAGTGAGAAAATGGTTATTCAACACACAATGTATATACATAGTAAGGGTTCAATAACTGATCATTATTACTATCACTAGTTTTAATATTATTCATTCCTGAATCCATTCTCTTAAACAAGATACCACATTACCTTTTATTATAGATGGAATGAATATCTTATGAACTATTTTGAATGGCTGACCATTGGGGAGAACTAGTCTTTTTCGATTGCATTTATTATGTGTGAATATGAGTCCATTCCAAAAATATCACTGATGTTTTATAGTATAACATTAGTCTACAGAGAATGATATTAATACTACAACTTGATGGGCACCAAATTCAAATTTCATATCTTTTATCTATCTTTTGCTATGTAACAAACCACTCCCAAACTAGTGGCTTAAAAAAATGACTTTTATTCCTCAGAATAGTGTTGATCTACTGGTCTCAGCTGTATCTATGTGGCATGAGTGGAGGCTACTCATCTGTCTGCATAAAGTTGGCATCTCTTCTAGCCCAGAAAGTCAAAGAAAGCTTCACCCTCACATCAACATCCAAATTTATATGGAGGTATATATCTCACATTAAGTGTACATAAAGCAGAGCCTCTATACTGACAAATTGAAATTTGCTTTCTGCTTAGCCTTTTCTGTTATGTAAACAATTGTACATTTTTTGGCCATTCTAAAACTTCAGGATCAATTTTACATAATTTTGCTAAATTTCTGTGCTTGCTCAGAAACAGTTTAGAGTACTAAAAACAACCAGCCAAAGAACCGCTTTAACAGAAACTTATGTCCAAAGAGGGAAGGGGGAAAGAAAAAAAGGAAAATGGTAAGAAAAACGCTAACTAAGGTAAAACGGAAGGTGGTGGGGAATGTTTCTCCCCATGGCCTCACCACAGAGGTATCTTGGGCTTCCTCACAGCATGGAAGGCTCAGGGTAGTTAGGTTTCTTACATGGCATCTGATTTCACAGAATAAAAGCAGAAGCTGCAAAGCCTCTAGAAGACTAGGCCTGGAACTAGCTTAATGCCACTTCTGTCACATGTCCCTGACCAAGGCAAGTCACAAGGCCAGCTCAGATTCAGAAAGAAGGAAGCAGACACCAGCACTTGAGCAAAAGCCGCAAACATATACAAAGAGAGAGGCAAATCTCTGCCTCACCTTCAGTCACTAATTTAACCGCACCTTCCAACTAGACTCTTCCTGACATGTATTTACAAATGGATCTTGGGCCCAGATCTTCCCACACCTTAAATTCTCAACATATGCTTGTTGAATTTATCTCTCTTCCCTCTGGCACACATCTCTGCATGAATAAACCCTGTTCTGTGCCAAGAATTGTGCCAGACTGGGCTGAGTGTCAAGGAAATCTACCTCTGCCCTCTCACCACTCAAGAACACAGATTCAATGATGCAGTGCTGAACATCAATGATGCAGCACTGAACACCATGACAGGGGAAGTCCAGACATCAGTGGGACACCACGGATGTGTCCCTTGGAGGTGCTGAAGGAAGTCAAGGGGGCTTCCCCAAAGAGCCACCTGTGCTCATTTTAAGAGGGTAGGTCACAGGTTCAGATTAGCAGTAGTTGAGTCATAAGTGGAAGCGGGAAAAGACTGCTTTTCCAGTGTTTTTCAAAATGCATGCCCCAGATCGACAGCATCAGCATCACCCGGGAACTCAGAAAAGCAAATTCTCAGGCCCCACCAGGACCTGCTGCATCAGAGACTCTCTGGGTGGGACCCAGTGTTCAGATGAATACTGAAGTTTGAGGAATATTGCTTTAGGCAGTAAGTGTAGTGTGTGAAAGTGGAGAGCCTGGGAAAGTATGATTTACTCTAAATCCCCCGATGGGCGAAATAAACCCATCCATAATCACATCCGGGTGAGGACTTTGGCGGCTGCACTCACAACTCTTTCTGAAGATTGTCAGGATTGTCGGTTTTACTGCTTTAGGTCCTAGTGAGAATGAGCTGCAAAATGATAAGACCAAAAGAGGAATTCAATACAAGGAACAATTATCCCACAAGGAGAAATGAAACCACGGAGCTAATAGGTCTGTATGAACTTTGAAAACCATACAGCTCTAGGTACCTACAGGGAATTTGAATTTTGATATTAGTATAAATTATTTGTAAATTGAAGCTGTGTAATTTTTGGTCTTTGTAGTTGTTAGGTGACTGCATGCATTTCAAGGGCAGGGTCCTATATGAGCTGCTTCAGGTCTCCAGTTAGACTCTAATTCTAGTTTGTGGTGGTTAATCAACAAATGTTAGCTAAATGGACTCTTGAAAGGTTGGAACGAGGATTCAACTGGGAGTTATGATACCCCGGTATAATCTTAAATTTGTAACAACTTGCTGTGTGAGCTTAGGTAAATTACTTAATCTCTGAATCATGGCTTCCTTATCTAATAGAGTCCTGGATTCTTTGATATTTCAGTTATATTTCAGTTCTAAAATTATATTATAAATCTCAATTTTCTTTTCAAACAGAAAAAACAAACTTTCTCTCTCTCTACATCCTTCTGTTTAGAAAAGCAGGACATCTATTATAAAGTCAGCCAGAAAAATATTGTTTGAACCTTCAGATGAGATTGGATTGGGATACTTTCTAAGGGCTATTCCAGAGAGAAAGGAAGATAAACAGGGGAACCACAGCAGAGGATGGGGCTAAAAGAGAGGGGCAAATGTTTGATTAGGTTTTTAGATTGAAGTTTGGAAGGAATAAGAGGACAGGGAAGATGAGCTATACTTTTTTTAGGTTTCTGAGGTCTATTAAAACTTAGATGATGCAGTCTGGTGAAGATTTAGAAACAAAAATATCAGATGAACACAGGGTTGAGGGCAGATGATCAGTAGTTGGGGTACACTTAGAACAGAATTATACAGCAAACATTATAAAGATGAAGGGAATTCATAGTATTGGGGAGTTTCAAAGATACAAAATAAGAATAAAGAAATAGCTGATGATTAACCCAATGGCTAAGTAAGTGGCATACTAGGAGTAATATTTCTCACAACTTGACTCACCACAGAAATTTATAGTTTTGATTCCTATTAATGCAATGTAACATATATTTTATTACAGCATTAAAATCTCCTGCAAAAGGGCATTTGATCATTCTTTTTCTTAAGTTTTCTAAAGGTGGTCTTCAAGGCAGGCAAACTTTAAAATTAATTCCAAAATTACTAAATTAATTACTAAAATTAATTCCTGTCTCCTGATGTTTTGGGCATTCTCAACCACATTCATTGGGTGTCATTAAGATTGTGAACATTCTATGAACAGCTGCTACCTGCCAGGACCTGGTGTGGGTGCCAGAGACACAAAGCCTCGTAAATTACAGACCCTGCCCTCAAAGAACCCACAGTGTCTTCTCCTAGGAGTTACTTTGAGTGCTATTTGGAAGATGTCAGGGAAGCAAGACTAGAAATATGAGGTATTTAGGAGAGAAGGCACTAAAAGGTCAGTGAGCCAAGTGTCCCTAAGGGGCCACATTGACCTCTCCCTGCCCCAATACCCCTGAAATATAAAGCTGGTGATGAGGAAGGTCAAGAGAGAAAATGCAATCACCATTCCTCTGAGAACTACAGGATGGGCTTTCCATTCCTGTTCCAAGCTCTTCTATCTGCTTGTTGCTATCTAAGATGGCTGGGGACCCTAGGTCCCTGCCCCACCCCCCATCCAGCTAACCAGGATAACCTTGCAGAGGCTCTCACATTTCCCAAAGCAGATTCCATCTGTGAAGCATATTGAGGAAGATAGTGGGAATGTCTCTACTGCCATAATGTCAATGGGGGATTCTCTCTGAGAGGGACCTAGGCCAACCCCACATACTGATTTCAGGCACATCTGCCCCAGGAGATCAATGCAGAAGCAGGGGCTCTGAGGAATCCCTGTGGATTCACAACAGGAAGCTCAGGTTCCTAGGTCTAAGATGGGATTCCCAACACACTTCTTGACAACATTCCTAACTGGTTGAGAACAGATGGCAAGGAATGTTTCCCGGGGTGACCCATCCTTGGCATCCAGACAAAGAAGTGTCAGTGGGAAAGGAACAATGATGTTTCTAGTTCCAGCTGTGGTCTTTTGTTAGAAAGTTCTCCCCTTCATGCTCACTCTTTTTCAGCCAGAGACCTGGTTCTATGCTTAAAATGCTGAATGCTTTGGGAAAGTCTGCTTCCTTCTCTGGACATTTATTTGCACAGTGTTAATAGTGAGCATAGGAAGAGACTAGAAAGCATTCCCTTTCTTTTTTCTTTTTTTATTTATTTTTGGCTGTGTTGGGTCTTTATTGCTGTGTGCGGGATTTCTCTAGTGGCGGCAAGCTGGGGCTACTCTTCACTGCAGTGCACAGGCTTCTCATTGCGGTGGCTTCTCTTGTTGCAGAGCACAGGCTCTAGGCTCACAGGCTTCAGTACTTGTGGCACACGGGCTCAGTAGTTGTGACTCGCGGGCTTAGTTGCTCCACAGCATGTGGGCTTTACCAGGACCAGGGCTCGAACCCGTGTCCCCTGCACTGGCAGGCGGATTCTTAACCACTGCACCACCAGGGAAGTCCTGAAAGCATTCCCTTTCTATATTTCTCTGGAAATCAGCAGTAAAGGGTTGAGGGTTGAGGGAGGTGACTGGGTAAGTTTATGGTTAGAGAATGAGATAGTTACAGAGTTTGTATCTCCCAGGGTCCCAGAAGGATAGATGGCATGATCAACATGGTTTAAATGAATAGATTTTTAAGGAAATACCTATTTACAAAGGTGCAGGAAGGACTAAGGGAAAAAATAAGACTTGGCAAGTCACCCAGGTACAGTGGGAATTCATTAACACTCTTGGTTTGAAGGAGGATGAGAAGGATCTGTGTCTCCAGCATTCAGTGATAGTTATAGGTGCCTTAGAGTAGCTGCCTGAATAAAACCAAGAGGGAGCATGAAGATAAACACCTTCCTCCTCTTTTCTCATCTCCCGCTGGGTCTTCTCATGTTCTAAGTTGCTGCCAGTGTATCCTTTTGGCTACAGTCAACCAAAAGCAGGAGAGCAAAGGAATCCAGGGGGTGTAGTCTATGGAGATAGCCTCTCTGGGTAGACAGCAGGGCACAGAAGGTCCCAGTGTGGATCTGAGAGGCAATCAAAGTATCGCCAGCATGGTTGGATGGCTGTCAGAAATCAACCACCAATGTGTGCTTGCTCAGATACAATAGAAGCCTGTTTCTTCCTCAGATAATGGTCTAGAGTGGATTTTCCTGCTTGACAGGTGCCTCTACTCCACTCAGTGATTTAGGGACTGAAGGTCTCTCCAGTTTATGACTCCATCTTCTCCTCAGGTGTGTTGGTATTGGCATCCTACCTTCAGAAGGAAAGTCCATGGAGGTGCACCTGTGGAAGGTTTCTTCTGGGTCATGCCTGGAATTGGCAAGTATCATACATGCATTTCTCTGGAGACATTTTGGTTACATTTACACACCAAACTACAAGGGATGCAACTCAATAGGGAGTACTTTGTGCCTCCGAGAAAGGAGGATAGAATTCTGTAAGCAGCTAGTGTTGGGGAGGGGATTCTATAACATCCAGTATTCTAATTTCTCTAAAAGATCATTTTTCAACATGTTGGTCTAAGAACTTTGAGAGTGGGATGATGTTGCGTTAAAATCACTAAACCCCGACTCTCACTCCAGTGTAGTAAGATAAAATCCTACACTGGGTTTCAGCCCCTGAACACACATAAGCAAAATTCAGAGTGATGACTACTTCAGTCTACATTCTAAATCGACACACACACCCATATTTCTCTCCTCCTTGTTTCTGTCAGTGTTCAACGTCTTCTCTTTTCTTCTCACCCTTGTCTTGTGGATTACCTCTGTATTGTCAAGTTAACTTCAAACTTAACTCCACCCACAATCTATCTCAGCCTCAGGGACCCCCAACTGCCACAATATAATGACCTCCTAGATTGGCCTTAAAACTTGGGACTGGAAGCCAGTTGCAATCCCCTCAGTGCCCAGTAAGAAAAATAACTGCAAATGTAAATGTTAGGTAGCTAGTCAAACACGAGTAGGTCCCGCCCCATCCTGGACGGGGTCATCTTTCCCTCCTCCACCTTGACACCTGTGACCAAAACATGCCCAGAGATTCTCCCTTTTGTGGTTAAGGACCGCTAAGTTTCCAGTCTTATCAGGTCCAAACGAGATTTCAAAAACCCAAAGGGCTTTCCAGAGCACCAGCACCTGCACCAGTCGGCGCGGGTCCGGGGTTCATTATGACGTATTTATAATGAATTACCACTTCGGCCCCCTACCTCCACCGCCACCCCACCGACCTTCCGTGGGTTTTGCTTGAGTGCTTATGGGTAAGCGCCTGTGCCCAAGGAGAAAAGTTATATAACTTCAAGCTGTCGATCAACTTGTCAATCAAATGCCGCAGGACACAGGGAGGGGCTGCCACGACTCTGAGAAAACCAACCCTACCCTCTCTGTGGGGCTGCTTCTGGCCCCAGGCAGCCCACTCTCCTCCTTTCTTGAGAGTGTGCTTTCGCTTTGTTTAATAGAACTCCTGCTGCTTGAAACTGTACTATGTCTTTCCATTGAATTCTTTCCTTCAAGGGGACAAGAGCTGAAGAATCGCTGTTCTGCTGGTAACATAGAGATTTCTGCACAAGGGCCTCATCCTGTATCATCTATCAAGCAAGTCACGAGTCTCATTATATAGCCAACCTTGAGAGACCAACAAGAATTAGCATGATGACACATTAAACTTTGAAATCATGGTGGATGTTTTTGATAAGTTTTTTTGTTCAGTAACTCATTTGAATAAGTCTCCATTTATCTTCAGAAAATTAGTTGTGGTTTCATTCAAGAGGTATAAGTGTGAAGAACAACAAAAAGCCATCCTGGTGTGTGCTTGTGAGCCTGGCTGTGTTTCCCTGTGTTCTCCACCATGAGCCTCCAGCTATCACAGAAGCTGTGATATTAGTGGGGAAATAATACATGAGAACAAGCTGCACTGCTTGAAGTTGAGCTTCAGGCCATGATTTTCTTTATACTTTAGCCATAATGATCAGAACTAGAGCAGACCCTGGTCATTTACAAGAAATGTTCTATGATATTCTAAATCCTCCCAATTTGCATACACTGTAGCATGTAATTCCAACCCTAGATGCCCTAAATATAAGTGGAAAATGTAGTTGAACCCTATAGGCTATGAATTGTTCTATAAATATAAAACCAAAGTAATTTATAAAGCTATTTTCTGACTAAGAATCACCCCTTTCTCTTCCTTGCTACTGCAAACATTAGCAGCTGGCTTTCTTTTCAGGGTCATTTTCTGCAAAGAAATAAAGTCTTCCTGTTTTCACCACAGTTTGTACTTAAGCAATGAGGAGAATAAAGTTTCACAGTTCCATGGAAAGACTAACTCAGCAACTCCTGCCTGCTAAGTCTCCCAGCCCTGAGCAAAATTTTATATTGTTCCAAGGATCCAGATTTTGGGGTATCTGCATTTGAAGCACAAACTGCCCAGAAAGCCCTGTCCTGACCTCTGCTCTGCTAAGTCTGGGTGAGTGTTACCATTCTCTGAAAAACCTTCCTTTGTCCCGGTGAAAGACAAGTGCCTTGTATGGGTCCACGAAAGATATTTCACTTTTCTGTATCGGGCACTTTACCACAAGTACTTGTCTATTTATCAGAGTCCTGCATTAGACTTAGAGCTCCTTTACCAGGCACCGTGACTCAAGAATCACACAACTATTGGGTATTTCCCTTGAAGAATTTCCTGGAGAATTGTGTGAAAATAGTTTATCAACTCTCATAATATCAAGTAGTCAGGGTCAGAGCTGGGATTTGCCTTTAGACTGACTCCAAAACCCAGGACTGTGTAGGGCATCTTCAAAGTGATGGAGATATGGCTTTCATGAATCTCTGAAGATGGACCAGTAGCCTCCACTTAGACACATCTGGCTGTAGGAAGTCATTTCTCTCAGGGGCTGTGTAAATTCAGCTTCAAGAAATTGTTGCAATCCTCTTGGGATACAAACAGGAAAATAGTACCCCATTGCCATGGAGTGGCTAGACCTAACACAAATCCTATTTTATATTTAGGTAAAATAATGTCAACATTATTTACTCTATTTTCTTTCCCTGACATCTGCTATCACCTTTCATTGTGCTAGCTATGTTTCTGGGTTCCATTCCAAAATTTGCACTTCTTCCTCTTGCAATATTACATGCTCTTAAATATTTATCAACCAGCATGGAGCAAGCGAAGGGAAAGCCCCTTGACTGGTAGTGTTTTCCAGTTTCACCTAAAATATTTGTCCAAGCATTTCAAGGAGGAGGGCAAGATAGTGGGAAGTGGATCAAAATTATATAAAGAGCAAACATCAGGATTGCGTTAGGTGTAAATAATAACTTCAGCTACAACAGTTTGGAATAGGAGATGGGATTAAGATATTTTAAGAAGGCTTTGGTGGTGGAGTAGGAGTGCTATGGCCAGAGCAAGTAAGGAGGGGTCCATAACTAGACACTGCACTTCTATTCCTGGGGCCCAAATTTCTGCTGCCTTCTGTTCGTGGTCATCTCACCCTGTTACTTCACATACGGTGAAGCTGTTATTGAGAAAAGCCAATGCAATGAAGAATATCCAAGGTGGTGAGATGAACAAACCTTGGAAGAAGTTTGCTTTTATTTAATAAAACAAAACACAGCACAACAATAACTACTCTCTGCATTTTGTACCAGGGAGAAAAAAATCCCATACAGTTCTCTGAAACTTACACTTCATGAAAGCTTCAAGATGTTCTTTTCTCAAGAAAATAAACATTAAAGCTTCAGGGAAACTGAATATCAACAAATCACCAGAAACAGCAATTTTGAAGGAAATACCTTTAGGTAATTTGTGAATGTGAAGCAAGTAATTATTTTTTCCCTCTGGACGAACACTTTCTAATAGGACAGAAAAAATGGCCAAATGTTATGTGGAAATACCTATAAATAACCTGAGATTTCACAAACCCTGTGACTCTAGAGGTTCATTACCATGTGTGAGGATGTGTTCCCATCCAACAGATGTGTAGTCAGGTTGGGGGAGGTGAGGGCTGGGAGTCCATTCATGATGGCGACCTAAAGATTGTCACGGGATATTATGGCCTAAAATCTCACTATTGTATATATATTTGTGAAAGTTTGCTAAGGACTTTTTTTTGCTAACAGCCTCCCTTTAAATGTCCCTAGAAGGCATCTTCTTCAGTGGTACTATTATTAACAAATACCCTCCTACACTGATTCTTTGCTTTGACTGCACATTTTTAAAAATAATTTCATATATATGTGTGTGTATATATACATATAATATTACCACCTCAACATGTAACCAATATGTAAAAATTATTACTGAGCTATTTTACATTATTTTTGTTGAAGTCTTTAGATGTAGCATGTATTTTACACTTACAGCACATAGTTTGATTATCTATTTTAAGTACTCTGTAGCTACATGTGACTAGGGGCTACCATACTGGATGGAGCAGGACAATTCAGTCAAATTAAATAAATGTTTTCTTGTCCCTTTAATTTACATTATTATCCTTTTCAGAGAGGAAGCTACAAGGACTAGTGATGTGCCTGAAAATTTTTATAAATTTACTTTATAAACAGAAGATGTCACTTTTTTGGCATAGAGTTCTATTTATTTTTTTCTAATTTACAATTCTTGTTTTTTCTTGAGTTTTTTTTTTTTTTAATTGAAGTATAGTTGATGTACAATATTATATAAGTTACAGGTGTACAATATAGTGATTCACAATTTTTAAAGATCATATTCCTTTTATAGTTATTATAAAATATATAATATTTTGACTAGCACATTTAAAATCACCTGGGGAGCTATTTAAAAAAGACCAATATCTGGACTCCTTTCTTGGAATTTATGATTAAATTGGGCAGACTTAACAGATTTGTGGATGAGCCTGAGCATGGGCAGTTTGCAAAAGCCTGAAGGATGAAGAGCAGAGTGTCACAGACTAAGTTCGTCTTGGGTCACTTCTGAACAAATTACCCAAATTACTGCAAATTACTCCAGCATTGCTGTAATTTTTTTATTTTTAAATTTATTTTAAAAATATAACGTCAATATAATTTTAGTTTATTTAATAACAATGTAGAAAGCACAAATAGAAATGATCATGCTTAACAGGTATATAGAACTTCAGAATTTTAACAGTAATATTTGCTCTTTGGGCTAACTCAAATTCAACATATGGCATATACAAGTATTTTTTTTTAACTGAAGTTAACACTGATTTACAATGTTGTATAAGTTTTCATTGGTATAACATTACAGTTGACCTTCTATATACACTACAGCAAGCTCACCACCAAAAGTCTAGTTTCTATCTGTCACCACACAATGGACCCCCTTTACCTATTTCACCCTCCCCTACTTCCCTTCCCTTCTGGTAACCACCAATCTGCTCCTTGTGTCTATGTGCTTTTGTTTTGTTTGTTTACTTATTTATTTATTTTCTAAAATATTCCACATATGAGTGAAACCTTATGGTATTTGTCTTTCTGCATCTGATTTTTACTGTCAAGGTCCATCCATGGTATCACACTGATGTAATTTTTAAATAATAGCTAGTGTTACTGGAGCTGAATAAAGAGAATGTTTGTATCGTGGCCACTTGGGAGACCCCCAGGTCACAAATCTCTGCTGACGACATTTTAGTTGAATAATTACTCTTCCTAAATGCTCTGCATTCTCCAGTTTCAAAGCCACAGGTAAATGAGACAAGAGATGTCAAATTGGCTTCATTTTATATGTCACCCTGAATAGATTGGTAGTGATTGCTACAAGGCTACATTGCAAAACCGTCGGCACCTGCGTCTGACCCCAGCAGTAAAAACTCCAGGATCAACTAGTAATGTCTGCCATGGGTGCTAGGGTTGAGGAGTGACAGCACATGTACAGGTTTTGCCATCTCTGAATAACCCAGTAAAAGCAGAGAACAATTTTCAGATGACCTTTATTCATCTATACACATGTATTACACAGAGTACCTTATTCTACTAGCATATTAGAATGTTATCAGGTTTATGTATGTAACTAACCATTATCTCAGAAGGCCTTTTAAACTTAATCACAGAAAATAAACATTTATTAAGTACCTATAGGTTGTTTTTTGTTTTTTTTTTTTTAAGTTTTGTTTCCTCTGCATTTTACAAGACACCATGGGTGCTGAAAACTCAGGACACAGTTCCTGATTGTAAGAAGTTCATAGTTTCACTAGAGAGCCAAAGTATATATGTGAGCAATAATTAATGAACACAGCAGTATTCATTGTGACAGAATTATGTACTGATATAATAAAGATGGTGAAGAGAGTAAATTGTTAGTTACATGGTCTGAGGAAGAAATGTTAATTCTACAGTACGACAGATGCTACTCTGGCCAAAAGGGCATTGGAGGCAAACAGGTTTGTCTACACACTGAACAGAGCTGGGTCTTCTCACAAACCATCACAGAACACAACCAATGCAACACAACAAACAAAAAACAATCAAACACACGAACATCTACCTTCTCAGCATTGTATATAGAGGAAGGGCCCAGGGATTCCACAGACCTGGCTGCAGACCTCAGCTCTGCCATCTCATTCACTGTGTGGCCTTCAGAGAGTTTATTGTGTCTGCAAATCCCTGTTCCCACCAATAAGTTGGAGATACTAAAACCTCCCTTGCAGAACTGATTTAAGATTTATGAAGATGTGTCTACAATCTGGTGCTTAATAGAGTTGGTCTCTGGACACAAGTCCACCATCTCTCCTGATTGCTGGCTTTTCTGAATAAAGCACCTTTATTTCTACTGACACTTGCCTCTCGAATAATTGGCTTTAGAGTGGAGAACAGCCAAACTTGAGTTCAGTAACATAGTATCATTATAAAAAGGGGAAATTTGAAGCAGATAGGCATTCAGGGAGAATGCCATGTGAACATGAAGACAGACATCTACAAGGCAAGGAGAGAGACCTGGATCAGATCCTTCCCTCACAGCCTTGGAGGGAACCAACCCTGACAGCACCTTGATGTCAGACTTGTAGCCTCCAAAACTGCGAGACATACATGCATGTTGTTTAAGTCTCATTGTTTGTTGTATTTTGTTACAGTAACCCCAGCAAACTAATACAGGGTATGTTATGAATACTTATATGTCAACAAACTTTTGTGCTGTTTCACATATGTGAAGGAGAAATGTGTCTTCATGATTCTATGTCTTTCATACATGATCATTTGAAAAGAAAAGCACATTTCAAAAATATATGTATAGCTGAATAGCTGTGCTATTCACCTGAAACTAACATGATATTATAAATCAACTGTACTTCAATAAAATGTTTTTTAAATAACCTGGAAAAACAAATAAATAAATAAATTTCAATTGTATTATTTAGAAAAAAATATGTATTGGGATATTCTTATATTTTCTGTGTGATAATTCTAAAAGGACACTCCTCTTTCTGCCTTTTCTCATTCATAGATGTACCCTTACACCAAAAACTGGGGATATGACTGTGGGCATTGATATTGGCAAAGGAATATTGTGTTCGCTCATTCGTTCAACAAATACACATACCCAATGTGCTCTGTGAACTGTACTAGCGTTAAGACTACAAAAGTTAGTCAGGATGGTCTGTTATGGAAGTCAGAGCATATAATTAAGAAGTCTAACCCCCTGCAGTTGGATGACAAGGGGCTATGGGAGCACCAGGAGGGAACAACTAACCTAGCTAGCAGGCTGGTCACAAGCAGGGGGATCCAGAGAGAGCTTCCCAGAAGAGCTGGTGCCTGAGAGGAGTATTAAAGCATGCATTTCAAAATCTAATTTGACTATCATTTACCCACTCCATTTCCTTCTTACCTTTTTTCTTCCTTTTAGTAAACCAGTGTTCTCACACCTGAACATCCATCAGCATCACCTGGAGGACTCGTTCAAACACAGACTTCTGGGCTTCACTTAGCATTTCTTTTTATTTTTTAATTTTTATTTTATATTGGAATATAGTTGATTAACAATGTTGCATTAGTTTCAGGTGTACAGCAAAGTGATTCAGTTATATATATACATGTATCTATTCTTTTGTAAATTCTTTTCCCATTTAGGTTATTACAGAATATTGAGCAGAGTTCCCTGTGCTATACAGTAAGTCCTTGTTGCTTATCTATTTTAAATATAGCAGTGTGTACATGTCAATCCCAAACTCCCAATCTAAGATATCAACTCACACCAGTCAAAATGGCCATCATCAAAAAGTCCACTTAGCATTTCTGATTCAGCATGTCTGTAGGGGGATCCAGGAATTTGCATTTCTAGTGGTGCTGATGCTGCAGATCTAGGACCCACAGCCTGAGGTCCACTTAGTAAATGTTAATGGGCATCAACCTGGAAGCAGGTATCTATCCTTACTGGATCTCAGGGTTACAGTACTGAATAAAACATTGTCCCACATTCAGGAAAATAACAGGTATCAAATCAATCAGCTCCTTATAGTACAATTGTATTCTTGAATCTCTACTTCTTCATGAAATAAATAAATAAATAAATAAATAAATAAATAAATAAATAAATAAAACAGAGTGAGAGCTGCTTCTCTAACAGCATAGTCCATGCTAATAGAGGACGGGTGTTTCCAAAAAGATGAATGTCCCATGTCTATTCTCTTTCCCTCTATTTTTTTTTTTTAAGTTTTGTATTTTTGTTTTTGTTTTTTTAATTTATTTATTTTGAATAAATTTATTTTAAATAATAAATTGTTTATTTATTTTAAATGGCTGTGTTGGGTCTTCATTTCTGTGCGAGGGCTGTCTCTAGTTGTGGCAAGCGGGGGCCACTCTTCATCGCGGTGCGCGGGCCTCTCACTATCGCAGCCTCTCTTGTTGTGGAGCACAGGCTCCAGACGTGCAGGCTCAGTAATTGTGGCTCACGGGCCCAGTTGCTCCGCGGCATGTGGGATCTTCCCGGACCAGGGTTCGAACCCGTGTCCCTTGCATTGGCAGGCAGACTCTCAACCACTGCGCCACCAGGGAAGCCCTCTTTCCCTTTATTTTGACACCTGAATAGTGGGGTCTTGTGAAATGGGCTCTGGTGAAATGGAATCTGGTCTGCAAATGTAAGGATTTGTAGGTGTGGACATTTGTATTGACAAGGCTTGCTAACATAAACAGGCTGGAACTTTCCTTTTTTTTCTTTATCTTTACTCCCTTTTCTTGGAGGGTGACATTTTGAATCAGCAGCAGCAGCATTGGGTTGCCTCTTTGATACTGCAAAGGGACAAAGAATGATCTGATGTGCTTTATTTAAGGCTGTCAGGATTGGTTAATCATATGTTTATTTTCTGTGATGCATGTTGAAAGGAAATAAGAAGCAGCTGGGCCCCGAAGTGAGCTCTGTCTATTAGGAAGAAACCATGCCAATAAAAGAACAAAAGCAATGGTCTGAAAGGACGATATTCCCTGTTTTTCTCTAGCTTATGAGCTGGGCTGGCAAATATTTGTATTTGTGCTGATTGTATCTTGAAATGGTCTTGGGTCTAGCTGTGCAAGAATGCATACACTTGACCAAAAGGAAACACAACAAGTGAACAAAAGTTTATCTTCTCCTTACTTCAAAAGCCAAACACTGGGCTTTAGAGGGAAAAAAAAGATTCTTGTGAAATGCTCCCCTGTGAGCACTGTTCAACAATTTCCCATAAGATGCTATGTTCCTCAAGAGTGGGTCTGTCTACTGTCTGTCTTCAGGAAATCAGCCTGATTTTTAAGAGAATGGCAAGGAGGATGTAAGCAAGATCTCAAAACCTAAGTGACTAGTCACTTTCTAGTGATCAGACGATCTGTTTAGTAATCCATAAGGATGCACTGACAGTCTCTTATAGGTATTTAAGATGTTCAGTGCTGTGGGAATAAAGAAAAACAATAGCATTCTCTAATTCCCATGCCCTGATACATTCAAGATATATTTTATTGTTAACAGAACTAAGCCCTGTTGTCTGCAAGGCCAGTTTGAATTAACACAGTGATTGATTTTTTCAGTGAACTTTGTATTGAACATTCAAGAAAACAGATTTACTTAAAAGTACATGCACAGGGATGTACCTAAATTAGCACTGTTAATGTTTTTACGCCATGGTTGTGACTGTTCCTTATTCCATTTTAGATCCAATTCATTGTCTCCTGAAAATATTGATGGAGCATTTTCCAGGTGCTAGACTTGTAGGCACTACAAAGATGAATGACTGGGTCCTTGATTTTAAGTTGTGCACACGATCTGTTTTCCATTTTAATGGTCTAATTTCCATTACTATCATTCACAAACTGTATTCATGCATAGAGTGCTACCTTTGGTTAACACTGCTCTAACATACTAAAGATCTCATTTGCACAAGCCTGTTCATCCTTCCATCCTTAAGCCCAGGAGAGATACTTGCTCGAAGCCCTCATTCCCTTACCTGAATGTCTGCTTCTGCTGTCTCTAGGGCTCTCTGGTGCAAAACTGAATGCCTCAGATTTAGGGATCCAGTTAGATTACTTGAATGCTCTTAATAGTCTGGAATTCCTGTGAAACAGTTTTAATAATCTGATAAATTTGGCTATGTAGAAAAGTTTCTTGTGTATGTGTGTGTGTATGTATAAACATAAGCAAAGTCAAAAAGATAAATGGCATATAGGGGGAAAATTTATCAACTTACACTAAATATAAAAAGCTAGCTCCCAAATATATAAAGAACTGTTAGAACAACATAGGAGATCAATAATGTAAAAAAAAAAAAAGTGGGGAAAACGTCAACAGACAATTTACAAGAAAAGATATACAAATGCTTTAAATATGAAAAAGTATTCAATTTCACTCATATATGCACCTGGGAATGAAGGCTACACTGTGAGGTGCGATCTCTTACCTAACAGATGGCAAATGTTCAAAGGCTTGACACACTCTGTTGGGGATTTGGTGTAGAAACCATCGTTTTCCTACACTGCCAATGCAAGTGCAAGGTAACACCAGGCTAAGGAAGAGAATTTGGCAGTCTTTTAAAACACTACAAATTCATTGATCCTTTGGCCAAGCACTGTCATTTCCAGGAATTTACCTTGAACATACACCTTCAGTAATATGAAGTGTCAGATGCACAAGGTTATTCATTGTGGCATATGTCAAACAGCAAAATATTACAAAACCCAAAATTTCCATCAGTAGGAAATTGGCTAAATAAACTACGAAACATTTGCACTGTTAAAAGAACAAGGAATGAGGAATATTTCTATTAACTGATAGGTAGTGATTTAAAGGATACGCTATTAAATTAAAAAACAAGATACACACACATACACACATGCATGCAGACATATACACATGCATATTTTGTGTAAGAAAAAGGGAGACTTTTTTATTTTTCAAAAATAAACACAAAAGGATAAGAGAGAAAATATTGAAATGGTTCCCCGAGCTAGGTGAGTGGGGGTGGAGTAGAGATGATAGGGATAAACTTCTCCCACTGTACACTTCTACAGCTTTGACTTTTGAACCATATTAATGTTAAACTATTTTGTTAAAAAGTCAAATAAAAAAAGATCAATATAGAAATTTGTAATATTGAAAACAAACAAAATTGTAATTGTGTATCTGATAGCACTGGTACAAATAAAAGGAATTAATCTGTGTTAATTTTTGAGCAGAGTCTCCCTGTTGTCCACCATCAGTGGGCTATAATCAAAGGACACAAAATAACTGCTGAATCATAGAGAACTTTACTTTAGTAGGTTTGATGTTAGTAGAGGTCAGGATGTCATAATTCTTGAACTATTTATTTTTTGGTGTATTGTAGGAGATGGATAGTTGATAGATATATAGATAGATAGGGTGAGAGAGACTGATAGACAGATCCATGTTGCCGTCCACCATGACCTCCTGGAGGAAGAAAGGAGATTCAAATACAGAGCAAGGTTGGAATTGGAAGTGTCAGTAGGAAGTCATTGAAAAGAGCCTAGAAGGAATTCCAGTGGCAATGAGTACACTTAATGCTCAGATCCTGGTTTAAATAACACACTAAAAAGAATCAGGGGTCTTTGGAGAAAATGCTGTTTCTGGGTGGAGGTTGGGGAAAATACGGTGACTTGGGAAAATATTGCTGTGCCTAACAGTCAGAGACCCTCAGGATATGACAGATGCACAAACAAAAATCATGAGAATCACTGGAAGGGGCTCCAAGTAATCAAAATTCAGGCAACGTAAGAATTTAAAAGGATAAGGATATTAATGAATTATAAAAATATGAAACAAAATTACGAATCCATAGAGATAGCAAAGAAACAGGAAAAAGGACGGAGTGTTACTCCTTACAGAAGAATGCTACTACTTAATATAAAAGGAATGATGGAATTATATAATCACCATTCTAAACTTCTGCTACAGTCATTCATTTAAGAAAAGGATTATCAACTGACGCTAAATGATTGGGTGAAAGATTTTTGGACCAAACAATTTTCAGAGGTTCAAGGTATCACCTCAAATTTCGTTTATTGATTAGAAAGGAAAGAGGTACATCTTTAATGGTGATGTCTAGTGGATACTACTTTATCCAAGGGCACTAGGTTAACATCACCAATAATGGGGCAAACCAAGGTGTGTGCCTTCTGATGTGTTCTGGTCTGCGAAGCATACAACGTGGCACCAAAGAAGTATAAGTAGAATTTAATCATGAGACAAATCCAAAATATGAAATCCTCCACAAGAAAATTGGCAGACTCACAAATGTTAATGTTAGGACAGTTGCACATTAAATGAGCCTAAATGAACGCGGAGAGCAAATTCAGGTGAGATTCTCTTGGTTGGAGTTTGAGCACCCTTTCCCCAGTAAAGACTGCTATAAAGCAAGTCATTGCAACAACTGGTGGAATGGTAACAGATTGTCTCTCAGGTAATATTATTTACCAAAGTTCATCTCCTTTGATACTGTGCATTGTCATTATGCAGGAGAATGTCTTTGTTCTCAGCAGTTACATGTTGATGCATTTAGTGTGAAGATGTTTACAATTTAATTTTGAAAGGTGCACCCATAATTAAAGGAGGAGAAGGCAAGAGCAGGAGAGTGAGAGAGGATATGGTGAGTGATTAAAAAGCAGCAAAAATGTCAAGAATTTTTGGGTGTTCATTGTATTTTCCATTCATCTTTCCTGTAGATTTGAGATTAAAAAAAAATAGGCTGGAAGAAAAAGAAAAAGGAGAATAATATTTAAAAAGATTATATTACTTTTATAAAGAAAAAAGGAGAAGGAGGAGTAGAAGAAGAAACCAAGGAAGAAAAAATGGAGGAAGAGAAGGGGGAGAAGCAGGAGGAGAGGGAGGGGAGAAGGAGGGGGAAGGGAGGAGGATGAGGAAGGGAAGGGGAGGGGAAGGGAAAGAGGAAGAGAAGGGGATGGGGAAGTGAGGAGAATGGCCAATGAAAAATCTCAGCAAGACCCAGCTCCAGGACACTGCTCAGGATCTTTCTCCATATATTTTTCCATGGCCATGTGTATTGATGAGTACTATTTTCCACTAAAATAATCTCTGTATTACATATGGTAGCATATGTAAGGAGAAACTAGAATGTGAGTAGGACAGATCATAACCAAGTTGCTGAAAAGAGTTAAAAGGTCCTTTAGTTTTTGCTGCTTCACTCTACACAAATCCCTTGATGTGAGCATAGTCCTACAAGTCTCACCACAAGAATGGTATTTCTTCAGCTGGTCTCCTACCAAAGGTACATGAGCCTGCAGTGGGTGTCACTTTTACTATAAGCAGTGATCATCACCTCAGCAGCAAGTGGATCTAACCATATATTTTTTTCTCATCTATATATCTATATCACTTTCTTAAAGAATTTCAACAAGACCACAAAACCCTTAAGGAGCAGTGAGGATATTCTTTACCTATTCCATCCCCAGAATCTATCATGGTGCTGACACATAATAGGTACCTAACAAATGTTAACTGAACAACTGGATGACTGAATGCCACATATATCTAAAATAATTTTGTAAGGATTTTAAATTATTTTGTATTGATCTCCTCTTCAACATTCTGGCAAACATATGTTCTAGGAATGAAAATGAATATGGAAAGTGTGGATGACCACCATAAAGCCGTGTGCATGTATCAGTTATCTAGGTTAATATTTATAAACCATTGATGGTTTTTTCCTTCTAATATTGAAAAATGACTTTTTCACATAGAAAACAATCGTACAATATGATTTTATGAAAACTTTAATGTTTACCTATCTTCTCTTAAACTCCTGACATCTATCTATCTGTAAATCCACAATAAGTTACCATCTCATTCAGTCAATATTTTATGCTCTCCTATAAAATGCTACACATTCCACATACACCTTTTCTGCAAGCTAGAAACATTTAAGTACTACTGCTCTTAGTGACTGCAATAGAAAGCAGTAAAAAAGACAGGGAGTTTTCATGTAAGGAGGTAGAAGTGAATTTAGTTACCTGCTGGGTCAGAATTGTGCATTTTTGAAGGTCATTTAACATTTCAGAGTCTCAGTTTTCTTGACTTAGCATGAAGATACACCTAATGCAATAGCTGAAGAAAAAAGTAAAAGCAGATGAAGAAAAGAAATAGTTATCATGGCCTTCTACATGGTTTGTGGATGGGTTTCAGGGCATGTAAGAACCTCCAAAACTGTATGTGACGTATTTGTGTGTATGTGTGTTTGTGTGCACATAAGTGCACTTTTCTGGAGACAAATTAATCTCTTTGGATTCTCAAAAATATCTATGGCCATAGAAGATTAAAAATTATTGTAAAATGTGCACAAAGGAAGTTGTTATTCAGACACAATTAAATTGATATGTTCACTCCACTGTTTGTCCACAAACTTCTTCTATTTGCTATAGTTCCAACAGGGGACAGTAAACAAGGAATGAACACTGAAGTCTGGAAAATGAGATGCTCATTTTGGTCCCAGGGCTCATTGGCTGCAGAATCTTGGGCAAGTTATTTGGTCTTCCTGAATCTCAGTTTCATTTTTTATAAAATGAGAAGAGAAACTCCATATTCCAGGAATGGTTTTGCTGTGAGGATGATAGGCAAGGAAAAGAGAAAATAGTCCTACAGTGTCTGACATAAGGCACTCCCACTCTTAAGTTTATGTCTTGAATTTCTCCTTGGTCTTTTTCTCTCCAAGATAAGTCATCCCCATTTTCTGTGTTTTCTCACTGATAATACTTTTGTAAACTCCATCTCTTTGTCTTCATTATGAGATGTATTTTTCCTTTTCTCCCAGTTACTTGCTATTGAACAGATACTAGAACACTCTCCTCTTTTAATGAGTCCCATGGATTCCAATCAACCCTTGTCAGCCATGGGTGACAAAATTGCAAGAAGTATCATCTGCCCACTCAGTCTGTCCAGCTGGGAGAATCTTATCCTTTTACCAGTCATTGAGTTTCCATGGACTTTTTCACATTTGTCCAGGCCACATAAGTACACATATGAAGAACAATACTATCTAATATTGTTTTTTACTTCCTGGGTGCTTGTTCTGCTTCCCTGCACATTCCTTGAAGAAGTATCATTGTTAACAAAATCTGACTGCTATCCATCTCCCAGCTGAATGGACAAGGGCAATGAGGCAGGGAGTATCTTTCTACAGTGGGATACTGGGTACTGAATTTTGGAAACACAAGGTTACTAGAGGGACCAAGATAAGAAAGATTATAAGCTTTATTGTAATGGAGCAGGACCCTATGGAGCCTTCCAAGGAGAGAACCCTCCTCCCGCCCCATGTCCTCTGCCTGACTCTTATCTGTAGAAAAACTTTAGCCAAATAATAAATTTAATCAGAGAAATGAGAAAATACAGAAGCAAAGGAAAATAGGCAAACAAGTCAAAATAATAATAGTGTTGCCATTAAAGTCAAAGGACCTTTAGTTCCTCCTCAAAGGCTATAGAAAATTATTCTGAGCCATATTCTTTGAGCTGTTTTGCAGAAACTAAAACCCACATCAGGTGGAAGAAATTAGCAAATCATGCAGACTGCAGCCATGACATAAGTTGCTCCATCTTACACAATTCTGAGAACTGTCCTCAAGGAAATAGGAACAAACCAACCCTGGAACTGAAGATTAACTGTACTTAAAGCAATCAAGATGACACTTACCAGACATCGCATGACCAATTTCAAGATGACGGTCAGAGCTGACTGTGCTGCTCTGCACACAGCCCCCTCCCTCTGCCTATACGCCCCTGAAACTCCCCTTTATAACATCTTGCCTCCTGATTGACAGTGGGGAACTGGCTTTTGGACATGAGTCCACCTTCTCCTCAGGTTGCCAGCCTCCTGAATAAGGCAACCTTTACTTTATTACCAATACTTGTCTCTTGAGTATCTGCTTTCGAGTGTTGAGCGGCTGAATCTGAGTTTGGTAACAGTAACTTTAGGAGAACAAAGAAATAAATTAGATGCTAAAATCTTTTGCAAACTGAAAGTAGAGGAAGCTCTAGGAAGAGAAGACATCTGATTGACATTAAGGGGGATTAACGAATAAGGATGAGTACAAAGTAGAAAGACCAAGGATGATTTGGATGGCACTGAAGTAAAAATGATCATTTGTATTGACTATCAGACATGTAGGAAATGCATGGATTAGTTTCATTTAAAGAGTACCAGCCCAGCTAAGAATGAAGTATACTAAGCCCTCTTTAAATGGGTTTGGATGGAATTATGTCATTATAGGTACAATAAGCCTGCTTCTAAGAGGACATCTCAGCTTTGGCCAGTGCTGTGTCAATGCACATCCAGTGAGCTAGTGAGAAAGACCCAGCAGAAATTTTGGTCCATGGAAACTGAGGATCCTCCCCAGAGAGAATTCACATAAGGGATGTTGGAGCAGCACGTGTCTGTGACCTAGGGATTCCAGCTTAGTGGTCAGAGGCAGAGATTCTCAGAACAGCACGTTCATCTTCTCTCAGATCATTCTAGATTTACCGTGTGTGTGTGTGTGTGATAAAAGAGGAAAACAAGAGAGAGTGAGAGAAATACAAAATCAAAGGGAGACAAATTTAAGAAAATAGAAGAGATATTAACTCTGAAAGGCATTTGATTTAGAATATTGTTTTGGGATGACTTGAACAGAATATGATACAAAAATGAGCAAGCCATAGACCTCTAATGCATTTCTCACTTTCTCATCCCCATAAATGTGATTTACTACTGGTCCTCTCAAGTTTTAGCACCCTGGGAATTAATGGTACCTCCCATCAGATCAGTGACAATTTTAGGGTAGAAATTCACCAGCAGCACATGGGAGGCACCTCCAAGAAGCACGATGAGGAGGAACACTTAACAGAGGAGATGAGGTCCTGCATGAACAGTGGAGAACAATAATCAGTCAATTCTGAGTTAGTGAATTAATGTGATCTTCTTTTCACCCTGAGAATAGACAGACTCAATGCAAATATCAGGCTCTGGTTTGGGAGGGGGTTTACCTTATATTTTAAGTAATATTCTAAATCTGTGTTGTCCAATATGGTAGCCACTAGTCCCACAAGCCTACTGAGCTCTTGAAATGTGGCCATTGTAACTTAAAACTGACTTTTAATTTTACTTAAATTTAACTTAATTCAAATTAAAATGGTCACTTTTTACCAGTGCCTTTTGTAGTGGATTCATATATTTAGAGCACAGTAGGTTAAGAACATAAGCTCTGGAGCTAGATCCCAAATCATAAATCTGAGCTCTATCATTTACTAGATGTATATATTTTGGCAATTTATTATTTTCATAACTAAATTTTATCATTTGAAATATGGGGAAATGTTCATAACTACTTTGTAGAACTGTTGTGAGGATTAAATGATGGTGTTTATGCAAAGTGCTTAGAAAATACTTTGCATTTATGAATTACTCAATAAAAGTTAGCTATCATTAATGTTATTACCTTTATGATTCTTTTTCCTTCTCTCTATTGGCTGCTATAGAGTTCTACAAACTAATAGTCAATAAATAACTGTAGACACTAGATATTATTCTTTCTGTCATTTTCTTTCACCTCACTATTGAGTAAAATACATTTCTGGAGGAGTGGTGGAGCAGGCTGTGGCTGTATCTAGAAGCCTTTGTTGGTTGTGATGCTGAGACAGGGGTGGGGAATGAAACACAGAAGGAATGGAAAAGAGAGACTAGAACCCTAAATGAATGGACTATTCAGAAAAGAATGTACAAGCTCTGAATTATGGGAATTCCAAAAGACTGTTTGCAGTCAGTAACTCTGCATCAACTAGACTTTTGTTTTCTTGGAACTAGTAGGGCACTCTGATCAAACATTTCCATCAACTATGTTGCCTTATGCCCGTTTTTGGAAAATCCCAGTCTCCCATGGTCAGCCAGTTTTTGGTTTTGATCATAATAGCCCTTTAAGTCTCACTTACTTTCTATTGACCTTGTGATGCAATGCTTCTGAGATTCATCCATAGAGCTGTGTTATATTAGTAGCTCATTTTTTTCAGTTATTGAGTGGTGTTTCATTGTATAGTGCAATTTGCTTATCCATTATCCTTTATTGGTAAATAATTCATTTGTTTCCACTTTGGATTTATAAATAGAATTGCTATTAACATTCTTGTACATATCTTTTTGTAGACATGTGTTGCTATTTTTCTTAGGTAAATATCTAACAGTGGAATTGCAAGGTCATAAGATGGGTAGGTGTTTATTGTTATAAAAAAATTGCCAAATAGATTTCAAAAGTGGTTGCACTATTATACATTCCTATCAGCAATGTTATGAGAGTTCTTGTTTCTTCCTATTCTCATCCACATTTGATAATGTCAATTGTTTTCATTTAAATTATACTAGTGACTTTAAATAGTATCTGATTGCAGTTTAATATTGCATTTCCCTGAATAGTGATGACGTTAAGATGTAAACTTAGTTAATTGGTTTTAAAACTTTTTTCTATTATAACCACTTCAAGGTATCATTGTTTTCTCAGCTGTGCTTTGGCTGTATCTCACAAATTTTGATATGTTGTGTTTTCATTAATATTAGTTTAGGATATTTTGCAATTTTTCCTTTGTGATTCTTATTTAAACCAGGGCTACTTAGTGATGTATTACTTAATATCCAATATTTCTAGATATCTTATAATTCTATGTTTAATTTAATTTAATTGTGTTCAAATAGCATGGTTTGTAAGATTTCAAATTTTTTTTTAACTTATTGAGACTTGTTTTATGGCCCAGCATATAGTCCATCTTGGTGAACATTTCATGTGCACTTGAAAAAAATGTGTATTCTGAAGCCATTGAATGTAGTACTCTGTAATTGCCAGTTAGGTCTAACTGGGTTGGGATGTTGTTTAAATCTTTTATATATTTACTGAGTTTTGGACAATTACTAAACTAATTGCTGAGAGAGGGGTGTTAAAATCTCCAGCTGTGATAGAGAATTTGCCTATTTTTCCCTTTAGCCAGTTTTTGCTTGATGTATTCTGAAGCTATGTAATTAGGTGCATATGATTTTAATGCCTTCCAGAAGAATTGATAATTGGCCTGCTGATGATAGGGTCTCTCAGTTTTTGCTTATGTGAACATATTTCATTTTGCCCTAATTTTTGGATATTTTCACTGGACATAGACTTCTATGAATTTTTTCTTTCTTTCAGGACTTTAAAGGTGTCATTTTATTAGTGGTCGAACACTTTGAACTTGTGGAGGCTTGGTTTTACACTCTGATGGGGCATGTCAGGGGAATGCTCAAAGTATTTATCAAGACCTTCTAACCTGGCAGAATTTTGACTCAAAGCTCTTGTTACTTTGTATGGAAACTTTTGCTTTCCTCTGGGCTCCTTGAAGTTTTGCCTGCACGTTTTCTCCTTCTGTGGTTCCCTCCCTTAGAGGAATTTCCCCTCCATTTCCAGCTGCTCCAGTAGCCTTGAACTCTGCCTTCTGACACCACAAAACATCAAGACTGTGGCTTTCTTCATGAGCTCCAATTGTGCCATGCATGGGTACTGCAATATGCATGAAGGGGAAAAACCTATAAATATGGGTGAATGTGGTTCCCTTCTTTCAAGAGTGGAATACCCTCCAGTTTCCCCAGCTTTTGGGTCCATAGTGTCTTTCTTACCTTTGTGAGCTTTAGTCCTATCCAAGTTATTTCACCATTGCAGGATCCAGAACTCTCACCATGTACGTTTCTTTGTAGTTCCAGATTACACCTTATATCACATCAGACATTCACTAAATATTTGTGGATTTCATTTTATATTTTACTTTAGATAGGTGCTGAATTTGAAAGGACATTGAAGAGTCATTAGTATTCTTTTAAAAATAGTCATAGAAGATATCTTGAAGAAGCAAACATCTGAAAATTAAACAGCACAGCTTTCAATAACCCATGGAGAGAATATCAAAACTGGTTGTAAGTATCCCATAAAAGGAGTAGAAGAAAGTCAGTGTTACCCTCTCCCCTAAGGTTGACAGATTTAACAAATAAAAACAGGATACTCAGTAAGATTTGGATTTCAGATACACAAATTATAGTTTTTAGTGTATGTCCAGTGTAATATTTGTGATATACTTATCCTAAAAAAAGTATCTGTTGTTTACCTGAAATTCAAATTTAACTATATTAAATCTGCCAATCCTCCCTCTTTACTTGCTGTTTCTCTGAATGTAAAAATACCAAGCCATGAGACCTTGGGCACTGTGGGAGATCTAGCTCTTGAATGGAAGAAACACTTGTGTAGACCTCTTGTTAACTTGCTTTACAGAATCTCTACTTTCTGATCACTAAGGTGGGGTGAGAGGTAGGGACAGAGTGTAGAGCCCACAGCTGGGCTTAGAATTCCCCCATGAAACTCAGCTGCCTACTTGGCATGACCACAAGAGCCATGGTTGGAATGGGGCCAGGTAGCATCTTGAAAATGCCGACGTTTCTTCTCTTTTCAAAGAAACAAATTACAATTTCTAAGGCAAATTTGTAAAAGGGGGAAAAAAATGTCACATGTCTTATTGGGCTGCAATTACCACAGAACTCTCCTCCCTTAGCTAAATTTCATTGTATAGATTTATCACAACTTATTTACCAATTACTCTATCAACTAATGCATTTCCAAATGTTACTTATATGGAAATAAGAAAAGACCAACCAGATGAGAACTGGCAAATGCTATGTATTCAGAGTTTTCTATCTCAAGTGAGTCAGCCACCATCACTTGCATTTTGACAGAGACTCAAAGGCAGGCAGAGGAGTGGGAGAGGTTTGCAGTGGAAAAGAGGGAAGGTTTCAGGTGTGCGCTAATTGGAGGCTGTTGCTGAGATACTAGAAGCAGGGTATCCTATGTAATTGGTTACGGGGGGGGCACATATTTGACTTTCTCTGGTTGGGCCCAAGTTGCAAGCAGGAACACAAATTAAGGAAGCTGTAAGTTATCAATCAAGTTCTGGCCATTTGGGGCTGAATGTTACAGGAGTTATCATTAGGCTTCCTGGACTGGCTGCTAAAGGTAATGATTTAATTTTTTACAACTCTGGCTTATAGATAGCAGGTTGGCTTCCAGGCTGGTTTTTGCAGGTTGTGGGTCAGAGTTCTCTTTTTGTACACGATCTGGCCATTATCTGTGTGTATATTCAGTCTCAATTCTTAGAAATTATGCTTACTTATTATCATTGTGCATGTTTTCTTATCCTTTTCACTCAAAATTGGGTTGTCTACTCTGGCCCTATGATTTCATATGAATTTTAGAATCAGTTCATCAAGTATGGGAGAGAGAGAGAAAGAGTTGCTTTGAATTTCTAAAAACAAAACAAAACAAAATTTTTGTTATGAGTATAATTAGGAAATGTAATAAGAATTTTAAGGTGGATTATGGGATTCATATCAATTTTTATTAAACTCTTATTTCTACTTGTTTATCTTTAGATGCTCTATTCAGATTCTATATAAACATAACTGAAACAGGAGGGAAGGGGGCAGGACACGACCTTTGAAAGAATGACATAGCCTGATGACATAAACTGATTAGAACCAAATAGGTCCAAGATGGCAGACAAGTCGACTTCCACTAGACCTTGAGCCTCAGTATACACTCACTGTAACTCAACAGCAAGCTAAATGACACATCCTCCAGTACCATGACAGTTCCAAGGCCAACCATAAGGATCAAAAAGTGGGCAATGGGAGGGATTAACCAAGATGGTGGAGTAGAAGGACGTGCTCTCACTCCCTCTTGCGAGAGCACCAGAATCACAACTGGTTGCTGGACAATCATCGACAGGAAGACACTGGACTTCACCAAGGAGGATACCCCATGTCCAAGGACAGAGGAGAAGCCACAGTGAGATGGTAGGAGGGGCGCAATCAGAGTAAAATCAAATCCCATAACTGCTGGGTGGGTGACTCACAGACTGGCGAACACTTATACCACAGAAGTTCAACCACTGGAGTGAAGGTTCTGAGCCCCACATCAGGCTTCCCAACCTGGGGGTCCAGCAACGGGAGGAGGAATTCATAGAGAATCAGACTTTGAAGCCTAGTGGGAATTGATTGCAGGACCTCGACAGGACTGGGGGAAACAGAGACCCCACTCTTGGAGGGCGCACATGGAATAGTGTGCGCATCGGGACCCAGGGGAAGGAGCAGTGACCCCATAGGAGACTGAACCAGACCTATCTGCTAGTGTTGGAGGGTCTCCTGCAGAGGTGGGGGCTGGCTCTGTTTCACCGTGGGGACAGGGACACTGGCAGCGGAGGTTCTGGGAAGTACTCCTTGGCGTGAGCCCTCCCAGAGTCTGCCATTAGCCCCACCAAAGAGCCCAGGTAGGCTCCAGTGTTGGGTTGCCTCAGGCAAAACAACCAACAGGGAGGGAACTCAGCCCCACCCATCAACAGTCAAGTGGATTAAAGTTTTACAGAGCTCTGACTGCCACAGCAACAGTCAGCTCTACCCACCACCAGAGCCTCCCATCAATCCTCTTAGATAGCCTCAACCACCAGAGGGCAGACAGCAGAAGCAAGAAAAACTACAATCCTGCAGCCTGTGGAACAAAAACCATATTTACAGAAAGATAGACAAGATGAAAAGGCAGAGGGCTATATACCAGATGAAGGAACAAGATAAAACACCAGAAAAACAACTAAATGAAGTGGAGATAGGCAACCCTCCAGAAAAAGAATTCAGAATAATGATACTGAAGATGATACAGGACCTCAGAATAAGAATGGAGGCAAAGATTGAGAAGATGCAAGAAATGATTAACAAAGACCTAGAAGAAGTAAAGACCAAACAAACAGAGATGACCAATACAATAACTGAAATGAAAACTACACTAGAAGGAATCAATAGCAGAATAACTGAGGCAGAAGAACGGATAAGTGACCTGGAAGACAGAATGGTGGAATTCACTGCTGCAGAACAGACTAAAGAAAAAAGAATGAAAAGAAATGAAGACAGCCTAAGAGACCTCTGGGACAACATTAAATGCAACAACATTCACATTATAGGGGTCCCAGAAGGAGAAGAGAGAGAGAAAGGACCAGAGAAAATATTTGAAGAGATTATAGTCGAAAACTTCCCTAACATGGGAAAGGAAATAGCCACCCAAGTCCAGGAAATGCAGAGAGTCCCATACAGGATAAACCCAAGGAGAAACACGCCGAGACACATAGTAATCAAAGTGGCAAAAATTAAAGACAAAGAAAAATTATTGAAAGCAGCAAGGGAAAAATGACAACTAACATACAAGGGAACCCCCATAAGGTTAACAGCTGATTTCTCAGCAGAAACTCTACAAGCCAGAAGGGAGTGGTATGATATACTTAAAGTGATGAAAGGGAAAAACCTACAACCAAGATTACTCTACGGCAGCAAGGATCTCATTTAGATTTGATGGAGAAATCAAAAGCTTTACAGATAAGCAAAAGCTAAGAGAATTCAGCACCACCAAAGCAGCTCTACAACAAATGTTAAAGGAACTTCTCTAAGTGGGAAACACAAGAGAAGAAAAGGACCTACAAAAACAAACCCAAAACAATTAAGAAAATGGTCATAGGAACATACATATCGATAATTACCTTAAACGTGAATGGATTAGATGCTCCAACCAAAAGACACAGGCTCGCTGAATGGATACAAAAACAAGACCCATATATATGCTGTCTACAAGAGACCCACTTTAGACCTAGGGACACATACAGACTGAAAGTGAAGGGATAGAAAAAGATATTCCATGCAAATGGAAATCAAAAGAAAGCTGGAGTAGCTATACTCATATCAGAAAAAATAGACTTTAAAATAAAGAATGTTACAAGAGACAATGAAGGACACTACATAATGATCAAGGGATCAATCCAAGAAGAAGATATAACAATTATAAATATATATGCACCCAACATAGGAGCACCTCAATACATAAGGCAACTGCTAACAGCTATAAAAGAGGAAATCAACAGTAACACAATAATAGTGGGGGACTTTAACACCTCACTTACACCAATGGACAGATCATCCAAAATGAAAATAAATAAGGAAACAGAAGCTTTAAATGACACAATAGACCAGATAGATTTAATTGATATTTATAGGACATTCCATCCAAAAACAGCAGATTACACGTTCTTCTCAAGTGCACACGGAACATTCTCCAGGATAGATCACATCTTGGGTCACAAATCAAGCCTCAGTAAATTTAAGAAAATTGAAATCATATCAAGCATCTTTTCTGACCACAACACTATGAGATTGGAAATGAATTACAGGGAAAAAAACATAAAAAAGACAAACACATGGAGGCTAAACAATACGTTACTAAATAACCAAGAGATCACTGAAGAAATCAAAGAGGAAATCAAAAAATACCTAGAGACAAATGACAATGAAAACACGATGACCCAAAACCTATGGGATGCAGCAAAAGCGGTTCTAAGAGGGAAGTTTATAGCTATACAAGCCTACCTAAAGAAACAAGAAAAATCTCAAGTAAACAATCTAACCTTACACCTAAAGAAACTAGAGAAAGAAGAAGAAACAAAACCCAAAGTTAGCAGAAGGAAAGAAATCATAAAGATCAGAGTGGAAATAAATGAAATAGAAACAAAGAAAACAATAACAAAGATCAATAAAACTAAAAGCTGGTTCTTTGAGAAGATAAACAAAATTGATAAGCCATTAGCCAGACTCATCAAGAAAAAGAGGGAGAGGACTCAAATCAATAAAATCAGAAATGAAAAAGGAGAAGTTACAACAGACACGGCAGAAATACAAAGCGTCCTAAGAGACTACTACAAGCAACTCTATGCCAATAAAATGGACAACTTGGAAGAAATGTAGAAATTCTTAGAAAAGTATAACCTTCCAAGACTGAACCAGGAAGAAACAGAAAATATGAACAGACCAATCACAAGTAATGAAATTGAAACTGTGATTAAAAATCTTCCAACAAACAAAAGTCCAGGACCAGATGGCTTCACAGGTGAATTCTATCAAACATTTAGAGAAGAGCTAACACCTATCCTTTTCAAACTCTTCCAAAAAATTTCAGAGGAAGGAATACTCCCAAACTCATTCTATGAGATCACCATCACCCTGATAACAAAACCAGAAAAAGACACTACAAAAAAATAAAATTACAGACCAATATCACTGATGAATATGGATGCAAAAATCCTCAACAAAATACTAGCAAACAGAATCCAACAACATATTAAAAGGATCGTATACCATGATCAAGTGGGATTTATCCCAGGGATGCAAGGATTCTTCAATATACGCAAATCAATCAATGTGATACACCATATTAACAAACTGAAGAATAAAAACCATATGATGATCTCAATAGATGCAGAAAAAGCTTTTGACAAAATTCAACACCCATTTATGATAAAAACTCTCCAGAAAGTGGGCATAGAGGGAACCTACCTCAACATAATAAACGCCATATATGACAAACCCACAGCAAACATCATTCTCAATGGTGAAAAACTGAAAGCATTTCCTCTAAGATCAGGAACGAGACAAGGATGTCCACTCTCAGCACTATTATTCAACATAGTTCTGGAAGTCCTAGCCTCGGCAATCAGAGAAGAAAAAGAAATAAAAGGAATACAATTTGGAAAAGAAGAAGTAAAACTGTCACTGTTTGCGGATGACATGATACTATACATAGAGAATCCTAAAACTGCCACCAGAAAACTGCTAGAGCTAATTAATGAATATGGTAAAGTTGCAGGGCACAAAATTAATGCACAGAAATCTCTTGCATTCCTATACACTAATGATGAAAAATCTGAAAGAGAAATTATGGAAACACTTCCATTTACCATTGCAACAAAAAGAATAAAATACCTAGGAATAAACCTGCCTAGGGAGACAAAAGACCTGTATGCAGAAAACTATAAGACACTGATGAAAGAAATTAAAGATGATACCAACAGATGGAGAGATATACCATGTTCTTGGATTGGAAGAATCAACATTGTGAAAATGACTATACTATCCAAAGCAATCTACAGATTCAATGCAATCCCTATCAAATTACCAATGGCATTTTTTACGGAGCTAGAACAAATCATCTTAAAATTTGTATGGAGACACAAAAGACTCCGAATAGCCAAAGCAGTCTTGAGGGAAAAAAACGGAGCTGGAGGAATCAGACTCCCTGACTTCAGACTATACTACAAAGCTACAGTAATCAAGACAACATGGTACTGGCACAAAAACAGAAACATAGATCAATGGAACAAGATAGAAAGCCCAGAGATAAACCCATGCACCTATGGTCAACTAATCTATGACAAAGGAGGCAAAGATATAGAGTGGAGAAAAGACAGTCTCTTCAATAAGTGGTGCTGGGAAAACTGGACAGCTACATGTAAAAGAATGAAATTAGAATACTCCCTAACACCGTACACAAAAATAAACTCAAAATGGATTAGAGACCTAAATGTAAGACTGGACACTATAAAACTCTTAGAGGAAAACATAGGAAGAACACTCTTTGACATAAATCACAGCAAGATCTTTTTTGATCCACCTCCTAGAGTAATGGAAATAAAAACAAAAATAAACAAATGGGACCTAATGAAACTTCAAAGCTTTTGCACAGCAAAGGAAACCATAAACAAAACGAAAAGACAACCCTCAGAATGGGAGAAAATATTTGCAAACGAATCAACGGACAAAGGATTAATCTCCAAAATATATAAACAGCTCATTCAGCTCAATATTAAAGAAACAAACACCCCAATCCAAAAATGGGCAGAAGACCTAAATAGACATTTCTCCAAAGAAGACATACAGACGGCCACGAAGCACATGAAAAGATGCTCAACATCACTAATTATTAGAGAAATGCAAATCAAAACTACAATGAGGTATCACCTCACACCAGTTAGAATGAGCATCATCAGAAAATCTACAAACAACAAATGCTGGAGAGGGTGTGGAGAAAAGGGAACCCTCTTGCACTGTTGGTGGGAATGTAAATTGATACAGCCACTATGGAGAGCAATATGGAGGTTCCTTAAAAAACTAAAAATAGAATTACCATATGACCCAGCAATCTCACTTCTGGGCATATACCCAGAGAAAACCATAATTCAAAACGACACATGCACCCGAATGTTCATTGCAGCACTATTTACAATAGCCAGGTCATGGAAGCAACCTAAATGCCCATCAACAGACGAATGGATAAAGAAGATGTGGTACATATATACAATGGAATATTACTCAGCCATAAAAAGGAACGAAATTGAGTCATTTGTTGAGACGTGGATGGATCTAGAGACTGTCATACAGAGTGAAGTAAGTCAGAAAGAGAAAAACAAATATCGTATATTAACGCATGTATGTGGAACCTAGAAAAATGGTGCAGATGAACCGGTTTGCAGGGCAGAAGTTGAGACACAGATGTAGAGAACAGACATATGGACACCAAGGGGGGAAAACTGCGGTGGGGTGGGGATGGTGGTGTGCTGAATTGGGCGATTGGGATTGACATGTATACACTGATGTGTATAAAATTGATGCCTAATAAGAACCTGCAGTATAAAAAAACAAACAAACAAAACAACTAAAAAAAAAAAAAAGTGCGCAGTGGCCCAATTCCTGGAAATCCCCACCTCTTCCCAAAATAGCTGGAATACTCCTCCCACTCATTAACCTATGAAATTACCCACCCCTATAAAAACTGACAACACCATATACCCTGTTGACTTTTTCACCTTCTGAGATGGCCAACACTGTCTGTGGAGCGTGTTTTTCTCTAAATAAATCCATATCTTACCTATCATTTTGTCTCTCACTGAATTCTTTCTGTGATGAGACTTCAAGAACCTGAGCTTCATTAAGTCCTGAAACCAGGTGTGTGATCTCAGTTGAAAGACCGTGAGTTTTGGCAGGGTTCGAGTCCCTGCTGTGTGGGCTCAAGTCTCAATCGGTTTAGGCTGGGTTCCAGTTCTGGCATGTGGGTTCAAATCCCAATATGAAGTGAACGGTTTAATAATCAGTAGCTTTTAATGTGCTCCCACTGTCTGGAGCATCTGATGTGTCACACAGGCGGGTCCAAGTGTTAGTTTACTCCTGCATATTGTGCTGGACCTTCAGTGGGCCCTTAGAAGTAGACCAAATGTTGGGAAACTATGCGTAATGGGCCAAATCTATCCTGCCCCCTGACTTTCTAGGTCCAACAATGTGATTTCATTTTAAATGGGTAGAAAAAGGAAGAAGATTTCATAACAAGTGAAAATTGCATAAAATTCAAATGTCTAGGTCCATAAATAAAGTTTTATTGGAATAGAGCCAGGCTCATTTGTTCATGGATTGTCAATAGGTGATAATGTAGCATTGAGTAGTCTCAAGTGAGTGTGGCCCATAAAACCTATAATATTTGCTGTCTGGTCCTTTACGGAAAATTTGCTGATCCCTAGACCAGACTTTCATGTTCTCCATGACTGAGTCATATTCTTGAAATTTTTTCTTCAATAATTTTCTCCCTTTCATATTTCATTCTCCTTTTCTAAAATTCATATGTGTAAACATTATGGCTACTGGGCTGATTGTTTTAATTTTCTAATTTTTTTCACCAGTTTTGCCTCTCTCTTATTCAGAAGTTTAAATGGCTCTACAATCTCTGTGACCAGCTTCCTCATTAATTACAATTATAAAAAATCAAGCAACCATTTGAGGTCATATTTATATGTGTCATTATGGAAAAGGATACATATTGCATATATTTGTGAAATTCAGCAAAACTGTTGAAATCATCTTTAAGCCAGATGCTGCTTGATGGTAAGTAAATAAAATATGGTCATGAAAAGAGATTTCTTAAGAGTACCTTGCTTGGGTAATAATTATGAATATAGTATAGCAAAATGAAATACTTAAAAATATTGAAAGTATTTTTCTCATATTTTTCCAATATATTTTTCTCAATTAATATGCAGAAACTAAGAAAATATGCTTAATTGTATGTTTGTATTTAGGTTCAAAATTTTTTGCTCGTAAGGTAACAAAACTCTGTCAAAATAATATTCCATCATTTTCATGCCCTTGTGTTCTTTAATTAAGGATATAGTAGGTTTTAAAAATGCACTATCACAGAAGGTAAAAGTAAAACCTTCTGTGTATATCACAGCTAAAGAGCTACCTGCTCTAAAGAATTGATATTAAAAAATTAAATGTTACTTCCCTTTTAAAAGCCCAGGAGAGCTCAGTCATACACATATGAGGCTGGCATATATGTCTTTAATGACACTAATTTAGTGATGTCCATAATAAACATTCCTGGTTAAACATTTTCCAGCTCTAAAAATAATATGACTTTGCATCCATGTGGTCCTTTCACTCACCCAAAGTGTTGACAGAGTGTGGATTCTGACTGCCTTATGTCTACAGCCTTTGTCTCAAGCTAGCATGTGAAAGACAACAGTCTCCATGCCAGCACAGAGACAGAAATGATCCACCACTTCAAAATCATGGGCCCCTTACTTACTGAGGTGGATATGACTCTCCAGTGCTGAGTCAACCAGAAGACACACATTTTGACACACACCACACACACATACACACCCTCCCCTGTGGGGCACAGACACATACGCCCACGCCTGGCTCCTGCTCCGTGCTCAGGGAGGTGGTCCACTTTGCTGATAGTCCTGGTACATGTGCTTGAAAGCAGCAAGAGACCAAGAAAGAAAGGAAAGGAAGATCAGAAAGGATGAAAAACAAATGCATTATTCCCTTATCTCCCATTTCTGTTGTCTTTCAAGCAATTCCAAATCACCTAGGATCTTCTACTCAGTTCCTTACTTCTTCATTCATTTATTCAATTATCCATTTGTAACCTAGATTATTTCATTTATTCAAGAATTACTGACACAAGATCTACTACTTACCAGGAACTTATCTAATAGAATCCAGGCTTGCTGTGGGAAACAAGAGAGAAAAGTCCTTGTCATCATAGAGTATATTGTACATAACACAGGAGGAAACAAATACATAAAATAGATAATATCAGATATCAATGCATTAAAAGCAACAGAACAGGGTAAGATGAAAAAGCACGATTTGGGATACAAGGACATTATTTTTAAGTGTGGTGCTTAAGTTGACCTGTGGCCAGAGTGATGAGGAGCCGACCCTGAGAAGTTCTCTGGGAAGAACATTTCAGGCAGAGAGAATGATGTGTGGGGCCCTGAAGTGGGCAGAGTGAGTAAGTAGGGGTGAGAAGTCACCAGGTCAGAGGAAGAGAGAGAAGGGGACAAATCATGTTGGGCTTTGAAAGAGGTATCATCAGGGTCTCTCTACCCTTTCATATTTAGATATGATTGGTTCATGCTCCCATTTCACAGTTTCTGGAAATGCCATACCCTCTCCCCTCCAAGATGTCAGTGAATTTTCAGGGGTATTACATCACCTAATATACCAAGTCCTTGCTTCCACTGATGTAGAAGTAGGTCAGTCGTAGGTCATCAACACGTCCAGAGCATCCTGCTCTGCTCTGTATTGGCCTGGGCTGGGCATGATGGGACATGGGCCCATTCTTTGATTACCGGGTCTGCTACCACACCCACACCACTGCACCAAGGCATAAGCTGGACATTCCCGTGTAACCATCAGTTTGAAGAGGTGGAGAGTATCCAAAAGAAAGAATGAGGAGGAGGATGATGGAGGGGAGGAGAAGGAGAAGGAGAAGGAGGAGAAATAAAAGAAAACATTTATTAGACAGTCTTGTTCTTTAGACAAATCTGCTATCTTCTGCTTCCCAGACTCTCCACATCTCCTTGCCATGTCCTCCCCATTTCTGTTCTATCTGCACACTCATCTCTGCTATCATAACTCAGAACAGTTTACTCACCTCAACTGCTTCTTAGTTTTAAAGTACTTATGCCTTTAGGGATTCACTTTCAATTTCAGACACTTATTTTTCCTACAGAATTTTCTTAAAGATATTTTCTTAAAGAGTTAATTCCTTAAAATAAATTCCAGTGACAGCTGTTTAAATAAGTCCCCCTTCCCATTTATTCATTACGTGTTTTTAAAGAATCCACTGTGTACTCTTTCCTATGGTAGATTCTGAAGCAGATATTTCATGAAACTCAATTTATTGAGAGAAACAGACTATGATAAATATGCAAATAATTAACCAAGTATAATTGTTAATAGAGGCTTCAAAGGAAAATAAAATGGTGCCATGCGATTTACAATAGGAGAATGAACTTGTTTGGATACATCATGGGAGGCTTTTCTGAAGAAACATTATTTATTCTAAAATTTGAAGGAAGAATAAGAATTAGCCAGGGAAAATATGGAACAGGCAATATACGGATCAGGGAAAGCCATGGTAGGACACATTATCTGTTAGAAGAAATATTAAGTCACTGAAGCAATATCTTTGAGGAAAGGGTAGAATGTTAATATGAACTGCTGGTAAGAATCATGACACATGAGACTAGAAAGAGAGGTTGGGGGCATGCTATGAAAAGCTTTCAAGATTTATGAAGATAATTTTTCTCAAGAGCAAAGAGAGATATCAAATAAGGACCTGAACAGTTGCACTGGTTCACATCTCTTTCCAGGAATAGGAGCTGTCTGCAACAGAATGAGTCATTCTGGACACTGCCTGAGTCCAGTCAAGAAATGACTTTATTCAGAAAGAGAAAGACAAAGACCATATGATATCATTTATAAATGGAATCTAAAGTATGACACAAATGAACTTATCTATGAAACAGAAACAGATTCACAGACATAGAGAACAGATTTGTGATTCCCAAGGGGGAGGCGGGTGGGGGAGGGAGGGATTGTGAGTTTGGGATTAGCAGATGCAAATTATTTTATATAGAATGGATAAACAACAAGGTCCTACTGTATAGCACAGGGAACTATATTCAATATCCTGTGATAAACCATGATGGAAAAGAATATGAAAAAGAATATATATATATCTGAGTCACTTTGCTATCCAGCAGAAATTAACACAACATTGTAAACCAATTAAACTTTAATAAAATAAATTTAAAAAATAATAATAATACTTGACTTTATTACACTGTTCACTTGCTAACAGTGAATGGATGGCCTTTTTAGATGGCCTGTTAGCTGTGAGGGTGATGAGAGGGTCATTTGTGTGTTAATCCCCTTGTTCTTCAGAAATGGTAAAACGATGCCACATGAAGAAACAAGACTGGCCCTGCATAGAGTGGGGAAAAGACAAAATTCCAATAAATATTGAAAATAGAAAAAAAATGAGATCATTTATCACCTCATATCATCCATAAAATTTAATTCCAGGCATATAATCTATCTCAATATGAAAGTCAAAAAAAAAAAAAAAAAAACCTTCTAGGAGAAGACAGAGGAGAATATCTCCATGACATCAAGAACGGGAAGCTAACAAGTTTATTAAAAAGGAGAAAGAAAATTACTAACGACAGAGGAAAAGACCAATACACTTGATTATGTTAAAAATGAGAATCACTGTTCATCAAAAACAGACCTACAGGGATATATGGAAACACTCTGTATTATTGAAAAAAAAAATTTAGGATAGTTCTAGGTTTACAGAAAAGTTGCAAAGATAGTACAGTGCGTTCATGTACTACACTCATGTGTTCCTACTGTTGACCATTTTACATTAATCTAATACATTTATCTTAACTAATGCAACAATATTGGCACATGATTATTAACTAAAGATCATACTCTGCTCAGATTTCCTAAGCCTTTTTCCAGGACTCCACAGGATGCCTCATGACGTTGAGTCATCATGTTTCCTTAGGCTTCTCTATTTGGGGAGAGTTTCTCAGACTTATCTTGTCTTCGATGACCTTGACAGTGTGGAGCAGGACAGATCATGAACTCTGTAGACAGGTTGTCAGCTTGGGTTTGTTTAATGTTTACTCTCAGGTTAGACTGGGGTAATGGTTTGGGAGAGGAAGACAACAGAGATAAAGTACCATTCCTACCACATCACCTGAAAGGTAGATGCTAGATACTATCAACATGACTTATCACTGCAGATGCACAGCTTGGTCACATGACTGAGGTAATGCTGGTAAATTACAGTAAAATGATTCCCCACCCCCACCCGCCTCTTTCTGCAAGATGTCACTCTGCGCAGCCTGCACGTAAGGATGCAGTTATGCTTCACCGCCTTGAGGGGGCAGTATCTACATAAATTATTTATAATTCTACTGTCGTTATTTTTGGAGAATTGTCTCTCATCCCCCATTTACTTATTAATGGACTTATTCATGTATTTATATCAATATGTACTCATGAATATTTACTGTATTCCTTGGGTTATGATCCAATACTACATTATTTTTTCCTCAAATAGTTCCAGCATTGGCCATTTGGAGCTCTTTCATTTGGGATCTATATCCCTTTGACATATTCCCAGCAGTTTGTTTTTTGAGTACTTCCTTACTTTCTGGTTTAAAAAATAAAAGTTGGATTATTTCACATAATAAAAAGTGGAGAGGTAGAACAGACTGTTATTGATGTTAAAAGGACCCAGAATCCTTCCACTGCCCTGCTTGGGGTCATTTTCAACCAGAGGCTGGTTTTCTTCCTAGTCATAAGGTGAATGCCAGGGACAACTGGAGCTTTGCAATTAGGAGGGAGTGAGAAAATCCTCCCTTGAGCCAATAGATTAGCCTTCACCCTGGCACTGAAGAGAAATAAGTGGCAATGGATGCTGGATTGGGGACAAAACAGCATGTGTTCCAGTCCACATTCACACTAACTTCAATAGTTAATTCCCACATTGGTGAGCATCTAGTCCAAGACAAAATATATTGAAAAGAAGACCAAATAATGATATGAAATAAGGATTACATGGAATCCCACATCTATGAGTCCAGAGATACTGAGCTTTAAAGAATTAAGAACAATTAGGAGATCTTAGAAAAGAAACAACAAAATTCAATTTGTGATTGAATTGTGTGATGTCTATAAAGACACAAATCTGAAAATAAAGGAAGTCAGGATGATGTGTATATGAATATGAAAGGAAATGGGGGGAAAATCAGGACAATATTAAACAATCTAGGAGGAGGTATAAATTAATAAGGAAAACCATAAATCATTATTATAAAATTAACTATAGTTGGGGAAAAATCTACAAAATAAAATGCAATGGCCCATAGTGGTCCAGGGTGCACAATAATAGAAAGTAGAGAGAAATTCCTATTTAGCTTCAATTTGACTGCAATTTGAAAACACTCATAAGTATACACCAACGTTTGATTCCCTGGCTAGAGGTATGTGAACTATTTATTCATTCATTCAACACATATTTAATGGCTTCCAACAATATACCAGACAATATACCAGATACTGTGTCTCAAAGACAAACATGAACGTTGATCAGAATTTAAAGTTGGCATGAAATAAATGAACATTTTCTTCTTGGACTCTAACCTTGCCTGTATTAGCATGGTTCATGGAGAAATTGCTCAAAGATCTACTACACATTTTTCACCTTTTCTTGAATTTTTGGCATGTCTTCCAAGATTTATTTTTCCAGATCCTTGACCCTGTTTGTGTTTTCAACCTGCAGTAATTCACATGGTAGTGAATAGTGGTGATGGTTGCACAACTCTGTGAATATCCTAAAAACTACTGAACTGTACAATTTATTTTTTCTTTCAGTTTTATTGAGATGTAATTGACATATATCACTATATAAGTTTAGAGTGTACAGCATAATGATTTGATTTACATACAACATAAAGTGATTATCATAATAAGTTTAGTGACCATTCATCATCTCATGTAGGTAGAAAATTAAAGAAATAGAAAAAATTTTTTTTGTGATGAGAACTCAGAATTTAGTCTCTTATCAATTTTCATATATAACACACAGCAGTGTTAATTGTATTTATCATATGGTACGTTACATCCCTACTATTTATCCTATAACTGGAAATTTGCATCTTTTGACCACTTTCATCCAATTTCCCCTCCCCCACATCCCACTTTCACCTCTGGTAACCACAAATCTGATCTCTTTCTCTATACTTGTTTTTTTTTTTTTTTTTTAATATAATTGACCTACAACACTACCTGTTACACAACATAGTCATTCAGTATTCTTGTGCATTTCAAACTGATCACCATGATAGGTCTAATTATGTCACCATACAAAGGTACCACATAGTTATTGACTATATTCCCCACATTGTACATTTCATACACGTAACTCATTTGTATTGTAAATGGAAATTTATCCCTCTTAATATTTCTCACCTATTTCATTTCTTTCCTCTTCCACCCTCTTCCTCTCTGGCAAACACCTGTTTATTCTCTTTATCTATAACAGTGTTTATGTTTTGTTATGCTTGGTCATTTGTTGTTGTTTTTTTAGATTCCACATATAAGTGAAATCATATAGTATTTGTCTTTATCTGTCTGACTTATTTCACTTAGCATAATACCCTCTAGGTCCATCCATGTTGTCACAAATATCAAGATTTCATTCTTTTCTTATGTCTAAGTTGTCTAAGTAGTATTCCATTTTGTGTGTCTCTGTGTGTGTATATATATATATGCCATATTTTCTTTATCCATTCATCTGTCAATGGACATTTAGGTTGCTTCCATGGCTTGGCTATTGTAAATAATGCTGCAATGAACATGCATGTATCTTTTCTAATTAGTGTTTTTGTTTTTTTGGACAAATACCAAGGAGTGGAATTGCTGGATTATATAGTAGTTCTATTTTAAAATTTTCGAGGAATCTCCATACTGTTTTCCCATAGCTGCAATAACTTACATTCCCATCAACAGCGCACGAGTGTTCTCTTTTCTCCACATCCTCACCAACACTTGTTATCTGAATTGTACACTTTAAAAGGGTGAATTTTATGAAGGGTGAATTTTATAATATGCAAATTATATCTCAATAAAACTACTAAAAAAAAATTCACAAGATAGAAAATTCCACATACCAACTCACTCCCTATAAGCCTGTGCACAGACATGCTTCAGCCTACACTGTCAGTATCATCTACTTACACTGAATTTCCCAGAGAGACTTCTGGATGTACTATTGCATTAGAGTACTTTGTGTGCCTATCCCAAGCTTTTGTTCACACTGTTCTCTGCATACATTATTACCTTTCCTTTGGTGTATCTAGAGTCTTCCTAATAAATTAATGAGCTCTTTCTCCAAGGAAGGTAGTGGAGAGACCATTTCCATGTTGCAAGGACAGCCTGAATTTGCAATCCCAAATTTACCTCCCCATTATGATTTCATGTTTCAGCCCCTACAGAGCTGAACCAACAACCCCAGGGAATGATCAGAGGGGAATGCAGTATTGCAATTTCCAGACATGAGATATTGGACTGTACGGAAGATGTGGGTAGGGATATGTTTTCTTCTAATGTCTTTTCAGGATGAACTCAAATTTTAGCTTTTTTGTGGAGCCTTTATTTTCCACAGGAATGACAGCCTTCTCCAGCTATAAATTATGTTTACCATTCATTTTGGTTTACTTTCTCTATTATTAGCCATTTATTTTTCCATCTGTAAGTCTTACCTTTCCAATTGCTGTGTAAATCCCCTCAATTCAGGGGTCTCATAACAGACCTTATGGAAAAGTAGAAGGGTCATGGTTTTAGAAGTGAATTTGAATTCCAAATGTATTGTTTTATGATTCCATGTAAATTATCGAACTTGAGAGTCTTAGCTTAACCTATTTGTTTCTAAGGAAGATTAATAAATATGATGTTAGATGAAGAATAAATATAAATAAATTTCCTGGCATAGTAGGGGCTCAATAGATGAAGCTATTCATTTTATCAAATGGTTTTGTACTTTACTGACTCATAGCTTCCTACCTGTATTATGTATTTGATAATACTGTTGATCTTGATTCCTTAATTCCTTTTAAAAATCATCCCATAGGACTCTGTTCTGACATTTTTTAAATGAAGCTTTTGCTCATCTACTCAGTCATCTACTCAGGCACCCTCCTCTGCCATCCTCCCAGATTCCTTTATCCCATTCCATTGTAGCTATTTTAACACTTTCTCTCCGTGATGAGACAAGGACTTCCTTCGGAGCAAGACTTTTTGCTTTATTTATCTCTATGTCAAGTATGTAGCTTACAAGTCTATGTGTTTGATGAATGAATAAAGCAATAAATCATTCAATCAAAAGTGATTGCAAAATTGTTGAAGCAATGGGTATTTCAATTTTAATAAGCTTGGCAGAAGAATAGATGTTAATTATTTCAGCCTGAAAAAAAGGAAGAACTTGAGTTTTTGATGGATGGAAGTTGCTGATGTAGTATGAGGATGATTCTTGGTGACAATATTGGCTCATGCATCTTTCCTAACTTTTTCATTTGGTGGAAGAAATACCTCAAGCCAAATCCCAGTCCTTTCCCTCATTATTTGCAATAGTTATGTCAAACTGGACAAGTCATCTATGCTCTAGAGGTCCAGTTCCCTCATTTTCATAAATGAATATGATTGTTTACTTCCAAGAACTTGGACTCTTTAAGATAGCACATTCATAAAGGGCTAGCACACAGTAGGTTTCCACACCTACTCACCCTTTCCCTCCATACATTCCCTTGCCCTTTCTACACACATATTCCAAGGTTACTTGCTGATGTCACAGACAGACATGATTCTTATCATCAGTGAAGCATGAAGTTATCACCCTCTACTGCTAACTGACTCCCAGTTCATAAGGCTGGCATTCTCAACTTTTCTGAATCTATTTTTCATGTTTCCCACCTCTATGTTACCATAGGCAATCACTTCCTCTCTGTAAGCCTGAATTTCTAACCCATGAAATGATGATGATTATACCTGCATGGGGCTTTTGTGAGGTTCAGTGTGGTCATGTGTAAACTGGGGTTAATATTTTGATGTAAGACACTTGAGTGAGAAATGTGAGCTCCTCCAGAATCCTCATAAAATATCACTGCAACATTGCAGCCATTTCTTACAAGGTGAGGATTGGGGGAAGGGTTCCTTAACATTCATGATCTACGTGCTGTGCCCAAAAGATCTGCAAGGTGCCATGCTGATGAAATGGGGTCCAATCCTGAGATTTCAGAATGCAGGGCCACATGGCTTCATTTCTAGTATAAAAACGACAAGCATTGCCTGCTACTTAAGGAAAAACCTATTTGTATCTTATAAACATGTACAAACTACCTAAAAATGAATGAGTAGCCTTTCCCCATTATGGAAAGAATAAATGCATCCCATTTGGATGAGATAAAAGAAAATTGACTATTTCTCTTCAAATGAAATGGTGGGGAAAGAGAACTGAAGTATTTGCATTTTAAGAAACCATCTGTAGGAAAAAACTAACTGATGATGAAAGAAAGAAAGATGAAAGAAAGAAAGAAAGAAAGAAAGGAAGGAAGGAAGAAAGAAAGAAAGAAAGAAAGAAAGAAAGAAAGAAAGAAAGAGAAAGAAAGAGAAAGAAAGAGAAAGAAAGGAAGGAAGAGAGAGAGTGGGGAGAGAGGGGGGAGGGGGGAAGGGGGAGAGAGAGAGAAGGAAGGAAGGAAGGAAGGGAGAAAGAAAAGACCAAGGTTAATTAAACAAAGAAGTTCTGAAAGCAGGAGTATTTTTCTTGCACATTCTCTGAGCTCACCAAGTGCTCTCTCTCTCCCTCAGAAGGAATTAGATTTCTACCCAATGATCCCATAGTGATCTCTGCTGACTTTCTCCAACACTGCTGCTGAGTGGGACACCATGCATGATTTCAATCAACACTTTGATTATAAAAGTAACCTTTTGGTTCCTGAGTTCTCACTGTGATTATTTATTCCCATATCATGATTACTCTTGGGAGCAAAAACACTGAAAAGATGTGGACAAAGAAATAAAGTTAGTTTTCCAAACTGCCCAATGAGTACTATTTCCAGGTATCTGCAAGTCCATCATAGGGGAGAGGGTCAAACTTTGGTACCCAGGTTTTTAAGCATTGTATCATGTAACGTTTTTTAAAATATTTATTTATTTGGCTGTGTCGGGTCTTAGTTGCAGCACAAGGGATCTTTCATTGTGGCATGTGGACTCTCTAGTTGTGGTGCGTGGGCTCAGTAGTTGTGACGCACAGGCTTAGCTGCTCCAAGGCATGTGGGATCTTAGTTCCCCGACCAGGGATTGAACCTACGTCCCCTGCATTGGAAGGCAGATTTTTAAACAATGGCCCACGAGAGAAGTCCCTGTATCATGTAACTTCTAATAACCTGAGTTGTCTAGAAAGGAATCAGGCAGTTTTGCAAAATAGTAATCTCCCTCTCCTTAAATGTGATCTGACAGAACCTAAATGATGCATGTTATATGGTAATTGAGAAATCAGGTTAGATTTTTCCAACATGAGTAGTCCTATGAACTGAATATACACACATAAGCATATATATTTTAAAATATATTTTATAAATGTTATAAAATATTATATTTACATTATATAAATGTATATTTTAAAATATATTTTATAAATAAATATATATATTTACACTATATATATATATATATATATATATATATATATAGCATTTTTTTTCTTTCTTTTTTTTAAGCTAAACCTTCTAAGTGTGAAGAAAAAGGAAATACATAGGGGACATAGCAATGGTTGTCACCACAGAGGAAGGTTGGAGAAAGAAGCGGATGCTATTAAAACTGGCCTCTTTCCCTCTCAAACTGTTCCCAAGGGAGGAGATTCTCTTTCCATTCTATGTGCACACTTTTTCTCATGTCAGTTTAGTGGTTTTCATTACCACAAATACAATGATCTGCCAAATTTTCCATTTTGAGTGTTCTGAACATAGAAATATGTTCTTTGAAATGCAATTTTGCTATGGCTTCAAAGTAAAATATCTATTTTAGGATCGCTAGCATTTATCCTTCATTTCTTCTGGCAATAACCCTCCAAATGTCTTCTATGGAAACTTTAGTAACAATGATTGGTTCAGGGGTGGGCATATGTCCCAAGCTGATTCCAATCAGAGTAAATCCCAGGACATGTACAAGATTTACTGAGAAGAGGCACTCCCCCTTTTTTTTTTTTTAACATCTTTATTGGAGTATAATTGCTTTACAGTGGAGTGTCAGTTTCTGCTGTATAACAAAGTGAATCAGCTATATATATACACATATTCCCATATCTCCTCCCTCTTGTGTCTCCCACCCACCCTCTCTATCCCACCCTTCTAGGTGGTCACAAAGCATTGAGGTGATCTCCCTGTGCTATGTGGCTTCTTCCTACCAGATATCTACTTTACATTTGGTAGTGTATATATGTCCATGTCATTCTTTCACTTCATCCCAGCTTACCCTTCCCCCTCCCCAAGTCCTAAGTCCATCCCCTACACCTGCGTCCCTATTCCTGTCCTGCCCCTAGGTCTTCAAACCATTTTTTTTTTAATATTCCATATATATGTGTTAGCATACGATATTTGTTTTACTCTTTCTGACTTACTTCACTCTGTATGACAGACTCTAGGTCCATCCATCTCACTACAAATAACTCAATTTTGTTTCTTTTTATGGCTAAGTAATATTCCATTGTATATTTGTGCCACATCTTCTTTATCCATTCATCTGTCGATGGACACTTAGGTTGCTTCCATGTCCTGGCCATTGTAAATAGAGCTGCAATGAATATTGTGGTACATGACTCTTTTTGAATCATGGTTTTTTCAGGGTATGCCCAGTAGTGGGATTGCTGAGTCACATGGTACTTCTATTTTTAGTTTTTTAAGGACCCTCCATAATGTTCTCCATAGTGGCTGTATCGATTTACATTCCCACGAACAGTGAAAGAGGGTTCCCTTTTCTCCACACCCTCTCCAGCATTTATTGTTTGTAGATTTTGTGATGATGGCCATTCTGACTGGTGTGAGGTGATACCTCACTGTAGTTTTGATTTGCATTTTTCTAATGATTAGTGATGTTGAGCATTCTTTCATGTGTTTGTTGACAATCTGTATATCTTCTTTGGAGAAATGACTATTTAGGTCTCCTGCCCATTTTTGGATTGGGTTGTTTGTTTTTTTGATATTGAGCTGAATGAACTGTTTGTAAATTTTGGAGATTAATCCTTTGTCAGTTGCTTCATTTGCAAATATTTTCTCCCATTCTGAGGGTAGAAGAGACCCACTTCAGACCTAGGGACACATACAGAATGAAAGCGAAGGGATGGAAAAAGATATTCCATGCAAATGGAAATCAAAAGAAACTGGAGAAGCAATTCTCATATCAGACAAAATAGACTTTAAAATAAAGACTATTACAAGAGACAGAGAAGGACACCATATAATGATGGATCAATCCAAGAAGAAGACATAACAATTGTAAATATTTATGCTCCCAACACAGGAGCATCTCAATACATAAAGCAAATGCTAACAGCCATAAAAGGGGAAATCGACAGTAACACAATCATAGTATGGGACTTTAATACCCCACTTTCACCAATGGACAGATCATCAAAAATAAAAATAAATAAGGAAACACAAGCTTTAAATGATACATTAAACAAGATGGACTTAATTGATATTTATAGGGCATTCCACCCAAAAACAACAGAATACACATTTTTCTCAAGTGCTCATGGAACATTCTCCAGGATAGATCATATCTTGGTTCACACATCAAGCCTTGGTAAATTTAAGAAAATTGAAATCATATTAAGTATCTTTTCTGACCACAATGCTATGAGACTAGATATCGATTAGAGGAAAAAATCTGTAAAACATACAAGCACATGGAAGCTAAATAGTACACTACTAAATAACCAGGAGATCACTGAAGAAATCCATGAGGAAATCAACAAATACCGAGAAACAAATGACAATGAAAACATGACAACACAAAACCTATGGGATGCAGCAAAAGCAGTGCTAAGAAGGAAGTTTATAGTAATACAATCCTACCTCAAGAAATAAGAAACATCTCAAATAAACAACCTAGCCTTACACCTAAAGCAATTAGAGAAAGAAGAACAAAAATACTCCAAAGTTAGCAGACGGAAAGAAATCATAAAGATCAGATCAGAAATAAATGAAAAAGAAATCAAGGAAACAATAGCAAAGATCAATAAAATTAAAAGCTGGTTCTTTGAGAAGGTAAACAAAATTGATAAACCACTAACCAGACTCATCAAGAAAAACAGGGAGAAGACTCAAATCAATAGAATTAGAAATGAAAAAGGAGAACTAAGAACTGACACTGCAGAAATACAAAGGATCGTGAGAGATTACTACAAGCAACTATATGCCAATAAAATGGACAACCTGGAAGAAATGGACAAATTCTTAGAAATGCACAACCTTCTGAGACTGAACCAGGAAGAAATAGAAAGTATAAACAGACCAATCAGAAGCACTGAAATTGAGACTGTGATTAAAAATCTTCCAACAAACAAAAACCCAGGACAAGATGGCTTCACAGGCGAATTCTGTCAAACATTTAGAGAAGAGCTAACACCTATCCTTCTCAAACTCTTCCAAAATATAGCAGAGGGAACAGCATTCCCAAACTCATCCTATGAGGCCACCATCACCCTGATACCAAAACCAAAGATGTCACAAAGAAAGAAAACTACAGGCCAATATCACTGATGAACATAGATGCAAAAATCCTAAACAAAATACTAGCAAACAGAATCCAACAGCACCTTAAAATGATCATACACCATGATCAAGTGAGGTTTATCCCAGGAATGCAAGGATTCTTCAATTTATGCAAATCAATCGATGTGATACACCATATTAACAAATTGAAGGAGAAAAACCATGTGATCATCTTAACAGAGGCAGAAAAAGCTTTTGACAAAGTTCAATACCCATTTATGATAAAAAACCTCTAGAAAGTAGGCATAGAGGGAACTAACCTCAACATACTAAAAGCCATATATGACAAACCCACAGCCAATGTTGTTCTCAATGGTGAAAAACTGAAAGCGTTTCCTCTAAGATCAGGAACAAGACAACGTTGTCCACTCTCACCAGTATTATTCAACAGAGTTTTGGAAGTTTTAGTAACAGCAATCATAGAAGAAAAATAAATGAAAGGAATCCAAATCGGAAAAGAAGAAGTAAAGCTGTCACTGTTTGCAGATGACATGATACTATACATAGAGAATCCTAAAGATGTTACCAGAAAACTACTAGAGCTAATCAATGAATTTGGTAAAGTAGCAGGATACAAAATTAATGCACAGAAATTTCTTGCATTCCTATACACTAATGATGAAAAATATGAAAGAGAAATTGAGGAAACACTCCCATTTACCATTGCAACAAAAAGAATAAAATACCTAGGAATAAGCCTACTTAAGGAGGCAAAAGACCTGTACTGAAAAAAGCTATAAAACACTGATGAAAACAATCAAAGATAACACAAACAGATGGAGAAATATACCATGGTCTTGGATTAGAAGAATCAACATTGTGAAAATGACTATACTACCCAAAGTAATCTACATTTTCAATGCAATCCCTATCAAACTACCAATGACATTTTTCACAGAACTAGAACAAAAATTTTCACAATTTGTATGGAAACACAAAAGACCCTGAATAGCCAAAGCATTCTTGAGAAAGAAAAGAAAAACGGAGCTGGAGGAATCAGGCTCCTGGACTTCAGACTATAGTACAAAGCTTCAGTAATCAAGGCAGTATGGTACTTGCACAAAAACAGAAATATAGATCAATGGGACAGGATAGAAAACACAGTGATAAACCCATGCACATATGGTCACCTTATTTTTGATAAAAGAGGCAAGAATATACAATGGAGAAAAAACATTCTCTCTTTTTTCATCTGCCCCTCCTACAGGATATAAAGCAGGAAGGAAGATGGGAACCTGCAGTTGGCTAAAGCCAAGACATGGAGCCTAAGGCTGAAGGCAAGACAGCAGAAGACAGAGCAAAAAGATGCAGAAACTTACACAGTGTTATTTATCAACTGCATCTCAATAAAGCTGGAAACAATTTTTTAAATATTTTAAAACAAACAAAAGTTGCAGAGAAATGAAACTTCGTTTGCATTATTTAGTCCTTAGACCAAGATGAACTTAAAGTCAAACCTAAAATCGAGACTTTTGATTATAAGAATCAAGTCAGTTTTGTTTCCTTAAGTTAAATTAAGTTTCCCATGTAGGTCATCTAAAATATCTAATCAATATAGACCCAAAGTAGATACTCCTAAAATGGCTCTCTCCCTTCTTCAAGGCTCATGAATTTGAAGAGCTATCTGTAGAAAAATTCAAAGGAAAAAATTAGAAAAAGTCAAAACAATGTAGGAAGTAACACAATCTGGATCTAAGCTCTACTGCTTTAGAAAAATCATGCAGACAACTTTCTCTTTGTGGGCTAGAGGAAGGGCCATGTGTACTTCTGCTTCCCCCCCCACCCTTTCTTTACCACCATCAATAGGAACAGGGATGTTTTACCCCTTCGCTCTATGTCAAGAAGTATAGGGAGGACCTTTCGTTTCTTCCTTATCTTTTTCCTACCTTTCCCAGTCCACAAGAAGAAGCCTGCCCTACTGATCTAAAACCTCCTAACATCCCTCTGTGCCATATTTGTGATGTGCGTTCCCCCTTGAATTTACAGTCAGGGACCCAGGCTGCTATTTGTGTTCCTGCAGCTTGTCTTCATGTGGTAAGTGGTTCCCACAAGTCCTGATTACAGGGGAGTAATGGGCACAGACTTGGCTTCTCTGAGCTGGAAGCTGTCCTCCTCTCCTGTGATCCACTTGTGATCAGCTCAGCATTCCTCTTGGCTCCTGTCATACCTCTTATTTTTTTGGTATGTGTTTGTCCTGAAGTTTAGATTGGGGGACGGGGAGTTGAGGTGGGGAGGAGACAGCAAATAATCGTCTTCCCTTAGTTTTCTCTTTGTCTTCAGAACAACTTCAGAGCCTTCCAAGAAGTCACTTCTCTACTATGAATAAATCTGGAATTTTTGTTTGTTTTCTCCCTCTGTTATTTTTTCTACTTCCCGTACTTCTTCTGATTGAGAACCTAAGGGATAGAATTCAGTTAGGAAAAAGCTGCCTTAAACCCCAATCATGTATTTCTAAAATTCTATAAGGTATTATTTAGCTTGACCCACATAGCTCCCTGGATAGTTGTTAAAGTAGAAGCCAGTATCCCATTTTAAAGATGATGAAGTTGAGATCCATAGAGGCTAAGAGAGTTACATAGTCAGTGTCAAAGTCAAGATTTAAATATGTCTTCTAAATCCAGGTTTAGCAAGTTCCTTGCAATGTAGCAAGTGAATTGAAATTGTTCCAACTAGCATCACTCCAAGTTTCCACTCAAGTTAAGCCCAGGTTTCATGCACCACAACATTGTGAGATTAAGGTTCCCAGATGCACAGAGGAAGTAAACTCATCAGATGAGATAAGGCACATGACCTTGGACTTTGTAGAAACCTAGAAAAACAGGGCAAAAGAATTTGCTTGAGTCTGAAGCAATTATACATAGAAATCAGAGGGCAAGGGGCTCTCTGGAAGCCATCTGGGTCAAGTTTCAAAATTACCTTACATCAAGGCCTGAGACTCCGTAGTGCTCAGTAAATGTGATTACTTTTATTTACTTCCCAATCCAACGCTAAAAGATTTTCAAATTCGGAGCTTATCTTAGCCAATTCTCAGTAATCAGTTGTTTTCCTGCTATCCCTTTATCCAATCCTCTTTTAAAGAAGGGTGTAGGGGCTTCCCTGGTGGCACAGTGGTTGAGAATCTGCCTGCCGATGCAGGGGGCATGGGTTCGAGCCCTGGTCTGGGAAGATCCCACATGCCGCGGAGCAACTAAGCCCGTGAGCCACAACTACTGAGCCTGCGCGTCTGGAGCCTGTGCTCCACAACAAGAGAGGCCGCGATAGTGAGAGACCCACGCACCGCAACGAAGAGTGGCCCCCGCTTGCCACAACTAGAGAAAGCCCTCGCACAGAAACGAAGACCCAACACAGCCAAAAATAAATAAATTAACTAATTAAAAAAAAAAAAAAAAAGAAGGGTGTAAAAGACTGATCGCATCATCAAATATTATCTCTCCCTAGGGGATACAACTTGTAACAGGCATAAACATCCTATAGGAAAGAAGTTCCACTCTAAAGGTGCAATTCAAGTCAGCAGGCTATATACAGAAACAATGGTAAGAGACAAAAATACTTATTGGTAGGGACAAATCTATGGAAATACAGAGTATTCTAGCTGAGCTATTAGCTAACAACTGGGTGCTTTAAATATGCCATCACCACATTAGGCAATGGTAGGAAATAAAAAAGGTAAACATTGTCCTCTCTTGAAATTGAGGATGAATATGAACATTCCACGTACTTCAGTTCTACAAATATTTACTAAAACTTTATTATGCACCAAGTCCTATGTTAGGAAAAAAAGATATAAAAAGTAATATGATGCTCTTACCCTTTCTCTATCAGAATTATCAGGTTAGGGAAGCTTTCTCTGGATTCATTCCTATCCTCCCTGTGAGATCTTGGTGAGGTTCCTGGAGGGAAAACCTGTTAAAGTGGAGCTCCCTCTATGACTGTGGCCCCCAGGAATTTCCCTCTCTCCATGTAGCCCACACTTGGCTTCTAGCAATTCACAAAATTTCCTAGGTTAATATTCCTTAGGCTTATGGTGTCCTGCAGCTTCTGCTCCAGAAAAGAGAAAGAGAAAGGGCTAGCAGACATGTAACACGTCCTGGACAGCCACCCCACCCCACATCCAGTCCAGCACCTTCCAGGTCTCTTATATCAGCACCCTCCCACTCCCCATGTCTCCCGTCTCTTCAGCATCCATAGAAACCAATGCCACTTCATCAATATGGGTTCCAGTTGACATCAGGACTCCATGACAATCAGATGCTAGCTTGACTACAGAGCCCTAGACCAGTCACTACTCATGTCCAAAAACATTAGATCATCTTTAAAACTGTAACTATAATAACTTATAGTTATTATAAAATATTTGCTATATTCCCCATGTTGTACAATATATCCTTGTAGCTTATTTTATACCTAATAGTTTGTATCTCTTAGTCCCTTACCCCTATATTACCCCTCCCCCTTTCTCTCTCCCTACTGGTAACCACTGGTTTGTTCTCTATATCTGTGAGTCTCCTTCTTTTTTGCTTTACTCACTAGTTTGTTGTATTTTTTAGATTCCACATATAAGTGACATCATACAATATTTATCTTACTCTGTCTGGCTTACTTCAATTAGCATAATGCCTTCCAAGTCCATCCATGTTGTTGCAAATGGCAAAATTTTATTCTTTTTTATGGCTGAGTAGTATTCCATTATACATATATACCACATCTTCTTTATCCATTCATCTATTGACAGAGGAGCAAGAATATACAATGGGGAAAGGACAGCTTCTTCCACTGTGTATTCTTGCTTCCTTTGTCATAGATTAATTGACTATAAGTGCATGGGTTTATTTTTTTTTGCATGGGTTTATTTTTAAACTTTCTATTCTGTTCCATTGATCTATGTGTCTGTTTTTGTGTCAGTTCCATGCTACTTTGATTACTGCAGCTTTGTAATATAGTCTGAAGTCAGGGAGCATAATTCCTCCAGCTCTGTTTTTCTTCCTCAAGATTGTTTTGGCTATTTGGAGTCTTTTGTGTTTCCATGCAAATTTATAATTATTTGTTCCAGTTCTGTGAAAAATATCATTGGTATTTTGGTAGGGATGGCATTAAATCTGTAGATTGTCTTGGGTAGTATGGTCATTTTGATTTTGAAATAATTGTAGATCCACAAGAAGGTGCAAATATGGGAGAGAGAGTTCCCATTTGTACATTTATATTATTTTATCACATGCATAGATTGGTAACCACTACCCCAGTCAAGATACAAGGTACAGAAGTGTTCCATCACCATAAAGATCTTCCTTATTCTAGCTTTTTATCATCTCACCCACCTCTGTCCCCTCTACTATCCTTAAAAGCTGGCAATCATTAGTTCGATCTCCATTTCTAAAATTTAGTCATTTCCAGAATGTTGTATAGGTGAGATCATATAGCATGCAACATTTTGACGTTGGCTTTTCTCACTTAGCCAGATGCCCTTTAGATCCATCCAAATATAACAACAGCTTCTTCTTTCTAATTGCTGAGTGGTGTTCCATTGTAAGAGGTGCCACAAGTTTTTTAGCCATTCACATATTTTGGTTGTTTCCAAATTTTGGTTATTATATATAAAACAGTTATGAGCATTCAAAACTAATCAATAAGAGAAAAGATTTCTTAAGAATGACACAGTTTAGCTAGAGATACAGCAATTACAAAAGTTAAAATTGTTAAGACATTCCTTCTTCTCATATTAAGTAGATATGAAATGAGTTATGGTGGAGTGATAGGTAGTTTTATGTGACCCCAGGTATTCAATCAAACATGAATTTAGGTGTGACTGTCTAGGTACTTTGCACATGTGATTGAAGTTCATCATCAGTTGACTTTAAGTAAGGGATATTATCATAAGTAATCTAGTAGGGTTTGATTTAACCAGCTGAGAGTCTCTAAGAACAGAACTGAGGCTTCCCAAAGAAGAAATTCCACCTGTGGCCAGCAGCTGCTGCTCATGCCAGACAGCAGTTCCAGTCTGCCCTTCCTGAAGTCCCACCTTATGGATTTTGGACTTCCGTAGCCATACCCCACAATTGTGTAAGCGAGGCCCTTACAATGGATCTCTTAATATATATATCCAGCTAATCTCTTTTTTTTGGTTGAACCCTGACTAATACAGGCAGGGTAGACTTCAGTGATCATTTAGTACAGCAAATTTTCCAAACATTCAATAACCTTAGAGCTTTAAGGTTAATTTAAAGTCATATCTGGAAGCCCATTTTGAAATCCAGATACATATGAATTTTTTTTATTGAAGTATAGTTGATTTACAATGTTGTGTTAATTTCTGCTGTATAGCAAAGTGATTCAATTATATATATATATGTGTGTATATATATATATGTATATATATATATATATATATATATATATATATATACACATTCTTTTTTATATTCTTTTCCATTATGGTTTATCATAGGATTTTGAATATTGTTCCCTGTGCTATACAGTAGAACCTTGTTGTTTGTCCATTCTATGTATACTAGCTTGCATCTGCCAACCCCAAACTCCCACTCCATCTCTCCCCCACCTCCTCTCCCTTGGCAACCACAACTCTGCTTTCTATGTCTATGAGTCTGTTTCTGTTTCCCAGATAAGTTCATTTGTGTCATATTTTAGATTCCACATATCAGTGACATCATATGGTATTTGTCTTTCTCTTTCTGACTTACTTCACTGAGTATGATAATCTCTAGTTCCATCTATGTTACTGCAAATGGAATTATTTTGTTCTTTTTTTATGGTTGAGTTGTATTCCATTGTATATATGTACCACATCTTCTTTATCCATTCATCCAGACACATATGATTTTAAGAGTAGTTTTTAAGTTGTTCTTGCTCAAATCACCTCTCCACTTCCAGATTAACCACAGGCTTCAAGGAAACTCCACTTGGTCCCCTTAGAAAATGTCTGAGTGAATGACATTTAAACCAGGACAGATTAAAAGAATTACTCCTTTCATCCATCAAAATGGAAAAAAATTCCAAAAAAACAAACAAAAAAAACCTGTTTTGGGCTTCCCTGGTGGCGCAGTGGTTGAGAGTCCGCCTGCCAATGCGGGGGACACGGGTTCGGGCCCTGGTCTGGGAGGATCCCACATGCCGCGGAGCGTGAGCCACAATTGCTGAGCCTGCGCGTCTGGAGCCTGTGCTCCGCAACAAGAGAGGCCGCGATGGTGAGAGGCCTGTGCACCGCGATGAAGAGTGGCCCCCGCTCGCCGCAACTAGAGAAGGCCCTCGCACAGAGACGAAGACCCAACACAGCCATAGATAAATAAATAAATTTATAAAAAAAAAAAAAAAACAAAAAAAACCTGTTTTTTTTTTTTAAGCCCAGAATTGACAGTGGGGTAGAAAAACAGACATTCTATACACTTTAATTTGACACTGAGTTGGTGATTTCTATTAAATTTTTAAAAAAGATCTAAAACTTTTACTTCTCTCCTCAGATATACTGAGTCATGAATATAGAAATGTATGGGTAAATGTGTTGGATATAAAATTGCTTACAATGACAGAAAATTGGAAATGAAACAAAAACATGTCAGCAGGAGGACTGTACAACTATTTTACAGCATTCTTTTAGGCTGTTAAATCGAGTGAATTAGACTGACAAATGATGGTTAAATTAATATTGACCCTTTTGTTTTCTTGCCCACATCCTGGCTTCTTTTTAAGAACCACCTTATTTAGCGAGGGTCTTGCAGTTGTCAGGACTGGCTTATTTACACTGTTTTCTCCTCAAGCAAAAGTCAAAGAAGGAATAGAGAGTGATGCTTGCAGGATGCAAAAATGACTCCTCATTTCCCCTCAAATCATCTCTCTTTTGTCTGTGGTAAATAGAAAAGGACAGAAAGAGAGTTTAGGGTGAGAGAGGGAGTGGTTGCCTTTCTCACTGTGTTACTACATTGTTGCTGCTGTTCTTGTCTGTATGTGCACTCTACACAGCAGTCCCTCCTTATCTGTGGTTTCACCTTCCTCAGTTTCAGTTAACCTCCATCAACTGCAGTGTGAAAATATTAAATGGAGAATTCCAGAAATAAACAATTCATAAGTGTTAAGAAATAAGCAGTGTATAGGTTTTAAATTGTGCACCTTTCTGAATAGCATGATGAAATCTTGTGTCATCCTGCCCCAGGCGTGAATCGTAATCATCCTTTTGTCCAGTGTATTCTGCCTGTTAGTCACTTAGTAACCATCTACATTATCAGATTGACTGTCACTTATAGCAGTGCTTGTGTTCAAGTAACCCTTGTTTACCTAATAATGGCCACAAAGCACAAGAGTAGTGATGCTGGCAATTCGGATTTACAGCCAAAAAGAAGCTGTAAATTGCTTTCTTGAAGTAAAAAGATGGAAGTTCTAGACTTAATAACAAAAGAATAAAAGATCTTATGCTGAGCTAATATGTACAGTAAGAACAATTCTTCTATTCATAAAATTGTGAAGAAGGAAAAAGAAATTTTTTGCTGGTTTTGCTGTTGCACTAGTACTGAGAAGGACCCTGTGGGGCACCTGGGCACAAAAGCCTTTCTGTGTTCAACATTTCTTGATTACAGAAAATAGGCTTCATTCATGCTCCATAACCTTCCCTGAGTTCCAAGGGGCAGGTTCAAACAGTTGTTAATTAGGGAAGAGAGGGGATGCAGAGACAACGAGGAACAGTCAAAAGAAACAATAGTGCAGCCTTGGGGCAGGGTCCTGGTTCCCCATCAACGGATATACATAACAATATCTTTGAGCTGTTTTGCAGATCCTGAAACCCCCACCAGGTGGGAGAAGTTAACTGTGTGCTGCCCACAAGCACGTAGATCCCAGACCGGTTGGATCCAAAAGGTTGAGGTTGCTGACTCCCATTTACCTCACCACCAACCAATCAGAAGAAAGTCCACAAGCTGATCACACCCTCCTCAACTCCTCACTGCCCTCCCCAGGTTGGGACACATAGTTTTGACGGCATTAGTCCACTCTGGCCACCTTTGCTTGGCAAAGCAAAGCAATTTTTTTCTCCTTCACCCAAAACTCTGTCTTCAAGATTTAATTTGCTGTCAGGGTACAGAGTCTGGATTCAACTTCAACACCTCAGACTACAAACATACAGTCATAGTGCTTGATAAATGCTTAGTGAAGATGGGCAGAAGAACTGAATAGACATTTTTCCAAAGAGGAAATGCAGATGACCAATAGGCACATAAAAAGATGCTCAACATCACTAATCATCAGAGAAATGCAAATCAAAACAATAATGGGATATCACCTCACACCTGTCAGAATCGCTATAATCAAAAAGAACACAAATAACAAATGTGAGGCTGTAGAGAAAAGGGAACCCACCTACACTGTTGGTGAGAATGTAAATTGGTGAATCCACTATGGAAAACAAAATGGAGGTTTCTCAAAAAACTAAAGCTAGAACTACCATATGACTGACCCAGCAATTCCACACCTGGGTATATTTTTGAAAAAAATAAAAACAGTAATTCGAAAAGATACATTCACCCCAATGTTCATAGCAGCATTATTTACAATTGCCAAGGTATGAAGCAACCTAGGTGTCCGTCTACAGATGAATGGATAAAGAAGATGTGGTATATGTATACAATGAACTCAACCATATAAAAGAATGAAACAATGCCATTTGCAGCACAGGGTGGACTTGGAAGGCCTTATGCTAAGTAAAACAAATCAGACAGAGAAAGAGAAATACTGTATGATATCACTTATATGTGGAATCTAAAAAGTACAACAAACTAGTGAATGGAACAACAAAGAAGTAGACTCACAGATATAGAGAATAAGTTAGTGGTTACCAGTGGGGGGAGCAGGAGGGAGGGGCAGTATACAAGTATTGGAAAAAAGGTTTATTATGGGATTATATAAGATCATGTGTATGAAACATTTGAAAATTATAAAGCACTATAGAATTTTTAAAATCTTTCATTAAATAAAAAAATGGAAAAGGCATTAAATTTGTACAAGATATTTTAAGAGAGACTACATTCACATAACTTTTATTACAGTATATTTTTATAATTGTATTTTATTATCAGTTATTTTGTTAATCTCTTACCACATCTAATTTATAAATTAAACTGTATCATAGATATGTATGTATAGGAAAAACATAGTATATATCCGGTTAGGTACTATCCATGGTTTTGGGCATCTACTGGGGGTCTTGGAACTTATCCCCCAAGAAAGAAAGACCCTGTATGCCTAATAGTACATATTCCAATTCAGGTGACAGGAATTGTGTTGTTCTGCTGTGCTTTATAATTTAAGGGGAAATTTTTGGATATTGACATTGTCTCAAAATAAATATAATTGTGACATATCTCACAAGTTATATAACTAACACAACTTCTATCATATTGTGAGTTCTGTTCTATTTCTGATACGTGAAACACCCCTGACAACAGACCCGAGACATAAAATTGAGACAGTGGGGCATGAAAATTCTTTCAGCCTGCGTTTTCCCTCCTGTTCTCAATACTTTCAGTATTATAATGAAACTGCATGCTGTAAGGCATAGATAACTAAGACATAGAGCCAAAAGGAATCTAATTCTAAATTCTATTGGGCTCTGCCAAGAATTTTTCAGTGTCTGCTGTACCCTTTTGTTTTAAGGAAAAGGTGCTGAGAAACATCTTTCATTGTTACTGGATGTTTCTTCCTAGCTAGTCACTGTGACTGCATCCTTTAGAAAGAGACTGAGGTAAGAATTAAAGTGCTAGCTCTTTATTTGTAAGGTGGAAGCCCAGGGTTGTAATGGTGAGGAAAGAGGGAGACAGGGCCAGGTAAACTGCAAAGCACTCAATGTAGTGTGTTACTGTTCGTACCTCTTGCTTTACAGAAAGACAGAAGGGACTTCAAGGGTGGAACCGGGAATCACAAATGGCCGTTCAGTTTCCTGACACTGGAAGATGCCTTTAGCAGCACCGTCTCCTCCCAGGATGGGAAATAGTGTGAGAAATGGAAGTATGATCTCAGGAAACCTCAGCAAAGTGCCTGGAGCCAAGGGTTGCGTAGAACTGAATTGAATTGCCTCATATATAATGGAACTGGGGGATCTGCTCTGATATGCATTTTAATCACACTTTGCCAGGATAAAGTGAGTAGGGGGCCAGCAGTGTAATTAGTTTCATATGCCCCAGCCCCACCCAGATCTTGATCTCTGAGCAGAATGCAAATATCACTATCCTCATGTGATCCCAACAGCCAGCTTAACTCAGTCAAAGGGCAGAATGAGATTTGTCTAATTCTGGGGTAATATTTCTGTGTCTTCTACTGTTTGGTGGTTGACTGCAGGTGACCTTGGGTTGAAGTTCCTAAAACTTTTCCATCAGTAAAATATGAAATATGATGCTTTTGACCTACCTCCGTGTGATAGATGGCTCTGGACCATATGAGATCTAATGAGTTAACATTTAGAAAATGCTAGGAGCTATTTTAGAAAATGGCATTCTCTAAACACAAAGGATCATTATTCATTACCCAGAATGCCTGCAAATAAAAATAAGAGTGTTTTGGAATAAGAAGACTGATGCAAGGAGCTGTTTCTTCACTGTGTGAAAGACGGATTGGAGATTAATTCAATGAAAAAACTGTTTTAAAACCTGGCAGTTTCAAGCTAATGAAAAAGGGGCCTGCAGACTATATATTGGTCTGGAGGTCACAGCAGAACTGGAAATGTCAAACTGGTATGATTCATTTCTAGTATTCCCTCTCAGTTTTACTGAATACCTTCAGGCTATGCAGCCTAGGATTTCTGGAAGGAAAATTATGCTATATGTAAGTGTAATGATATGAGGAATACAGTTTTCAGCATCTGTATCACTCATAATAGATACAATATAGAGGCTGCCCTCACCAGAAATCAGACATTTGATTATACATCTTTGGTGCATCTCAACTTTTCTTCCTCATCAAACAGGTTTAACTCTTCCTCCACTCTACCCTGCCAACCAGATAGTGTAATATATAACATTCTCTGAGTGTAGCCTGTGGATGATAGAACTGTAGACCTATTACTTTAAAATAGTCTTTCTCTCATTATATAAATATACATATATAGTTATAGATAAATATATCTACCTAGGAGCTTCTCACTTTTGCATCTTCTTATTTTACAAAAAAATGTAGCACATTACATTTTATTTGTTTGTTATAATAATCACATCATTGAACATAATTTCAAGTTTTTTAAATTCATTCTCTGTACAAGTATATCTCATTTTGTTACCAAACCAAACTTGAGACCACTTGCCCACCTGCAGTAAAGCCAATCTATAGACACCAAGTTGTGGTGAAGGAAAGCTCAGTGTTTATTGCAGGGCACCAAGCAAGGAGTCCAGGTAGCTTGTGCTCAAAACACCGGAACTCCTGGATGGATTTCAGGAAAGTATTTTTAAAGACCAGGGAAAGGAGGGGAATAGCAAGGTATGTGATCACCTCTTGCACAATTCTCTGATTGGCTGATAATGAGGTAACAGGGCAGTATCACAGGGGTTAACATTATCAATCCTCAGGATCCAGTAAGCCTGGAGTCTATGTGCTCATGGTCATCAAGTAGTTAACATCTTCTATTTAGTGGGGGTTTTAGCATCTATAAAACAACTCAGGTAATGTGCATCAGATAGTATTATATGGGTATTTCAAAGAGGAGCTAAAGCAGAGGATATGGGAGAGGGGCCTGTCCTGGGAAGGCCCCATAGGGTCCCACTTGGTTACAATTTTATTTTGCTTCATTTTATTGTGCTTCCCAGATATTGTGTTTTTTACAAACTGAAGGTTTGTGGCAACCCTGTGTCAAGCAAGTCTATCAGTGCTATTTTTCCAACACCATTTGCTCACTTTGTGTCTCTGTCACATTTTGGTAATTCTTGCAATATTTCAAATTTTTCATTATTATTATCTTTGTTATGGTGATCTGTAATCTGTGATTTTTTTATGTTACTATTGTAATTTTTTGTATTTTTTAGTTAAGGTATGCACACTTTTTTTGTTTTTTGTTTTCTGTTTGTTTTTGTTTTTTTTTGTTTTTAGTTTTCTGTTTGTTTTTGGTTTTTTTCTAGACATAATGTTATTGCACACTTAGTAGACTACAATATAGTGTAAATATAAGTTTTACATGCACTGGGAAACCAAACAATTCATGTGACTTGCTTTATTGCAGCGGTCTGGAACTGAAGCCACAATATCTCTCAAGTTTGCCTTTACAAATACTATGTATATACTGAGGGTAGTGGGAAATGCACCTCCAAAAAGCCTCTGGAATAAGGATTATTTTGAGAAACAACAAGCACAAAAGAAGCTCTGAAAACAGACTAGAAATTACCCTTTTGTAAGAAAACTTTACACTTATAATAGAAATCTCCATTTGTAAGGCTGCTTACTTCTCTGTACCAAGAAGACAAAGATGACTAAATCAAAAGAAACTCTTAGCAACAGGAGAAGGCACTAACTTAAATCTGCGTATCAAACCTTACTCTTGTTTACTTTTCCTGGTCACCCGCCACCACCGCCCCACCCCCCCGCCCCCATCAACTAGCCTTCTCCACACCCTTCTCTCTTTTGTCTTTAGCTGAAAATGTTATGTAAGCCTGAATTCTAAGTTACCTCTGAAAGTTACTTATTTTTTGCTGGGTGTCCCCCATATATACATGAGGTATGCATGTTAATACATTTCTGTTTTTCTTTTGTTAATCTGTCTTTTCCTTCAAGGTTCCCAGCCAGGAACTTAGAAGTGTAGAGGGACAATTATTTTTCCTCCCCTACAGTTACAAACCTTGATTCAAGTACTGAAGATACAACAAGATTCTGCTTGCAAGAGCTTGTATTCTAGAAGGGAGAGTAAGTCAATACAAATGGAAATAGACATTTAGATGAGGCTGAGTCCTAAGAAGGCAGTTGATCAGGTTAACAGGACAAGAGTAAAAGGGTGGAGGGATGTTTTGGATAGAATAATCCACAAGGGCTTCTTAGAGGACTTTTTGTGTGAGCACATTTGAAGACTGAGAAGTCAACTGAGAAGTCAAGAGGCTTTACAGACAGAATGAGAAGCACCTGAAGACACTGCAGAAGGTAACCAAGCTGGATACTTTCAGGGATCAGAGCAAACACCAGGGGCCAGGAGGACATGGAGCAAAGGGAGATGAGGTCTGAGGAAGGATGTTGCAAGCCCCAGTATGAAGTTTGCAAATTATTCTTGATGGAATGGGAGGCCATGGGCGTGAGACAGGAGGGAAGGGGGCAGGGCACAGCCTTTAAAAGAATGACACAGCCCTTGAGGATATGACATAAACTGGTTAGAACCAACTAGGTCCAAGATGGTGGAAGATTCACCTTCCTGTGGACCTTGAGCCTCATTATATGCTCATTGTAATACATTAGCATCAAAATGACACACCCACAGGTGCCATGACAATCCTGAGGCTGACAATAAAAGGCCAGTTCCTGGAAATCCCAGCCCGTTCCCCAGATAGTTGGAATAATCCTCTCACTCATTAGCCTATAAAATTACCCAGCCCATAAAAATTAACCACCCGATATTTCAGAGTCATTCTTGCCTTCCGAGACAGACAACAGTCTGCCTGTGGAATGTGTATCTCTCTCTCAATAAACCTGTTTCCACTTTACTCTGGCTCAGTCTTGAATTCTTTCCTGCCCAAAGCCAAGGACCCTCACTTGGCCAGTCCCAGGGACTTGTCCAAGATCTGAGACATGACCATCCTCTCACGCCCCATTTTCCTGCAATGGGAGAACTTTAAAAAGGAGACTGGTGAGATGTTGTTTAGACTTTTAGAAAAAATCACCCTTCATGCTAGAAAAATAATAGATTAAACGTAGGGTGTCTGTATGTCCTGGTTTGCAAGAAATGGGTCCAATTTATGACTGTTCTCATGGGGTAATTAGTAATGTTACCCTTCACTCTCAAAAATATAGCTTTGGTGATATATTTCATTGCCACTTGAACTTGAGGCGGCAGAAGTAAGAGCAGAGAGTCTGAGTAAGAGGCCATTTCAGTAGTCCAGGTGAGGGATGAAGCTGGCCTTGATTGGTATGACTGTGGCAGAGACGTAAAGAAAGGTCAAAGCTTCCTGATTTTCCTCAGGTCACGTAGTGACTGGGAATGGAGGCAGGGCTAGTTTCCAAGCCTCATAAATCTGAGCCTACAGCTCATTTCTGTCCCTCAGTTATAACATCAACTCATCAATGGGGTGTTACCGAATGGGGGTCCCTCTGCTTGCCGCTTACAAAATAAATTACATACTCACAATTGGAGATGTGGCCTCTCCCTAAATCAACTTCTCAGACAACTGACAAGTACACTGTGTGTTCTGGGAAGGGGATAACCAGGGCAAGGCCAACAGAGAATATTGGGGAGTGGGGAATTGTTATTTTCCTCTGGGTGATAAGAGAAGATGTAGAAGGATGAAAGTATTCTGAACATGTTTTAAAGGCAGAACCTACAGGATCTGCAGATGGATTCGATCAAGGCTTGGCAAGAAACAGAGTGGACACAGGATGACAAGTATTCAGCCTCAGCACCTAGAAAAGATGTGCAATTTTATTCTTAAAGTATATTATACCCTCTGCATTCTTCACACAAGCCTCCTGAATATTTATTCATTTAGTCTAGATGGCTCGGATCATTTTGAATTATCCTATAAGGAAAAGAGCCCAAATTGAGTTACATGATTATTTATCCCTTCACTAAATGGCCCCAGGAAGTTATGCCTTTGAAGTTCTCGCCTCTGCTTTACATCTCTTTCCCTTTTCTTCAGTGAAATTGTCAGCCATCATTGTCTGCTTCCAGCAACCACGGCACCATTTTACTTATGATCAATCCCCAAAGCTGTGAATCATGAGTTGATTCAGTGTGCTGTAGTCTACACCTTTTTACTAGAAGTTTACTCTGACATGGGTTCTTACTTTAAAAAGTGAGAAAAACAATTTGGGGAGAAAATGAGATCATACTGTGGCCAAGTGTATAGAGAGCATTACCAATTATTAACATAGGTATATGTATTGATGTGTTTAAAAAACTCAAGGTAAACTTTGAGGTTCACAGTTTTAGCCCCAATCCTATCCTACTAGGAAGTCATTGTCAGTCCTTAATCCCTTAAACAAGCACCTGCAGGCCCACTTATGCCTTCTTCCCCAAGAACTAAGACATCCCCTGCCCCACCACACACATGTACATCAGGCAGCCTTCCATGCTTGCTTCAGAGAGACCGTAACAATGAGTTAGGACCACAGCATTTCAGGGATGACCACCTTCTTCCTAGGTTTCAGACAGACTAACCCCATCGTGTCTCTCATCTCATCAATTATCAACATCTACCTCAGAAACTGAGTCCTCAGAATCCCTTGTCTCATAAGGCATTCCTGCCTTCATGGCTAAAATTCTGCCTATCATTGCTCTTACGTCTCTCTCTTTTTTTTTATTTTTTATTTTTATTGGAGTATAGTTGATTTACAATGTTGTGTTAGTTTTAGGTGTACAGCAAAGTGAATCAGTTATAAATATACATATATCCACTTTTTTTTTTTTTTTTAGGTTCTTTTCCCATATAGGCCATTACAGAGTATTGAGTAGAGTCCCCTGTGCTACACAGCAGGTTCTTATTAGTTATCTATTTTATATATAGTAGTGTGTATATGTCAACCCCAATTTCCCAGTTTATCCCTCCTCCCCAATCCCTTGGTAACCATAAGTTTGTATTCTACATCTGTGACTCTACTTCTGTTTTGTAACTAAGTTCATTTGTACCCTTTTTTAAGATTCCACATATAAGCAATATCATATATTTGTCTTTCTGTGTCTGACTTATTTCACTCAGTATGACAATTTCTAGTCCATCCATGTTGCTGTAAATGGCATTATTTTGTTCTTTTTTATGGCTGAATAATATTCCATTGTATATGTATAACACATCTTCTTTATCCATTCATCTGTCAATGGATATTTAGGTTGCTTCCATTTCCTGGCTATTGTAAATAGGGCTGCAATGAACATCGGGGTGCATGTATCTTTTCGAATTATGGTTTTCTCCATATACATGCCTAGGAATGGGATTTTCCAGTCATATGATAGATCTATTTTTAGCTTTTTAAGGAACCTCTATACTGTTCTCCATAGTGGATGTACCAGTTTACATTCCCACCAACAGTGTAGGAGGGTTCCCTTTTCTCCACTGTTCTTCTCTTTACTCTGTCTTCTGACATTGTGTGTTTTTCATTTAAATATAGTTGCTGCTGAGTGGGAAATTGCACTTCTTCTCACAGATAAATAGGCCAAAGGCACCCCAGCTGCTATAAAAGCAGAGTGTGCACAAAGGTCGTCTGCTCAGATGGAGATGCCCTCCTACATGCAACACCACAGGGTGGAGGGCACCCCGGCTGCCCGGAGATCTATTTCTCCCTTCATATTTGCACTTATTTGTTCTATCCCAGAGGTTCTTAATTAGGCATCCTCTGGTCCAGAGAGCTATAATACTAGATTGAAGAGGTGGGGGCACAAAACACTCATCCTGTCTTCACTCCCTTGAGAGGTTTGAAATAGATGATTTCTCCATGATAGCAATAAATGTTTGGTATCCTTTATTCATTAGAGATACTTATTTCATATCTTCCTATTTTCTTTTTCAAAAAACATAGTCTAGACCTCCAGACCATAATTCAATAAGTGTTAATTAGCCAAACTTACATGGCAAAATTTGGTCAGTGGTTCGTTTTCTTGCCCTGCTCCCAAGAGATGAATTTATAAACATTCAGCCTGTTCACCAGCTGTATTTCTTTCCTCTTCCTGCCTGCACCCTCTCAGCTGCTCACACTTAGAGACAGATGTCCCCACCTGCAGCCCCAGTCACCCCTGCCAGGTTCTTATGCTGATTTCTGACAAAAAGAATGCACTTTCAGTAGTTCAACCCAGGAGGGCTTGGCTACTGTTACCCATCTCCTATTTATACTAATTTTTCCAGTCTTGTCTCTAATTATAGGATTGAAAGTTCTGTGAATTGCCTTCATCCAAGTAAAGAATTAAGTATGTTTTCTCTGTCCTTCATTCTGTTATATTTCTAAACCAATTCAGTTGATGAGTACCTGTGTTCTCATCTATATCTGAACATTAAGTAATTCTCTGTATATTACAAATAACTATCAATATTGCAGATAAGACATTCCCTCCATCCCAGGTTATAGATACTATTGATTTAGTCATTACTTTCTGAATTTCTCATTGTCTAGGCTTGAAGATTTGCTTTGCCCAGAGTTTGTGATAATTGTGTTGCTGAATTTTAAATAGAGTCCTCAGTCAACCCCCTATCACAACCAGAGCAGGGAGTAAAAAGAACATTGTTTCCATTTTCCAGTGATCAACTTCTGTTTCAGCACAAAGAAAATCATTAACCATCCTGTTTGTGGGTAACATTTGATCACTAATTCGCTAACAGAATGGATGGAGAACGTGTTATCCATTCTACTTCTCTCCATTTTTAAAAACAGAAATTGCTCAAGTGAAACCTCATTGAACCTATTGAAACCAACAGGGTTACAGAAAGGGGGTCAGAGCTATAAAGATTTGAGCTTGCTGTGTAGAGAGATTATACAAATTCTAGTGCAAATCAGGAATGAGAGGAAACATTAACCCTGAAAACCAAGGTAAAGGGACAAAGTCCAGGGATCTTGTATGGACAAGTCTGACATCCAAGAATGTTTTTGTTTGTGTGTTTGTTTAATTTTTGTGTTTATTTTGGAAAGGGGGTTGTTCTGTTTTTTGCCCTCCTCATGCATGCTGTGGCAAGGACTTAGTTTGCTTGTGGTACCAAATATAACGAAAAGAAGTCACCCTCTTTCTACAGATAGCCTATAGTGAAGACTTCTAGTGAACAATATCTTACCCTTTGCCAGTAATATTACCATAGGCAGAAGATGGTACATATTGGGGAGACTGGCACCAAGTCTGTATTCTCCTACCAGCCAGTTTACAAACCATGGCAAGTTATTTAGCCTCTCTGAGATTCTATTTGCTACAATAAAATGGATCTAAGATTCCTTTCAGCCCCAGAATTTATAAGGTAAACAGCAAATACTTACTGCTTTCCTTAAAGTATTATTGATACTGCAGTCTATCAAAAGACACTTGTTCTGCAGAAACTACAAGGGACTGAATCTAATTAAAGCCTCTTTTCATGGAAGAGTTAAGGAATATACGAGGAGAACCAAAGCAGGGTATTCCTCTGAGAATACTGGCCCTTTAAGAAGGGGAACGGGAGTAGAGTAAGCATATTTAGGGTTATTTATGTGATGTATACTCACCTATTGTTATGTATTCCAACAGAAGAAAAAGAGAATTAAGTTTGACCATGGCCATTTATACCAGGGCTCTTTCCCCAAATAGAAGGAAACTTCAATGACCAAGGAAATAAGATACAAAACAATAGGATAGACTTTGGGGTCAAGCAAATCTGGATTCTAATTCCAGCTCTATTTACTCTCCGTGTCCTTGGGCACATCATGCAAACTTTCTCTGTCTTGGTTTCTCTCTCTGTAAAATGGGGAAAAAATAATAGCAAATAGCTTATAAGGTTTTGTGAAGATTAAATGAAATAACAGTTGTAAGGCACATAACAAGGTCCCTGTTATATAATGAAAACTCAACAAAATTAATTCTAATCATGATGACACTGGTGGTGGTGATGGTGATGATGGTGATGATGATAATGATAATCCTTATTACTCCATTCAAGACAAAATCTCATTGATGTTATTTACATGGTGACCTGGCATGTTCAAAGAGGTATGACTTGGGTGGCTCAATTTTCAGAGTACATACAAAAAGACATCTCACATTCTAGACTCCTTATTTGGAGATCTTACTAGATGCTTCTTAATCCTACTCTTGTCCCACACAAATCACTATATCCTTACAAGACCTTGACACAGTATATGAAAGTTGTGTATGATCAGCTAATCATAATGGGGATAAAAATAAGACTTCCATTTTAGACAGCACAACTAACTTGAGACCAAGGCACTTCAACACAGTTTGGCCATCTACTAATTCCTCCTCTGTGATCCTTGTGTTTAATTTGCAAGCTTTGTTCTTTTTTGACCTGGCCTGCTATAAACCAGACCCTGTTATCTGTGTTTTTGCATTCAGCCATCTTTATATTGGGTTTTACTGTGGTCTTCTTTGTAAAAGCCATGGTATGACTTGTAGCATCTTTCCCTTTCCCTTCAAAACTAATATATATTATTTATCCCTCATACTCAAACAGTGGCATGAGCTGTTGAATTATATATAAGAACAAACAAAAAGACCTAAAAATGGGTTGAAAATAAGTAAAGGTATCTGAAATCCTGTTTTTAAACATTATTGGTGACCTTTAAGCATTATATAGGCCTTCAGCTATAGCTGTGGATATTCCCATTATTGCAGATGTCTGATAAGGGCACATCCCTAGCATGTTGTTAACTTATGGCACAATCAAACATGTGCTTCTACTTCCTGGACCACAAGAAAAGAAAGAAATGCTATCATGGAAATAAAACCAATGACTTATTGCTGTTATTGTTTCTAACCCCCCAAAGCTATAATAGATGGTGTAATGGTACAATTTATTGATATATTATGTCAAGGGAAATTGCTGGTGTGTGGAGAAGATGAGGGGTCATAAAATGCATGATATGTGTAAATATTCTCCTATCAGCCAGACTTTTATAAATGGAGAAACATTGGTAAGAGAAGACAAAAAAATGGTACCTCATAACTGAAGTTGGACATAGGTTAAAGAAAGTATAATTTGTAGTCATTTCTATGAATGCCGAGATGGTTTCTGCATACAGGAATTAATCTATATCACCTTTTGAGAAAGAGAAATCTAAATCCATGATTCCAAGAATTTTGGATTTCTTGAGAACAGACATTTTGTTTACTTGGTCACACGAAAAAGGCAATCACCCCTACCATCTACTACCATTATTATTTCGTGATAGAAACAATTACTTAGAACAAACTTGGAAAAACGTAATTTCAGAAAAGTTAAAGTTCTTTAAATTGAATAAATTTAACTATCTGAAAAACTCATAACGTTGTCCTTATAATTTTAATTTTGCTACAAACTCATAAAAGATTATGCCAGACTTGCACTCCAATTCAGGGCAGAATTTGTGAGCCATGACACTGGCCTTTGATGAAGCTGATGCTTCAGGGACAGTGGGGACTTACATTCTGCTCATCACAGACTCCTGGTGACATTAGTTTCCACACCTGATTCCCTAGGCTTTCGTGGCACTGGTGGGTATTCAGCAGGTGTGTTCAGGATGAAGTGTCCTAAGCTCTCAGCCAGCAGGAAGACCCTTCCAGACTTTGAGCGCATGACATGATCTCATGTAGAGGCTGCCTCTGAGAGGCAAACAGCTCCCATAGCCTCAAGTCAGGCCAATTACGGGACTACTTAGTACCTGATGAAGTAGAATCTCATCATTTGCTTTGGCCTCCATATTTCACAGTGCACTAGAAACGGCTTTTTATTTAGCAATTTTGGGGGGACTCCTTTCCTTTATTTTACAGCCACCCACTGCCTGACATAGTACAAGCTTACACTATCGTTTCTCAAGCCATTAAATGTTAACTTCATTTGCTTCTATGAATTATGCTTTGCTCTTTTAGTTTTGTAATGAAAAATAAGTACAGGTTATGCAAGCAATAACCCCTGTGTATGCAGCAGCTATCTTTCTAAATGGTTTATTATGCCACAGTCTGGTACTCCATTAAATATAGATAACAGACTGCTGAATAAATGAATATCAACGAAGCGTCCCCATCCATCTGTATATATCAATGTAAATAATGAATTGTGGCATCTCATGAAAATGGAAAACTAGGAAGAGTGGGTCAAGAAGTAATTACACATTTGTCTTATCTCATGCTTCTTTCCCTCAAAACAGCAGAACACATCATGGAGTTGAGGGGCCAGTGCAAAAATATTTCTGATTTGTCATTACCGGTAGAAACACTCTATTCTTGTTTTCTTTCCCTCCCACAGACTTTTCTATGGGAGAGGCCACCTTGGACCTATTTTTCACTTATGTTTCTTTTTACTAAACTCTATGAAGTGAAACCTTCTGAAAGCTCAATTATAGCATTTTGAAAAGAGAAAATGTTGTCATGTAATTATCCCCACCTTTCCCTTGGTGTTTGGGTGAACACTTACCTCTCTCTACCTATCCTGAAACTGGAAACTTCTGAGCCAGAGGAAAGAGCAGTGTTGTGGCAAACTTGGACGTGAACTATTGCCTCTCTTTATCTCTGACTTTAGACTCATCACTTCTAGGGGCTTATTGGCCCTTATTAATCACTCACATTTTAACTGAGAACTGTTTTAAAGGAACAAAAATAAGGGAGAATTTCCCTCCTGGAAGTCAATACCTTAAGTGACAGGGTAACACTGAGAGTGTGTCTTGAGAAGATGAATAATTATGTCAATTCTAATTTTCGATGCAAGGAATAAAGCAGATGGTTTTGTTTCCTCTTGGTAGTATGAATCACCGCTCCTTTTTTTTTTTAATTTTTATTGGAGTACAGGTGATTTACAATGTTGTATTAGTTTCAGGTTTACAGAAAAGTGAATCAGTTATACATATACATATATCCACTCCTTTTTAAGATTCTTTTCCCATATAGGCCATTACAGAATATTGAGTAGAGTTCCCTGTGTTATAGAGTAGGTCCTTGTTGATTATCTACTTTATATACGTTAGTGTGAATGTGTCAATCCCAGCCTCCCAATTTATCCCTTCTACTGCTTCTTAGCGTGACTGTCTTCCATTGAATCTCACACCTTCCTGCTCCTTCTAGGATCTCATTCCTTCAATTCTAGTCTCATCTCTTCCTCTCCAGTTGCCCCTCCACCTCTGCTTTCAAACATGTTCGGTCCCCTCATTATCTAATGTAAAAAATGGTTCTCACCAGTGTCACCATTTTCCTACTTGTCCTGCCAAACTCCTTAAAGAAACTTAAGAAAAAACGTGTTTTGTTTCTATATATAACAGCTGTCATACTGAATAGCACAGTGAACTATATTCAATATCCTATGATAAACCATAATGGAAAAGAATATTAAAAAAAAAGAATGGGTATATATGTATAACTGAATTACTTTGCTGTGCAGCAGAAATTAACACAACATTGTAAATCAACTATACTTCAGTAAACAAACAAACAAAACACACAAAAAAGTGTTTTGTTTCCTCTCTGGCCACTCACTAATTTTTAACCCACTGCAATTTAGCTTTGTCCTGCTTCCTTTTCTACTAAATTGCTCACTCAAAGGCCACCTGTAGCTTACTAAATGCCCCCACCCACCCTCCACCCTCTGGCTCATTTCTCGTCCTCCTTGGCTTTTCTACAGCACTTGATGTTATTAACCTTCCTTCTGGTTCTTGAAGCTTTCTCCTTCACTGACTCGTGCAGCACCATGCTGTCTTATCTGGATAGCCACCATTCCTATTCTTTTCTTTCTCTGAACTGAGATTCAATTCTTTTTCAAATCTCTGAAAAGTTGGTGTCACCCAAGCTTTTGTCTTTAAACTCCTCTCTTCCCTTTCTTTGAAGGTTAAACATGATGTTTGCAGCTTCTGGGAAAGAAGTTTTCTGCCTGTTCCTACCCTCCAGGGTTAGTAGATCACTTTCTCCCCTGTGGTCTCTTGATACTCAAATTATCTTTCTCCCAAACGATGGTAGTAACTTCTTGCATCTTTTCAGCACTGGTGTCTGGTGCATGGCAGACCTTCAGTAAATTTATGTGGGGAGGAGGGATAAATTAGAAGGTTGGACTTAACATATACACACTACCATATGTAAAATAAATAATCATCAAGAACCTACTGTATGTCACAGGGAAATCTACTCAATACTCTGTAATAACTTATATGGGAAAAGAATCTGAAAAAGAACAGATATATGTGGTGTATATATATATATATATATATATATATATATATATATATATAATTGAATCACTTTGCTGTACACCTGAAACTAACACAATATTGTAAATCAACTATACTCCGATATAAAATAAAAATTAAAACAAATTATGTGGAACAAATGAATGAGTAAAAGGTTATGTTGAACTCTTTTAGCCAATAACAAAAATAAATTCCAGTGTTTCATAAATATTTTTCAGTATAGCCCATATCTTTACACTAAGTATATCGTATGTGTCCTGGGCATATCTGGGGTCACACACCTCCTGAAAGGTAGTGTCAGAAATGGCAAAGGGGTTAAGGATCCAAGAGAGGGTTAAAAGTATATATTAAAAAAGTAACAGGATTTCAAGAGAGATTTTTCTTGTCTCAGAACTGTAGCCAAGAACTAAATCTGAGGATAAAAAGCACAGAGGATTCCACATTCTAAGTTTATTAAGATACTCACATTTAGAGACAGCTCCTGTGGAACAGCAAAACAGAAGCACCAATGCATTCTTGGCTCAGAAAGTGCATCTCTCCATCTCCAAACCAAAGAATAAAAGACTACAAGAATTACCCATCAAATTTTTTGGATAGACATCTCTGGAGCAATAGACTTGCTCGTCTGTGCTATCTGGGCAAAGCATATAGAATTGCTGAGAGATGCCAAGGTTAGGAAGGAGAGTAGAATGTAGCCCTTCCCTTTGCCAGCTGAGCTCTCCAGGAGTTGTGTGGGCACTGCAGAAACTTGTTGAACATGTAGCCCAAAAAGGGAAGTTAGTTTCCAGCTTAAGAAGACCTGGGCAAAAAAGGGTCCACGATAGAACCCCACAGTGGGTGAAGGTTTAGAAAGTGGTGGAGGAGGTGAGTCCAGGACTAGACTGTGTGCCATAGAGAATAGTGGTGCAGTGGAATGGGTCTCAGCTACACCCTCCAATGAACTTTACCTGCTCCCTATGAGGTGGCCAGTTTGGTTGCTTGCTACCTAGTATTAGCCAGTGAACTAGTGTCAGTCAACAAGCAGAGAACTCTCACTCATTCAAGGAAGCAGACATGCACCATTTCCTGCTCTAATTCTCCCTGCCCCCATACACCTGAGGACTTAACACCAGACTAGTCTGTGTTTTGAAAATAAGACCAGAGTAAGACCAAGACATCACAGGATAATCCCTAAGATTGAGAGTCTGGCTGTCAGCTTCACAAATTTGGTCACTTCATTTTTTAATTTTTTGTTTTATTTATTTTTTCAGTGTCCCAGAGGAAACTAGACATAAGGAGGCTGATTCACACCAACCTCACTCACAGTAATGTGATACATGAAACAGAAAATGAATGCATTCATCACCAATATAGCATTACAGCTCAGAAATTGTAGGATTTTGGACTCTGTTACCCAACCCTACAGGTGAGTTACACAAGTGGTCAAATTGTTAGAAAGTTGTTTTTTTCTGTTTTTTTTTTTTTGGCTGCACTGGGTCTTCATTGTGATACGCAGGTTCTTCTTCGTTGAGGCATGCAGGCCTCTCTAGTTGCGGTGTGCGGGCTTGGTTGCCCTGTGGCATGTGGGATCTTAGTTCCCCAACCAGGGATCGAACCCAGGTCCCCTGTATTGGAAGGTGAATTGTTAACCACTGGACCACCAGGGAAATCCCAGGAAGCTGTTTTAAAGGCATGGACTCTGAATAGAGCAGGCAGGCTAAGGATGAGAGGAATCTGATGACGTCAGATGGTGAACTCCCACCACATCCAGCTCTACAGTAATATCCAGCCTGATACCTGCTTTGTGGTCCAAACGAGCCATGTTCCTGAGTCAGGGCTTCCTCTTGACATGATAGCCCTGGATAGAACTCTAGGCTTGGTCTCTGTGACTCTTCCCTACCAAGCTTCAAAGATGGAGAAACACTTTGGTTATGGAGACATGGAGTCATCATTCAGCCACAACAAGTTTCTAAGCATCTCCTGCCTGCAGAAACTGTGCTTGATACTAAGGTGTATAATTTGGTAGTGTGTCAACTCATATCATGGCCCAGAAGAAATGCTGAAAATGCCCTATTTCTCTCAACTTGGTCAAAAGACAACTATGGGACAGTTGGAAGGGGAACTTCCCATGGATGAGGGATTGATTGGAGGGAGAATCTGTACCTGAACACTCTCAATGCTGAGTCCCTTTCCTTCCCATCTCTAGTGCTCCTAATGAAAGGTCCTTACTCAATCTCATCTCATCCCATGAGAGAATTACTACCCTTCCATTTTTTTCTTCTCTAGCCACTACTGTCAGCAAGTATGTTTTAAAATAAAGATATATGTCCCAACAGCTAAGAGAAGGATGCACCTATACAAGAATAAAGGAGGGAACAGATTCAGAAAAAAGAGGTAGTAGGAGGACTTGGCTTAAACACACACGCACATACCTATAAAAATATAAATATATATTTACTTTTTTTCTTCATCCTGTATTATTAATAATGATGATAATGGTAGTAGTGGTAATAATAATAATAGCAAATTTTTATACAACAGTGTGCCAGGCACTGTTCTAAGGGCTTTACCTGAATTTATTCATGTGTATGCCTTGGTTATTATTATTACTGTTATTGTCATTACTGTTGTTACTATTATTATTAGTTATTATTATTACTATTGTTGTCATTATGTTATTATTATTACTGTTATTATAATTACTGTTACTGCTATTATTATTACTGTTGGTGTTATTATTATTCAACTGGCAGCACCAGGATTTTAAGGCAGGTAGATGTGGTCATAAGCCCGGGCTCAGGATCCCCTACACCTCCAGTGAGGCTCTTGCCCTGAAGCTCACTGGTTCCATCTCCTCCTTCCCTAAATGTGCAGCCAGCTGTAGGCTTATGGTAAGTGTATGTCTCCTAAGCTTCTCAGTTCTGTAATCCCCTCTGAAATCCATTATGAATATAAACACAGCATCCCCACAGAGTCTCAGCTTGGGGCCGTAGTTTAAGAAATGCTCAGTTTATGGCTCACTTTCCCCCTAGATTCCCTAACAGAAGTAAATCATCCAAACAGTTAAGGGGAAAAAGGTGCAGATAAATGTGGCATATGGGCTAAAAAACTAAACATACAGGAAAACCCTTACCAGCTAGGGAATATCAGTGATTTTCTTATCATTTGCCATCATTCTTGTGCAACCCAGCAAGAAGGCAAAGCAGCACATTAATATTTGCAATAAGGCTCAGAATTAAAAAAAATAACTTTAGAGTCACAGAGGGGTGATAGCAGAGTAATTCATGAGGAGGGGAGAATCCATCTCCTTCAACATTGCCACTCCTTGTTAGATGCCCTGGTACTTAGACTTACCTCTGTAATAATGCTTCTGCAGCAGCAATGTTATTGTTTGTATATGTGTCTGTCACTTCTACTCTGCTGTGATGTTTTCAAGTTAAATATTTGTTTTATGTATTGTTCGATCTTAAATCCAAGCCCAATATCTGCCCAAAGATATTTGAAAAATGAATGCATGAATAAATGAATATAATAATATAACCTTTGACTCATGGGAGCTGTGCTTTGTACCAGCCAAATATTTTCTCCCTGATGGTTTTCAAAAATGCTAACTTCTATTGCTAACTCATTGCTGGCAAGGTTCAAGATGGGGCTTTCAAATCTACTTGGCCTGCATTCACAATTTGCAAAGAAATTTCACATATGGTGTTTTCTTTCATTCCTATTTATCACAAGTCACGCTTCAGTTTACTATTTTGAAATACACTGATGCATGCTAAAGTTTTGCAAATGAGTGTATCTCCCTATTTTCTATGAAGTTTAGCGTAGTGTGGCATGTACAAAGGACCAGAATGACAAACAAAACAAATTGAAAGAAATTGCAGCCATCCTCTCACCAAACTTTCCACTTTACTGACGGTCACTTAGCCTCAGCAAGGGGATTTCCAGGGTCAGAAGAAAGTCACAGATAGCAACTGTTGATGGCAAACATGTGGACTCGCAGTGGAAAGTCAGTAGACTCAAAGTGAGACCTAAATAGAACTGGGTCCATGCCTGGGCATGATGTGCAAGAATTCCTGTGTGTTTGGCCCATGTTAAGAGGTGAGTGAAACCATGGGCAGTGTGGGGTCAGATTGACCCAAGTGTGAGATGCAGTTCCACCATGATTTTCTAGTAATGTTTCCTTGGGCTAAATTATTAGCATCTCATTTTTTTTTTTTTTTGTAGGGGGGCAAAGAAACAATTAGCTATCTACCTTATAGGTTTATTTTTTTTATTTTTTAAAAAAATTTATTGGAGTATAGGTGATTTACAATGTTATGTTAGTTTCAGGTATACAACAAAGTGAATCAGTTATTTTTATACATGTATATATCCATTCTTTTTCAGATTCTTTTCTCATATAGGTCATTATAGAATATTGAGTAGAGTTCCCTGTGCTATATAGTAGGTCCTTGTCGATCATCTGTTTTATATACAGTAATGTGTATATGTTAATTCCAATCTTCTAGTTTATCCCTCCTCCCACATTTCCCCTTTGGAACCATAAGTTTGAATTCTAGATCTGTGAGTCTGTTTCTGTTTTGTAAATAAGTTCATTTGTATCATTTTTTATTAGATTCCACATATAAGTGATATCATGTGATATTTGTCTTTCTGACAAGGGATTACTCTCCAAAGTATACAAAGAGCTCATGCAACTCAACATTAAAAAAACAAACAACACAATCAAAAAATGGGCAGAAGACCTCACAGGTTTTTAGAAGGGATTGAATATGGTGACATATGTTGGTACCAAGTTCATGTCCTAAAACATCATTGAAAATTGTTATCATTATTTTTATAGCTCATTGTAGAGTTAACCATTATATTTCTATAAATTCATTTCTTTCTTAATTACCAAAATCCTTATTGCTTATGTTGGTACTTTACTTCACATTTCTAAAATATTTTAGAATTGAGTGTCTGTGTCCAGATAGGTATGCTGAAAGGTAAGAATATTTACTCTCAGTTGCTACTAAATCATAATCAGTGGTAGAAGACTTTGGGTCCCTATAAAGTTGAAGGATAAAGGGGCCTACATATTATTAATTAGATAAGCACTTGATCCAAAATACAACTTTGAAATTAGCTGTGTATATATTCAGTCACTTACTGTTTCTCAGGAGTCATTAAATAAAGAACAAGAGCACAACTAAAACAGCACCAGTTTCCTCACTCATTTTGTTCTTGGTCTCACCAAGGTACAAACTAAGCATGTATTCCTCACTGAAGACTCTAGTCTTTTCAATCCCCTAGAGAATTTTTAGCAACTTTACTTCTTAGGGTAAAATGTTTCAACCTATTAGTTTCCTATTTTCTGATTGAAGGTTATCTTTCAAAAATTCTACCTTCTACCTATTTAAGCTTTTAATTTGCTAACCTCTTAGTCTAGATGATTTTCCTTTTCCTTAAATCAAATGGGGACCTGATAACTCCTCCTTTCCATCCTATAGATCCCCAACACTTTCTGTTTCATCAGCAGAAGTGAAGCCATAGAGAGTAGGGTGCACCCTGAATTCTCATCTTGGCCTCTTTCCTCTCCCTCTTACTTATTTATCTTAGCTTCATCAGTCTTGCTTAAAAATAGTGGGCTTTGGTTTAGGATCCTCATCTCTATGAAAACCTGGCAAGTTATTTAACATTTGCAGAGGCTTTGGGAAATCTGATTCTCTGAACACATTCAACTGTTTAGTTACTAAGTACAACAGCACAATTCCTTTCACATTTCTGATGTCCCCTTTGATTTTGAAAAGTATTTCCTGGAGAGGATATAGAAAATGAAAACACTCTTGCTCTGCAGTTGGAGAATTCAAAGATCAGAGGAATAACTTATTTCTCCTAAATGGGTCTGGACTAGAACCTTCTGGCTCAGTATTGTGTAATCAAGGTATGTGAGAGGAGGCTCAGAACCTCAGGTTCTTACTGCCAGTCAAGATTACAATCCTGTGCCCAAACTCCAAACCTTCCATGTGGCCTCCTGGCTTCATACTGGGAAGTGTGTCATTGTCCCTGAAAAGGAAAAAAACAGTTATCTCTTTTCAGCTTTGGAAGAGAAGCAAATAACCATAGCAGATTAGTAGATTCGAAAAGCTAGGGACTCCAAGGATGGCTGCTTATGTCAACCACAAATTGACATTTTCTACTGGCACTTGCCGTCTACCTCTACAAGGATTAAATCATGTGCTGCTGCTGCAGCTGCTGACTTTCAACACCCCCTGAAAGGAGTTCAGGCGGAGAGCAGAAATGAGGCACTCTGTGCTCTGGGAAAAACTGGCAGAACAGGTCTTCAGATAGTTAGATATTTTCAGGAGCCAATTTTATGATCCCAATTCTTGTATCTCCTCATAACTAGAAAAACACTAAACTCCTTCATGGTGACACCTGCTCCTTGTGACTAGCAGTAACCTGCACGAGACTAGCAGAAAACTTCTGTAAAAAATATGTGCTTGATCGCATGTACTCCCCCTTCACCAAAATCACATCTATACTGACCTTCCCCCCTTCCTTTTTGGAGCAGTTTCTCAGAGCTATCTAGGATGCTGTCTCCTGGTCTACAGTCCTCATTTTGCCCCAAATAAAACTTAACTCACAACTCTCACGTTGTGCCATTTTTTTAAGTCAACACTTATTAAGAAGGACCAGAAGACTAGGACGTGCCATGGTGGCCAGTCCCTCAACTCCATGCTGAACAGAGAGAGATGAGAAAGATGGTTTTGAGCTTCATCTGAAGTTACCTGTGCCAGGGATCTGCACCTCACTGGATGCTGCTACTGAAAAACAGCCAGGACCTCCACATCCCAACTCTCCCAAGACTCCCAGGTTATTTCAAAGTCCCTAAGAGTTAGTTTCATGTTTTCCTGAGCATGTCCCCTCAATTGTCATATGGCATCTGACACTTTTCTTTCCTTCCTGTTAAACAGTCACATTCGCTGGTTTATTGATGTCAGCCATGAAGCTACTTCCTACTGAAGGCCATGGTTATAGACTGTACGGCAGCTACAATGAAGTCACTCGGCCAAGGATCAGCATACTTGCTGATGCCTCACACACACACACACACACACACACACACACAATCACATTCCTTTGGTCTGCCCTGGTCACAGTCACATTCCAAGAATGCTGCTGTGTGTTCGCCCTGCATGCATACATTTTATACTTTGCATAAAAATTATTTTATTATTCTTAACCCTCTTCTTCTCAGAATTATGGACAGGTCTCTATTCAGGTAGGAAGGGGAGTGGATAAGACCAGTCTCTGTGACACTGCTCAAAAATCCTCCATATCCCCTTGGAGTACATACCTTTGTCAGTGTAGGTCCAACTCATGGTTTTCCTTCTCTAGACACTTTCTTATTTACCCACTTCCCCCAGGTCACCAACAAATTATTATAGGGCAATTGGGCTGTTCCCAGGGCTCATAGTTCTACCACGATCTCTCGGAGCCAGTGTGAAGGCTCATTTGAATTAAGCTAGTCAGAGCCCCTTCCCTGGGAGCCTGGAATCCATACCAAGGGGGTCCTGTCTAAGCCTGAGCTTCTCCATCACATGGAGGAGACAGGACGCAACATAGACATAGGGCACCACCCTCTTCTGCCTTGGGAGAGCAGTGGGGAAGGCTGGTTTGCAGAAAGAGAGGGGCGTGGAACATTCACAGATGGAAGTGTCGGAGATGGAGGGACATCCTGGAGATCTGTGATCTCTGGTGCTTGTTTCATGAATTTGGCTGCATTCTTGCACCTGGGTTCCAGGAGACACCTACAACCCAGAGATGAATATTCCATAAGATTCGACAAATGTCGTTAATCTATGACCAAATCATTCAAATTCAGAAAAAGTAGGATTTGAAAAAAGTCTCACAAAATTAAAATTAAATGTCTTTATATGTAATAGATAAATAAATATAAATATAAAATATATTTATATTTGTCTATTATGTTTAATAGATAAATACAAATATATATATATATACATATATACCTACAGTTATATGCCAGTGAAGATATTTTTAAGCCTTTGAAGCTAAATATAAGTAATGTAAATGTCTAAATATTCTGTCCTTTATGCTGACACTATGTGGTTTTCTATTTGTCTGATTTAAAATACCTTTTTTCTTTTTAATGTTTTTAACTGAAAAATAAATATTTGTAAATTGCCATTAGTTCCCCATTTTTTTTCCTTTTAACTGTAGTAATGCAAGAAAATTTGAGTTCTAGGAACTTACTAATATACCCTCTCTGGCACTTGTGTTACTTCTTCCCAGTCACATTTTCCTGAAAGTTCCCTAATTGGTCCATGGACATCTAGTTTGTGTAGCTTCAAATTTTCCACCTACTTTGTAACACACACACACACACACACACACACACACTTCTGGGGACTGACTTACTTTGGAAGTAGTCTTCCAAAGCTACTTTCTCCTGAGAATGTCAATGTGTGTGTAGTCAAAGTCTTCTTCAGATGAACTGTGCACCAGCAATTCGACTCTCATTCTGTGGACTCCATTCTGCAACACTGCTGTGAACCTAACATTGACACTCAGTCCTTGTATCAGACAAGAAATAACTTTCAACCCTCTGCCTTGACCCATCAGTGCTGGGTAAGGATACCTTCAGGCTTGCTCTTGTGCCCAAGTCATACTCTGGGTCAGCAACACATTCCCACTCAGGCCATGAACACTGGGATCTGACTTACCTGAGCTATGGTCTGCTGTGTATCCTTTACAACAAGTCAGTCACACACGTTAGACCATCAAGCAAACTCTGGCCCCCAAATAAGCTCAACCTTTTGAATTCAACCTGTTTTGTGTCAATCTTTGGTCTACCTCCATTCCCTGCCCTTTCGTGGCCTGAATTAGACCCTTTCACACATACCTCACTCCTCATGAATACATGCCTCCAGGCTCTCAGGGTCCCAAATCACTCCCTTCTGACCTGGCTCTTACCCTTGGTAACTACATTTCTTTTTCCTTGGATGCCACCTTTGATTGAGACAACTACTCTAAGGCTTTCAACATTTTTCACAATCTGCTCACTTCAGGGACCATGGTTCCACTTTGAAACCTTAATGATGTCCTAAATTTACACAGATGAATTCAGTTAAATGATTCTATCATCATGGTTACCAACAGGTAGAGAGATGGTTGACCCCAATGATGGGCCATCCTTAGCTTAGATATTTTTCAATTTTGAGAAACCAACTCATTTATAGTTTTAGAGTACAAGTTTACATATTTTAGTATGCAATTTATGAGAGCTCAACTCAAGATTTCTACTTCAGATAAAAGAACTAGAAATAGAAGTAACAATTAAGACGTGAGGAAAAGGATGAGCACGTACCCTGGAGTGAGCCAACTCCTTGTTCTGACGTGTAACTGAAGAAACAGAAGTCTGCCCAACACTGAGAATGAATTAGTCTAGCTGAGCTTACTGAGATAAAGTATGTCAGTCTCAAATGTGACACATCCATTAAGATTTTTCATTTTAACTTTGACTACAGAGTGATATTTTACTTTAAAACTTAAAGAATTTGCAAGATGTACTTCCACAGGTCGGCGAAACAGCCAGTGAAAGCAAAACAATGTCTGAGCTGTAGAAGCTCGAGGAAATAAAGAAAGTAGCAAACTGTGTATGTGTTGACTCTGTCCTCTCTCCTCATACAGTGCCCCACCGACTCTGTCCTCTCTCCTCATACAGTGCCCCACCCTTCCATCAGCTCAGGTAACCTTCCTGCTCACCCAGTGATGCTCTTGTCTCCTTGCCCAGTGATGCTCTTGTCAGCTCAGCTGCAGTTCTGTGCTCACCTGTGTCTCCTTCACAGTGATCTTTTGCATTTTTTGTTTTACCCCTCTTGGTCATCTTCACACCATTTCTATGTGCTCCCGGAAGTGTCTCAGTCCCCTTCAGCTCTTTCCTTGCACTGGACCATATGCAGGCTCCTGCCCAAGGCTGAGGTCTCCTGTTTGGCCGTTTCCACATTTTGACTCTTAGGACCAATTCTGTCACTCCAGGTCTGGCAATTTTGTGAAAGATGTATAAGTCCCCACTCCCTTTGCATGTTGTAGGTTTCCCATTGTGAACAAGGATCTGCCGCTTTGGTTTTCAAACCGTGCTTCATGGAGTCTTTAGGGGCAGTAGATGTGCCTCAGGATAGGTGAAGGGAGCCCTCTGCAGGACCAGCCCCAGGCCCGCACACCTACATCTACCAGAGCAATTCTGCTTTAAAAACAATTTTTTTTAATATGTTAGATCTTCCAGTAATGTTTTGATTGAAATTTAGGTAACACTGTTAAAAATATAATATCCTTGCTCTAGGAGGAAAGGTGAGTCCTTTACAATATTAAGATCAAGATGCTAGAGAAAACTATAAGATCTTGTTAGGTACTACAGAATAAAGTACCACGTGTGTACGTAGTTAGAGGGCTTTGAGGTTTCTTTTTCACGAACGTAGTTAGACTTATAAAGCATTTGGAAATTAGGAGAAGTGAGCGATATTTTTAGATTTTTACAAACTCAACGTTGTTTATAAATGTAGTAGTGAAGTACATAATAACCTTCAGTCTAAGTATTCAACATTTTGGTAAATGTCATAGATCTCATCTGGATGGGAGGGAATAACACAAAATAAACAATCTCCTTTGCTTGGCATTAAATTAAATGAAAATGAAATCCAGGGTTAAATGCAACCAACACACATACAGGATTCACACAAAAATCAGGTTGCATTTTGTCTGAAAAGGTGGTTACTTTTAATCACCAAAAACATATTTGTAATAGGTCTAGACCAGATCTCTTAGGATTTGAGTAATTATTTAGCTTTTTGTGTTTTTACACTTTTATTTACTACCAGCTCATTCTTTAATAATGATAAATCTCTTTCTCCTCACTTACACAGTTTTATGATTGAATCTTTACAAACACATGTACCACATGTGTTACCAAGCAAAATGATTTGTGCCCAATCTCCACAATATTTCTACACATCTCTACTTTTGAATGGCTAACAATAAACAGCACTATTTGTGTTTTTTATTTATTTAAATCTGGATACCCTAATTGCAAATATGTTTTTAAATTCTTTGAATGCATATAATGTATAAAAGTACATTTACACAGATGTTAGAGTGTATCTATATATTTCCCGGGGTAGGGAAAATTGTTCAAGGGAATTGGGTCACAGACCCTGAGGCTGAGTGGGCAGTCTGGGGAAAGTCCTGGCTTTATTATTAACTAGGAGACTTGAAATCCAACAATGGAAAGATTTCCAGTCTTAATAATAAAAAAAAAGTGGGGCACAGAGGGAACAAAAATCAGTTCCCTCAATTCAGAATGTCTCATCTGCTGTGCCTCAAGTTTCAGAAGGGCAGAGATGTTAATTCCATTAGGGTTCTGGATGTTGGGGTGACTGAAATCCCCAGCAAGTCTCCTCTTCCATGAATAGTCTCCACTTATTCTTGGGACAGTACATATAAAGTTTCTGTATGTGCCAGGACATGAAAAAGTTTGGAAGTGGGGGTCTGGGAAACTGCTCTAAACCTCCAGACTAAGGCAATTCCTACCTCACTTCTTTCATTCAATTCAATCAATCATTCTTTATTAAACATATGCCAAGCATTTTGCTGACACACTCATCTCTACAGTAGAGATTGACAGAGGCAAGCACAAGCAGACATTACCTTGAAATCTGGGAGTGTTCTTCAGAGATAATTATAAAGAGAACTGCAGTTAATCTTCTAGAGAGTTTGAACATTTTTGCAAAAGAGCTAGTGTTCTAACTTTGATTTGTAGGGTACGGGAGGAGTTTGCTAGGCAGAATGTCTGGGCAGGGGATCTGGGTCAGCCAGAGCAAAGGGGACAAACTGGAGCAGACGTGTATGGATTCTGGTGTGTGTGATGGGGAGGGATGATGAGAAGATAAATTTGAGGTCTGGTTGCAGAGTAACTTGTATAGCCCAGTAAAATACATGGATTTTACCTTGTTCCTAACAGAGGGCCACTAGTGAATTTCAAAAGTGGAACTGCTGATATGGTTGAACTTTTTTGAAAGATAAAATATGCTATACAGTGCTTGGACTGAGTATGGAGATACTGGTTGCAAAATTGTTTATTTAACCCAATTTTTACTCTCCTCTTTTGTGCCAGGCCTAGTTCAAGCAGTGAACACAAGAGACACAACCCCTGCCTTCAGAGAGCCTAGCCTCTGGCGAGAAGGCAGACTCACACAAGGTAAGTAAGTGCACTGTAGCACTGTAGTATACTGGATGGATGGTGGTAAGTGCTCAGTAGATAAAGAAAGGAAGGGAGGCAGATGGGAGGTGTTTAAGGAGGTTGTGATTTTAGCTTGGGTTGCCAGGTAAGGCCCTCCTGAGAAGGTGACATTTACGGAAAGACCTAGAGAAGGTGAGACAGTGAGCCATGTGGGCATCTGTGGGGGGAGCATGCAAGATGAGAAACAGCGGATGCACACATCTTGAGGCAGGAGCATGCCCTGTAGACTTCAGGTCCCACAGGAAACCACGGGTGTGGCTCAGAATGTGTGACACAGGGCTTTGTAGGTAACTGAAAGGACTTTGACAGTTACTCTAGGGAACAGGGAGCTACTGAGACATCAGGTAGAGCATTCTTTTTTTTTTAAATGAATTACAGTTGATTTACAATGTTATGTTAGTTTCTGGTGTATAGCAAAGTGATTCAGATATATATATATATATATATATATATATATATATATATATATATATATATATATTCTTTTCCATTATAGTTTATCACAGGATATATTGAATATAGTTTCCTGTGTTATACAGTAGGTTCTTGTTGTTGATCCATTCTATATGTAATAGTTTGCATCTGCTAATCCCAAACTCCCAATCCATCCTTCTCCCTCATTCCTCCTCTCCCTTGGCAATCACAAGTCTGTCCTCTATGTCTGTGAGTCTGTTCCTGTTTCATAGGTAAGTTCATTTGTGTCATATTTTAGATTCCACATATGATATCATATGGTATTTATCTTTCTCCTGACTTACTTCACTTAGTACAAAAATCTCGAGGTCCATCCATGTTACTGCAAATGGCATTATTTCATTCTTTCTGTGGCTGAGTAATATTCCATTGTATGTATGTACCATATCTTCTTTATCCATTCATCTGTCAATAAATATTTAGGTTGTTCCCATGTCTTGGCTATTGTAAATAATGCTGCTGTGAATATCAGGGGCATGTAGTTTTCGAATTATAGTTTTGTCTGAGTATATGTCCAGGAGTGGGATTGCTGGATCATATGACAACTCTATTTTTAGCTTTTTGAGGAGCCCCCATACTGTTCTCCATAGTGGCTGCACCAAGTTACATTCTCACCAACAGTGTTGGAGGGACGTAGAACATTTTAAAGACAAATCTGAATGAGAGGAAAGGAGTCTGAGCTAAGACATTGGAAAGAGGGCACTGGGGGAGGAAGAGATGTGTGAGGAGTTTCTGAAGAATGGCTGAGCTTTCCAGACACACGAGAAAGTGAACATAATAAATGCAGGAGGTTGACTAAAGCTGAGTGCCCACTGCTAGGAGGAAATGACAGATAATACCTGGTCTGGCTCTAGGCTGTAACTATGTGAAATGTCCCTATCCCTGTAGGTCATGAGGCCAGTCAGATGCCTATGGTTAAATGACATATAGGATGAAACTCTAACTGAGGTTTACTAAGTACCCTCTGTATACCATAATATGAAGCCTAATTATGCATGAAGGCCAACAGCAATTTTAGTTTATTTATTTTTCATTTTTATTTTTCATTTTTTATTAAAGTATAATTGGTTTACAATGTTGTGTTAGTTTCAGTTGTACAACACAGTGATTCAATTATATATATATATATTCTTTTTCAGATTCTTTTCCCTTATAGGTTATTACAAAATATTGAGTATAATTCCCTGTGCTATACAGTAGGTCCTTGGGCCAACTGCAATTTTAAAGCAACGTATTGCATTTAAGCAACTATTGAGACAACTGATACAAATTTTGTTATCCTTATTAAAGAATTTACACATTTCTTTGAAAGTCATGACCCAACTCCGTCTGCATCCTTTTGGATTTGATTATTAGAGAACAATAAGAATAAAGTCATAAAATAACTCTCTTTAAAAAAAATTCTTATAAGTAATTTTTTCTATTCAGGTTTTTCAGTGAATTCTATGGCCTTCCATCCAGATAATAACTATAGCTGAATCTGTCTTACACAGGTGAGCAGAGGGCCACTTAAGAGGTTGGATTCAGTGACAATACATACTGCTCACATATGTGTCAAATATATGTTGTGTATGTTGCATTTCTCTTAGTTACACACCGTATTGGTTCTCTACTGCTGCTGTAACAAGTAACCACAACATGGTGGCTTAAAATAGTTTATCATACTATTTACTATAGATCACTTTACAGGTTAGAAAGGCAGCTTATCATAGTAGAGAAGTGTGTAATTTAGGATCAGAAATAACTCATTTCTAATTCCAACTCTACTATTTAATAACCACTTGATCTTGGGCAGTTCTGATTTCCTTTAGCCACAGACTTCCACTCTTTAAAATGGAGACAATACCTTGCAGAGTTGTTGAATACAGGGAAAGATAATTACAGAAGCATCTATTAATTAAGCACCTAATATGCCACTGTACTGGTCTCTGGCGTTGCAGTAGTAAATAATAGAGACCTGTCCTCATCCTTAAGGAAAGCATGGCCGAGGAAGGAGGTAGACACTGAAAGAAGCTAAAACATGGACCAGTGATGGGTGCTGGGATGGGGGACAGATGCAATCATGTTAAGGTAGATTGTGTGACATCCATAAAAAAAACAGTCTTAGAGAACTGGGGACGGCTTCAGAGAGAGGTGATCTCCAAACTCTAAGACCTGGAACATGAGAAGCAGTTAGCAAGTTGGAAAACGATAGTAAAAGTCTTCTAAACAGAAAGGTTCAGGACACTTTTTTTCAAAAAAAAGAAAAAGAAAATCCTTGAGAAAGTAAAATTATAATTTCTCTATGGATATATCATGGAGTTAAATGACATCAAAGAGAAGTCTCAAAAGTCAGCGGATCAAGACCAAAACAGGCCAGATAAGCCACTTTTGAGGTTTATCCTCAGAACCATGGAAAGGACTAACATTGCAAAGCCCATGGAATGACACTGCCAGATCTGTGCCATAGAAAGATCCTTGAATGCACCCACGGATTGAGGGAGCCAAGCCTGCAGCAGGAAGGCCATGACAGACTGTGCCCTGGTAGACACAGTGCCTTGAATGTGGGAACTGGTGATTCTGGAAGAGTAGTAAGATTCTGTTGATGTCAAGGAAGTAGAATGGACAGTACTTGAGGGATACAAGGAACCAGGGATAAGGAGTAGTTAAGACGAGGTCAGGTTTCTCTCTTGGACCAATGTTGGCAAGAGACTCATATAGGAGACAAAGAACACAGACAGATTGGAGTGTGTGTGTGGAAAGGAAGAAGTGATGGGGAAACATCCATTTTGGATGTCTGAGATGGAGATGTTGCTTAAAGTAACTGGACATGAGCAGAGAGTCTATAAAAAATAATGTTACCAGTTTTGGTAGAAAGGTTGTGGATTGCATTGTCAAGCCTGTATGTGTAGACTGGGGCAAGGGAAGGGAAGTACCAGGTAACTATTCACCAGAAGGGCTGACGTGTGGACAATGGCCTGGGGGAGGCCGGGGCAGAGAAAAGATGGCTATGGCATTTCACTGTGAAAGCACCCCATGTGAACGTAACTACAGACATCAAAGAGAGTCTGATGTCTTTTACATAGTTTGCAACCTCAACAGTCTTTGAGAAACACTGAAAAAATAAAACCCTCCTTGTGTGAGGTTCCTGGGTACCAGAGATGTGAAAAAAAGACAAGTTGGAGTGGTTACTCCCAATATAAAATACAGCATAGTCACACAACCTCAAGTAAGACGCTATCCTTTTGTCTCTCTAGGCTTCTTCATTTTATTTAAACACACACAACTTGAGACACTAGTTGTGAGTGGACTTGGACTCCTCCGGGCTTCTTGCTCCTTTCCCTTCCAACAAGAGGCCGTGCCCTGGTTAGGCTGACACGGCTGCAGGACGCGGGGAGGCTGAGCAGAGAGGGTCACTGGAGATCTTGTCTGTGCAGCATCGAATGAAGAGCATCCGGAGTGAACCTGAGCAACTTAGATTGCAATGGGATGATGGATTGCCCTGCACTTGACTGTTATGACAGCTGTAAAACTCAGATCAGCTCCTAAATGGTCAATTACCGGAGGGGCACATAAACAGAGGCAGGCAGGGAGCTGAGAATTCAATTTCCTTGAGCTCTGCTGCCTGCTTTTCATTAGGTCCACTCTAATTTATTTGGGGCCCTGGGCTTGAGCGCTTGGTTCTTGCTGATTTTCATGCCTAAAGAGCATTTTCCTAGTTTCCATCTCACCTTCCTTCATCAGCTCCTAATGGCTCTGCTCTGACTGTGCACAGCCTGGGTTGCTGAGGTGAGCCTGCGGGCTACTGAGTGTATTCAGTTTGGTTAATTCCCATAAATGTATTTTAAGTAATTATCCAAGCAAGAAACGCCAGCACCTCCACGGGAACTGACCACCAGCACATGAAAATCAGCAGCTCACTGTTAGCAAAGCCTTGGCTACTGTCTTACAAAATCAGTAAGTAAAAAAATCACCACAGAAAATGACCTCTTATCTTTGCTGTTGAAAAAGCAAGGACTGTTGCTTCCACCGCCCTCTGGGCTTTTTTGCTACAAAGAGCATGTCAAGAGTGTCTAATCCATATTATTATACCAGAAGAGATTACTATGAAGCAACTGAGCTGACCAGGGTTTCCAGAAAGAATGCTCAGTTATAGCCCAGAATGGAACAAATGGGTTAGAGCTACCACTGATCCCACGCCTAACTAACTGGCTATGTCAAGGCCAGATGTATTTGTAACAGTAAGAATAACATGAGAGCTAAAATGTTACTGCCTAATTCTTATGGACTATTCTTAAATAAACCCTATTAATTTTTTAAAAAAATTCTATTCAATTTTTAAATGTTATTTTCCATTTACAATTACTACAAAATATTGGCTATATTCCCCATGTTGCACAATACATCCTTGAGCTTATCTTACACCCAATAGTTTGTACCTTGCTCTCCCCTCCCCCTCCCCACCTTTCCCCATTGGTAACCACTAGTTTGTTCTCTATATCTGTGTCTGCTTCTTTTTTGTATATTCACTAGTTTGTTGCATTTTTTAAAGTCCACATATAAGTGATATAATTTAGTATTTGTCTTTCTCTGTCTGACTTATTTCATTTAGCATAATACTCTCCAAGGCCATCCATGTTGCTGCAAATGGCAGAATTTCATTCTTTTCTATGGCTGAGTAGTATTCCATTATGTATATGTACCACATCTTCTTTATCCATTCATCTGTCGATAGACACTTAGCTTTCTGCCATGTCCTGGTTATTGTAAATAGTGCTGCTATGAACATTGGGGTGCATGTATCTTTTCGAATTACTGTTTTTGTTTTTTTCGGATATATACCCAGCAGTATTTTCAAACCGAAGTTTAGAAAGATAAAATAAAAATAAATTATCCAAGGTCATCTGTCAGAGCCAGCTTTTGGAAGCAGGTCTTCTAAGTGCAGTGTCAGCACACTCAAGATAGTTCTTGACCTTTGAGTAGAAAGAAGCATTAAGCAGAGCCTACCTTGGCTCCTGCAGTTTTTCCATTGTTCATTCTTGCCCCTCCTACTATTAAATCATTATGTGGCCTGTATTCTTGGGACAGTGAGCATAGAGGAGAAAAGGTTAATTTTGCGATCAGCCATACTTGATTTCACATCTCTCTCTTGACACTTATCCTGTCCTTGGTTTCTCCATCAACAAAATGGATAAGATCACCTGTTAAAAAAGGTTCATAAGGGGTGTAGCATATTGTTGACCCCTGCTTCCCAAGCAAAGGGGAGTATTTATGTCTGCATCTGCATTCTGTGTTGTCTGCAGATGTAGAAATTATGGAACCTGTGTGATGCTACCATGAGTTGTTATTATATTATTCTTTCTATGTTTAAGTGTGCTTAAATATTTTTCATTAAAAAAAAAAAACACACACATCACCTGAGGTCCAATGGTTGAAGGAATTTGCCACAATTAGTCTAGTTTAGACCACACTCATAGTGGTGTTCAAAGTATTTTCAAACAGGTAATGGGGTAATGTAAAGAGGGAAACAATTTGGTGAGATAAGAGTTTTCAAATTGAATGTTTCAGAAATAAAATGATTTAATTTCTAATAGAAATATTCAAAGATAGAATGGTCTGTCGGAAGAATAAAACAATGAGCTTCTTGTCATCACCTCAATGGATTTTACACTGTTAACTGATGTCGAATAATTTTGTAAAAACATATTGTATTTTGAAGAGGAGGAGGGAAAGTGTGCATGTTTTAAGTTTTTTTTTTCTTTTTATGAAAAATTATTAAGCTGGCTTACACATAGAAAGACTAATACAATAAATGTCCTGCTATACAGAAGAAACTAACACAACATTTTAAATCAACTATAGTCTAATAAAAATTTAAAAATCACTCAGGTGGGATTTCCCTGGTGGTCCACTGGTAAAGAATACTCCTTAAAATGCAGGGGATGTGGGTTCAATCCCTGGTCAGGGAATTAAGATCCCACATGCCGTGCGGCATCTAAGCCCATGAGCCACAACCACTGAGCTCGCACGCCTCGACTAGAGAGCCTGCGTGCCACAAGCTACAGAGCCCACGCGCTCTGGAACCCATGCACCACAACTACAAAGCCCGTGCACCCCGGATCCTGTGTGCCACAACTAAAGAAGAGAAAACCTCCACGCCTCAACTAGAGAGAAGACCACGTGCTGCAACGAAGAGCCCACATGCCTCAACGAAGATCCCGCATGCTGCCACTAAGACCAGATGCAGCCGAAGATAAATAAAATAAATAAATAATAAATAAATCTTTAAGAAAATCACCCAGGTTCCACAATTTTTAACATTTTATCAAAGAACTGTCACTAGAGTCAAATATCTTCTTGGCTTCACTTTTCTGAATTCAATCCTATTGGTCTGTGTCTGTGAAAAAGTTTGGTATCTAATCCAAGCATGCCCTGATGGGAGAGGAAACTTCCTCCCTTCCAGATATTCTACACTTATATCAATGAGCAAAAATAAAATAACTCTTTCTTTAAAGATGTCTCACTTATAAATTATACTGTGATTTACTCTAAAAAAACCTATTCAAATACCTAGATACATTTTTTTCCCTAAATGTATTACTGCTGCTAAACCATTCGTTTCTACTCCATCACTTTTTTTTCTGATGGATGATAGAGTTAGATGCATGCCTTCAGATTTAGGACATGATGCCTAATCCAAAAGCCTGGTTTTATACATAAGGAATCTTGCTTCCAGTGAGATAAAGCAAATTCCTTAACATGAACCAGTGGCAAAAGGAGGCTAGAATGTGGAAATTCTGATTCCCGATCCAGCAGGCTTGTCCATTAATTCAGACTGAGTTATCAGGTTTAAAATATATACATATATATATATATATATATATTTATATTTATATATATATATATATATATATATGTAAATATATATATGATTACAAACCACACAGAAAAATTGAACCAAGTGGCAGAAGGTAAGAAATGTTCATGCTATGTATGTGCACAGAAATCTATGTGACTGTGATAGATTAAAGAGGGCTGCAAACTCTTTATTGCTATTTCTATTGAAAGAGAGATTATAGTCACCTCCCATTTGAATCTAGGCTGAATTGAGTGATGATGTTCTCTGTCTTTCTAATTTTTTTTTCTGGACTGTTCTATGAATTTTAACACATGTATATTGTGTAAGCACCACCATAATCAGGAAACAGACTGTTCCATCAGTCAATTCTGACACTATCTATGTGGAGATAACATCAGATTCCACAGGTTAAGGGCTCAGTCCCACAAGACAGCTCTCCACTTCAGATGCCTTTGACAAGTCCAAGTTGTTACCTGTGTTTCTCACCAACTGCCTATGAATCAGAGGTTCCCATGACCCCCTCCATAGGTTTGATTAATTTGTTAGAGTGGATCCCAGAATGCAGGAAACCCATTTACTCACTAGTTTATGAGTTTATTACAAAGTTTATTAAAGGATAACGAATCGACAGCCAGACAAAAAGATGCATAGGGTGAGCTCTTGAAGATAGGAGCTTCTGTCCCCATGGAGTTTGAGGACCAGCATGGTAAGATGTGGAAGTGTTCTGGTTCACTAACCTAGAAGCATTCTGAATCTTGTCCTTTTAGAGTTTTATGGAGGCCTCATTATACAGGCATGATTGATTAAATCATTGGCCATTGGTGATTGATTCAACCTCCAGCCCCTCTCTTCAACACAAAATCAGGGGTGGGGATTGAAAGTTCCAACACTCTATTTTTGGTTGTTCTCATGGCAACCAACTCCCATCCTTAGATGTTTTCCAAAAGTAATCTCATTAATATAAACCTAGTTGTAATGGAAAGGGACTGGAAAGTTAGTTATGAATAACCAGATACTCATTTCACCTTAATGGCTCTGAAACATTTTTTTCAGAACAAGAAGACTAGAGTCCAAATATTATAACAAAAGATACTCCTATTTCTCTTACCACTAAGGAAATTCTAAGAGTTTTGGGAGTTGTGAGACAGAACCATGGACAAAGACCATATATACATGACAAACATATTTTGGTCATCTGAATGACCAAATATATATTTTTTATAAATCACACTATTGCACCTTTCCTAAATCATGACATTCAGTGATATGTTCTACATTACTACAGTTCCTTTCAGGAAGATCATATAAATGGAATCATATAGTGTGTAACCTTCTGAGACAGGTTTATTTCACTCAGTACAATGCCTTTGAGATTCATCCAAGTTGTTGTACATGGCAACAGTTTATTCCTTTTCCAACTGAGTAGTATTACAGTGTATGGGGGTAGCACATTTTGTTTATCCACCTAGCAATCAAAAGATACTTGGTTTGCTTGTGGTTTATGGTGATTTGAACAAAATTTCTACAAATTATGTATGTAGGTTTTTGTGTTTACATTTCTCTAGGTTAAGGTTTGAGAAACTACAGCCTTCAGGCAAAACCCAGCCCACTGTCTGTTTGTTTGTTTAGTTTAATAAATTTCATTGGAATACAGCGATACCATTTAAGTGCTGTCTATGGCTTCTATCACACTATAAAGACAGAGTTGAGTAGTTGCCACAGAACACTGTATGGCCCTTAAACCCTAAAATTTTTACTATCTAGTTCTGAACAGAATAAGTTTGCAAACTCCTGATCTAGGAAAAATATCCAGTGTGATATTTCTGTGTCATATGGTAATTGTATATTTACTTTTAAAGAAAATATCACATTAAAGTTTTGCTGAGATACCTCTGCATGTACTTAATAAAATGGTTAAAAATTTTAAAAATACTGTCAATACCAAATGCTTATGAGGATGCAAAGTAAATGCAATTCTCATGCGTTGCTAATGAGAATTCAAAACGGTATGACCACATCAAAAAATATATATATAACTGAATTGCTTTTGTATAAGATGTTGATGAAAGAAATCAGACATATAAAAATAGAGAGACATATGTTCATTAATTGGAAGACTCAATATAATAAAGTTATCAATTCTCTCCAAATTGAACTATAGAATTTAATAGAATTTATGTCAAAATCCTAGCAGGATATTTTTGTGTGTATATTTATAGACAGGCTAATTTTAAAATTTACATGGAAAGTAAAGGGAACTAGATAACTAAAACAATTTTGAGAGAGAAGAATAACGTCTTGAGAAATCTTACTGTTCAGTTTTACAATTTACTATAAAGCTAAGGTAATCAAGACAGTACAGTATTATTGAAGGAATAGACACTTAGATCAATGGAAGGAAATAGAATGTCCAAAAAGAGACCAAAAAAAATATGACCAATTGATTTGTGACAAAGATGCAAAGGAATTCAATGGAGAAATGATAATATTTTCAACAAATGGTTTTGGAATAAATGAACATCTGTTTTTAGTTTTCTGTTTTTTGGAAATGAAGTATTTTATTTCTGGAGCAATTATAGATGATACTGTATTTTAAATTTTGGTTTCTGATTGTTTCTAACCTATCAAAATATTATCTTTTTAAATTATTTTTTTAGTTGCCCTTATATCCTGTAACCTTCCTAAACTCCCTAAACTCAATTAATAGTTTAGGAGGTTTTTGTTTTTGTTTTTGGAGGGTTGGGCCTTTTTGTGTATATAATCATGTTGTCTGTGAATACAGGCAAGTTTATATCTTCCTTTATAATCTGTATGAAATTCATTTTTCTTATGGTATTGCACTGATAAAGATTTCCAGTACAGTGTTAAATGGGAGTATTCAGAGGGACTCTTCTTGGCTGTTCTGTCACTATGATGTCAGCTGTAGGTATTTTGCTGACACCTTTATCGGTTTGAGAAAGTGACCTCCTATTTCTAGACTTATTATGTAATAATGCCATATTATGATGTCTATGTAACATGTACTTATTAACATGTCTATATAATAATGTTAAAACTTATTTGAAGAAACTATACTGTCTTACGGAAGCAAATTATCAAGATATGAATAAGTGGTATTTATGTTATTGGATGGGAAGAATTATTATCAAAATATAAATTATCTCACAATTGAAATATGCATTTAATGCAATTCAAATTAGAATTTATATTTTAGTTGTTATTAATTGGACAAAATTATTTTAAAGTTTATAGAGAGAAATTTATGCTATAGCACTGTCAAGAAAAGTTTGAACATATACTGAAGGGGAAGTTGTCTTCATCAATGACATACATATTATAATGCTACTATAATAAAATTAATAAAGTATTAGTATAAAATTGACAATGGAATCAAGTGGTATCAATTGAATTGTTTCCTCTCCAAATTCATATATAGAAACCCTAATAACTGTACCTAAAAATGTAACCTTTCTTGGAAGTAGGGCCTTTAAAGAGGTAATTAAGTTAAAACGAGCCCTTTAGGGTGGGCCCTAATTTAGTATGACTGGTGTTATAAGAAGAGGAAATTTGGACCCCAAAAATAAGCATAATGGATCTCATGGATGCTGGTAACAGAGAAAAGACCATGTGAGATTACAGCAAGAAAGTGGCCATTGGTGGACCAAGGAGAAGATGCCTCTGAAGAAGCCAAATTTGCCAACAAACTTCATCTCCAACTTCTAGTTCCAGAATTGTGAGAAAATAAATTTCTGTCATGTAAACCACCTTTTAGTTCACAGAGTTCCTGGGAGAGGAATCATTCTGCAGGAGCTGATCCTCACTACACCCAAACTGAAGGATTATGTTTGCAGCTTTAAGCCACTTAGTTTTAGGGTGACTTGTTACAAAAGGGTACTGGGGTACAATGTGTACTGCAAAACTAAAATTTTCATATCAAGAAAGTTCAAAAAACTTTTTGAGAAAATGATGAAGAAAAAACAACCAATTCAATAGAAAATTAGGCAAAGTCTATAAATAGGCAAATCGAGCAAATTCAAATAACCAGCACACTAATAAGAAACATTCAGATTCAGGAGTCAGGGAAATGCAGACTAAAGTAAAAGTGAGCTATCACTTTAATTCATCACACTGGTGAAACTGAGAAGACCTATAATACCTATCATTGATACATATGTATATATTGTTGCAACCCTTTAGGAAAATGGTTTAGAAAAAAATATCTATTACTATTAAAATAACATGAATTTTTGGAACAAATCCATTTGTAGAGATCTCTCTCATAGAAATAAATGCACTGCAGTATTTGGATATAGCGACATATAGCAATATTTATTATAGCATTATTTGTAGTGTCAAATTACTGGAAATAAAGTCAATGACCATTAAGTAGTTCGATAAATTACGGTTATCTATACCAACACATATTATGCAACTCCTATACTATGTAACCAGTTTGCTGAAGGAATTTTTATGATGTATTACTGAGTAATAAATGTAATATAGAGAGCAGTAATTTACGTTGATAATTATATTTTGTAAACAAATACTGGCTCAAATAGCAAAAATAGCCCTTGTATATACGTTTCTATAGACATCTATATATGTTGTATATATAGTTATAAGAGTATGGACAAAAGTTTAGATTGTTAACATATATTACCTGAGGGTGAGTATGGGGAACATTGCAGGTGTATGCAGAGGGGGAGAATGTAATGGAAGCAAAAGGAGAAACTACTCGACTTAAAACAGAGTAATACCCATTATGTGTAAGTGATACATGCTTAAATGAAAAGTGCAAGATGGAAAACAATGTGTAAAACATGATTCTATTTTTGTAAAACTCATATTTGTATTTAAATGTGGCTTTATACAGCTGTACAACAAAGAAAAAAAAATTGTGATTGAATTCACTCCTGGTTGTTTGTTGATTACCTTGAGGACAAAAGGTAGAATGGATAAGTATGAGTAGCTTTACTCAAATATTTTATGTATACATAATTTTTATTGTGACATTTCACTGCTTAAAATAAACACATATTACTTTAGTAACTTTAAGCACAATTAGAGGAATTTGGGGATTTTATTTTGTCAGCTTTTAAAACTAACTAAAGTCCTTACTTGACCCAGGTTCCCTTAGATTTTACCTAATTTCCTTTTACTGTGCAAGGGTCTAATCCAGGATACCACATTACGTTTAATTTTCATGTTTCCTCAAGCTCTTCTTGGCTCTGACAGTTTCTCATACTTTCCTTCGGTTTTTGATGAGCTTGGTAATTTTGAGGAATACTGGTCAAATATGTTGTAGATTGACTCTCAATTTGGGTCTCGTACACTGTCCCTCAATTCATCTAAGTTTTGATGATTTTTCTCATGGTTAGAATGGGGTTATGGGCTTTTGGAGGAAGACTACAGAGTTAGAGTGCCACTCCCATTAGATCATATTAAAAATACACACTGATTAACATGACTTGTCACTGTTTATGTTGGCCGTGTTCAGCTGGCTGAGTAGTTTTTGTCAGGTTTCTCCACTGGAAAGTTACTCTTCCCCTTTCCTTTCTGTACTCTTTGGAAAGAAGTTACTTTCTGCAGCCCACACTTAAGGGGTGAAGTGTTACATTTCACCTTCCTGAAGGGGCAGTACCTATATAAATTATCTGGAATTCTTTTGTCTAGGAAATCTGTCTATTCTCCTTCTTTACTTAACTATTCATTTATTTACATCGGTATAGACATATGAATATTTATTTTATACTTTGTTTTAAAAGGCAGTGTATGTTATTTATTTGGTTGCTCAAATTGTTCCTGCTCTGGTTTTATAGGATCTTTCAAGTGGCTGCTGTGTCCTTTTGACATACCCCCATTGGTTTGTTTTTTTTTGAGCACTTTACTTTTTAGCACTACAAGGTTCTCTATACTCATTTGGTATATTTTTTCCCCAGGTCTTAGAATCAGCCATTTCGCCAAAGAAGCCCTGGTTTCTTCTACTGGAGAATGGTATTGGAAACCAAATCTGGATGATCTTTTTAAAGTAGAATGGAGGCATTAAATATTTGTAAGTAGGGGAATACACTCATACACACACACAATATTTTAGACTTTAGTAGAAAGGTGAGATTCTAGAGTGGAGAGTCTGCAATGTGGAAGTTAATTATAGTGGAATAGGTAAATTTTCAGCAGTATATAGTAAAAACCTGAGCAACAGTGGTTGCTCTGGAGTTACAAACCTGTTTGTTTGTTTTTTAGAATAGTTTGTGACCTAAGGACAGAAACTATGTCTCATTTATTACTCTCTCCCCAAATCCTAGCACAGTGGAAGAAAAGAAAGAAAAAAAGAGAGTGAGGGAAGAAAGGGGAGAGAAAAAATTTAAATGAGGGGGAAAAAAGGAAGGGAAAGGGAGAGTGAGAGGAAGAAAAAAAGAAATTGAGGGAGGAAGAGAAAAAAGCCTTCTAAAATAGGAATATACAATGTTTTTGAGTATTTGATATACTGAAATCAGTTTATTTTTTCAGTGAAAATTATGCTGTAATAATTACAGCAAATACATTTTGCTTTACAATTTGCAAAATTATTTAATACAATTATCACAGTTTATATTATGATGACAAATAATATAATAAACAATTTATCAGGTCAGGGTGTGCCAGAGAAAAGATGAAGATTTCATTGGGGATAGTTGTCATCTTAGTGATAAAACACATATTTCCAGAAATCTAAATAATAATCTTTGTCATTTGATATAAAAAAAACTTTGATTTATCAACTTTTCCCAAAAATATGACAAAGAAGTATATAATATTGTATTTACATTTATAATTTTATTTAGAATTGTAATTATTCATTTATTTATTAAGGACTCAGGGGAATGAAAACTAAATGTAAGAAAAGGAAGAACTTTAGGTATTTTTAAGTTAACATTAAGAATTTCTGTTAGAATTCAGTAAACCCCAAATCACCTTACCTAAGCCTACTCTACCAGCCCCCAATGATGCAACTTACTGAGACTAATATTTTTGCTAAATTGTTGTAGATAATACAGGAGTGTCTGGTGACATGAATTTACATATGGATAAAATGTGACCAGTCTGCTTAATTTCCCTGAGGATGCAAACTTGGTAGAACAGCAAGAGTAAAAAGTCACTTTTTATTCAAAAAGCAGTACCAAATTCTTCGAGCAAACACACACATTTAGAAGGTTCACTGTACTGTAAAATTAATTTTCTCTTTTTTATAGCTATCTATTTAATAACATATCCTCTGATATATTGAGTCTTTCATATTGATCTGGATGGTTTGAAATATAGAACCTCCCCTTTTCCACCTCCACATACATGCAAATAGGTTATTGTTAGAAGTTATACCTTAGAAGTCCTTTGTATTTAAGTTTCTATCTCTTTATTATGTTTAAATTATGAAGTACCCACAATATTCCATGTACTTGGACTAGGTATTTTACATATTAACAAAATAAACACTGCATAATTTGTAATTTTTCCTATTTGTAAAGCTAAGTGATATCACTGTGATTCTAATTCCTGGCTTTCTAAACTAAAGCATAACCCTTCAATTTTATGTAGCTTCCTTATGCCCCCAAGTTCTTGGAAGTTAAATGAAGTCATCCATAGCCTTAAACTATGTGAAGACAATAATGACAATTGATATTCTTGTTGTCATGTGATGGTCTTCTTAGAGTCCTTTCTCTCCCGAACATGCTTCCCTTCCTGGCCAAATGTGATGCCTGAAATTCCACTACTGAAATCAGGCTTTTCATCAGAATACATATGGAGTGCTCTTAAATATGCATGCATTCTCTGGAAAAGGCACACAACATTTTTTTTTTTTCTTTTTTTTCCTTAGCAGGAAAAGAACCAGTGTATATGAGATATGTGCAATATGTTATTTCCTGATCTATGCTGGTTCACTAGTCTTACCAATATACCAATATACTTTATTATATATTACTACTATTTTACAAAAAAAAAAAACAAACCAAAAAACCTAAGGTTCACAGAAAAGTCTATAACTACTAAATTCACTCATTTTGTAGGTAAGAGAGTCAGAAGTCAATCCTTTGGTGGCCTCTTAAGATAATACTCAGCTATTTCAAAACTAGCCATGAGTAAAAACCTTTATAGTCTCCTTATCATACATGATAGACTTCAAATTTCCTAGTATACTTCCTTAATTTTTTAATCCTTTCCTTCCTACTTCTCCAGCATCATTCTTCACCATCTCTCTTTCTCTACACCATTTTAACCTTAACTTCACAGCAATTCCAAATACAGTAATGTGGCAGTCAGATTGCATTTCAGTTAATAAAAAATAACAATTAAATCCTTCCTTCAGAATGTAGAAAATAATGTCATGAAAACTTGGATCTTCAAGAAGAAATAAAGAAGGTGGCATCATAAAGATGGTGACATAGGTCATTCAGTCTCCCTCACAAGAAGACCAGCTAGTAACTATCCATAAACAAGACACCATTGTGAAAATTCCAGAACACAAGGGTGAAGCTGAAACAACCCTTTGGACCACAGAGACCAAGAAGGACCACATTAGAAGTGTAAAAGGAGTGACTACATTGACTGGATTACCCCTTCCCCAGACTGGCACAGGGCTGCATGGAGAGGATTCCTCAAGGTCTCTGGTTTATCCAGGAGGAAAAAGAAACAGCAAGGTAAACATTCAGTTCCCCCAGCATTTGTGGGTCACTTCCCAGGAGCCCCAGCTTGGTCTTGTCTCACATGGATTGTCTGTGTGTATATCTGGGATGTTCTGCAAGTCTTGATGACTGGAGATCAGATTGTGCTGGAGAAGGGGGTGGAACTTTTACCAACCAGGGCTCAGATCTTAGCAGATTGAGTTTCTCCTCACACTGGTGCCCATGTTGAGCCCAGCCAGAGGCTTTTCCAATCTGCAGAGCCGAGTCAGTGGTCCTGGTTGGCCAGGAAGCATGGTGCATATTTCTGCCTGATTCAAGACCCCAAACAATGAAACTTGCCAGCCTTGGGGCCTGTTCTGCTGCCCTGCCCAAGCAGGGACACTTGTTCATAACCCCACCCACTGAATACTACCTCCAGCCCCACTCAGTCAGGAAACCTAACCCAAGCACCTGGGAAACTGGATAGCCCATCCTACCACCCTACTTATAGAAGCACTTGAGCAAAGAGCTCAAACAGCTTGCCTGCAGAGCTAAACTGATGACGCTGTGTGACCAGGGAACTCAATATGCATTTTTGCTTGGTTTGGATACACATACAGTGAACTGTGCCATCCATAGGACCAGTTTTGCATACCACTCAGGCATGAAAGTAAATTCACAGCCCCCACCTCCCACTACTGAATACTCTCCCGAGCCCTGCCTGATGAGGAAAACTAACCAGAGCACCAAGGAAGCTATGTAGCCCATCTTACAATCCTCCTTACAGTGGTACCCAAGAAGAGACGTCAGTCTGTGTCTCTATCTACAGAACCAAACCAGTGGTCCTGTCTGGCCAGGAAGCTTGGTGGACAGCATTGCCAGATTTGGATCCCTAGTAACCTAGCCATGACATCCATGGAGCCTTTTCTATGGCTTCACTCAGATAGGGAAACAAATTTTCAGCCACACCCATCTTCTGAGTACAGGACCCAGTCCTGCTTGACTAGGAAACCTGACCAAAGAATATAGGCAACTGCAGAGCCCATGCTACAGCTGCACTTTGGCAGAGCACCAAGTCAGCAGTCGTATCTAACTTTTCCCAGCAAGGAACAAACCCCCTCACCTTAATCTCAGAATTTAGGCAGTGACCTTGTGAAAATAGAGGTCTCACTGGTAAGCTCACTTGCCCAGGGATCCTACCAGCTACCACTACCTGCCCAAGGATCCTACCCTACCAGCTACCAGTACCCCAAGCTGAGCTGACAGATGGAGAATTGTCTTTGACATAGTGAACCTGTAAAGTCTGAAAGAGTAGAGAACTTACTAAATGCTCAGATACCAAAAAAGGAATCATGGATCACAAAGAATTAGATAAACATGACACCATCAAAGGAAACTAATAAAACTCCAATAATTGACCCTAAAGAAATGGAGATCTATAAACTCTCTGACAAATAATTTAGAATAAATCTCTTAAAGTTTAGTAATCTACAAGAACACACATACAGATAACTAAACAAAACTCTAAAAACAATGTATGAACAAAACAAGAAGTTCAAAAAAGAAATAGAAATCTTGACCAAAAAAAATAAAAAAGGCAGAAACCTACAACTAAGGAATACAGTTATTAAACTTAACAACAACAACAATTCAATAGAGAGCTTCTATAACTGACTTGACCAAACATACAAAGAATCAGTGAATTACGCCATTTGAAATTATTCAGTCAGAGGAGCAAAGGTAAAAAGAATAAAAATTAATGAAGAAATCCTATGACTTATGAAATCATTATGGAAATCTCAGACAGAGAAAAGAAAGAGAAAGTCACAGAAAGTATATTTAAAGCAATAGTGGCTGAAAACTTCCCAAACCTGAGGAGAAAAATGGACATCCAGATTCATAAGGCCCAAAGAACCTGAAATACATTGAACCCCAAAAGGGTTACACCAAGACAGTTTATAATTAGATTGTCAATAGTTAAAGACAAAGAGAGGAGGTTAAAAACAGCAAGAGAAAAGGGACATCACATACAAGGGAATACTACACAAAACTAAAAGCAGATTACTCAACAGAAACTTTGCAAGCCAGGAGAGAATGGAATGATACATTCAAAATATTGAAAGAAAAACTGTCAACCAAGAATACTATGCATTCATATATATATATATATATATATATATATATATATATATATATATATATATATACACACACACAATGGAATATTACTCAGCCATAAGAAAGAATGAAATGATGTCATTTGTAGCAACATGGATGGACCTAGAGATTATCATACTAAATGAAATAAATCAGAAAGAGCAAGACAAATACCATATGATATCACTTATATGTGGAATCTAAAGTATGACACAAATGAACTTATCTATGAAACAGAAACAGACTCACAGACATAGAGAACAGACTTGGTTGCCAAGAGGGAGGAGGGATTGGGGAGGGATGGATTGGGAGTTTGGGATTACCAGATGCAAACTATTATATATAGAATGGATAAAAAATGAGGTCCTATTGTGTAGCACAGGGAACTATATTCAATACCCTGTAATAACCCATAATGGAAACAAATACAAAAAAGAATATATGTGTGTATATATATATATATATATATATATATATATATATATATATATATATAAACTGAATCACTTGCACTTTTCTGTACACCAGAAACTAACACAACATTGTAAATCAACTATGCATTGGAAAGCTGTGCTTCAGAAATGAAAGTAAGAGAAAGACTTTCCTGAACAAAGAAAAGCTGAGGGAATTCACCACCAGTAGCCCTGCCTTATAAGAAATGCTAAAGGGATTTATTCAAGTAGAAACAAAAAGGTGCTAATTAAATTGTAAAACATATGGATGTACACATAAATCTCATTGGTAATGATAAATATATAGTCAACATCAGATTCTCTAATATTAAAATGGTGGTGCATACTTCACTTAAAAATCTAATTTATAAGTAAAAAATATGTATTAAAAGTAACCTAAACTACAGTAATTGGTTATTTTACACATAATATAAAAATATATAAATTGTAACATCAATAGCCTAAAATGTGGGGGTAGGGAGAAGTAAAAGTGTAAGGTTAAAATGTGTTATTGAAGTTAAGTTTCTATCATCTTAAAATGTGATCTTATAAAAAAATATTATTTTAAGTAAGCCTCACAATAATAAAAAAAGAAAAAACTGTAATAGTAACACAAGATTATGATAAAATAGTCAAAGCATATTGCTTCAAAAAGTCACATCACACAAAACAGCAAGATAAGAAGCAGGAAACAAAGGCTCTATGAAACAGTCAGAAATCAATGAACAAGATGGCAATAGTAAGTCGATAATTTCTTTAAGTGTAAATGGATTAAATTATCCAATCAAAGGATGTAGAATGGTTGAATAAATAAGAACAACAACAAAAACAAGAGCTAATGACATGCTGCCTAGGAGAGACCCACTTTAGCTTTAAAAGCTTATCTAGACTGAGAAAGAAAGGATGAAAAAAAATATTTAAAGCTAATAGTAAAAAAAAAAAAAAAAGAAAGCAAGGATAGCTACACTTATAATCAGATAAAATAGACTTTAAGCTATAAATGGTTAAAAGAGACAAAGAGGTCATTATATAATGATAAAGGGGTCAATCTATGAAGAGTGTAGCAATAGTAAATATTTATCAATTATATTGGAGCACTAAATATATGAAGCAAATACTAACAGAAATAGAAAGATAAGCAAATAGCAATACCATTTTAATTGGGGACTTTAATACCCATTTTCAACAATGGATAGATCATCTAGACAGAGAATCAATAAGGAAAAAAGAATATTTGAACAACAGTCTAGACCAAATGAACCTAACAGACATATACTGAACATTGCATGCAGTGATACCAGAATACACATTCTTTTCAAATGTGAAAGAACATTTTATAGGATAGATTATTTGTTAGGGCACAAAACACATCTCAGCAAATTTAGTAAGTTTAAACTCATGTCAAGTACTTTTTCTGACCACAATGATAGAAAATTAGACATCAAAACAAGAAAACTGGAAAATTCAAAAATACATCGAAATTAAACAACAAACTTCTGAACAACAAATGGATCAAATAAGAAATTAAAAGGGGAATATAAAAGTATCTTGAGGCAAATAAAAATGGAAAAGCAACATATCTAAACTTACAGAATGAAGCGAAAGCAGTTCCAAGAGAAGTTGTTAATGATGAAAACATATATCAAGAAAAAAAAAACTCTCAAATTCTCAAACAATCTAACTTTACACCTCAAGGGACTAGGAAAAGAAGAACAAACTAAGGCCAAAGTTAGCAGAAGAAATGAAATAATAAAGTTAAAGTAGAAGCAAATAAGTTAGAGAACAAAAAATATAGAAGATTTAAAAAACTAAGAGTGCATCTTTGAAATAAATATAATTGACAAAACTTTACCTAGGCTAACCAAGAAAAAAGAGAGAACACACAAAAAATAAAATTATAGATAATAGAAGAGACACTACAACTAAACCAGAGAATTACAAAGAATCATAAAATTCTGTTACGAAGAATTATATGTCAACAAATTGGACAATGCAGAAGAAATGGATAAATTCCTAGAAACATACAACATATCAAGACTGTTATGAGGAAATAGAAAATATGAACAGATTAATAATAAGTAAAGGGACTGAATTAGTAATCAAACATCTTCCTAAAACAACAACAACAAAAAATACAGGAACTGTTGGTTTTACTGGTGACTTTGATTTAAAGTAAAATTAACACTAATCCTTCTCAAACTCTTACCAAAAAAAAAAAAAAATCTTAGCAAAATATTAGCAAAACAAATTCAATAGGACAGGATTCAACACCATGACCTAGACAGATTCATCCCTGGAATACAGGACAGTTCAACATGTGCAAATCAACAAATGTGGTATATCCCATTAATAGAATAAAAGATAAAACTCATGATCATCTCAATAAATGCAAAAAAAGAATTTAACAAATATATCTTTAATGACTAAAAACTCAAAAATTAGATATAGAAGGAGCACATCTAAATATAATAAGGCCATATATGATAAGCCCGCAGCTAACTTCAGAGTTATTTGGATAGGTGGAATCTATCCCCCTAAGATTAGGAATAAGACAAGGTTGTTTATTCTCACCACTCCTATTCAACATGGTACTGAAAGTCCTATCTGAACAGTAAGGCAAGAAAAAAAAGGCATCAGGAAAGAAAGGAAGAAGTAAAATTATTCCTATTTGCAAATGACATGATTCTAGAATACAGAAAATCTTGAATAATCCACAAAAACTTAGATCTAATCAATAAATTCCATAAAGTTTCAGGATACAAAATCAACATACAAAAATAAGTATTATTTTTATATAATGAAAATGAATTATCAGAAAAAGAAATAAAGAAAACAATCCCATTTACAATAGCATCAACTATAATAAAATACTTAGGAATAAATTTACCCAAGGAGTGAAAGATCTCTACACTGAAAATTATAAGACATTGAAGAGAGTAATTGAAGAAAACTCAAATAAATGGAAAGATATCCCATGTTCATGGATTGGAAGAATTAATATTGTTAAGATGTCCTTAGTACCTAAAGACACCTACAAATTCAATGCAATCTCTATCAAGATTCCAATGGCATTTTTCACGAAAGAAGAAAAAAAATCCTAAAGTTTGTACGGAACCATGAAAGACCCAAATAGTCAAAGGAATCCTGAGAAAGAAGAACAAAGCAGGAGGCATCTCACTTCCTGATTTCAAGCTATATTATAAAGCTCCAGTAATCAAAATATTATGGGACTGGCATTAAAAACAAACACATAGACCAATGAAACAGAATTGAGAGCCCAAAAATAAATCCATGAATATAGTCAACTAATATTGTACAGGGGAGCCAAGAGTACTCATTGGAGAAAAGACAGTCTCTTCAATAAATGGTGCTGGGAAAATTGAATATTCACATACAAAAAGAATGAATTTAGACTCTTTCTTACACCACTCACAAAAGTTAACTGGAAATGGATTAATGAATTAAATGTAAGACTGGAAACCATAAAACTCCTAGAAGAAAACATAGGTAAGGAGATCCTTGACCTTCGTCCTGGCAATGACTTTCTTGGATATGATACCTAAAACACAAGCAACAAAATAAAAAATAAGTAAACAAGTGGGACTACATCAAACTAAAACTCTTCTAAACAAACAAACAAAAAAGGAACCTGAAAAGACGGCTCCAGGTTTTTTCTAAAGAAGATATTCAAATGGCCAACAGGTCCATGTAAAGATGCTCAGCATCAGTAATCATAAGCATAATGCAAATCACACACTTGTCTCATATTTGTTAGAATGGCTATTACAAAGAGAGATAGAGAGAGAGAGAGAGAGAGAGAAAGAGAGAGAGAAGGAGAGAGAGAAGTGCTGGTGTGTTGGGAAGGATGTGGAGAAAGGAAACCCTTGTACACTGTTGGAATGTTAATTGGTACAGCCACTAGAGAAAACAGTATTCAAATAGAACTACTGAGGATATATCAATAATATACAGCACGATGTCTACATTTAACAATTATATGTTTGAACATTGCTAAGAGAGTAAATCTTAAAAGTTCTCATCATAAAAAAAAAAATTGAGCTGTGTGAGGTGATGGATGTTAACTAAGTTTATTGTGGTAATTATTTTGTAATTTATGCAAATAAGAAATCATATTGTACACCTTAAATGTACACAATGTTATATGTTAATAATACATTAATGAAACTGGAAAAATGTTTTGGAAAGCATAAAAAGAAGGAATAAAAATAAATAGAAATGATAAATATCTGAGTAAGTATTAAATGTGATCTTGATTTCTCTCTTTATCACTTTAAATGATAACTGTTTGAGAAAAACAACAATACTTTATTGTGATATTTATAATATAAGCAGGATTACAAATATGTCAAAAATAACAAAAATATCTAGATGGAAAACCAAATTTACTGTTGTACAGTAACAACGTCATAAGTAAAGTGATATACAAAATTCATTTGAAGTAAGCTTTGGTAAGTTAAGAATGCACAGTGTAATTTGTAGGGCAACCAATATAAAAATGCAAAGAGATATAGCTAAAATCCAATAGGAGCATGAATAGCATATAAATAAAATTTCATCATGTTTTTTTCTTTTTCTTTATTATTATGATTATCTGTTTTTCCTGCAATCATGTCTTTTTTACTCAGGTAAAAATCACAAAACATAAAATTAACCATTTTAAAATGTACAATTCAGTGATACTTAGTACATTCACAAGGGTTTGCAATAATCATCTCCATCTAGTTTGAAAATATTTTCATCACCCCCAAAGGAGACCCTGTACCCAGTAAATTGTCACTCTCCATTTTCTTCTCTTCCAGCCCCCAGCAACCACTAATCTGCTTGCTATCTCTATGATTTACCTATTCTGGCCATTTCATATAAATGAAATCAAATATTGCTCATGAGAGTGTAAAATTGTAAAAACACGTTGATAAACAATGGAATACTACTTACTGATTTTAAAAGAAATACTGATATATGCATGGGTGCATCTCAAAACATTTTTAAATGAACAAAATCAGACGCAGAAGTTTATATACTGTTTAATTTTGTCTATAAGAAGTTCATAATCAGTCAATGCTTATGTATGGCCAAAGAAATTTACAACAGTGATTGCCTATGGGCAGTGGAGATGACCCAGAAGATATAAAAAAATATTCTGAGATAATGGAAAGATTCCATATTTTAGTAGGTGTGATGGTTACAAAGCTGTATGAATTTTTCAAAACTCATCAAGTTATACACTGAAGATCCTTTCACTATATATAAATTTGACCTCAATTTTGAAAGAGTAACACTAAGCAGTTATTTTTAAAATATAAATAGGAAAGAAACCATCCCTTGAGATCTGAGAATTTGGAACAAACATATTTAAAAATGATAAGTCCTTGATACTTAGACCTAGAAGAAACTTAGTTTCTTCAGTCTAAACTCATTCTTCCTTATTTCAGAAAAGTAACAGTTGAGACCCAGATATAAATTTTCGTTTACATTTCTATACATTAAAGTTGCATTTTTATTGTAATTTTTATTGAAGTATAGCTGATTTACAGTATTATATTAATTTCAGTGTAGAGCATAGTGATTCAGTATTTTTACAGGTTCTACTCCATTAAAAGTTATTACAAGATAATGACTATAATTCCCTGTGTTGTACATTATATTCTTGTTGCTTATCAATTTTGTACATAGTAGTTTGCATCTCTTAATCCCATACCCCTAATTTTCCCTTCCCTTCTTGACATTTCATTGTAATTTAAAAATTAATTTCTTAAAGTAAACTTCCAGGTTGTAATTACTGATCTAGAGGAAAAATTTCACCAAAGTAGTTAGTCCAATTAGACTAATTCACTTTTTGGCTTTTTAATTGAAGAATACATACAGATAAGTATACAAAATGTAGATGCACAGCAAAATTGCCATAGAGATCAAGAAATAGAATAATACCAGCAAGACAGAAGACACCTTTGCCCCAGGATGTTCTGTTCCTTCCCACATTGCCAATGGTAATGTCCATCCTGGCTTCTACAACTGAGTAGTTGTGTCTGTTTTTGAAATGCATCTAAATAGAATTTTACCGTATTTATTCATTGGTGTCTGTCTTTTTTTCCCTCAGTGGTACTTTTATAAAATTTAATGGCATTCTTTAAAAAAAAAAAAACTGTAGTTCATTAAATAAATATACCACTATTTATCCATTCTAATATGATACACTTTTTTCTAGCTTTTATATTACAAGCAGTGTTACTGCGAAGATACTTGTACATTCAACTTGTTATACTTAGGCTTGAATTTTTTTTAACATCTTTATTGGAGTATAATTGCTTTACAATGGTGTGTTAGTTTCTGCTTTATAACAAAGTGAATCAGTTATACATATACATATGTCCCCATATCTCTTCCCTCTTGCATCTCCCTCCCTCCCACCCTCCCTATCCCACCCCTCTAGGTGGTCACAAAGCACCAAGCTGATCTCCCTGTGCTATGCAGCTGATTCCCACTAGCTATCTATTTTACATTTGGTAGTGCATATATGTCCATACCACTCTCTCACTTTGTCCCAGCTTACCCTTCCCCCTCCCCGTATCCTCAGGTCCATTCTCTAGTAGGTCTGCATCTTTATTCCCATCTTTAAGCTTGCATTTTTATTGAATATTTCCTAGCAGTAGAAGTACTGGATCATTAGTACATGATTGCTGATTTTTAGTAAATAGTGTTCCAAAGTGGATAAATCCGCTTATATTTCCACCAGCAATAAATTGCTTATTGTTCTTTATCCTCACTCACACTTTCTATTGTCAGTCTTTTTTAATATTACTCATTCTCATGGAGTTATCTCATTGTTGATCATTCATGTTTTCCTGATTATTAACAAAATAAGCAGTTTCTCATAGGTTAAATGGCTAAGAGAATATCTTTTGTAAGATGACTATTCACGTTTCTTGCCTATTTTTAGGTTAGGTTGTCTGTTTTTGCAAGAATATATATTCTCTCTACATGCCATTTTCAAGTATGTGCTTCAAACTTTTTTTCTACTCTATGGAATTCTTTTTAACCCTGGATAATATGAAATTCTAACTTTTGGGGTTCAATTTAATATTTTTTTCAATTTTTATTGTTTTTGTCTTATTTTAAAATCATTCCTTATACTAAATTCTTGAATATATTCTTCTACTTATTTTCTAAGAATTTTTTTGTTCTGACTTTCCTATTTTAAACTTCAATACATCTGGAATTTGTTTTTGAATGTTACGGTTGGATATCAATTTATTTCTCCATATGTATACAGAAATTTCCCAGCTCCATAAGTTGAAAAAGTTGTCCTTCCCTCACTATTTTTATAGTATCATCAGTGTCATAAATTAAATGTGTCTGTATATGTTTATGCTTATATCTGGCTCATGTTTTGATCCATTGCATACATATATTTCAATCTATTTTTGTCCCACCACTACACTATCTTAATTATTTTTCCTTTACCAATGTCTTATCATGGTGATGCCTGGAAGTTTGCATTTACATATACATTTTATAATTAGTTTTTCCATAATCACACTCATGTCCACACAAAAATAAGGACTGGGGTATTGTTTATGACTTAAGTAATTTTAGAAAGAATTCATTTTTTACAGGATTTTGTCTTGCAATATATGAATATGATGTTGTCTTTCATTTATACAGGTCTTCATCAATTTCTGTCAACAAAAATATTTTAGTCTTCTCACCACTCCTTTGCAATATTGTCCTGAAAGTCATATATCAATGAAATAAAACAAGCTGGAAATAAAAGTTATACAGAATGAAAAGAGAAAAAAATTGTCTTCATTCCAAATGGTGTGATTGTCTATGTAGAAAATCTGAAGGAATCAACAAAGAATAAAACGTCTGGAAATTAATAAGAAATTATAAGAAGATTGCAGGATACAAGGTTAATACATGAATACTTCATTTTATTGTGTTTCACTCTATCGCACTTGGCAAATATTGCATTTTTTACAAATCGAAGGTTTGCGGCAACTCTACATCAAGCAAGTCAATTGGCACCATTTTTCCAATGGTTTCTGCTCACTTTATGTCTCTATGTCACATTTTGGTAATTTTCACAATATTTTTAACTTTTTCATTATTATATTTGTAACGGTGATCTGTGATGAGGAGTCCTTTATGATGTTACTATGACTTGCTAAGGGTTCAGATGATGGTTAGCATTTTTTAACAATAATTTTTAAAATTAATGTATGCACATTGTTTCTTAGAAAATTAATGGACAGTATAGTATAAACATAAATTTTATATCACTGGGAAACAAAAATTTTCTGTGACTCACTTTATTGCTATATTTGCTTTATCGTGTGGTCTGGAACTGAACCCAAAATATCTCCAAGGTATGCCTATATACAAAAGTCAATCCTTTTCCAATAAACCAATAATGGACAAGTGGCATTTGAAATTAAAACACAATACCATTTACATTAACATTCCCCCAAATGAAATACTTAGGTATAAATCTAACAAAATATGAGCAAGGTCTATATGAGGAAAATTACAAAACTTTGATAAATAAAAAATAATTAAATAAATGGAAATATATTCCATGTTCATGTATAGGAAGACTCAATGTTGTCAAGATGTCACTTATTTCCAATATAATCTATGGATTCAATGCAATCCCAATTAAAATCTCAGCAATTTATTTTGTACATATCAACAAACTGATTCTAGAATTTATATAAAAAGCAAAAGACACAGAATAGCAAACAATATTAAATGAGAAGAACAAAGTTAGAGAACTGACACTACTTGATTTCAAGACTTATCATAAAGTTATAGTAATCAAGATGTGGTATTGGCAAAAGAATAGATAAATAGATCAGTGGAACAAAATACAGAGCCCAGAAATAAACCCCATAAATATAGTCAAAAAATATTTGAAAAAGGAGCAAAAATGATACAATGAAACAAAGGTAGTATCTTCAACAAATGTTGCCAGAATTACTGGATTTTCACTTGCAAATAAATAAATAAATAAAATTTAAAAATTAAAAAAAAGAGAATCTAGGCACATACCTTACACTCTTCACAAAAATTAACTCAATATTCACCATATACATAAATGTGAATCCAAACGTGTAAAACTCATAGAAGATAATAGAAGAGAAACCCAGGTGACCTTGGGTATGGCAATGACTTTTTTGACATAACATCATAGGCATGATCCATAAAATAATAATTTATAATTTGAACTTTATTAAAAACTTATACTCCGGGGAAGACAAGGTGAAGAGAATGAGAATGCAAACCCTAGACTGGAAGAAAATGTTTACAAAGTAAGTATCTGATTAAAGACTGTTATTTAAAATACATAAAGAACTCTTAAAAATCAATAAAAAGGAGGCTTCCCTGGTGGCGCAGTGGTTGAGAATCTGCCTGCCAATCCAGGGGACACGGGTTCGAGCCCTGGTCTGGGAAGATCCCACATGCCATGGAGCAACTAGGCCCGTGAGCCACAACTACTGAGCCTGTGCGTCTGGAGCCTGTGCTCCGCAACAAGAGAGGCTGCGATAGTGAGAGGCCCGCACACCGCGATGAAGAGTGGTCCCCACTCGCCGCAACTAGAGAAAGCCCTCGCACAGAAACGAAGACCCAACACAGACAAAATAAATAAATAAATAAATAGCATTCCCTTTAAAAAAAAAAAAATCAATAATAAAAAAAAAACCTAATTTAAAAATGGGCTTAAGACCTGAACAGACACCTCATCAGGAAGATATACAGATGGCAAATATGCAAATGAAAAGATTTTTGCATTGTATGTCATCAGGGAAATGCAAATTAAAACAACAGTGAAATACGCTACACACCTATTATATTAGCCAAAATCAGGAACACTAACAACACCAAATGCTGACAAAGATTAGGAGCAGCAGGAATTCTCATTCATTGTTGGTGGGAATGCAAACTGGTATAGTTTGTCAGTTTCTTAAAAATTTAAAACTAAACATACTCTTACCATGTATTCCAGCAATTGCACCCCTTGATATTTACCCAAATGAATTAAAAACTTATGTCCACACAAACAAAACAAAACAAAACAAAACTTATGTCCATGGATGTTTATACCAGCTTCATCTATAATTGCCAAAACTTGGAAGCAACCAAGATGTCTTTCAGGTGAATGGATGAATAAATTGAGATACATCCAGACAATGGAATATTTATTCAGCACTAAAAATAACTGAGCGATCAAGCCACAAAAAGGCATGAAGGAGCCTTAAATGCATATTACTAAGTGATAGAAGCCAATCTGAAAAGGCTACATACTATATGATTCAACTTATATAATATTTTGGAAAAGGCAAAACTCAGGGGACAATAGAATGATGAGTGGTTGCCAGGAATTAAGGGGCAAGGAGAGATGAATCTGTGGGGCATAGAGCATTTTTAGGGTGGTGAAACTAATCTGTATGATGCCATGGTAGACATATGTTATTATGTATTTGTCAAAACCCATAGAGTAAACCCTAATGTAAATTACATACTTTGAGTGATGGTGATATGCCAATGTAGTCATCAAGTGTAACAAATGCACCACTCTGATGAGAGATGTTGGTGGTGAAGGCTATGCATCTGTAGGGACAGTGGGTATAGTGGAATTCTCTGTACTTCCCATTTAATTTTGCTGTGAACCTAAAATTGCTCTAAAAATAAACTGTCAAAAATTTGTTTAAGTATTTTACAGCTTTCTAAAGGGAGGAAGTGTCATACTGTTTCTCTATTAGATTTATTCCCAAGGTTGTAATATTTTTGTAACTTTTATTTCATATTCTAACTAGTGGTGGCTGATATAGATAAAAACAACTGAATTATGTATACTAGCCTTTTATCCAGCAAAATTGTTAAACTCAGTAATTCTAATAATTATTTGCCTATTATTTTGAATTTTGTCATATTGAATCAATTGATTCAAAAATAGTAGCATTTTTATTTCTTCTTTTTAAATCTTAAATATTTTATTTCATTTTATTTTACTTTGGCTTATTGCATTAGTACCTCCAGTACAATAATGAAGACAAGTGGCAATGTTATGAATTCTTATGCTTTCCTAGTCCCACAGAGGAAGCTTTCTTTATTTCCTCATTAACCATTAAGCATGACACCTTTTTGGGGGGGGTGGGTGTTGTTTTTGTTTCTTGTAGATTAAGGACATTCTCTTTATTCTTAGCTTGGAAAATGTTTTTAAAATACAATGGATGTTATATATTATTAAATAATTTTACTTCATTTATGGAAATGATTTCATGTGTTTTCCATATATAAATCAACCATGTATCTCTGGAATAAAACCAAATTGTTCATCATGTATTATTCTTTATACATATTGCTGGCTTTTGTTTGCTCAAATTTTTGTGTCTGCATTCTTGAGTGATATTGCCTTGAATTTCTTTTTCTTGTAATATTCTTGTCAAACCTTAGAATTAAAAATATGCTGATCTCCTAAGAGTTCCCTTTTTTTTTATTCTTTTGGAAAATTTGCATAAATTGATATGATTTCTTTCTTAATTATTCAATAGAATTCACTCATAAGGACAAAAGGGCCTGAGATTTTCTTTGAGGGAAGATTTTAATTACAGATTTCTTTAAATAGAAATTAGATAATTTTTATTTTCTATTTCTTTTTGTATCATGTTTAGTAAGCTATATTTTTCTGTGAATTGATCTATTTCTATTTGTTTCAAATTTACTAGGACACTTGTTTATAATATATGAATCTGTATCTGAATAGATGGATAGATAGACAAACATAGAGGTAGAGATATATTCCAAGCTTATTTGTTAGTCTATTTCTTTCCTCAAATATATCTGGACATTTTTGAACATTTTTCTAATAAAGTGAAACATGCATATATAAAGTGCAATAAATCATACATGCATCATCCAATAAGTATCTCAAAGTGAAGATACTCTCACAACTATCAACCAGGACAAGAAAGAGAAAATATCATCCCCACACAAACCCATTCTCCTGATCTCTACCAATAAGTAGCCTCTCATATCTCACCAAAGTTAATCATCTGCCTGGATTCTGATATTATTTGTCATGAATTTGAAATTTGAATACATATGGAATTTTACAATATTCATCTGTGACGTGTTTATGTGTATGTGTGTGCCTACTTTCTCTCAACCCAATATTTATAATATTTATCTATGTGGCTTGCCTTCTCACTCTTTTAATTATATAATTTTATAAACAGAGTACATTCATAGTTTGTTCATTTTAATCGCTGTACACTTTCTATTATAGGAATACACCAAAATGTATGTATTCATTGAAATGCTGATAGACATTTGGGTTGTTTTTAGTTTGGGGCTATTATATTAAATTATGCTATATATTTTTTGAAGACTTCGGTGCACATTTGCTCCTACCGATTGGGTATACACCTAAGAATAAAATTGGTGGGTCACAGGGATTGTGTGTGTGTTCTGTATTAGTTGATTTTGGCAGATATGTTTGTAAGGTTGTGGTCCTTATTTCTACTCCTATTAACAGTAAATGGGAGTCCCTACAGCTCTACATTCTCACCAAAAGTTGGTATTACATAATAATTAACATTAGCCATTCTGCTGGGTTTTTTTTTTTAGACAAAGAGCTTTTTTAAATTATTATTTCTTTGTTTTTGGCTGTGTTGGGTCTTCGTCTCTGTGCGAGGGCCTTCTCCAGCTGCGGCAAGCGGGGGCCACTCTCCATCGCGGTGCGTGGGCCTCTCACTATCGCGGCCTCTATAGCTGCGGAGCACAGGCTCCAGACGCGCAGGCTCAGCAGCCGTGGCTCACGGGCCTAGCTGCTCCGGGGCACGCGGGATCCTCCCAGACCAGGGCTCGAACCCGCGTCGCCTGCATCGGCAGGCAGACTCTCAACCACTGCGCCACCAGGGAAGCCCTCTGCTGGGTTTTTAATGTATCTCATTGTGGAATTAATTTTTGCTTCCTTGATTTTTAATGATATAAAACATTCTTTTATAGATGTATTGGCCATTTGGCCATTTTCTTTTTGAAACACCTGCTCAAATTGTTTGTTCCTTTTCCTATTGGTAGTCTTCTTGTTTTTGGAGGAATTATTTATATAACCTGTATAGGACCCTATGTCACTTACATATGTTGCAAATACATTTTCCTACACATTGACTTGCCTTTTCGCTTTCTTAATGGTGTCTTCACTAATTGTTCTTTATTCTAATGGAGCACAATTTATCAATTCCTTCCCTTTAGGATCAATGCTCTTTATATCATATTAAAGAAATTCCTTCCTGCACCCAAAGATATGAAGCTATTATCCTATGTTATAAGGTAGACAATTTATTATGTTTTTCACAATTAAATCTATAATCCTCTTGCAATTTATTTATGTGTAAGGCTTGAAGTAGATTGTCAATGCCCATCTTTTTTTTTAAATTGAATTATAACTGACATACAACATTATGTTAGATCAGATGTACAATGTAATGGTTTGATATGAAATAATGAAATAATCACCATAATAATTCTAGTCAACATTTGTCACCATACATAATTACAATTTTTCCCTTGTAATGAAGACTTTGAAGAAGTCTTCAAAGTTGCTATTCTCTTAGCAACTTTCAAATATGCAATAGAGTATTGTTAACTAGAGTCACAATGCTGTACATTACATTCCCATGACTTATTTATAAGTGAAGTTTGTAGCTTTTGACCCCCTTCACCCATTTGGCTCACCATCTACCCCCTGACTCTGGCACCCACCAGTTTGTGCTCAGTTTCTATGAGCTTTCTTTTTTTCTTTTAGATTCCACATATAAATGAGATCATATGGTATTTGTCTGTCTTTCTCTTTCTGACTTATTTCACTTAACATAAGCCTTCAAGTTCTATCCATGTTGTTGTAAATGACAAGATTTCATTCTTTTTTATGGCTGAGTAGTATTTCTATCTAGCCATAACATATCCATTCATCCATCTGTGGGCACTTACATTGTTTCCATATCTTGGCTATTGTAAATAATGCCACAGTGAATGTGGTGGGGCTAATATTTTGTCAACATAGTGTTTTTGTTTTCTTCAGATAAATACACAGAAGTAGAATTGCTGGATAATATACAATTTGTATTTTTAATATTTTTGTGGACCTTCCATATTGTTTTCCATGGTGGCTGCAACAATTCACATTCCCACCAACAGTGCACAATGATTCCCTTTTCTTCACCTCCTTGTCAACACTTGTTATTTCTTATCTTTTTGAAAATAGTCATTCTAACAGATGTGAGGTGATATGGTTTCCCTGATGATTAGTCATATTGAGCATCATTTCATGTACCTGTTGGCCACCTGTATGTCTTCTTTGGAAAAAATGTCTATTCAGGTTCTCTGCCCATTTTTAAATTGTATTATTATTATTATTGCTATTGAGTATCTTTTAATATAGATTTGTAATTTTCTCAGCAACATTATTTGAAAAGATCACATATTTAAGTTTTTAAAAATTTCTCTTGGCAATAGTCTTTGACAGTTTCCATGTGGAATATTGGACATTTTTTTAATTAGATTTATTCCTAGGTATTTAATGTTATTTGCATCAATACAAATATTTTTATTTTCTAAATCTCAGCTTCCATATGTTGCTGAAATATAGATTTGCACTTGACTTTTAATCAAGTAATCTTTCTATATTCACTTGTTAATTTTAATAGCATATGCCTATATTCTTACATTTTTATGTACAAAATCTATTCCTCTTCAAATGTTAAAAGTTTTATTATTACATTTTGTTTGCACTGGGTAGAAAAACCTCCAGTATAATAGTAAATAAACTCTGAGATAGCAAGCATTTTTGAGTATTTTCCAAAGTCAGAGGGAAATGGTAACAATATTTCACTATGAAGTAGAACATTTGCTGTGTTACATGGTATCAGATTCAAGGAAATTGTGTTCTTCCTAGTTTTCTGAGAGTTTTTTTTTTAAATGTATTTTGTATGTATTAAAGTCATTGTATCTATTGCCATATTTTCTCTAATAAAAATGTGCAATATTTGACATGGAATATTATATATTTTATTATGCATTTATTGCAAGTAAACTTATTTTATTAAAATATACAAAAAAGAAAGAAAGGTACACAAATTACAAATGTATAGATTGACTAATTTTTCATTCATTTACACAGTTTTTGTTTCACATGTGTTGGCTTTTGTATTAGAAGTATATCTAAGAGTAGAGTTACTGAATCATAGAGTATACAAAATTTTAGTAGATACTATCAAACACTTTTACAAAGAAATTGTATTAATGTATGCTCCTACAGCAGAGTATGGAAACTTCATTTCCATACTCACATCAACACTTTGCAATGTCAGTCTTTTTAACTTTTGTCACTCTGGTGACAGTATAGTTACATCTCATTTTGGCTTAATTTGTACTTCCCTAAAGGTTAAAGTTGAACATTTTTGGTACGTTCTTTGGTCCTTGGGGTTTCCTTTTTGTGATGTGTAAAAGTTTATTTCAGATTTTTCTAACCATATATTAAGGATTTTAATTTATATATTCTCATCATATCTTTCATCAAATGTATGTATTAAAAATATCTTCTCCTACTCTGAGGCATTTCACTCCAAATCATATCTTTTGATAAATAGACATTGTTAGCTTTAGCATAGTCAAATTTATTGGACTTTTCATTTTGCAGTATAATTAAGAAATATTTGCCATTCCCAAAATCATTGGTACATTTGCATATGTTATTATCTAGAAGTTGTTTTCCTTCTATCTTTCTATCTAAATCTGTTACCGAACTAAGGTTGGGCTACTCACCACATGACCTGACAGGCCAGTAAGTTGAGTGACAAGGTGCTGAGACAAGGAAAGCAACTTTATTCAAGAAAGCCAACTAAACAAGAAGATGGAGGACTAGTGTCCTTAAAAACCATCTTGACATCTCAGCACAGGCAAAGGGCTTTTAAAGACAGTGTGAGTGAGGGGGCTGCACAGTGTGTGAGCAGCTTGGGTACAATTCTTGTATAGGTTATATGACTGTATTTCTTCTGACAATTTTCTACTTTAGTCCAATTTAGCCTTATCTGTGGACTATAATGTAAAGATTTGTCAAGGCATATCCACTTTTCTTACTATTTCCTGAATTCTAATTTTTGTCTCCATCCCATGAGTTTCTCAAATGCTCTGTTTAACATTTAATATTCTCGTAGTCTCAGTAGACTTTTCCAGATTTAACAGATGCCTCCAAAATTAATATGATCCCAAATGATAGCTTATGTTCCAAGATATTTTTTTTTTTTTCCTGGAACTCATCCAGTGGTATTTCACTTTAATTTTGTTTTATTTTCTTATACTTTTTTTTTTTTTTGGTTTAGTTGTTCTCATCAGGAGGATTAGGCCAATTTCTACAGTAAGCTATTACCAGAAGCATCTGTCTTGGTTTGTTAAGGAAATTAGTTAATATGAATACATGTTCTTCAGTGTTGAACCCAAGTGATTTAGCTCATCAAAACCAGTAAATTGCCTTTGCAACAACTAAACATTTTTATTTAGAATTATTTCTGATTTTTTCCTGACAACACCAAAATCCCAGTCTATAATTAATTAATAAGGCAATGAATCAGACATAAATAAACTATTTTATAATCTTTACCAAGAAGTGCTAGAAAAATACCCTTAATTTGGAAAAAAAAGTAAAGTTGTTTTATAGTTGCTGAGTTATTTAAAGTATTTAACTCATGATTATGTTTTTGTAAAATATATTTTTTTGACAAATTTTTATTTTCAATATTGAACAGATAAACTAAAAATATAGTAAGGATATCTAGAAGGTGAGTAGAAAATATCATAGAACTTGATAGTTCTGTGTGCACTTTTATGTGTATTTATGTAGTTTTTTGTTTTTGTTTTCATTTTTTTATGAGAAGCATATCAGCTCTCACTCCCTTTTGAGAGAACACCAGAATCACAACTAACTGCTGAACAATCATTGACAGGAAGACACCGGAACTCACCAAAAAAGATACCACATATCCAAAGACAAAGCAGAAGCCACAATGAGATAGTAAGAAGGGCACAATCACAATAAAATCAAATCCCATAACTGCTGGGTGGGTGACTCACAAACTGGAGAACACTTATACCACAGAAGTCCACTCACTGGAGTGAAAGTTCTGAGCCCCATGTCAGGCTTCTGAACCTGGGGGTCCGGCAAAGGAAGGAGGAATTCCTAGAGAATCAGACTTTGAAGGCTAGTGGGATTTGATTGTTGGACTTTGACAGGACTGGGGGAAACAGAGACTCCACTCTTGGAGGGCACACACAAAATAGTGTGCACATCAGGACACAGGGGAGGGAGCAGTCACCCCATAGGAGACTGAACCAGACCTACCTGCTAGTGTAGGAGGATCTCCTGCAGAGGCAGGGGGTCACTGTGTCTCACTGTGAGGACAAGGACACTGGCAGGAGAAGTTCTGGGAAGTACTCCTTAGCGTGAACCCTCCCAGAGTGCACCATTAGCCCCACCAAAGAGCCTGGGTAGGCTCCAGTGTTGTGTCACCTAAGGCCAAACAACCAACAGAGAGGGAACCCAGCCCCACCAATCAGCAGATAAGTGGATTAAAGTTTTACTGAGCTCTGCCCACCAGAGCAACAGTCAGCTCAACCCACCACCAGTCCCTCCCATCAGAAAACTTGCACAAGCCTCTTAGATAGCCTCATCCACCAGAGGGCAGACTGCAGAAGCAAGAAGAACAACAATCCTGCAGCCTGTGGAACAAAAACCACATTCACAAAAAGATAGACAAGATAAAAAGGCAAAGGGCTATATACCAGATGAAGGAACAAGATAAAACCCCAGAAAAACAACTAAATGAAGTGGAGATAGGCAACCTTCCAGAAAAACATATCAGAATAAAGATAGTGAAGATGAACCAGGACCTCGGAAAAAGAATAGAGGCAAAGATTGAGAGGATGTAAGAAATGTTTAACAAAGACCTAGAAGAATTAAAGAACAAACAAACAGAGATGAATAATGCAATAACTGAAATGAAAAATACCCTAGAAGGAATCAACAACAGAATAACTGAGGCAGAAGAACAGATAAGTGACCTGGAAGACAGAATGGTGGAACTCACAGCTGCAGAACAGAAAAAGAAAAAAGAATGAAAATAGATGAAGACAGCCTAAGAGACCTCTGGGACAAGATTAAATGCTACAACATTCACATTAAGGGGGTCTCAGAATTAGAAGAGAGAGAGAAAGGGTCCGAGAAAATATTTGAAGAGATTATAGTCGAAAACTTCCCTAACATGGGAAAGGAAATAGCCACCCAAGTCCGGGAATCACAGAGAGTCCAATACAGGATAAACCCAAGGAGAAACATGCTGAGACACATAGTAATCAAATTGGCAAAAATTAAAGACAAAGAAAAATTATTGAAAGCAGCAAGGGAAAAATGATAAATAACATATAACGGAACTCCCATAAGGTTAACAGCTGATTTCTCAGCAGAAATTCTACAAGCCAGAAGGGAGTGGTATCATATACTCAAAGTGATGAAAGGGAAGAACCTACAACCAAGATTACTCTACCCAGCAAGGATCTCATTCAGAGTCAATGGAGAAATCAAAAGCTTTACAGACAAGCAAAAGCTAAGAGAATTCAGCACCACCAAACCAGCTCTACAACAAATGCTAAAGGAACTTCTCTAAGTGGGAAACACAAGAGAAGAAAAGGACCTACAAAAGCAAATCCAAAACAATTAATAAAATGATGATAGGAACATACATATCGATACATACCTTAAACATGAATGGATTAAATGCTCCAACCAAAAGTCACAGGCTTCCTGAATGGATACAAATACAAGACCCATATATATGCTGTCTACAAGAGACCCAGTTCAGACCTAGGGACACATACAGACTGAAAGTGAGGGGGTGGAAAAAGATATTCCAGGCAAAAGGAAAACAAAAGAGAGCTGGAGTAGCAATACTCATAACAGATAAAATAGACTTTAAAATAAAGAATGTTACAAGAGACAAGGAAGGACACTACATAATGATCAAGGGATCAATCCAAGAAGAAGATATAAAAATTATAAATATATATGTATACAACATAGGAACACCTCAATACATAAGGCAACTGCTAACAGGTATAAAAGAGGAAATCGACAGTAACACTATAATAGTGGGGGACTTTAACACCTCACTTACACCAATGGAAAGATCATCCAAACAGAAAATTAATGATACACAAGCTTTAAATGACACAAAAGACTAGATACTATTAATTGATATTTACAGGACATTCCATCCAAAAACATCAGATTACACTTTCTTCTTAAGTACGTAGGGAACATTCTCCAGGATAGATCACATATTGGGTCACAAATCAAGCCTCAGTAAATTTAAGAAAAGTGAAATCATATCAAGCATCTTTTCTGCCCACAACGCTATAAGATTAAAAGTCAATTACAGGGGAAAAAACGTAAAAAAAAAAAAAAAACACATGGAAGCTAAACAATACGGTACTAAATAACAAAGAGATCACTGAAGAAATCAAAGTGGAAATCAAAAAATATCTAGAGACAAATGAAAACACGAAGATACAAAACCTATGGGTTGCAGCAAAATCAGTTCTAGGAGGGAAGTTTATAGCTATACAATCCTACCTCAAGAAACAAGAAAAATCTTAAATGAACAATCTAACCTTACACCTAAAGGAACTACAGAAAGAAGACCAAACAAAACCCAAAGTTAGCAGAAGGGAAGAAATCATGAAGATCAGAGTAGAAATAAATGAAATAGAAACAAAGAAAAAATAGCAATATAAATAAATAGAAATAGCAAGATGAATAAAACTAAACACTGGTTCTTTGAGAAGATAAACAAAACTGATAAACCTTTAATGAGACTCATCAAGAAAAAGAGGGAAAGGACTCAAATCAATAAAATTAGAAACGAAAAAGGAGAAGTTACAACAGACACTGCAGAAATACAAAGCATCCTGAGACTACTACAACCAACTCTATGTCAATAAAATGGACAACCTGGAAGAAATGGACAAATTCTTAGAAAGGTATAACCTTCAAAGACTGAACCAGGAAGAAATAAAAAATATGAACAGACCAATCACAGCTAATGAAATTGAAACTGTGGTTAAAAATCTTCCAACAAACAAAAGCCCAGGACCAGATGGCATCACAGGTGAATTCTATCAAACATTTAGAGAAGGGCTAACACCCATCCCTCTCAAACTCTTCCAAAAAATTACAGAGGGAGGAACACTCCCAAATACGTTCTGTGAGGCCACCATCACCCTGATACCAAAACCAGACAAAGATATCACAAAAAAAAAGAAAATTACAGACCAATAACACTAATGAACATACATGCAAAAATACACAACAAAATATTAGCAAACAGAATCCAAAAACACATTAAAAGGATCATACACCACTATCAAGTGGGATTTGTCCCAGGAATGCAAGGATTCTTTGACATACAAAAATCAATGTGGTACACCATATTTACAAATTGAAGAATAAAAACCATATGCTCAGGGCTTCCCTGGTGGCGGAGTGGTTGAGAATCTGCCTGCCAATGCAGGGGACACGGGTTCAAGCCCTGGTCTGGGAAGATCCCACATGCCACGGAGCAACTGGGCCTGTGAGCCACAACTACTGAGCCTGCGCGTCTGGAGCCTGTGCTCCACAGCAAGAGAGGCCACACCAGTGAGAGGCTTGTGCACCACAATAAAGAGAGGCCCCCGCTCGCCACAACTAGAGAAAGCCCTCGCACAGAAACAAAGACCCAACACAGCCAAAAATAAATAAATTTATAAAAAACAAAAACTATATGATTACCTCAATAGATGCAGAAAAAGCTTTTGACAAAATTCAACACCTATTTATGATAAAAACTCTCCAGAAAGTGGGCATAGAGGCAACCTAACTCAACATAATAAAGGTCATATATGACAAACCCACAGCAGTCATCATTCTCAATGGTGAAAAACTGAAAGCATTTCCTTTAAGATCAGGAACAAGACAAGGATGTCAACTCTCACCACTATTATTCAACATAGTTTTGGAAGTCCTAGCCACAGCAATCAGAGAAGAAAAAGAAATGAAAGGAATACAAATAATAAAAGAAGAAGTAAAACTGTCACTGTTTGCAGATGACATGATACTATATATAGTGAATCCTAAAGTTGCCACCAGAAAACTACTAGAGCTAATCAATGAATTTGGTAAAGTTGCAAGATACAAAATTAATGCACAGAAATCTCTTGCATTCCTATACACTAATGATGAAAAATCTGAAAGAGAAATTAAGGAAACACTCCCATTTACCATTGTAACAAAAAGAATAAAAAACCTAGGAATAAACCTACCTAGGGAGACAAAAGACCTCTAGGCAGAAAACTATAAGACACTGATGAAAATAATGAAAGGTGGTACCAACAGATGGAGAGATATACCATGTTCTTGGATTGGAAGAATCAATATTGTGAAAATGACTATACTACCCAAAGCAATCTACAGATTCAGTGCAGTCCCTATCAAATTATCAATGGCAATTTTTACACAACTAGAACAAAAAAAATCTTAAAATTTGTATGGAGACACAAAAGACCCCGAATAGCCAAAGCAGTTTTTTTTTTAATATAAATTTATTTCTTTTTATTTCTTTATTTTTTTGGCTGTGTTGGGTCTGTGCGAGGGCTTTCTCTAGTTGTGGCTAGCGGGGGCCACTCTTCATCGTGGTGCATGGACCTCTCATTGTTGTGGCCTCTCTTGTGGCGGAGTACAGGCTCCAGACGCGCAGGCTCAGTAGTTGTGGCTCAAGGGCCCAGTTGCCCCGTGGCATGTGGGATCTTCCCAGACCAGGGCTCGTGTCCCCTGTATTGGCAGGCAGATTCTCAACCACTGCGCCACCAGGGAAACCCCCAAAGCAGTTTTGAGGGAAAAAATCGTAGCTGAAGGAATCAGACTCCCTGACTTCAGACTATACTACAAAGCTACAGTAATCAAGACAATATGGTACTGGCACAAAAACAGAAGCATAAATCAATGGAACAAGATAGAAATCCCAGAGCTACACCCATGCACCTATGGTCAACTAATCTATGACAAAGAAGGCAAGGATATACAATGGAGAAAAGACAGTCTCTTCAATAAATGGTGCTGGGAATACAGGATAGCCACATGCAAAAGAATGAAATTAGAACACTCCTTAACACCATATACAAAAATAAACTCAAAATGGATTAGAGACCTAAATGTAAGACTGAACACTTTAAAACTCTTAGAGGAAATCATAGGAAGAACACTCTTTGACATAAATCACAGCATGATCTTTTTTGATCCAACTCCTAGAGTAATTGAAATAAAAATAAACAAAGGGGACCTAATGAAACGTAAAAGCTTTTGCACAACAAAGGAAACCATAAACAAGACAAAAAGACAACCCTCAGAATGGGAGAGAATACTTGCAAATGAATCAATGACAAAGGATTAATCTCCAAAATATATAAACAGCTCATGCAGCTCAATATTAATAAAACAAAAAACCCAATCCAAAAATGGGCAGAAGATGTAAATAAACATTTCTCCAAAGAAGACATACAGATCGCCAAGAAGAACATGAAAAGCTGCTCAACATCACTATTAGATAAATGCAAATCAAAACTACAATGAGGTATCACCTCACACCAGTTAGAATGAGCATCATCAGAAAATCTACAAACAACAAATGCTGGAGAGGGTGTGCAGAAAAGGGAATCCTCTTGCAGTGTTGGTGGGAATGTAAATTGATACAGCTACTATGGAGAACAGTATGGAGGTTCCTTAAAAAACTAAAAATAGAATTACCATATGACCCAGCAATCCCACTACTGGGCATATACCCAGAGAAAACCATAATTCAAAAAGACACATGCACCCCGATGTTCATTGCAGCACTATTTACAGTAGCCAGGTCATGAAATCAACCTAAATGCCCATTGACAGATGAATGGATAAAGAAGATGTGGTACATATATACAATGGAATATTACTCAGCCATAAAAGGAATGAAATTGGGTCATTTGTAGAGATGTGGATGGATCTAGAGACTGTCATACTGAGTGAAGTAAGTCAGAAAGAGAAAAACAAATAACGCATATCAACGCATATATGTGGAACCTAGAAAAATGGTACAGATGAACTGGTTTGCAGGGCAGAAATTGAGACACAGATGTAGAGAACAAACGTATGGACACCAAGGTGGGAAAGCAGTGGGGGTTGGGGTGGTGGTGTGATGAATTGATTGGGATTGACATGTATACACTGGTGTGTGTAAAATGGATGACTAATAAGAAGCTGCTGTATAAAAAAATAAATAAAATAAATTTCAAAAATTCCAAACAAAAAACCAACAATAAGGCTTTGAATACATTTCAGGGAAGATGAAAGTGCCAAAATAGGAAATATTCAAATCTGTCTAACTATTTGAAATGGTAATTATTTCACCTTCTAATTATGAAAAATAAGCACTATTTAAAAAAAATAACTTAGAAATCTTAGTATATGTTGTGGTAATCAGAATGCAATGCAATGTGTTACTTTTACTGTCTCACAGACACTGCAGCATCTGATAGAGAATTTGCAAGACCAAAAATTAATTGAAATCCAGCAAAATTTAAAGACAACCCAAAAATCTTAATGCAAATCCAAGCCACATTTGTTTATTGTTTGTTTGTGTGTATTTTTAAAATTTATCCATACATTCATTCTATAATGTTGTAATATGAAAACATGCTCAGTATACGTCCTTTGTGGTATCTGGAGTTCTTTCTCTTTAAGTTCACTAAGATACACTGAGGTTATTATTATGCTGTTTATTTTTGAGTTTTTCACAGAATCATCTGTATAGGAATTTATATAGCAAGCATACTGATTTATCTCAGTGTTCTCTCCTCTGCCATAGTTTGCCTGGAAACCTCACAATGTAATGGAAGGGTATTCATTTCTCAGTTCACATCTTGAATTTGACTCTGTGACTGTGGGAATTTCTTAAGTTTTATGTTTCTTGGGAATTATTTTCAGATAGGGTGTTGTAAGGTTAAGCATGTTGGTAGATATTGAAAAAAAAAAAGTTAATTCTCTCTGCCTCTCCCTGCTCCCAGAAACAATTCCTATTCTAAAGTGGACGACCAATCACTATATTCTATAATTACCATTTTCTAATCATTTTCTATAGTTCTTGTTACCCACAAAATTTGAAATCTTCCAAAAGGTAAACACGGTATTACAAAAGAGAACACATAGTGTCAGAAAGATTTTAAAAAAAAGAAAAGAATCTTCCCTCTGATACTTCTTAACTAAATAACCTTGGACAACTTACTTTATATTACTCCTATGTTTCTCATGGTTAAAATGGGGTTAAAAATGTCCATCTAATGGGCTGGCTAAAAGGATTAAATGAGACACTGTGAAGAATCTTCAGCCAAGTTCCCGGTAGAGTTTATGAGTTCCATGAGTCCTTCTTTTCTGCCTTTCTCTCTTGACAACAGGTTTTATATCTTTTCCCTAAATATTTTATTCCTCACTGCACTTATGTCTAGCATGAATTGGATTCATGTTTGATCAGGAGTACTTGGTATTTCAAATACAAACTGATAGTCAATGGGCTCCTTCCCTGAAGTTTTCCTCATCTTTTTTCCACAAATATATTTTGAGTACCTGTTGCACACCAGACACAACCCTGGATACTTAGAGCAGAGTAAAGAATAAGCAAACAATAAAGATACTTCTCTGCTAGAATTTGAAGGTCATCATGATTAAACAGACAAAATAAAAACAAACAATAAAATCATGGACATAAGGACAGCAGTGAACAGCCTTTACATAGTTATGTTATACTCCTTCTTCCTACCCACAACCCAGTAGGTATCTTATCCTTGAGAGGGTGATTTTTTCCTTTGAGGTACAGAAGCAGAAAACACCTGGTGTCTTTGGGACATGATTAGTAGAAGCGTGGAGGGGAGAAAAACTCCTCAGCATAGTATATAAGACCCTTCCTCTATGACATTTTTATACATCCTGTATCATCTTAGTATCACCCACATTTCAGATGCATCCTGAGATCCATTTATATGAACTACTCAATATTTTTATTTTGTGTGTATGTCTGCACATGTGCATATGGGTTATGAGGTGCAGACTAAACACTCATTTTAACCACATAGAAACAATGTGAATTTAAAATACCATGAATTTCATATGGAATCTCAAAGGACCCCAGATGGCCAAAATAATCTTTAAAAAGATAAACGAAGCTGAAGGACTCACACTTGATGATTTCAAAACGTACTTTGAAGCTATAGGATTCAAAACAATGTAGTACTGGTGTAAATACTGACATAGACAAATGGAATAGAATGGAGAGCCCAGAAATAAACCTTCACATATGGTTAAATGATTTTTGACAAGGATGTCAAGATCATTCAATGGGGAGAAGACAGTCTTTTTTACAAATGTTGTTGATAAAACTGGATAATCACATGCAAATAAAAGATGTTGGATTCTTATACAACCTATACAAATATATACAACATATACAAAAAGCAACTCAAAATACATCAATAGATAACTAATGAGAAGCTACTGTATAGTACAGGGGACTCTATTCAATGCTCTGTGGTCACCTAAATAGGAAGGAAATCCAAAAAAGAAGAGATATATGCATATTATAGTGTATTCACTTTGCTGTACATTAGAAACTTAACACAACATTGTAAAGCAACTATACTCCAATAAAAATTACAAAAAAGAAAGATCACATAAAACTGAAGAAAATAAAAAAGTTATATTAAAAAAAGAAAGTAAACTGTAACTGTGAGAAAAAAAAAAAAAACTAAATGTAAGGCCTAAAATTATACAATTCCTAAAGCAAAATCAGGGGGAAAAGCTTCACAAATTTGTGTTTGGAAATGATTTCTTGGATATGAGAAAAAGGTACAGACAACAAAAGAAAAAAATAGACAAATTGGATTTTATGAAATTTAAGAACTTTGTGCATCAAAAGACAATATCAACAGAGCAAAGAAGCAACTCACAGCATGAGAGAAAATATGTGTATGTCATATATATGATAAGGCATTAATATCCAGAATATATAGAGAACTCCTAAAACTTAAGAATGAAAACAACAACAGTAACAACAAACTAAATTTAAAAATGGGTGAAGGACTTGAATAGGCATTTCTTCAAAGAAAATATACAAATAGCCAATAAGCACGTAAAAATGTGTTCAACCTCACTAATCATTAGAGAATTGCAAATTGATACTATAACGAGATAGTACTTCATACTGATTAGGATGGCTACTGTCAAAAAAATATAGAAAATAGCAAGTAATGGTGAGGATGTGGAGAAATTGGAACTTTTGTGCACTGTTGATGGGAATATAAAATAGTAAACTGCTGAGCCTGCGCGTCTGGAGCCTGTGCTCCGCAACAAGAGAGGCCGCGAGAGTGAGAGGCCCGCGCACCGCGATGAGGAGTGGCCCCCGCTTGCCGCAACTAGAGAAAAGCCCTCGCGTAGAGACGAGGACCCAACACAGCCAAAAATAAATATAAATAAAAAATAAATTTAAAATAGTAAAGCTGTGATGGAAAACCATATGGTGGTTCCTCAAAAAATTAAAAATAGAATTACCATATGAACCAGCAATTCCACTTCTTGGTATATATCCAAAAGAACTGAAAGCAGAATCTTAAAGAAATATTTCCATGTTTATAGCAGCATTATTCACAATAGCTAAAACGTGGAAGCAACCTAACTGTCTATCAATAGATGAATGGATAAACAAAAAGTGGTATATACATACAATAAAATACCATTCAGTCTTAAAAAGGAAGTACATTATTGTATATGCTGCTACATGGATGGTCCTTCAAGGCATTATGCTGAGTAAAATAAGCCAATCCAAGGACAAATACCTTATGATGCTACTTATATGAGGTACTTAAAGTAATCATATCATAGTGACAGAGAGTAGAATGGAGGTGGCCAAGGACTGGGGAAAGGGAGAATTGGGAGTTATTATTTAATGGGTATAGAGTTTCAATTTTACAAGATGAAAAGAATTATGGAGGTGGATGTTGGTGATGGTTGCATTAGGAACCTTCAGAATGTATTTAATACCACTGAACTCTACACTTAAAAATCATTAAGATGATAAATTTTATGTTATGTATATTTTACCAAAATTAAAAAAAATAAAGGGGGAAATACCAGGAATCTGACTGACTGATTCACTTTTCTATATGCTGTATTGAAATTTGGACCCATAATAGAAGAATCATATATGAACAAAATGTAAGTTATGCCCATGTTGGTCTCTGGGAACTTTCTACTTAGCCCAACATAGTTATCTCTGATTAATTTAAAAAATACTCACATGGATTGTATTTCAAAGAGAGTGAGGAAGCATTCTTCTCTGAAAGTTTATGTTAATGAAGTAGTTATTGTGCAATGGATTTCTTCTGAATCCAAAGAAAAACAATACTTATTATTCTATATTTGAGTCAAAACTCATATTACTGTGTTCTTTATTCAGCTTTCATTATGAATACTTGCTAAAAATTTTTGGTTGATCCTCCTCATAATGTATTAAGATAGTTTCATCTCTGTCATTTCCTGAAATGTGATATTGTATCCTGAAAATTCCATGTGCATGTCAGTTAAGAAGTTATTGCAAACACAGTTAAAACTAATTACAGGTGGTGGTGGTGTTGCTGCTGTTGTTATACAACTGTATTTGTATATAATAGGATCCTTTGAAGAGTATTTTGTGATAGAAGAGTAGTATTATAATCAACATTTTGTAAATCAGGTATTTAGCTAAAGTGGGGTAGCTATTTTGTGCCAGAATTGAGATTAAGTCTTCTAACCTTTCACCTGGTTTTCTTTATAGCTCTTGGCCTCCACTCTTTTTCTTCCCCAGTCTCAGAATCAAAGAATGTAAGTGTCTCTTTCATCATATTCTTCCCTAGAAAGTTTTGAGTAAAAACATACATATAAAAAGTTCCCAAAATGTAGTTTTTTCTTCAATCCTTTCAAAAATTAAGATTGTGGGTGTAGTCTATTTTCTATTCTTGTATTTTCTTTCTCATCTTTGGAAAGTTTCTGTGACTTTTCCTTTCTAGTTCTCAACTACTTTGTCTAATGTTTTAGCCACTTTACAAGGAAAAATAAATGCCACTTTATGTGGTGATTAAAGAAAAAAAACTCTCTAATTTTCCCTCTGGACAGGGAAGATAATGGCTTTGAACAGATTCTCAGATCTTTGTAAAAGGATGCAATATCTTCACTCTGCCCTCATCTTATACCAGTTCTTCCCTCTGATTCTTTAGGCACCCAATCTTTACTTCCACCTTTTCTTTGCTTGATTTGTGGGACTTTTGGAGAAGTGAAAAAATTCAGGATACTTGTTTCCTGCTCAGGTATTCTGGCAGTGCTTAAGTAATCTTATATACTTTGGAAAGGCAAACAAACAAATCACTTAGAAACACAACCTTTTATCAGGCCTTCCATTATTAGAGCAGTTTTTGCTTTTCCAACTTCCCAATCATTTTCTGATGACTCAGCACAGGTTACTTTTGAACTCTGGTGTCTGAAATACCATACACATATTCATACCCTTGAGGTAAAATGGGCCTCTGGAGAAGGACTGAACCTTTTCTTCACCTTGAAGGAGACATGACTTTCTTGGCCTTGGTAGCAGCAAACCTGCTCCTTTCTCCCTGCATAGTGAGTCTGCTTTTTGTTGTGTCCATTCTTCACCTGGAGTATTTCTAGACAGTATCCCTGCAGCCTCCTGCTCTGAGGTGAGTCACATGCAGATTTCCCAAGAGATAAGGCAGTGGGTGAAAACTTAATGTAAAATAAATATATCCTAATAAATATAGAACTTCCAATGATTAATCTCCATTTCAGAGGTTTCATATTCTCTCAGCATTTATTTGAGTAGATGCTCCTTTATGAATAGGACATCCTAAGACCCAACACACTAAAGATATTAAGCCAATGGGAAAGTCAGTGGAACATTTTGTATTTGACCTCAGGTTCATTTTGCACAAAAGTCTCATTTCTTTCTGCACTGCTACATAGCCGTGATCACATAGGGAGAAAAAAAAAAGAAAAAGAAAAAGTATGTTGAAACATGGACACATTGTTAAGCTAAATCATCTCTAGTTAATACAAGAAAAATCTAGATTTCAAACCCAAGTTTTGCCATTACTACCTCTGTCTTCTCTGTCAAATTCTGTACCCTCTAGGGAACTCAAGGTTTTTCAGCTGTAAAATGGGTCTATTAAAGCCTTCCTGAAAGAGCCATCTTGATGGTAAAATGTGAAGAAAGCATATTTATGACCTGGAAGTTGCTATGAGGCCTAAACTAATTCTTTGAGATGCAAGTAATTTATCTTAAAATAGAAAGAGGAGGACCTTCAAGATGGTGGAGGGGTAAGATGTGGAGCTCACCTTCTCCCCACAGATACATCAAAAATACATGTAAATGTGGAACAGCTCCCACAGAACATCTACTGAACTCTGGCAGAAGACCTCAGACTTCCAAAAATGTAAGAAAATCTCCACATAACTGTGTAGGGCAAAAGAAAAAACAAAAATAGAGACAAAGGAATCAGGATGGGACCTGTGCCTCTGGGAGGGAGCTGTGAAGGAGGAAAAGTTTCCACACACTAGGAAGCCCCTTCACTGGCAGGGATGGGGTGTCAGGGGGCAACTTTGGTACCTCAGAGGAGAGCACAGCAACAGGGATGCAGTGGGCAAAGCAGAGAGATTCCTGCATGATGATTGGTGTTGACCACCACTCCCCAGCCTGAGACACTTGCCTGCCCACCAAGCCTGGTGGGGGTTGGGAGCTGAGACTCGGGCTTTGTAAGTCAGACCCCAGAGAGAGGACTGGGGTTGGCTGCATGAAGATAGGTTGAGATGGCTAGTGCACCACAGATGAGGGAGTCTGGGAAAAAACCTGGGCCCTCCAGAGAGGCAAGAGACCATTGTTGGGGATGCGCAAGAAGAGGGGCAGGCCCGGCATAGGAGCTTCTTTCTCTGTGCACTCACAGGCAGCAGGACACCACCTACACAAGCTCCAGGGGTAGGAGCAAGCTGCAGCTGCTATCTCAGACCCCAGAGTCTAATGTGACCACTATCACTGCCTCTGCTGTCACCAAGGGTCCTGTGAGCAAGGGAAGGTCATCACTGCCCACACCTTCCTGGGAGATTGTGCAGCATGCCACTGCTGAAGGTCCCATGATTTGGGGCCAACTTCTCCAGGAGAGTGTGTGGCACACCTCAGGCTGTTGAAAATTCCTGCCAGCCTCTGTCGCCACAGGCACTCCCTGCACATCCCAGTTGTGGCTGCCATATCCATCCCTCTCCCCGGCCTGAGTGAGCAAGTGAGTCCAAATCAGCCACTGCTTTCACCCCCTCTTGACTGGGTGGGAAACAGACGCTGGAGGGAGGCTCACATGCAGAGATGGTGCCAAAATCAAAGCTGAGTCCCAAGGGCCATGGGACCAAAGAAGAGGAACAGAAATCTCTCCATGCAGCCGCAGGAGCAGTGGATTAAGTCCCCATAATCAGCTTGGTAAACCCTGCATCTGTGGAAAAACTGAATAGACAACCAGTGTCCCCACAATATAAGCTGCGGACTTTGGGGGCAAGTACACGCAGGAGTTGGGCCAGATTGGAGTTTGAACTGCACCCACAGTACCCACAGCAGGTCCAGAGACCTACCTCGAGGTATTAGAGGGCCTCCTGGGGAGGCAGGGTCTCCTGTGTTGGCTGTGGCTCAATATGGGGGCAAGGACACTGAAAGCAGAGGCCCCAGGAAAATATTATTATTATTACTATTATTTTTTTGTTTCATTTTGTTCTGTTGTTGTTCTTTTTTATTATTCTTTTATTTATTTTTATTATTGATTTATTTTTCTTTTCATTTTTATGCTTTTATTTTTAATATATTTTTTAGTTTTTTCTCTATTTTTACTTTTTCCTTTATATTGTGTTTTTCCTTGTTTTTGCTTTGCTTTGCTTTGTTTTTATCTTTTTTAAAATATATTTTCTATTTTTGCTTTTTTTGTTGTTTTGTGTTTTTTCCTTTTGTTCCCATCTTTCTTTTGTTTTTATGCTTTTTTTGATCATTTTTGTGTGTTTGTTTTATGTTTTCTTTCCCAGTTTTTTAGTTTGATTTCTACTTTTGATTTGTTTTTTGTTTTTGTTAGTTTAGTTTTTATAGTTTGTTTTCCTTTTGGGGTTGGTTTTTGTTTTTTCTCTTCTGTTTTTGTGTCTGTGTGTGTGTTTCTTTGTGTGCTTTTCTCTTTTTCATTTTGCATTTACCATTTGTCTTGGGGTTTTGTTTGTCTGTTCATTTTCTTTCTTTCTTTCTTTCTTTCTTTCTTTCTTTCTTTCTTTCTTTCTTTTTTTTTCTTTCTTTCTTTTCTTCCATACCGTGTGGCTTGCAAGGTCTCATTGTTCTGGTCAGGGCTCGAGCCTGAGCCTCTGAAGTGGGAGATCCAAGTCCAGAATGCTGGACCACCAGAGAACTCCAAGCCCCAAGTAATATTAATTGGTGAGAGCTCTTCCAGAGGTCTCCATCTCAACACCAAGACCCGGGTCCACCCAATGGCCAGCAACCTCCAGTGCTGGATGCCTCATGCCAAACAACTAGCAGGACAGGAACACAACCCCACCCATTAACAGACAGGCTGCCAAGAGTCATACTAAGCTCACAGACATTCCAAAACACACCACCTGGTGCAGCCCTGCCCATCAGAGGGACAAGATCCAGCTCCACCCACCAGAATGCAGGCACCAGTCTCCCTAACCAGGAAGCTGACACAAACCACTGGACCAACCTCACCTACTGGGGAAGACACTGAAGCAAGAGGAACTGTGACCCTCAGCCTGTGGAAAGGAGACTCCAAACACATTAAGTTAAACAAAATTAGAAGACAGAGAAATATACTGCTGACCAAGGAGCAAATTAAAAACCCACAAAACCAAACAAATGAAGAGGAAATAGGTAGTCTACCTAAAAAGAATTCAGAGTAATGATTGTAAAGTTGATCCAAAATCTGGGAAACAGAATGGTGAAAATACAAGAAATGGTTAACAAGGACCTAGAAGAACTAAAGAACAAACAAACAGAGGTGAACAGCACAATAACTGAAGTTAAAAGTACTCTAAAAAGAATCAACAGCACAAAAAAAGAAACAGAACGAATAAGTGAGCTGGAAGATAGAATGGTGGAAATAACTGCCATGGAGCGGAAAAAAGATAAAAGCATGAAAAGAATCGAGGACTGTCTCAGAGACCTCTGGGACAACATTAAATGTACCAACATCCGAATTATATGGGTCCCTGAAGCAGAAGAGAAAGAAAAATGGTCTGAGAAAATATTTGAAGAAATTATAGTCAAAAAATTTCCTAACAGAGAAAAGGAAATAGTCAATCAAGTCTAGAAAGCACAGAGAGTCCCATACAGGATAAACCCAAGGAGAAACATGCCAAGACACACATTAATCAAACTATCAAAAATTAAATACAAAGAAAAAGTATTAAAAGCAGCAAGGGAAAAGCAACACATAACATACAAGGGAATCCCCATAAGGTGAACAGCTGATTTTTCAGCAGAAATGTGACAGGCCACAAGAGAGTGGCAGGACATATTTAAAGTGATGAAAGGGAAAAACCTGCAACCAAGATTACTCTACCCAGCAAGGATGTCATTCAGATTCGACAGAGAAATCAAAACCTTTACAGACAAGCAAAAGCTAAGAGACTTCAGCACCACCAAACCAGCTCTACAACAAATGCTAAAGGATCTTCTCTAGGCAGGAAACACAAGAGAAAGAAAAGACCTACAAAAACAAACCCAAAACAATTAAGAAAATGGTAATAGGAACATACACATTGAAAATTACCTTAAATGTAAATGGATTAAATGCTCCAACCAAAAGACATAGACTGGTTGAATGGATACAAAAACAAGACCCATATATATGCTGGCTACAAGAAACCGACTTCAGACCTAGGGACACATACAGCCTGAACGTGAGAGGATGGAAAAAGATATTCCATGCAAATGGAAATCAAAAGAAAGCTGGAGTAGCAATACTCATATTGGATACAGTAGACTTTAAAATAGACTATCACAAGAGACAAGGAAGGAAACTACATAATGATCAAGGCATCAAACCAAGAAGAAAATATAGCAATTATAAATGTATATGCACTCAACATAGGAGCACCTCAATATATAAGGCAATGCTAACAGCCATAAAAGGGGAAATCGACAGTGACACAATAATAGTGGGGGACTTTAACTCCCCACTTATGCCAATGCATAGATCATACAGACAGAAAATTAATAAGGAAACACAAGCTTTAAATGACACAATAGAACAGATAGATTTAAGTGATATTTATAGGACATTCCATCCAAAAACAGCAGATTACACTCTCTTCTCAAGTGTGCATGGAACATTCTCCAGGATAGATCACATCTTGGGTCACAAATCAAGCCTCAGTAAATTTAAGAAAATTGAAATTGCATCAGGTATCTTTTCCTACCACAACACTATGAGATTAGAAATAATTACAAGAAAAAAACTATAAAAACACAAACACATGGAAGTTAAACCATATGCTACTAAATAACCAAGAGGTCACTGAAGAAATCAAGGAGAAATCCAAACAACCTAGAGATAAATGACAACAAAAATACGATGATTCAAAACCTATGAGGCGCAGCAAAAGCAGTTCTAGGAGGAAAGTTTATAGCTACACAATCCTACATCAAGAAACAAGAAAAATTTCAAATAAACAATCTAACCTTACACTTAAAGGGACTAGAGAAGGAAGAACAAAAAAACACAAAGTTAGTAGAAGGAAAGAAATCTTAAAGATCAGAGCAGAAATAAATGAAACAGAAACAAAGAAAACAATAGCAAAGATCAATTAAAGTAAAAGCTGGTTCTTTGAGAAGATAAACAAAATTGATAAACCTTTAGCCAGACTCATCAGAAAAAAGAGGGAGAGGACTGAAATCAATAAAATTTGAAATGAAAAGGGAGAAGTTACAATGGACACAGCAGAAATACAAAGGATCCTAAGAGACTACTACAAGCAACTATATGCCAATAAAATGGACACCTGGAAGAAATGGACAAATTCTTAGAAAGGTATAACCTTCCAAGACTGAACCAGGAAGAAATAGAAAATATAAACAGACCAATCACATGTATTGAAATTGAAACTGTGATTAAAAATCTTCCAACAAATGAAAGCCCAGGACCAGATGGCTTCACAGGCGAATTCTATCAAACATTTAGAGAAGGGCTAACACCCATCCCTCTCAAACTCTTCCAAAAAATTGCAGGGGAAGGAACACAACCAAGCTCATTTTCTGAGGCCACTATCACCCTGATACCAAAACCAGTCAAAGATATCACACACACACAAAATTACAGGTCAATATCACAGATGAACATAGATGCAAAAATCCTCAACAAAATACTAGCAAACAAAATCCAGCAACACATTTAAAAGGATCATACACCATGATCAAGTGGGATTTATCCCAGGGATGCAAGGATTTTTCAATATATGCAAATCAATCAATGTGATACACCATATTAGCAAATTGAAGAATAAAAACAATATGATCACTTTAATAGATACAGAAAAAGCTTTTAATAAATTCAACACCCATTTATGATCAAAACTCTCCAGAAATTGGGCATAGAGGGAAACCACCTCAACATAATAAAGGCCACATTTCCACTAAGATCAGGAACAAGACAAGTATGTCCACTCTCGCCACTCTCATTCAACATAGTTTTGGAAGTCCTAGCAAGCAGAGAAGAAAAAGAAATAAAGGATTCCAAATTGGAAAAGAAGAAGTAAAACTGTCACTGTTTGCAGATGACATTGTACTATACATAGAAAATCCTAAAGATGCTACCAGAAAACTGCTAGAGCTCATCAATGAATCTGGTAAATTTGGAGGATACAAAACTAATGCACAGAAATATCTTTCATTCCTATACACTAACAATGAAAGATCAGAAAGAGAAATTAAGGAAACAATCCCATTTACCATCACAAAAAAAGAATAAAATACCTAGGAATAAACCTATCTAAGCAGGCAAAAGACCTGTATGCCGAAAACTACAAGATACTGATGAAAAAAATCAAAGAAAGCAAAGATGACACAAACACAAACAACACAAACAGAGATATAACATGTTCTTTGATCCGAAGAATCAATATTGTGAAAATGATTATACTACCCAAAGCAATCTACAGATTCAATGCAATCCCTTTCAAATTACTGATGGCATTTTTCACAGAATTAGAACAAAAACTTTTATGATTTTTATGGAAACACAAAAGACCCTGAATAGCCAAAGTAATCTTCAGAAAGAAAAATGGAGCTGGGAGAATTAGGTTCAGTGAATTCAGACTATACTACAAAGCTACAGTAATCAAGACAGTATGGTACTGGCTCAAAAACAGAAATATAGGTCAATGGAACATGATAGAAGGCCCAGATATAAACCAATGCACCTATGGTCATTAATCTATGGCAAAGGAGGCAAGAATATACAATGGAGAAAAGACAGCCTCTTCAGTAAGTAGTGCTGGGAAAACTGGGCAGCTACACCTAAAAGAATGAAATTAGAACCCTTCCTAACACCATACACAAAAATAAACTCAAAATGTATTAAGATCTAAATGTAAGGCTAGACACTATAACACTCTTAGAGGAAAACACAGGAAGAACACTCTCTGACACAAATCACAGCAAGATCTTTTTTGACCCACCTCCTAGAGTAATGGAAATAAAAATCAAAATAAACAAGTGGGACCTAATGAAACTTGAAAGCTTTTGCACAGCAAAGGAGACCATAAACAAGACAAAAAGACAACCTTCATAATGGGAGAAAATATTTGCAAACAAAGCAATGGACAAAGGATTAATCTCCAAAATATACAAGCAGCTCATGCAGCTCAATATCAAGAAAACAAACAGCCTAATCAAAAAAGGGGCAGAAGATCTAAATTGACGTTTCTCCAAAGAAGACATACAGATAGCCAATAGGCACATGAAAAGATGCTCAACATCATTAATTATTAGAGAAATGCAGATCAAAACTACAGTAAGGTATCACTTCACATCAGTTGGAATAGCCATCTTCAAAAAACTTACAAACAGTAAATTCTGTAGAGGGTGTGGAGAAAAGGGAACACTCATACACTGTTGGTGAGAATATCAATTGATACAGCCACTATGGAGAACATATGGAGATTCCCTCAAATCCTAAAAGCAGAATTACCAAATGACCCAGCAATCCCACTGCTGGGCATCTACCCTTAACTCAAAAAGACACATGCCCCCAGTGTTCATTGCAGCACTATTTACAATAGCCAGGTCATGGAAGCAACTAAATGGCCATCAACAGACAAATGGATAGAGAAGATGTGGTACATATATACAATGGAATATTACTTAGCCATAAAATGGAACGAAATTGGGTCATTTGTAGAGACGTGGATGGACCTAGATTCTGTCATACAGAGTGAAGTAAGTCAGAAAGAGAAAAACAAACATCATATATTAATGCATATGTGTGGAATCTAGAAAAATGGTACAGATGCACCTGTTTTTAAGGCAGAAATAGAGACACAGATGTAGAGAACAAACGTATGGACACCAAGGGGGGAAAGGGTGTGTGTGATGAATTGGGAGATTGGGACTGACATATACACTAATTGACATACACTAGATTGGGATTGACATATACACTAATTGACATACACTAATATGTATAAAATAGATAACTAATGAGAATCTGCTGTGTAACACCAGGAACTCTACTCATTGCTCTGTGGTGACCTAAATGGGAAGGAAATCCAAAAAAGAAGGGATATATGTATACATATAGCTGATTCACTTCATTGTATAGCAGAAACTAACACAACATTGTAAAGCAACTATACCCCAATTAAACAAACAAACAAACAAACAAACAAAACTGAAAGAATTTCCAGTAACTATTTGCATGGTACCATCCAGCTTAGACTCCATGATTCTATCTTGAATATGAATCTGAATGGTTAATCCCTTTACTGTTGTCTGATTCTCTCTGCTTAATTCATCTTAATCCAGAGAAAGTTGCACTGTGGTGGCATGAGCGAGTGCATACTCAGCCCTTCAGGACAAAATACAGCCAGAAAACAATGACATGCCCCTGTGGCTTGGCTCCTAACAAATCTGGGAGATGTGCAGTGTCAAGAAGCACTATCTGTCCACCTTCCATACCAATGCCAGCCAGCAGCAGGACTAGGAGGACATGAGGACTCCATGGCCACTCTGTGCCATGCAAGTACATGCGGTCAGTACTCTGAGAGGCCCACTGCCTGGGTTCATGTCCTCTGTGGCCACTTTTTAGTGGTATGGCTTTGGGAAAGTGACTTCTGCATGCAATTGTCCCATCCATACAATGAAACAATAATCGTTTCAATCTCACAGGGTTTGGGCAAAGATTAAGTGAACTAATAATTATAGGGCACTTAGAAAAATCTCAGGCAAATAGTAGACATTAGATATTTCTCATTTGATTCTCAAAACAATACTAGAGGATAGGTATTGCAATAGGAAAACTGAGGATCCGAGAGGTAAAATATTATTTCCAAGATTACACCTTTAGTAAGAGGTACATATAGCATTCAAGCACTGGTGGTCTGCCTTTAAAGCCTTGGGCATATCCACTTTATCATAACACCATTTGGGTTCAATACGATGACTCTGTATATGCAGCTATATGCTTGGAAAAAGCCAATCTACAGGGCCCAGGCATCCCACTTTGAAAATCCTTTAGAGTAAAATGTCAAAAATAAGGAATATGTCCACTAAAACCCAGACATAGGTGAGAGACAGCAACCCTTAGGGCAGAGCAAAGCCACAGAAAATAGTGTCTTAACAAGTTTTCTAACTATCAGGGAGCAGAATAATATAAACACTTAACTGCTAATGGCAAGGATTATGAAATCAATGGAGTATTTCATGGGATTCAGTGTCATGCATACAAAATGAGAGTAATGTTTTCTCCACTTTTCAAAGTGAGCTAGAAATGAACTGCACAATGTTTCATAATTAAAGACTTTTAGGACCACTGCAAAATTTAGTGCTCATTCCTGAGTTATGTTAGTGTATTACCTGATGTGTGTGAAAGACAGTTTTAGCTGTAGTAAATCATCAAGTAATAACAATTTAATAACTTTTTTGATGGGTGAGGTCTCCAAATTAAACAAATACCCACACTGAATTAAAAATCTTCTAAGAGAAAATGTTTTAGCTAACTAGCTAATATTAGGTAGGAAGGGATATGACCTAACATGGACTGAGCATTTACTCAACATTCCAGGCTCTGCTGTAGGTATTTTAGATATAATACTTTACATAATTCCCACAATAGCCCAATAAGGGCAAATTTATTAACTTTGGTTTGAGAATGTTGAGATTTGAGAAACTAAGAGCCAGAACTAGGATTGAAAAAGAAGTCCACACATAGTTATCCTTCCTACTCCCTTTGTTTTCTCTCACCTTCTCTCTTCCCCCACTCCACCTCTCCTTTCTTCTTCTTTTCTTCTTTTCCTTTCCACCTTCTTCCATTAATTTAACCAACATTCACTGGACATCTGTTATATAATAAGTCCTGAGTTAGTTTCTGGGAATTGAATGGGGGAGTTGAAACATTCCTGGACTCTTCCAGTGGAGGTGACTCTAAAGTTGAGGAGAACATAAATCGAATGATTGCATCCACAAATGTAAAATGACACATGGACGAAGTGCCACAAAAGAAGGAATATGGTTCTGTGGCAGAAAGGAATGTGTATCTAAAGAATATATTCTTAGAAGATGATATTTTAACTGATATCTAAAAGGTGTGCAAATTTAAAAGGAAAAGGGGTGAAAAAAAAAAAAAGGAAAAGGGGTGGATGTGTGAGGGTTTGAGATATATTTCCAATAATTGAATGGCAGGTGCAAAGGCTTCATAGCTTAAATGGATGAGAGTGTATAGCATGAACAAGAGCCCAGAAAAAGAACCATGAGGCTGAAACACAACGAGCTATGGGGGGTATGACAATGTGAAGCTGAACTAGGTATGAGGATATACTGAGGTTCCTTTTAAAATTTTCTTTTTGTTACCAGGCTAAGTATTTTACCTTTATTTTAAGAAGTATAAAAAATCAATAATATTATGGCAGTTTGAAAAACTGACTATGGTTGAAATAAAAAGAAATAGATAATTTTGGAGGAGGGTAGGGATAAGAAAATGTATGGGGAGCTACCAAAAAGAAAAAGGCAACCACCGTGATCTGAACAAGAAGAAATGGATGATCACAGCTAAGAATGGATGAAAATTGGTGAAGTTTAAGGGAAAATATGACCTAAAATATTATTCAGATTTCTGTGAACTCCATACTCCTCAGTAGTGAGACAGGTGTAATGTATAAGCAGTTCTCTTCTCAAAGATGAGACGAAAACTCCTCTCATTAGTTAAGGTAGGTGGTTCTTGAGATTCTCAGTCAGTGTCCACTGAGACCCTGTCTAGTCCTCAAACTCCAGTAGATTGAGGGGAATATTGAAAAGAAGACTATAAGGACACAGCAGTGGGCACCATATATTATGACAGAAAAGTAGTAGAAAGTAACTTAAATTGTGAGTGAGTGACCTGGTTCCAATCTTGGCTGTTATTCTAACTAGCTCAGAGGTCTTCAGCAAGTTACTCACTTCAGGTTTCCATTTTATCTTTTGTGAAACCAGGAGTTTCCACGTTTTAAAATTATTTTTAAAATAAAATGTTTCTTGTAAAAAAAAAAAAAAGCTGCATGTAACTCAACCTCTGGGAGACTGGAACAGATGTACACACCCTATTCCTCCCACTAAGTACAACTAAAGTCCCTGGACTTTACATATAAAACAAATATAAAAAGATTCTGAAAGATGGAGAAAAGCAGGAAGACTAGCCAGGGACTTTGGAACCTAAAGAATAACATAAAAGTGAGTTTCTTGGGTTTCCCTTTGGTTTCAAATGTCCGAAGCTCAGTGTTGGAGATGTCAGAAAACTTGACAACACCAATAGGTGCAGACAAAACATCCACAACAAAAGCATTCTCTACTTAGCCAGAGAACAAGAAAAGGGACAGCTTAGAAAGACAGAAAATTTTTAGAAAATAACCACTCTACTGCAGCCAAGCACCCAGGAAAAACATTGGCAACCCTTCCCCATGCCAGCAAAATCTGAATGGGATGCTTAGATTTCCATCTTTACTAGGATGTAAAAAGACCTGCATATCTCTTGTGTCAGTGGAAACTTCTATGGGAACCTGGACTTTCACTCCCAGCCAGCAGTAATAATACATCTTTTCTCCTCCCCCTGGAGGGGTGTTGAAGGAGACCAAATAGAGAGTCATGACTTATTCCTCCTTGTATCAATGGAGGGCACTAGGAAGCCAGAACATCCATCCCTGTCCTTCACATGTCAGTAGAGTCAGAATGTGGGACCTGGAATTTTACACACACCTAGTAGTAACAAGGTGGCATCCCATTTTTCCTTGTCAGATCAGTGCCAAAGGAAATTGGACAAAACAGATGGTTTAAATTATATTCCAGTGTGTGGCCAAGATGACAGAGCAGGAAGCCCCTGAGCTGACCTCCTTTCATGGGCACGAGAAACTGGAAACTCTTTACAGAGCAGCTATAGATGACAGCAACCTGAAAACTAGAAGAAAAGATTTTCCACACCTAAGATATAAAGAAGAAACCACAGCAAGACAGGTAGGAGGGGCAGAGATACACTACAGTCAAGATCCACAACCTTGGGGAGGCAACCCACAAACACAACTGAGTACATTTTCCCCAAGGAGTGAGGGGTCCAAACCCCACATCAGACTCCCCAGCCTCACACTGGGCTCCTCAGCCCAGGGGTGCTACACTGGGAAGATGAGCCCCTAGAATATATGACTTTGAAGATCAGTGGGGCTTGCATACAGGAGATCCAGAGGACTGCAGCAAAGAAATACTCCACTCTTAAAGTGTGCACTCCACCTTTCTCATAATTTGAGCCTCAGCACAAAGGCAGTGATTTGAAAGGAGCCTGGGTCAGACCCACTTGCTGATCTTAGAGAGCCTCCCAGAGAGGCTGGAGGCAACTGGGACTCCCCTGGGGGCATGGAGACTAACAGTGACCATTTTGGGGAGCTTGTTCTACCACAGGGACACTAGTTCTGGAAAGTACCAATTTGGAGTTCGACCTCTAGCCTATTAGTTCAGGGGCTTACCTGTCCACCAGCAAATTACTGCTACCAGCCCGGGGCCACAAACCAAAAATTTGTAATAGTTCCTCACACAGCTAAGAGTAAAAAATCTAAACATAAAAGTAAAGATGGTCATCCAATCACAATGGAAGGGGGCAAACACAGAAGATAGGAACACAAAAGACTTACAAAAACAACCCCAAAACAATTACAAAATGGCAATAAATACATACCTGTCAATAACTTTAAATGTAAATGGACTAAATGCTCCAATTCAAAGATATAAAGTGGCTGAATAAATTAAAAAACAATGTCTGTATATGCTGCTACAAGAAACTCATTTCTCATCTAAATACACAGAGACAAAAAGGGAGCAGGTGAAAAAAGTATTCCATGCAAATGGAAATGAAAAGAAAGATGAGATAGCAATACTTATATCAGACAAAACAGGCTTTAAACTAAAGACTATAACTAGAGAAGAAAAAGGACATTACATAATGGTCAAGGAATCAATCCAACAAGATATAACAGTTGTAAATATATATGCACCAAACATAGGAAACTAAATATATAAAGCAAACATTAACAAACATAAAAGAAGAAATTGACAGTAAGACAATAACAGTAGTGGACTTTAACACCTCACTTACATCAATAGATCATCCAAATAGAAAATCAATGGAGGAATACTGAACTTAAATAACATATTAGACCAGATGAACGTCATATATATAGAATATATATATATATCTATATATCTACATAACTGTCTATCTGTCTATAGAACATTCCATCCAAAAGCAGCAGAATACACATTATTTTCAAGTGCACATGGAACATTACCCAGAATAGATGACATGACAGGCCATGAAATAATACTCAGTAAATTTAAGAAGATTGAAATCATATCAAGCATCTTTCCTGAACACAACATTATAAGACTAAAAATCAACTACAAGAAAAAAAAATGCAAAAACACAGACATGTGGAGCCTAAACAATATGCTACTAAACATCCAATGGGTCACTGAAGAAATTAAAGAAGAAATTTTAAAAATTCCTGGAGACAAACAAAAATGGAAACACATAGATCCAAAATCTATTGGACTAAGCAAAGCAATTCTAAGAGGGAAATTTATAAGGATACAAACCTACCTCAGGAAACAAGAAAAGTCTCAAATAAATAACAACCATTCGCCTAAAGGGACTAGAAGAAGAACAACAACAAATGCCCAAGGTTAGTAGAAGGAAAGCTATAATAAAGATCAGTGTAGAAATAATAAAATAGAGACTAAAAAAAAGTAGGAAAGATCAATGAAACTAAGAGCTGGTTCTTTTAAAAGATAAAGAAAAAAAAAAAAGGATAATCCTTTAGCCAGACTCATCAAGAAAAAGAGACCCAAATAAATGGAATTGGAAATGAAAGAGAAGTTACAACCAACACTAGAGAAACACAAATGATCATAAGTGATCACTATGAACAATTATACACAATAAAATGGACAACCTAGAAGAAATGCATAAATTCTTAGTAACATACTATTTCCCAAGACTGAATCAGGAAGAAATAGATAATATGAACAGCTTAATTATAAGTAATGAAATTGAATGAGTAATAACAATAAAAAAAAACTCCCAACAAACAAATGTCCAGGGTCATGTGACTTCACAGGTGAATTCTACCAAACATTTAAAGATTTAATGCCTATCCTTCTCAAATTATTCAAAAATTTAAGATGAAGGAATGCTTATGAACTCACTCTACAAGGCCAGTATTACCCTGATAAAAAAACCAGACAAAGACACTACAAGAAAAAGAAAATTACAGGCCAATATCCCTGATCAATATAGATAGATAAATCCTCAACAGAATATTAGCAAGCCAAATTCAACAATATGTAAACAAGATCATACACCATGATCAAGTGGGATTTATTCCAGATTTTATAGATTTGATTTATCTATAAATCAATGTGATACACCACATTCACAAGATGAAGGATAAAAATCACATGATCATATCAACAGATAATGAAAAGCATTTGACAAAATTTAACATCTACTGGTGATAAAAACTCTCATCAAAGTTGTTATAGAGGGAACATATCTCGACATAAGTCCATTTATGACAAATCCACAGCTAACTCTGTCCTCAATGGTGAAAAATTGAAAGCTTTTCCTCTAAAACCAGGAACAAGACAAGAATGTCCACTCTTGCCACTTCTATTTAACATAGTGTTGGAAGTCCTAGCCACAGCAAGCAGAGAAAAAAGAAATAAAATTCATCCAAACTGGAAGGGAAGAAATTAAACTGTCGCTATTTGCAGATGACATGATACTATATACAGAAAAACCTTAAGTCTCCAGCATAAAACTACTAGAACCAATAATAAATTCAGTAAAGTTGTGGATACACAATTATTATACAGAAGTCTGTTGTTTTTCTATAGACTAATAATAAACTATTGAAATAAAGGCAAGAAAACAATCTGATTTAAAGTTTAAAAACCACTTTACTACATAGAATCAAAGGTATCTTCTATGTCTCAGATTATTGAACAAATATGAATCCCAGAGTTTGTAGAAAGATCTCTATCAGGCTGAGCATGATATTGAGGATAAGCTTACTGGTCTTTCTTCCACTAGTGTCTGCTAAGAAATCCCTGATACAGGGCTACATGGTCCCTTATAATTTTGTAAAATTGTAACCTAGGTCAAGATCATCATTTATTGGTTTGGGTGCTGCAGTTCTAGGTCCAGGTTCTCTCTAGAAACACCATGTAGCCATCTACCCTGCTAGCATCATTGATACTGTGGTTTACACATGCACCATGCTAGTACTGTAGTATCTCCTCCAGCAAGCAAATTGCATTCAAGTTTATGGCTGTCTTCTAGATTTAGGAAGGCCTTCCATTTAGCTTTTCTCCAGTGAGTTTCACAAATTTAATTGTGCAAGTACATAGTACACTGCTCATTAAAAAAAAAAAATCTATGTGTTTAAAACCCTTGGTATGTGTGTGTGTGTGTGCATGTGCTTATGTAATGTGTATTATCCTACCATATGCATATATGTGTGTCTATATACATATATGTGTACATGTAGGTATGTGTGTGTATATATACATATATATTCTTTATATTCTTAAAACATTTTAGATTCTGAAGGCAAATGAAATAAATCCTTCCCATGGCCAAAATTTTTTATTTCTTGTGTGCTTTTCTCAAGTAAAATCCATTCCATCTACTTTCATTACTTTCCAGAGATGGCCTTTTTGCACAAGGGAAAGAGATGTAAACAAATACATGGAAACAACCTAAGTGTCCATCATTGGATGAATGGATAAAGAAGATGTGGCACATATATACAATGGAATATTACTCAGCCATAAAAAGAAATTAAATGGAGGTATTTGTAGTGAGGTGGATGGAGTTAGAGTCTGTCATACAGAGTGAAATAAGTCAGAAAGAGAAAAGCAAATACAGTATGCTAACACATATATATGGAATCTAAGGAAAAAAAAAAAAAAGGTCATGAAAAACCTAGTGGCAAGATGGGAATAAAGACACAGACCTACTAGAGAATGGACTTGAGGATATGGGGAGGGGGAGGGGTAAGATGTGACAGAGAGAGTGGCATGGACATATATACACTACCAAATGTAAAATAGATAGCTAGTGAGAAGCAGCCACATAGCACAGGGAGATCAGCTTGGTGCTTTGTGACCACCTAGAGGGGTGAGATAGGGAGGGTGGGAGGGAGACGCAAGAGGGAAGAGATATGGGAACATATGTATATGTATAACTGATTCACTTTGTTATAAAGCAGAAACTAACACACCATTGTAAAGCAATTATACTCCAATAAAGATGTTAAATATATATATATATATATATATATATATATATATATATATATGTACACACAGCAAGAGCAGAGTAATTCTTTCCTGTTCCACACATAATTAAAAACATAATACATTTTCTTTCCTGTAGCACTATCAACTTTTCTCCAGTTGTATTTAGTCCCATGAACTTGAAAAGCTTCAGTCATAATAGAAAAAGAGGAGGAGGAATGCAGGGTTTGAGAACTTTCGAGCCAAAACTCTGGAAGCAAATTAATCTTTTCACTCTCTGAAAAGGAAAAGGACACTTGGCTGCCCCAAAATGCTCAGAAATGTGTTTCTTTGACAGGGGCAGAACCTGGGTCTTTACAGTAGTGATTGGCAATAAGAGAAAGAAAGGAATCTTGGGATAACTGTATGGAAGAATGGTTCAAAACCTTGGAAAGATAGATGAACAGGGTGGAAAATGTGGGCTGTAGCCCTAACAGTTCAGCATGAACCAGAGTATCTGTTTGGAATGTTTAACAGACATTGTGCAATTTCAAGTTTTGACAGAAACCCATTCAAATGTTTTCCTATCAAAATAAACACATTTTTAATGCTGAAAAAAGAAAAGTTAGGGAGGAAGAAATCATCCATAATCCCACCCTCCAAAAACAATATGTATTAACATGCAAGGTTACTTCCTTTCAATATTTCTCTTTGTATATTTTATAAAGAACTGTGATCATCCCACATACCTTGATTTATAACCAGTTTTCTCCACTGATTGAAGCAAAACCACTTTCTCTGTATTATCAGAGGCCATGGGAATACAAATCTGGAGTTTGAAGCTGAGTTTTTCTCATCCACTTTGTGCCTAACTTTGGACAAGATTTTAACTAATTTAAATTTGATTTTCTCATTTTATAATGCAAGCATGAATAATACATTCTTTATAGGATTATTGGGATAATCAAATGATAAAATGCATAATATGTACATAATACGCTTGTAACAATTTCCTGGTTCATACATAGCAAGTAAAAAGTTCATTAAAAACAGTAGTGATATGATTTGATACACCCATTTTAGCTTATTCTATGTGTAACAGTTTAGTTAATTAAATCACTATTGTTAGACTTTTAAGTCACATCAAATCTTCACCTTTAAAAACTATTGTTAAAATATTATGGATCACTTCACTCATAATTTTTATTACTTTCTTAGGATGGTTCCCTGAAATGGAAGTTAGCAGTTATTCTCTTTTTAATTTATCTCAATATGTAAGAATTTTGCTATCTTAAGGAGTTCATCAATCAATTATTTGCATCAAAAATATATAAGCATATATCTCTCATATACGCTCACAAGGATGAAAATAGTATTTCTCTCAAACCAATACCTCTGTCTCATTGAAAATGGGGGTCATTGTTTTTATTATTCTAATTAAATAATATTTTATAATTTTACTTGTTACTTATATATCATCAAATCCCTTATGCATTTTTTGAAGTATTCTTTCTCAAACACTCTCCACTTATCAAAAAATGAATATTCATGCAAACTATTATATATAGCATGGATAAACAACAAAGTCCTATTGTATAGCACAGGGAACTATATTCAATATCCTGTAATAAACCATAATGGAAAAAATATGAAAAAAAATCTATATATCTGTGTACCTGAATCACTTTGCTGTGTAGCAGAATGTACCACAACATTGTAAATCAACTATGCTTTAATAAAATTTTTAAAAATGAATATTCAATTTGGAGACTGATTACCATTTTACACTCACACCTTGTAATGGTAAGAATTACTACCTGATCAACACTTCATGAACTTCATTTTTTTGTTTTTTTCCAGGTAGAAAGAGTAAATGTAGACATATCTATTTTTGCCTAGGTCTATTATTTAGTTGTGTTGGGCTGACAGATGTATGTATATAAACAGCATCATAAATTGTTAATTTTACTTAACAATTACGCTTAGTTACTAAGTAATTTATAATCAAATCTGTCCAAGTGCCATAGCTGAAATTAGGTTAGTATACCAAACTACTTCAATTCAGGGAGGGGTGGGGACTCTTCAAAATGCTCGTTTAAATTCTAAAGACAGAAGACTCCAAGGTTTGACTGCTGTTTCTTTTACTTTTAAAGTACAGCATTATTTACAATAGCCAAGACATAGAAGCAATCTTAAATGTCCATCAAGAGATGAATGGATAAAGAAGATGTGATATATGTATATAATGGAATATTACTCAGCCATAAAAAAAGAATGAAGTAATGCCATTTGCAGCAACATGGATGGACGTAGAGATTATCACACTAAGTAAAGTAAGTCAGACACAGAAAGACAAATATATGATATTGCTTATATGTGGAATCTAAAAAAAGGGTACAAATGGACTTATCTACAAAACAGAACTAGAGTCACAGATGAAGAAAACAAACATGGTTACCACGGGATAAGTGGGGGAGGGATTAATTGGGAGATTTGGGACTGACATATATGAACCATTATATATAAAATAGATAACTAATAAGAACCTACTGTATAGCACAGGGAACTCTACTCAATACTGTCTCATGGCCTATATGGAAAAGAATCTAAAGAAAGAGTGGATATACGTATATGTATAAATAATTCACTTTGCTATACACCAGAAACTAACAAAACATTGTAAATCAACTATACTTCAATAAAAATTAAAACAAAAATAAATAAATAAAATGCAATGATATCCTTCTGCTTCCCACCCATGTGAATTGTTTATGCCATTTCCTCTGCCTGAACCATCTTCCCAACAAAATCTTGCTCATTGTCCAAAACACAGATCCAACAGATCCTTCTCTGTGCAGATTCTGGGGGGGCCTCTCCAATCAGAGTCAAGAGGAACACTCTGTTCTGTCACTGTACACATACCTACAGCAGCACTTATGCAGTTATGAAATTAATTTAGATTGGCATTCGTTCTGTTATACTAAGAGATTCTTGAGGACAGGAAATGTATCACTAATCCATGTATTACATAGATCAATATTTAGCTTTGAAAAGATGTTCTATGAAAATTTATATGACTTCACTTAGAATTAGGGGAACTGTATGGTCTCCAAACATATGGCAATATATGGAGTCTAGTCTCTTTTGAGCAACATTTTTTATATTCTCTAAGATTAGTTGCTGTCATAGCTTTCTCCCCTCTCAGGGCCATCCAAGGCAAATCAGCATGTTCTCATGCTGTTTGTACCCACTGTTTTCCACTGGTTGTTATGTAGATCTGAGTAATTTTTGCATTTGTCTAATGGTGGTTATTAAGTATGACCCAGAGTCATGTGGAGGCTCTTTACTATTCAGGGGTGGATAGTGGTGGGTAAACTGAGATCCCAATGGAAAACAGCATTATAAGATTTCTGCAGCTAGGTGGAGGTCCAAGATTTCACTGGAGATATCAATATCCCTGTATCTTCTGATAATACTCTTGACAATTTCTTCATGAGGAGAGGGTTTTGGAGGAAGGTTTAGAAGCATGAGGAAATGGTCGGATATTACATAACATTGCAGTTTGGAGAGCAGTTTTGTTTTTTTTTTTCAGCACCGTGAGGCTTGAGTGATCTTAGTTCCCTAACCAGGGATTGAACCGGGGCCCCTGCAGTGGAAGCACTTAGTCTTAACCACTGGACTGCCAGGGAAGTCCCATATAGAGCAGTTTTTTAATTACATTGGTCTATTTATGTTTTTAGTGAAGCTTGATGAAACCATGAAGTTTCCATGATTCCACAAGAAATTATGTGGCTAATTAAAACTCCTCTGCTTTTGAAAACCTAGAATCCTCTCTTTGACTTTATACTGCACAAGTCCCCAGGTGTCATGACTATGCAAAGATTATGCTGAGAGAGGTAACAGTTTGTTGAATGACTGAATGAATAATCCAGTAAATTAGTGCACTGCTAAAAATAGTAATTAACTGTGTGTAAATATGATGCAATTTTATTTCTACATCTCTCATTATGCTTATGCATTCAGCATGACATTTTTGCCTCAGAGCAGATACTCAGTGTTTTTATCTAAATAATGAAATCATATAAATTTGTGCACTGTTAGAAGGAAATCTCCATGAAGCCTGAAATCTGTTAACTTTTATTTCCTTGGAAGCATCTATTAAATAACAGACACATAGTGGGAGGTCAATCACTTATTGAATGAGTAGATACTTAGATTCAAAAAGAAAACTGGATTCTGACACAGGACAACAATGACTTCATCAGTGTAACAATTGTGCTTGATTTACTTTCTCAGCTGTTCCAATGGCTGACTGCCTGTCACATTACCAATCAAATTGATGGTTCAATGATCTAAATTTGCACTTAAGACACTGAAGTGGCCAGATTGATTATTCAGTGCTCTTTTGTAGGTTAACTTGACAGAATATAGTCATTGAATCCATTGTCTATCAATTGCTTTTCATTTATTTAATTGGGATAGTTTTCTTCTTAAGCCATTAGATTAATGTTTGATTATGTGAAGATTCATTTTGACCTAAACTACTAAATTAGAGTCATTGATTATATCAGTCAGGGTTCAATCAGAGAAGAACCAGTAAAGCAGGTAGTTTGAAGGGAAGCTCACAGGCAAGTTCACACACACAAGCACAGGTTGAAGCTCTTTTCCACAAGAAGTCAGGAAGAAAAATCATGAGCAGGACTAGAACCCCACAGACATGTGAAAACAATGACATTCACAAGTAGAATCTTTTCTTTCTCCAGGTAAACCATAGCTATGCTTTGACACCTTCCAACAGATTCAGTCAGAGCCACCAGATCATCCAGGTCAATCACCATCACTTAAAATTAACTGATTAGGGGTTTTAACTACATCTGCAAAATCCATTCCTAGTAACACCTAGATCTGTGTATGATTAAATAACTGAGGACTGTAGCCAAGACAAATTGACACATCAAAAAATCCTTCCCATTTTTCTCTGCTAGGCTTGAGACTCCCTTCCTCCACCCAGAAATGCAAGGTTAGGGACACAGGGAAGGGGGATTCTGCCTCATAGAGTGCATCTCATAAAGTTCTCTCTGTTCCATATAGGGAGGGTTCATCCTATGAAAATGAGCTCCTAGCCCAGGAGGTGTTCCCACACACTGGGAATTTCCTTCCTCCACCTGGAGGACATAGGCAGCTCAGTCTGAGGAGGCTCCTTCGGAGTCCTAAAGGACAGTTCTCAGCTTCCAGCAGTGACCAATGGGTGTCTCAGTGGCATGAGATGGACAAGTTTATTCTAAAATCTATATGGAAAGGTATAGGCCCTAGAATAGCTAAAATTATCAAAAGAAACCACTCTATCCAATGTTAATGCTATACAGCTACAGTGTTCAAGAGAGTTTGCTATTAGTGGAGGGTTAGATACATAGATCAATGGAATGGAATTTAGAGCCAAGAAATAAACCTACACATATACGCTCAACTAATTTTTGGCAAAAATGCAAGAGGAATTCAGTAGAAGGAATATAGCATTTTCAACAAATGGTGCTGAAATAATTGGACACACATACAGAGAAAAGTGAGCCTTCATCTAACTCTCACACCTGAAACAAAATTAAACAAAATTTAACTCAAAATGGATCACAGACTTAAATATAAAACTTAATACTAAAAACATTTTAGAAAAATCATAGGAGAATATATTTATGATCTAGAGCTAGGTAAAGAACTCTTCAATTTAATACCAAAAGCACTATGCATAAAAAAGGATAAACTGATAAATTAGACTTTATCAAAAATTAAAGAAAAAAGCTTTTGTTGTCTATATGTCTCTCTTAAAATGATGCAACTATAAGCCAAAAACTGAGATAAAATATTTGTAAGCCACGTATCTGACAAAAGACTGGTATCTAGAATAGATAAAGGATACAAAACTCAACAGTAAAATCAAACAAACAGGCTGATTAGAAAATGAGCAAAAGACATGAAAAAAACAATTCTCCAAAGAGTATATCCAAGTGAGGAATAAGTATGAGAAAAGATGTTAAACTTCATTAGTCGTTAGAGCAATGCAAATTAAAACCATAATGAAATAGCACTACACACAACAAAAATTCAAAAAGAAAATAGTGAAAACACCAAATGCTTAGAGCATTCAGACAAACGGTATCACTCATATATTGCTGGTAGAAATGTAAAATGATACAGTCATTATGGAAAACACTTTTGTCAATTTCTTATAATCTAAACATACAACTACCACATCAGAGTCATAATTTATTCATTATACCACCAAACCAAAAACAATCCCCAAGTCCTTCAACATGAATGATTAAACAAAGTGGTATATCTATATCATGGAATGCTACTCTGAAGTAGAATAATGAATCTTCGATAGGCAAGACAACTTGCATGAATCTCCAGGTCATTATGCAGAGTGAAAAAAATCCAATCCTAAATGGTTACGTATTGTATGGTTCCATTCATATGACATTCTTGAAATGACAAACTTATGGAGAACCAATTAGTGGTTGCCAGAGGTTGTGGTTGTAAGGGGCCATATCGGGTACCCTGGTGGTAATGAGACTGTTCTGCATCCTGATTGTATCAATATTCACATCCTGGTTGTGATATCCTATTACAGTTTTGCAAGATGTAACCATTATGGGAAAGTGTATAATGAGTACAGGACAACTCTATGTTGTCATTGTATGTTGCCCTGTACTAATTGGGTTACACACAACTGCTGTAAATCTACAATTGTCTCCAAAAAATTTAATGAAAAAGCAGTCACATTAATCAAATGTTTTAATTTATTCTCCTGAGTTTCAATTTCTTGAAACACATATAGAATTTGAGAGTCATGATTATAAATATTTGTTCATAGTATTAGTTCCAATATTTATCAACCACATATTTTGATTCATTAACACTTATTAAACCAATAGATATTCAGTATTTTCATATATACTCAATCCTTTGATTCTCATAGAATCCCTGTGAGTTAAGTAATATGTTTTTTTAATAAGTGAAAGTAACATAAACTCCATGTTAGAAAAGAGGAAACATTCTAGAGGAGATTAGATGAGGTCATGTAGCTAATTAAGACCAAAAAGCAAAACATTTACACTTGGTTTTTTTTTTGCATCTAATGAAAAATGAGAGAGACAAAGAAGAAGAAAGGAAGGAAGGAAGGAAGAAAATAATTTGTTACAATACATGTTAGAAATCAATATTATTATTATTGTTATTTTTTCCTACTAGGATCTTTAGTGGTGCTGTTAAGGAAGTAGACATTATGGTCCTTGATTTGGTATTTGGAGAAAAACGTGGTTATAACCATTGGGACATATAAGTCGCTGAGGTGTGTCAGAAAGTCTAAAAACCTATTACTCTATGAACAGAAATAGCTGCTTCCAAAAATCTGGCTCAACAAACCTCTATTCCACAAGCATTCACCAAAGGCATACTGACTATCTGATACTACACTGTTCTCTGGGGATATAACACAAAAAGAACGAACATCTGTTTTAATGAAACTCAGACTTTTAGGAACCACAGGCCCTTCTGTACAACAGACTATATAGGTACCAATATCAGTGACCCAGCCTGGAAGTCATATTCAAGCTATGTCTGCAAGGCTGCTTCCTTATTGACCAAGTTTAGCCTGAAACTAAAGAAAATATTGACAGGTTAGCCTAACTGCTTTGATATCTTTAGAGACAAAGGGAGGATGGAAATACAAAATTAGTGTGTGGAAAAGTCCTGAACTACCTGATCCTAAGGGTTATTGTACTTTTTTTTTCAGGTCAAATGTCCCAGATTTCTTCCTTCTTTCCTTCCTTCCTTCCTTCCTTCCTTCTTTCCTTCCTTCTTTCCTTCCTTCTTTCTCTCTCTCTCTTCCTTCCTTCCTTTCTTTCTTTCTTTCTTTCTTTCTTTCTTTCTTTCTTTTTCTTTCTTTCTTTCTTTCTTTCTTTTCTTTCTTGGGGTATAGTTGCTTTACAATGTTGTGCTAGTTTCTGCTGTACAATGAAGTGAATCAGTTAAATGAACACATATATCCCCTCCCAGGGCTACAGTATTGATGATGTGTTGGTAATGGTGCTTAAGTCTTGTGAAAATGAATAGAAATATTATTGTGTTTAACATTACTTCAGTGTACAAAAGTAAGGACTTTCCAAGATCCTGTTTTATTTGAGATGCTGTATTTCTAAATCCCTGCTTATTTACACATCTTAGGAAATCTTGCCTGTCTGTGGAAGCAGGACCAAGCAGGGTAATATGACCTTACTCAGTGAGTTCCTGACACCACTTGTGTCAATGGGAATGAGGCAACTAAAAGAATGATTTCAAGTGAAATTATTGTAAATCTTTAAAAATACCTAATACTAAGAGAGCCAAAGCATATTAAGAGGGGTATGCATTCAGACTGTCAAGAAAATAAAGTTGAATTAGATTGTTAAGAATAAATCACCCAGAGCACCAAAAGACATGTTTACCAAAAAAAAAAAAAAAAAAAAAAAAAAAATCCCATTCAGTATGCACTGTGAAGAGGCAGACAGTATTTTTATTTTTTATTTCTTATTTTGGTTGTTCTCAATGACATTTGGGTAAGAAACACATATATATGTACATTTACTGTCTAGACAGGAAAAGCCTTAGGACGTAAGACCTGGAGAAAACTGAGGCATACATAGAGAAGGATGGACAGGTTTTGGATGGATGAACAAAGGTAGGCATGTTTCACGTGGAATGAAACAAAAGGAGACAAGGGTGAGGACAGCCTAAGTAGAGAGGGACCTTTATGTTGGGGAAAAGTGAAAAAGATAGTTGGATCTGAAGACTAGGTAAAGATTAGGGAGAATTATTTGACATAATTTTTGCCAAGCTGGAGCACACAATAATTATTGAACTGCAATGACAATACTGGGATCCTTAATAATTATTTTACTTAAATATATTGTATTTTGATGGCAGGTAAAGGATCTGAGATGTTTTATGATGAAGTGAAAACAGCACTGGGTTAGCAATTCACAGATATTGAATTTTAATCTTTCCCTTCCTTTCTAGAGATTGAACATTGAAAAATCACATAACTGTTTAGATTTGGGGTACTTTTATGAGTGAAATTAAGGAATTGGAGTGGATTTTAAAAATTCCTACCACTGCTAACAATCTCCTAAATCAGATTACCCAGTTAATACCATTTATTTTCCATCCGTCTTTATAGGTTCTATAAACTTCACCTATCCCTGTATATTGGTTACCTTCATGTTTTGCCCTAGGCTCTCTTCTCATCTCATACTTCCCTTGGATATTCTCCCCCTGTTTTCATGATATGAACTAGCCCTACAGATCTAATATTTCTAATCTGTATTTTTAGTCCAAATCTCCTCTCCTCCTTCATCTAAGAACATCTCTCCTTGGATATTTCATCTTGAATATAGTATTTCTATTATTATACTCTATAATGCATAATACATGTCTATTATATTATACATCCAATGGAAAAGTAAGGTTTTGTATTTCTTTATTATCAACTTACAGCTGAATGCCTGAAATATAGTAGACTCCCAATAAATGTTTACTTAACTGAACTGTTTATTAAATTTGGGGAAAAAACAGATTTTATTCTGAGTATAGCATGAAAATATTAACAAATGTATTCATGTCTCAGTTACATCTCATGTCTGTATTATCATGTGCATTTCTACTGATGCTAAAATTAAAGATAGTATACTTCTACCAGAATTTAAAATTAGGCAGAATAGATGTATAGTACTATACTCTGATCCAATTTTTTCCAATATTTTTTGTATCCTCAAGAATGTTGGTGCTATCTGATTCTCTATTAACTTTTCTTTGCCTGAAGTATTGTTATGATCAGAAAATCTCATAGGACATAACTTTAGCCTTAGCCCTACAGTAACACATTAGATTGGACAACAGGAAGACAAAACAACCAAGAATAATTCAGTGTTTTATTACCTAAGGAGGGTCTGTTATTAATGAAAAGTGAATTTTCTTGAATTCCCATTAGAATTTCATATAGGCAATTACAGTGCATTCAGCTCAATCAGTTTTTAACCGTTTGTCCACTATATTAACAGATTTTCCAAAGAGAGAATTAAACAATCCAAATCACATTTGTCTTGGGAATTGACCGAAGTTGTATTTTTTATCCAGATGCAACATTATATGACTTACAAGTTTGGTTGAACACTAGTTTCTATCACTCATTGTTTCTGTAGCTGGGTCACCTTTCAAACATAGCAGCACAATATACTTTTTCTTCAAAAACTGTAATTAGATTTTTTAAAAATATGACAAATATTTGCATGGTGTTTTAGATGAGGCTCTGTGCTCAGTGATGTACATGTCTTGTCACTAAGTTCGACTAGAGCTTATAGATACACATTATTTATCTCCAGTTTCCAGATAAAACTGGAGCTCATTGTAGAAGGTGAGTCAGAATTTGAACCTAAGCCATTTTGTCTAAAAATCCAAACTCTTATTATTGCATAAATCCTCCCCCACACTTACCCCTCCGGACAAAAAATGAGAAATTACACATCCACAAATTTTTTCTTTCAAAAAATGTTACTTTTGGAAAATAAATTCATTCAAACATTTGTGATCATCCCTTTTAACAGGATTTTAGAGGTAGTATGCCAAATGGAGAAATAGAAACACAAACAGTCATTACTCCATAGTCACATTTCAATTTTTATAAAATATGTTTCATCAACTTTGGTAACCGATTGTTTTCCTCAATCTTAGTTATAAATGTCGCCTATTTCTAAAATCAAATTCCTTCATAACATTGATCTGCTGAAGCAGGCGTGCTTCTGATTCTGAATACAATTATAAGCTGGAATTCCAAACATATATTGAGTTATAGAGGGACCTTGAGATAACAAAATAACATCTTATGTTATTTTTTAATCAATACTGAAAGTATTACAGTATTTAATACATTTGGTAAAATAGAAAAACAAAACAATTCATATATCAGCATATCACCTCTGTATAACAATTATACTTGAGTCAGGCGAGTAGACTTTTTATCTCAGTTCTGTTACTTAACTGTAACAAGTTGTGAAGCTTTGAGAAAAGAACCAAAGATTTCCTTCTAGCCCTCCTTTTTCCTAATTTCTAAAATGCATATAATAAAGCCAGCCTTATGTGTTAGTATAGGATAAGTGAGAATGTATGTGAATACAGTGTGGGTATTCTATCCCAGGATATTTTATATTCATACATGTATTCAGCGTGGTTGCATTAGTAACATGTACCTTTTTAAGTTGGGGACAACTGGTTTTCAGATATATCTGTTAGGAAGCTTTGTTAAAAAATCATGAAGATGGATATATGTGAAAGTGTCGTCATTTTGTTCACAGTCTCACCAGAACTTTAAGAGTAATGCCCAAATTGCTTCTGGGCTTTGACTTTCTGTCATGCACATAACTGACAGAATCTTCTTTTAGAGGAATGTCTTATTCCTGTTGCAGGTATGACCACCACTTCTCTGAACTTATATGTTACCTTAGCTCCTAAAGTTTGATCACTGTGAATAAATTCTTATCTAAGTTCCACATATTCCTGGAAGATGGTTCATGATTCAATGAAACTGATATAGGTAAACACGAAACACCAAATATTTACTTGACTTGCGTTAAGTCTTGTGTTTGATTTAATTCGGTACTAGAATTCCTGTCCATGGAACATTAACGAGGGGTGTCCACACTCTCCCCCGCCATAAAGTGGGCTCTGCTTAGATTGTTGCTATTTCATAAGATGAATGAGGAAGACATTGCCTTTCTGAACCAGGTCTCAGACGCTTTCAGGGTGACACTAAGCACATTCTCATTTTTCATCTATAATAATTACATCAGGAAATCTACTACTGTATTACTCTTTTTAAAAATTGGAAGATTGGGATTGACATATACACACTACTATACATAAAATAGATAAATAATAAGGACCTACTGTATAGCACAGGGAACTCTACTCAATACTCTGCAATGGTCTATATGGGACAAGAATCTAAAAAAGAGTGGCTATAAGTATATGTATAACTGATTCACTTTGCTGTATACCTGAAACTAACACAACATTGTAAATCAACTTTAGTCCAATAAAAATTTTAAAAAGTCTTAATTTGTGTGCACATTATAATGCATCTAGTAAGTTATATGAATGGCTAATATTCATTAGAAATAAATTATTAATTTCAAGTGAAAGGTTTTTCTTTGTACAATATGTCATGATCTTTCACCTCTTCCCATGTTTGACATTGGAAATGTATATAAACTGATGAGGTGTGTATTATCCCCTCTATTAGATTATCTAGATATATAAACCTAGTGCTTAGCCACAAAGCTAGGGAGTAGCAAGAATGGCACTGGAATATTTTCACAGTTTTATGCTCCTTTTAGTGCACTGTCATACTATGTCACCTCCAACCACTCAATGTGGACGACAATCCAGATTCTTATAATCTACTTTTTGGTGTTCCTTATCATAGGCTTTTATCCCTCTCTCCTTTTGTGTCACTCAGCTCCAGTTAGGCTCTTGGCAAATAAATCAGAACTATTCGCTGTACTAGAGTCATTCATAGATTTGTCCGTCCCTCCTATATACATATCCTGAACATCCATTATGAGCCAGGCACCAAGTTAGACACTACAGATGAAGAGAAAGATGTTGTCTATCCTTAGACACTTCACAGTGGAGAAAAGCACAGAGTTAGTGCATCAAGTGTGACAAGTCACTGTGATGATAGATGGTGAGGACAGAAGGAAGCACAGGTGGCTGCTAGGATACATAAGAGACACAAGGGGGAAATCTCAGTATCCCTATGAAGGCATTTCCTTAAGGCGGTTCACATAAACCAAACCGAGCACACAAAACAAAATGCACCTCACAAAAGTATCATCTCATTTGGAATATATTACATTTAAATGGTAACTCATCAAATAGTAACTGGACAATCTAAGATTTTCCTAAAAGTGGAGATCATGGAAGTGGTGATGGGACTTATTCTGTAACTTGAGAGAAGGAAGGCTTCATATTTTATGTATGAAATAATGGAATGAGGAAGTCTTCGTTGGGCCACAATTATAATAATAATTGTTTGAGTCAAGAACCAACAGTGGATTATTCTAGCAGGTAAAAGATTGAGGAGTAACAAGTATTTTGAATATCTTCAAAGTCTCTCCCCATAATATGTATAGCTGATTCACTTTGTTATACAGCAGAAACTAACACACCATGGTAAAGCAATTATACTCCAATAAAGTAGTTAAAAAAATAAAATAAAATAAAATAAAAAACACTCAAACAACATTACAACAATGACAACAACAAAAATATTTATTAATCACAAATGGAAAACAGGAACTTTAGAGTGAAGAAGCCTGATAGACACTGCCCAAACCAGACTGCTAAGCCAGCATCATGTGCCTCCTGTCACAATGCACTGAAAAAGACACAGTATCACTTCTGTAGCATTTTTGCAAAAATGTTTAATTTGGGTTTTATCATAAAGAAACAATAGACTCTCATACTGAGGGGCATTCTATAAAATAACTTGCCTGTATTTTAAAAAAATAACAAAAATTAAATATAAATAAAGACTAGAAGAATCTTCTAGATTAAAGAAAAGTAAAAAGACCTGAACCTAAATGCAACACAAATTAAAATTTAATTTTGTTTGATAAAGATTGTTAATTAAACAACTAGCTAAATTTTGATAATCTATCAATATAAGATAATAGTATTGTATCAATATTAATTTTGGATTTTGATAATTTTACTCATTAAGTAAAGTTTCTATTTTAGAAAGCCAAACAAAAATATTTAGGGATTAAGAGACATCATGTATTCAAAAATATGTACATGTATATGGAGAAAAACAAAAGAAAGAAAATGGAGCAAGCTGTTAGCATTTTGGGGTATCTGAGTGCACAATATAAGACAATTATTTTTTCCATTCTTGCTATTTTTTTCTGCAAGTCTGAAATTACATCAAAACAAAAGTTAAAAGAAAAATCAAGTATATTTTTATGACTTTTATAGTGTATGCACATTGTAAAAACTTCAAATATAAAAAGTATGTAAAAAAATAAACACCCAATATCTCATCACCAAAATATATAATTGTTAACAATTTAGAAATTACATTCCAGTCTTATATTTTCATGGAAACACATAATGCACATTCTTATGAAATTTCAACATTGAAATTTCATTTCACTTAATAAAAACTCCTTTATATTGTTAAATATTCTTACATATTTTAATGAATCTATAATGGACCATACTTCAAATGTACTGTAATTCATTGTCACCCCCTCTTCTTCAATATTTAGATTGTTCCCATTTTTTGCAATATTATATAATACCAAAATTAAAACATAATTGTTCATAAGGTTTTGTATGCATTTACTATTTCTCTAGAGTTTATTCTTAAGAGAGGAATTTCTAGATAAAGTTATATAAACTTTTTACTTCCCTTGACCATTACAAGCCATATTTCTCTAGTCAATTCATCATTTCTCTATTTTCAGGGTCTTCAATCATGTTTCTGTTCCCACCCCCTCTCAGCAATGTCCATACCTCCAAAGCACAGAGAAGAGAGGAGGTACATCTTCCATTCTTTCTAACCAACCTACTAAAGATTCATGCCTTTTTTTTTTTGTCCATTTTCCTCTTTTCTTCTGGTTACAAGTGAGGAGCTACCCTTCCTCCTACCCAAGGTCAATTCTTCCACAGGGCCTTTGCATCACCTAACTCCCTATCTTTTCAGTAACATGAAATATGGACTATTCCTTCCATGTTCTTTACACCCAATTTAAATATTCAATATTTAAACCTCCTTGGTTCTCTTCCTAGATGACAAATAGAATACTCTCTAAAGTAAAAATTTATTGAACATTGTACATACTGTTGCTATTTTATCACCTTCCCTTCTTCAACCTACTCCAATTTGCTTTTGTCCAAATTACCAGGTAATAATAGCTTTTTTCTAAGATCGCCAATTGCCTCCTTGCCCATAAAGCTAAATGCATACTTTTTATATTCCACCTCACTTGCCTTTGCAATAGCTTTGAACATACTAAACACAAATTCCTGTCTTTTCACTCTATATTTCCTTATCAGGCAGTGCCACCTGTGCTCATGATTTAATTATCATCCACATACTGACAACTCCCGAATACAAGTTAAGTCTTAACTTCTCCATTTATATACACATTGTATGCACCTAAGAATGTCTTGAAGGCACTTCTATTTTTGTGATGAGGTAATAAGTACATGTCTGCTCAGTGGAGTTTGATAAAGATTAGGCAGATATTCTCCAAGTAATGTCTTAGGAATTCAGTCTCCTTCCACAATATCCCTCTGCTATTTTGTAATCCTACACTTTCAAACCTGTGCCCAAGAGAAAAGAGAGTGGGAAATCACCCAAACTGGAAGCAACAATTTTACATCTGCTCATATTCTGTTGGCCAGAGAAGTAGCACTTCCTAGATCCCAATGAGCTGGGAAATGTAGTTTTCTAAGTTGCTCAGGAGGAAAGGGAAACATGGTACATATACTGTCTCAGGTGCTCCCCCTGCCCACCAAATGTAAAACCTTAAAAGCTTTCATCCCAATCAGGCACTTTTTCAGTTCTCCTAACTTAAATAAATAGCAAAGTCATCTAATCAGTGGTGCAAACCCCAAACCTAGGAACTACTCTTGACACTTCCTTTTTAACAGCTACTATATCCGTTCTATCACCAGGTCTGTGTTTCACCTTTATATCTTTCTAATCTGTCCACCCTTTTCCATTTCCACCATTCCCATCCTACCTAAATCACCAGAAAGTCTCACCTAGACTGAGGCAGTCTTCTTTTGTTTTCATTTCCTATGTTCACTATTCATCCCATCAAATCCATTCTACACCCTGTTGCCAGTGCTTGCAAAATGAAAATCTCATTATGGTGGATCCATGCTTACCCCTACATTTATCTCCCGTCCCAGTTTAAAACCTTTTAATCATTTGTCTTAGGATAAATGTCATAATTCTTAACATATCATACAATATCCTGAATAATTTGGTTTTCATTTAGAGCAACTCCACCAAAGCCCTGTTTTATGTTCTCCAGTCACTCTGTACTTTTGAATCTTTCAATGTGCTGCTCTGTTTTCTGTCTCAAGACTTTGGCTGTAATATTTCCTTCACTCTAAATTCTTCCCTTGTTTCTTACTACAATAATTAGTATTCTCTTTTTAAATCTCAACTCAAACTTTGTGGGAGGAATTTTTTCTTTGATCTTCTAATTTAGGGAAGATTCTCCTATTATACCCTCCGTCAGCATGGCATATTTTTTTTTCATTTTACATGAAATCACTGTTGTAATTTTATATGTTGTAATTTTATGTGTAACAGTGTGGTTACATAAAATATACCTATCTCTTCCACATGTAGTAAGAATATAAGGATAACATGGAGATCATTCATTTCTACATGCTATTCACAGGGGCTAACTCACAGCAGAAGCTCAGTAAATATTTAACAAATGAATGAATGACCCAACAGATGGGTTCACTATTATAAACTGTTTCCTAGGAAAGCCTATACCAATTTATGTTGCCATTTTCAGTGAATGAGAATCCCATTCCATCATATACCATCATAATATCACATTAATTTTCTTTCTATTGAGGTTCAGGGTTTTTTTTCCCATTAAACTGTATATACTCTTTTAAAGGTAAGGGTTTTTATGACTGTAATAATTTAAACTCACATTCTACACGGAGAACTCCACCTCTTCATTCTTTTTGAAGTTCCTGCAAAACAAGAAGTTCTAATTCTTCTCTTTTATTTTCTATCCAAGGGAGTTTGCAGCTTCAATTTTCCTCCACTATACAGGCCATATGGGAAATCATAATTTTTTCTGTCTGCTCCCAACATGAAGTGCAACTAGCTGATGCTATCTTTTGCCAACTTGGAGTATAGTCTTTCATTTCCCAAGGTTTTATATACTTTCAGAAGTAATTTGTAGTAGGAGAATGATATGAGCAACATGGCAAACTATGAAACTCCAGGCCTTTGTTCCTACATGGAAAAATGAAGTAGACAACAACAGACTAAGTGGAATAACTTCATGGGAGCCCCAGAAATCACTCAAGTTTCTGGAGCAACTGAACCAAGTCCCAGTCAAGAACAAAAACACACACAAAAAAACAATAGAAAAGTTTGTGTGGTTTTTTTTCCTCCTCATCCTTGCCCTCATCCCCTCCTCAGTACAACACAGCTTGAACTATTGGGAAGAAGCTATCCAATTGCCTGTTCCTCCATCAGAATGAAAGGAAAGGAGTGGATCTAGCTTGCAATGTTTGGCTTGTCTGGAGCTGCACGAGGGATTTATTTATGTCTTACCTGATGTGGAGCTCAGACAGGAATGAAAGCATAGTTTTTCAATATCAGGTTGGAGACCACTAAAGTAGTGGAAAGCATTCCAGCAGGTGAAAAAATCCAGGGGAATTGGAGACCCATGGGTGTCTGACAGTAAAAGATTACAGGCAGAGGAATACATAGAATATCTAAGGCCCTGAGAAGAAGCAGGAGTTAGACTTTTAGGAAAGTTAAGACATTTAAAAGCAGCAGTATACATGAGGGAATTGAGAAACACAAACATACACACACACACACACACACACACACCCAGAAAAGATGCATGCCAAGAAATGCATGAAAAGAACTTAAGCCTTCATGATAAGTGAATTAGTGATGCCCCATTGCATGGAGTCAATCTTCAAAGATGTGGCTGTTTTTTTTTTTTCTCAAATGCCCAGTTTTCAACTAAAGATTATGAGGTACACAAAGAAATGGAGAAACATGACCCATTCAAAGGAAGAAAATAAATCTCCCAGAACTGACCCTAAGGAATCATAGGATTTGGACTCACTAGAAAATATTTTAAAACATCTGTCTTAAGTGTGCTCAAAGAGCTAAAGAAAAACACAGAAAAAGAACTAAAGTAAATCTGGACACTAATATATAAAAAAATGAGAACATAAACAGAGATAAATATTATAAAACAAACAAACAAACAAACTGCAATTCTGGAGCTAAAAATGCAATCATTGAATGCAGTAATAGACTTGAGGGGTAGAAAAAATAATCAATAAACTAGAAGACAGGTTATTTAAATTTATTGTGTGTGTAGAGGTAAAATAAAAAAGAATCAGAGCCTAAGGAACTTATGATAAACCATTAAATAGATTAATATATGTATTATGGAAATCCCAGAAAGAGAAGAGAGAGACAGAAAGGGGCCAAGAATTTATCAGAAGAAATAATGACCAGAAATTTTCCAAATTTGAGAAAAGACATGGATATACAAATACAAGAAGCTTAATGAAATCGAAAAATCCAGAGATCCACACCAAGACACATTGTAATCAAACTGTGAAAATCAAAGAGAAAATCTTGAAAGCATCCAGAGACAAGAGACTCATCATATGCAGAAAATTCTCCATAAAATTATTAATGGATTTCTCAGCTGAAAGTTTGCAGGCCAGGAGGCAGTGAGATAATATAATTAAAGTATATAAGAAAAATAAAAACCTATTGACCAAGAATATTATAGCCACCAAAACTGTCCTTTTAAAAATGAGGGAGTAATTAAGACATTCCCACATAAACAAAAGCCGAGAAAGATCATTACCACTAAGCCTGCCCTGAAAGAAACACTAAAGGGGACCTTTCAAGTTGAAATAAAAGGACTCTAGACAGCAACTTGAAACTATGTGAAAATATAAAGTTCTCCAGTAAAGGGAAATATATGAACACATGTAAAAATAGGTATATATCATTTCAATTTCTTAATTCCATTTTTTATTATTTTCTAGAATTTAAATGTAATATTTGACATCAATAACAGGAAGTGGAAGAAGGCCTAGTTAGGGAGAAGGAAGGTAACAATTTATTTCCTGCACCCCTCCTTGTAAACTCATTCATGGCTCTTCCAATTAAAGATCAAAGCAGCATTTTCTCTAACATTCTGGGTAAGAAGACCTGGAAAAATAATTTTATTGAAAATTAAAGTGGGTGGTTTTAAAGAGAAAGATTTAAAACAGGAAGGCTCTATGTTAAGTGCTGTTAAAACTGAATTAGGACGTCTTCGTACTCTTTGATAATGTAAGTGCACCTCTTCCCTGCAATAAGAAACATTAAGTAGATGCTAAAATCTCACCAAAACATGTAGAATGTATTTGAGGTGGCTTTGCTTACAGAAAAAGTAAGACAAAATACCCTGATTTGATTTTGATATGCTGAAATTATCTATTTACATCAGCTTAGCACAGAAACTCCAAGGATGCCCTCACCTCAACTCTGCATACTAATCTCAACTTCTGAGAATGTGCCCCCCAAATTTGATAAATGCAGTATAATACTGAAAGTTCTATGTTTGTACCTTTCTCTTGAGAGTTCTCATTTTCCTTACTTTACATCACTATTTTTCCGTATTTCTTCCTCTCTTTCCTGACTACTGCTTTAGGAAAAACAAAACAAAACTACCTTTCTCTCTACTATATTTGGCTTTACCTCCCACCTGCCAAGTACACAAATATTACTTATTTTTTATAGTCACATTTGGACAATTTCTCAGCCAGTTTTTGTCTGATGTGTCCCACTGTAGAGTTGATCATTTTTGGAGATCTAAGTGATAGTACTCGTGGGTTCTAAGGAGTTCTGTGTAGATTGTTGATTAACAGGAGGATTCATTTCCTATGGGCCACATTCCTATAGAGACAGATGACAGCCTCAAGGTTTAGTACTCAAGAGTAATCAATCCGTGTAGGAAAAACTGATCTTAGTCATTAGATTCAGCTAAAAGAGCCGGTCTGGGGACACATTATCTATGTATGATTTAATGAGAGGGACCATGGACACTCTGATGCTGGCTGACACTGCAGAACACCTTACTTATTTGTGAATAAATTGTTCCAATCTTATAAACCAAAGAATTCCCCTTGAAAACAGACCCTCCTGGTAATATTATGTTTTTGCTGTAAGGCAGAATGAATTAATCATCTTCAAATCACATCAGAAAATGTTAAAACCAGCTCTATGCATATGATAGAAAAAAATTAATGGAAATACTTTGGGGAACACAAGTGAGAAAATGTAATACAGACATAATGGAAGTTAAGATATACTATACAGTAGGATCTTGATGAGCTCCAGGATGTGAAATGCATGGCATTTTGTTAGAGCTGATGAAATCCGTGTTATCCTTTCTAAGTCTGCCAGTATGGAGACAGCTCAATGCAAAAAGTCTTGCCTAGTGTGACAAACAAATAGAGCTCAACATAGAAGCTGCATAATCACAGGGTCGAAAGAATTGGAATTTTGTTCTTTGAATCGGTGCCACAATGAACTCTATTTAAACAAATACAAATATATGTGGGAAGAAATAGAAACAAAAACATTTTGAAATGACAAAACCAAAAACAGCTGGATCATTTCAGCCTGGCTGATCTTATTTTCTGCCACAGCAATGCAATTTATAGCTTTGTTAAATAACTTTTGTTTAATAAAAGAATCCAGGCAGATTGCTGATTTTTTTTTTTCAATTGTAATAGCAGTTTGAGCAAATGACCACTTAAAGCCATACTTTCATGGGATATAATTTGTTTCTCTCCCTTTCAGAGTGCTACCATTTTAAATATGGATACATTCTCATATTTTCTCTCACACCTGTTTCTTCAAGGACGTTAAAGAGCATAAATTCCATGTCCTGGCTATTGTAAATAGTGCTGCTATGAATATTGGGGTGCATGTGTCTTTTTGAATTATGGTTTTCTCAGGGTATATGCCCAGTAGTGGGATTTCTGGGTCATATGGTAGTTCTATTTTTAGTTTTTTAAGGAACCTCCATACTGTTCTCCATAGTGGCTGTATCAATTTACATTCCCACCATCAGTGAAGGAGGGTTCCCTTTTCTCCACACCCTCTCCAGCATTTATCGTTTGCAGATTTTTTGATGATGGCCATCTGACCAGTGTGAGGTGATACCTCATTGTAGTTTTGATTTGCATTTCTCTAATAATTAGTGATGTTGAGCATCTTTTCATGTGCCTACTGGCCATCTGTATGTCTTCTTTGGAGAAATGTCTATTTAGGTCTCCTGCCCATTTTTTGATTGGGTTGTTATTTTTTTAATATTGAGCTGCATGAGCTGTTTGTATATTTTGGAAATTAATCCTTTGTCCATTGATTCGTTTGCAATTATTTTCTCTCATTCTGAGGGTTGTCTTTTCATCTTGTTTATAGTTTCCTTTGCTGTGCAAAATCTTTTAAGTTTCATTAGGTCCCATATGTTTATTTTTGTTTTTATTTTCGTTACTCTAGGAAGTGGGTCAAAAAAGATCTTGCTACGATTTATGTCAAAGAGTGTTCTGCCTATGTTTTCCTCTAAGAGTTTTATAGTGTCTGGCCTTACATTTAGGTCTTTAATCCATTTTCAGTTTGTTTTTGTGTATGGTGTTAGGGAGTGTTCTAATAAAACAAATATCATATATCAATGCATATATGTGGAATCTAGAAACGTGGTATAGATGATCTTTTTTGCAAAGCAGAAATAGAGACACAGACAAAAAGAACAATGTATGGATACCAAGGGGGAATGGGGGTGTGGAAGGAATTGGGAGATTGGGATTGACATATATACACTATTGATACTATGTACAAAATAGATAACTAATGAGAACATACTCTATAGCACAGGGAACTCTATTTAATGCACTATGGTGACCTAAATGGGAAGGAAATCCAAAAAAGAGAGGATATATGTATATATATAGCTGATTCATTTTGCTGTATGGTAGAAACTAACACAACATTGTAAAGCAATTATATTCCAATAAAAATTAATTAAAAAATAAAATAAAATAAAGAGTACTGATTTATCCTCTTTAAATCAATGTACTTTTGTATGGTACTTGTAATGGCCATTCTCAGCTAACCAAAGAAGAGCAACAAACAGAACTTTTTTGAGTGATTATATCTAAAAGCTTCTACAGGAAGTATCAATAATAAGTGGAGCACCAAGAAGACCTAGATACTGACACTTCTTCCAATGCTTATACCCTTAAATGGCAGATAACAACCAATTTATACATTAATTATCCATAATAAAAATAACAATGTAGGATCTGATAAGACAATTATCTTGGAAGTAGAATCAGAGGGCTCAGTAGCTCATTAGATGTTGAACTGAGCAACAATGGTCAAGTCAAATTGATGTACAGTTTTCTTTTTTAAATTTATTTTATTTATTTATTTATTTATTTTTTACTTTTGGCTGTGCTGGGTCTTCATTGCTGCGCGTGGGCTTTCTTTAGTTGCGGTGAGCGGGGGCTATTCTTCATTGCAGTGCGCCGGCTTCTCACTAAGGTGGCTTCTCTTGTTGCGGAGCATGGGCTCTAGGCGTGCAGTCTTCAGTAGCTGTGGCATGCAAGCTCAGTAGTTGTGGCTCATGGGCTCCAGAGTGCAGGCTCAGTAGTTGTGGTGCACAGGCTTAGTTGCTCCGCGGCATGTGGGATCTTCTCAGACCACGGCTCGAATGTCCCCTGCATTGGCAGGTGGATTCTTAACCACTGCACCACCAAGGAAGCCCCTGATGTACAGTTTTGAAACTCTGAGCCGTAGAGTGCCACCCAGTACTGCCTGAGAGAATAATTAGATGGATGACTGAATATATTTTTGTAAGAAGGTAATATATATTAATTTCTGGAAGTATTAAGATTGAGACACCAGTGAGATCTCCAAATGACAAAAATACAGATCATTACAAGGTATGGTCTACTTCACTCAGACCACAATAATGCCTGAAGATTGCCTAAAAAATACCAGACATTTTCAGGGCTCCACATCTTTTTCTAAGCCTATTTGCACTGACAGATGACCTTTGAGGTCCTTCCTATCAGACAAAGCATGAGGTAGTCTTCAAAGTTTCAGTGACAAATTCCTTGTCTTCTTTTTCTTCAAAATCCAGGTCTTCAACTGCATATTTCTGTTTCTAATTTAATCAGTGCATTTCCTTGTTCAGTATTATAATGTAGTTACTCTCCACTTCTGCATGTAGTCATGTGGATGTAGAGAGAACCACTATCTGATTTCTGCTTTCTGGGGGGTTGCATATCAAGTGGGCAGTGTGAAATTAAGTACTAAAATAGACAAATTAGTTCTAAGGCTTTCTTGTACATTCCAAATCCTTTCTCTAAAGCTTTATAACATTGGAAACATTCAGAGAGTTATGACTGTCCATTAGACTCTAATCTCCTTGAAGGTAGAGGTATTGCCAAATTCATGTTTTTGTTTGTTTGTTTGTTTTTGTTTTGTCTTCCACAGAGATTTATTCACTAGGGATATCAATGAACACATGTTTTAAGAACGAACAGGTAAGAGAGTGCATTAGAAGCATGGAAGCACCAATTGACCCTTTTAGACATGTAGAGAGGGACTACAAAAGCATAAGGCACTAATACTTGTTCCATTCATTCATTCAGTACTTATTTTAAAAGATGAGTAAACAACCCAAGCAGGAGAAAAACCCAGGTGAAAATACAGAAGTGAGAACAGGAACTAAATATTCGGGAAATAAGGACAGGATTGGGTAGAATGTTATGCAGGGTTTGTATTTCACAAGGAGGGGTGATCTTGTTGAGAAGCTGAGGGGGATCACTGAAGCTAAGGAGGGCAAACCTGAGGATGTGGAGATAGGCAATGCTTCTAAAGTCCATTTGTAAAACGACACAGTGAACCATATTATTAGGACCCAAACCACATGCTTCCCTGTCAACTAAATTTTCAATTAAATTGCAGTGTAATTTTGACAAAATGGGCACCATCTGAAACTTATTTGGCTGTGCAAACTAATAGTTACATGGCACAGAGCAAACATATTGCAGACCCAGTGGCCAGTAGGTATATATATATATATATATATATATATATATATATATATATATATATTTTTTTTTTTTTTTTTTTTTTCCCCAAAAATAGAGCTTTCAGAATTCCCAGGGATACTGTCTTTGGAACTCTGAGCATTGCCTAATGGAAGTTTCTGATTGGCTGCCATTGAAGTCATTCCCAAGTCCAGGATGTGGCACTGCATGTTGTATGCTTTATTTTTAATTCATAAATTCTATTTCAAAATCTCAGTAAAACGTGACAGGCATGGCTGTTTGCAGAAATTATGACACTTTTCAAGCAGTTAAAATCCCTGAGTCTATAGCTGCTGTATCTTGTTGCAGCACTTGAGGAACTAATACTCACCCCAAAGTGCTGATGACCCACCCTGCTTTATCCTTTGACTGTGTTGTGTCTGCTCTATTGTATCCCACGAAGGTTTACTAAATTGGCATGTGAGTGTGAAAACCTGATAGATAGTTCTTAGACAGTCACATGGGAAATGAATTCATTTATAGTGGTTTTCTACTCAAGGAATGATATCATCTTTCGTTTGTTAACAAAAGAAAACAGAGTAGGTATGGTTGACATTCCTACACTTTAGTTGTAAAAAAAAAAAATGCCTATTAAGTTATTCGGAAGGTTCAGGAGCAAGGAAAAACACAGGTAGAATCACTCCCTACTTTGTAGCTATGACCTGATCAAGTCACTTGATCACTGTAAGTCTCAGCTTTCTCATCTAAAAGTTGAGCAATGATACTTTTTAGGGTACTTTGACTATCAATGAAATAACTAAAAAGTACCTGGGACATGGTAAACCTTCAGTAAATAGTAGCTATTTAACCACCTTATATCCTTAATATTCTGTTCACTGTGTCCAGTCAGACTAACAAAACTAAAATGTGACTAGCTCTCAGGAGTTAGTTAACATCCTTTCAGGACAGGGATACCTGGTCAGACTCACCAACAAAAGTGATGGGGAGACAGGAGGAGAGCTTGAAATTTTTCCTGGAAAAGTGAGTCACCAGTTTATCTATCCATGGATGTCTGATACCATAAGAGAGAAAAGCTAAGTAGAATTTGGGAAATGCAGTCAAAGAAAGAAAAAGAAACTGGGATAAAACATGTGGATCTGGTAAGGAAACAAGAAGAGCAAAATTGTTAGTGAGAAAGGCACCTAAAGTCCAACTCAGATCAGAATTAAGAGGCTTCTCTAAGGAAGCTAGACTCCATGGTTCACTGTATGTATTTATAGGGCCCTGAACATGTAGGTCTTTTTTTAAATTAATTTTTTTTAATTTAACAACTTTATTGGTGTATAATTGCTTTACAGTGTTGTGTTAGCTTCTGCTGTATAACAAAATGAACCAGCTATACTGTATACATATATCCCCATATCTCCTCTCTCTTGCGTCTCCCCTCAACTCTCCCAATCCCACCCTTCTTGGTGGTCACAAAGCACTGAGCTGATCTCCCTGTGCTATGCAGCTGCTTCCCACTAGCTATCTATTTTACATTTGGTAGTGTGTACATGTCAATACTACTCTCTTACTTCATCCCAGCTTCCCCTTCACCTTCCCCCTCCCCGTGTCCACGAGTCCAACCTCTACGTCTGCATCTTTACTCCTGTCCTGACCCTAGGTTCTTCATATCCATTTTTCTTTTTTTTTTAGATTCCATATATATGTGTTAGCATACGGTATTTGTTTTTCTCTTTCTGACTTACTTCACTGTGTATGACAGATTCTAGGTCCATCCACCTCACTACAAATAACTCAATTTTATTACTTTTTATGGCTAACATTACATTGTATATATGTGCCACATCTTCTTTATCCATTCATCTGTCGATGGACACTTAGGTTGCTTCCATGTCCTGGCTATTGTAAATAGAGCTGCAATAAACAGTGTGGTACATGACTCTTTTTGAATTATGGTTTTCTCAGGGTATATGCCCAGTAGTGGGATTGTTGGGTCATATGGTAGTTCTATTTTTAGTTTTTTAAGGACCCACCATACTGTTCTCCATAGTGGCTGTATCAATTAACATTCTCACCAACAGTGCAGTGGGTTCCCTTTTCTCCACACTCTCTCCAGCATTTATTGTTTGTAGATTTTTTGATGATGGCCATTCTGACCAGTGTGAGGTGATACCTTATTGTAGTTTTGATTTGCATTTCTCTAATGATTAGTGGTGTTGATGTGTTTGTTGGTAATCTGTATATCTTTGGAGAAATATCTATTCATGTCTTCTGCCCATTTTTTGATTGGGTTGTCTGCTTTTTTGATATTGAGCTGCATAAGCTGCTTATATATTTTGGACCTTAATCCTTTGTCAGTTGCTTCATATGCAAATATTTTCTCCCAATCTGAGGGTTGTCTATTTGTCTTGTTTATGGTTTCCTTTGCTGTGTAAAAGCTTTTAAGTTTCATTAGGTCTCATTTATTTATTTTTGTTTTTATTTCCATTTCTCTAGGAGGTGGGTCAAAAAGGATCTTTCTGTGATTTATATCAAAGAGTGTTCTTCCTATGTTTTCCTCTAAGAGTTTTATAGTGTCTGGCCTTACATTTAGGTCTTTAATCCATTTGGAGTTTATTTTTGTGTGTGGTGTTAGGAAGTGTTCTAATTTCATTCTTTTATATGTAGCTGTCTAGTTTACACAGCATCACTTACTGAAGAGGCTGTCTTTTCTTCATTGTATATTCTTGCCTCCTTTATCAAAGATAAGGTGACCATATGTGCATGGGTTTATCTCTGGGCTTTCTATCTTCTTCCATTGATCTATATTTCTGTTTTTGTGCCAGTACCATACTGTTTTGACTACTGTAGCTTTGTAGTATAGTCTGAAGTCAGGGAGCCTGATTCCTCAAACTTCGTTTTTCTTTCTCAAAATTGCTTTGGCTATTCAGGGTCTTTTGTGTTTCCATAGAAATTGGGAAATTTTTTGTTATAGTTCTGTGAAAAATGCCATTGGTAGTTTGATAGGGATTGCATTGAATATGTAGATTGCTTTGGGTAGTAGAGTCATTTTCACAATATTGATTCTTCCAATCCAAGAACATGGTATATCTCTCCATCTGTTTGTATCATTTTTAATTTCTTTCATTAATGTCTTCTAGTTTTCTGCATACAGGTCTTTTATCTCCTTAGGTAGGTTTATTCCTAGGTACTTTATTCTTTTTGTTGCAGTGATAAATGAGAGTGTTTCCTTAAATTCTCTTTCAGATATTTCATCATTAGTGTATAGGAATGCAGGAGATTTCTGTGCATGAATTTTGTATCCTGCTACTTTACCAAATTCATTGATTAACTCTAGTAGTTTTCTGGTGGCATATTTAGGATTCTCTATGTACAGTATCTTGTCATCTGCAAACGGTGACACTTTCACTTCTTTTCCAATTTGGATTACTTTTATTTCTTTTTCTTCTCTGATTTCTGTGCCTAAAACTTCCAAAATTATGTTGAATAATAGTGGTGAGAGTGAGCGACATGTCTTACTCCTGATCTTAGTGGAAATGGTTTCAGTTTTTCACCATTGCAAACAATGTTGGCTGTGGATTTGTCATATATGGCCTTTATTATGTTGAGGTAAGTTCTCTCTATGCCTACTTCCTGGAGAGTTTTTAACATAAATGGGTGTTGAATTTTGTTGAAACATTTTTCTGCACCTATTGAGATTATCATATGGTTTATATCCTTCAATTTGTTAATCTAGAGTATCACATTGATTGATTTGCATATATTGAAGAATCCTTGCATTCCTGGGATAAACCTCACTTGATCATGGTGTATGATCCTTTTAATGTGCTGTTTGATTCTGTTTGTTAGTATTTTGTTGAGGATTTTTGCATCTATGTTCATCAGTGATATTGGCCTGTAGTTTTGTCTTTTTGCGACATCTTTGTCTGGTTTTGGTATCAGGGTGATGGTGACCTCGTAGAATGACCTTGGGAGTGTTCCTCCTTCTGCTATATTTTGGAAGAGTTTGAGGAGGATAGGTGTTAGCTCTTCTCTAAATGTTTGATAGAATTCACCTGTGAAGCCATCTGGTCCTGGGCTTTTGTTTGTTGGAAGATTTTTGATCACAGTTTCAATTTCAGTGCTTGTGATTGCTCTGTTTATATTTTCTATTTCTTCCTGGTTCCATCTCAGAAGGTTGTGCTTTTCTGTGATTTCTTCCAGGTTGTCCATTTTATTGGCAAAGTGTTACGTGTAGTAATCTCTCATAATCCTTTGTATTTCTGCAGTGTCAGTTGTTACTTCTCTTTTTCATTTCTAATTCTGTTGATTTCAGTCTTCTCCCTTTTTTTCTTGATGAGTCTGGCTAATGGTTTATCAATTTTGTTTATCTTCTCAAAGAACCAGCTTTTAGTTTTATTGATCTTTGCTATTGTTTCCTTCATTTCTTTTTCATTTATTTATGGTCTGATCTTTATGATTTCTTTCCTTCTGCTCACTTTGGTTCTTTGTTTTTATTTCTCTAATTGCTTTCAGTGTAAGGTTATGTTTTTTATTTGTGATTTGTCTTGTTTCTTGAGGTAGGATTATATTGTTATAAATTTTCCTCTTAGAACTGCTTTTACTGTGTCTCACAGGTTTTGGGTCATCATGTTTTCATTGTCATTTGTTTCTAGGTATTTTTTGACTTCCTCTTTGATTTCTCCAGAGATCACTTGTTTATTTAGTAGTGTATTGTTTAGCCTCCATGTGTTTGTATTTTTTACAGTTTTTTTTTTCCTGTAATTGATATCTAGTCTCATAGTGTTATAGTTGGAAAAGATACTTGATACGATTTCAATGTTCTTAAATTTACCATGGCTTGATTTGTGACCTAAGATATAATCTATCCTGGAGAATGTTCCATGAGCACTTGAGCAGAAAATATATTCTGTTGTTTTTGGATGGAATGTCCTATAAATATCAATTAAATCCATCTTGTTTAATGTATCATTTAAAGCTTGTGTTTCCTTATTTATTTTCATTTTGGATGATCTGTCAATTGGTGAAAGTGGGGTGTTAAAGTCCCTTGCTTTTATTGTGATACTGTCAATTTCCCCTTTTATGGCTATAGCATTTGCCTTATGTATTGAGGTGTTCCTATGTTGGGTGCATAAATAATTACAATTGTTATATCTTGTTCTTGGTTTGATCGCTCAATCATTATGTAGTGTCCTTCTTTGTCTCTTGTAGTAGTCTTTATTTTAAAGTCTATTTTGTCTGATATGAGAATTGCCACTCCAGCTTTCTTTTGATTCCCATTTGCATGGAATATCTTTTTCCATCCCCTCAATTTCAGTCTGTATGTGTCCCTAAGTCTGAAGTGGGTCACAGTAGACAGCATATATATGGGTCTTGTTTTTGTATCCATTCAGCCAGTCTATGTCTTTAGGTTGGAGCATTTCATTCATTTACATTTAAGGTAATTATCGATATGTATTTTCTTATTACCATTTCCTTAATTGTTTTGGGTTTGTTATTGTAGGTCTTTTCTTTCTCTTTTGTTTCCTTCCTAGAGAAGTTCCTTTAGCATTTGTTGTAAAGCTGATTTGGTGGTGCTGAATTCTCGTAGCTTTTACTCGTCTGTAAGATTTTTAATTTCTCCATTGATTCTGAATGATACTTGCTGGGTAGAGTCATCTTGTTTGTAGATTTTTCCCTTTCATCGCTTTAAATATGTCTTGCCACGCCCTTCTGGCTTGCAGAGTTTCTGCTGAAAGATCAGCTGTTAACCTTATGGAGATTCCCTTATATGTTATTTTTTGCTTTTCCCTTGCTGCTTTTACTATCTTTTGTTTGTATTTAATTTTTGATAGTTTGATTAATATGTATCTTGGTGTGTTTCTCCTTGGATTTATCCTGTAGGGGACTTTCTGTGCTTCCTTGACTTGATTGACTCTTTCGTTTCCCATATTACAGGAGTTTTCAACTATAACTCTTCAAATATTTTCTCATTCCTTTTCTTTTTCTCTTCTTCTTCTGTGACCCCTATAATTCGAATGTTGGTGAGTTTAATGGTGTCCCAGAGGTCTCTGAGACTGTCCTCAAGTCTTTTCATTCTTTTTTCTTTATTCTAGTCTGCAGTAGTTATTTCCACTATTTTATCTTCCAGGTCACTTATCTGTTTTTCTGCCTCTGTTATTCTGCTATTGATTCCTTCTATAAAATTTTAAATTTCATTTATTTTGTTGTTCATCATTATTTGCTTGCTCTTTAGTTCTTCTAGGTCCTTGTTAAACGTTTCTTATATTTTCTCCAGTCTATTTCCAAGAGTTTGGATCATCTTTACTATCATTACTCTGAATTCTTTTTCAGGTAGACTGCCTATTTCCTCTTCATTTTTTTGTTCTAGTGGGTTTTTACCTTGCTCCTTCATCTGCTGCATATTTCTTTGTCTTCTCATTTTGCTTAACTTACTGTGGTTGGGGATCTCCTTTTTGTAGGCTAAAGTTTCATAGTTACCATTGTTTTTGAAGTCTGCCCCCAGTGTGTGAGGTTGGTTCAGTGGCTTGTGTAGGCTTCCTGGTGGAAGGGAGTGTTGCAAGTGTTCTTTTGGTTGGGCTGTATCTTGTCTTTCTGGAGGGCAGGGCCACATCTGATGTTGTGTTTTGGGGTGTCTGTGAACTTAGTATGATTTTAGGCAGCCTCTCTGCTAATGGGTGGGGTTGTGTTCCTGTCTTGCTAATTGTTTGGCATGGGTCGTCCAGCACTGGAGCTTGCTGGCCCTTGAGTGGAGCTGGGTCTTAGCATTGAGAAGGAGATCTCTGGGAGAGTTCTCTTCGATTGATATTACATTGGGCCAGGAGGTGTCTGGTGGTCCAGTGTCCTTAACTTGGCTCTCCCACCTCAGAGGCTGAGGCCTGACACCAGGCCAGAGTACCAAGACCCTGTCAGCCACACAGAATTCCAGTGTTCAAATATATTTCTAGGTCCAAAACAGAGCTGCTCTTCCCTGGGATCCATGTCAGCAAATGGAAACTTAGGTAAGTCTGTGTGTCTGTAAATGCTCCAGTTGACCACCTAAATTAATGTTTATTGGAGTATAGTTGATTTACAATGTTGTGTTAATTTCTGCTGTACAGCAAATAAATCAATTATACATATACATATATCCATTCTTTTTTATATACTTTCCCATATAGGTAATTACAGAGTATTGATTAGAGCTCCCTGTGTTATACAGTAGGTTATTATTAGTTATTTATTTTATATATAGTAGGGTGTATATGTCAGTCTCAGTCTCCCAATTTATCCCTTTATTGTTCTTCACTGGAAGTCAGAAGCCAGTGGCACTTTTGTATGCATCACCTCATTCCTGTCTAAATTTTATTTTCTTTTCCAGTGTCATTTATTATCTATTATTTTATTCATTTTGCATAGTTAAAAACTGTATATCTTTATATAGGTAGCATATATTACCCATGTCCTTTGACATAGCCTGGACTAATGAATATTGATCCTTTACTGTATAACCTGTTCAGTTGTCTTTCTATTTCTTGGCTTAGTCCTCTGAACTCAGACAGTTTATCCAATTTCTAACTTAGTCAACCCCTCCACTGATACTGGTTTCTTAACAGATCTTTTTTCTATCTTAATATCAACATTTGCGTGGATAAATTTGCCTCGAAGGACTGTTTCAGAAGCATAAAAAATGTTTTGATATATCTTCATTTTCTTTCATCTAACAGTATTTTCTGAGCTTTTGTCCCTTTGCTTATTCATGTGTGTTGTTTAAGCTTCACATATTTTTGTGTCCCATATTTTTCCTGCTATTTATTTTTAATTTTATTTCTTTTTAGTCAGAATATATATTTTGTAATATTTTTACCATTTCTAATTTACTGAGGTTTATGTCCTAGCATACGGTCTATCCTGGAAAATGTTCCATGAATATATGAAAATATTGTATGTTTTGTTGTGTGTAGTGTTTTGTAGATGTCTACTAGTTCTAGTTGGTGTATAGCATTGTAAAGTCTTCTATTTTCTTGTTGATATTCTGTCTATTGTTCGATATGTTATTGAAAGTGGGGAATTGTATGCTTGAATTATTATTGTTTTCTATATCTCCCTTCATTTTTGTCAGTTTTTGTCTGACGTATTTGGTTATTTGTTATTAAGTCCATACATATATATAATTGTTATGTCTTCCTGATAGACTGAGCATTTTATTTCTATAAAACATTATTACTTCTTTTTAATTCACAAGTCTACTTCATCTGATATTAGCAGAGCCCCTTCATATTTCTTGTGGTTGTTGTTTGAATGATGTAACTTTTTCTAAACATTAGTTTAAGTCTATTATATCTTTGAACATAAAATATTTCTTTTGTAGACATCCTTTAATCAGATCATGTTTTGTTAATCTGTCCTTTGATTACTTTGTTTAATACATTCACATTTAATATTGTTATTGATATAGTTGGATGATATCTGCCATTTTATTCTTTTTTCTATATTTCTCACATCACTTTGTTTCTGTAATCTTCTTCTGCAGTATTCTTTTCCATTAGTGAATGGTTTCTAATGTAGCATTTTAATTTCTTATCTTGTGATTTCACTGTATCTTTTTAATTTTTTTTTAACATCAAGCTGTTCAATTCTACTAATGTCTGGTTGATTATTCAACCATTTTCAACACAGCCTTGTGGCATAAATTGCTGTACAGACTAATGTGATCAAATTGTGGATCTTTTGCAGCAAGAACAGTTTCTGATGTCAGTGTTTGCTATTTATTCTGATTCCAGGAGGGCTCCTCTCAGCTAACTTACTCCTTAGTTCTCTCCAGTTAACTAGCCTGCCTAGATTTTAGCCTGTATCTTGAATCTCCTCCCAGTTGTCCATTACCAGAACTTCCACTGTTTTTATGAGTGCCTTTATGCTCAAACTTCTTCACTCTTAGTTGTAAAGGAAATCAGTTCCTTAGGAAGAGGTTAAGAGCTCTCTGATTTAATACTCACAGACATAGAGAACAGACTTGTGGTTGACAAGGGGGAGGGGGCTAGGGGAGGGTTGTACTGGGAGTTTGGACTTAACAAATACAAACTATTATATATAGGATGGATAAACAACAAAATCCTACTGTATAGCACAGAGAACAGTATTCAATATCCTGTGATAAACCATAATGAAAAAAAATATGAAAAAGAACATGTATATATATATATATATATAACTGAATCACTTTGCTGTACAGCAGAAATTAACAACATTGTAAATCAACTATATTTCAATAAATTTTTTTTTAAAAAAGAGCTGTCTAGGAGACAGGTTAGTTTTTGGCTTGATCCTTTCTCTTGGCATGAAGATCCTTTTTCCTGGCATGAAACCACTGCCTTATGCTCTAAGGCAGGGATGATCAAGCCCCTAGTCTTCTCAGTATGCTGTACCCAACAAGGCTTATAATATAAGGTCTCACCCTGGACTTAACTTCAACAACAGGAAGCTAGGGCCAAGATGAGAAATGTTGACATCCTGCTTCTACAGGCATGAAGTCCTCTGACTGAGAAATGAGCAGGGAAGGAGCCTTGTGTTCTTGGCTAAAGTAACCTGGACTAGACTCTCTACTTCACTGAGACTGTATTGGAGAGGCAGAAAGTAGTCTGTATTCAAATACCACAGACTTTCACCTTTCTTATCAAATTTTTGCCAATGTTCTTGAATGGCTGTTTATTCTTTGATGGTTTATCCTTCAGACCTGCCTTTCCAGAGACCTTAAATGATAATTTTTGGTAATAGTTTTTAATACATTCAATGGAGAGAGAAAGTCAGTAGAACCCTCAACACCGTCACACTACAGGTAGATCTCATGTGGCTATATCTTTATGAACTTTAGTTTTTATGCATACAAACATAAATATTTATAGAATAAATAATATGGTAATTGAGATTTAATTCAAAATATTATAAGGAAGTACTTAGAGATATAGATGGAATGAAATAGGTTTAGGAATAATTAAATTGAGTAAAGGATGAGCCAAGTTTATTAAATTTTTCTCTCTCTTTCTCTTCCTCTCTCCCTACTTTGCTATCTTTTTCTCTCCAAACGTGTATATGTTAGGTGTGTGTGTGTGTGTGTGTGTATGTGTGCATGCTCAATTTCAGACAGTATCTGGAGGATATAAAAGAAATCTACTCATTAGCTGCCTCTGGTGTTTGGGGCAGGAGAGTGTAGGAGAGAGACTTAGTTGTTAGGATATACCTTTTTTCTCCTAAAAAAGTTTTAGATGATTCTGAAATATGGCTGTATTTCCAATTTGAATCTATTAATATAGTGCAGGTTATTATTTTGTAAAGAGCAAAGTTGTTCCAGATCACTCAGTAAGTTAGTGCAGAGTTAGGATTTGGATCCAGACCCTCTAACACCTGACTCCTAAATCCAGAACTCACTTATATAATGTCACACGGCCATCCTGATTTTAGGACAAGTTTACTCTGTTCTTCAGATAACTAGAAAAGGGTCCATTAAAAATTATTTGAGAATATGTAGTTATAAAAAAAAAACATTTTGGAGGATTGAAATTAACATATGTACCTGCTTCATGCAAAGTTGTTACTAAAGATTGATTTTGATTTAAATTACTTTTGGAAGAAGAAATGTGGTTGTGAGCAGGGAAACTAAATCATCTTATCAGGATGAACATACATCATGACATCTACTGATTGTGATCCATATCTGCCTAGGGAATATACATTTATTTAACTTAGGCCTCCAGGGTAAAATGAACCTTTTTGTAATTTTTCCAATAATGGCAATAATAATGATATATGTGTTCATAAGAAATATAAATGAGTAGGTCATGTATTATAAAATCACAGACTGAACAAAAATGGGATATTTAAAAACTTTAATAAATCTTAAATATTCCATAAAAATCTTCATTTCTCACTGCTCCTTAGGCATCATAGCAGTGCTATAATGTTTAACAATGATCTTTCTGGGTTTTTGTTTTTTTGGGTTTTTTTAGAGCTCCGATTTGTAGTGTTTGCCAAATTCTGTAGTATAAATACTCTGACTATGATCAAGTTCAACATACCAATGGTTAACAACTAGCCAACAAAATTCCTGAAAGTTTAACAATCGGGTCTCACAAGCTGGTATGTCAGCCCCAGCATACTTATTGAGCTCAGGTCCAATGGGAACATGTGCATTTGAAAATTAAACCAAATATAATACTAGATTTTTAGAGACAGTAGAGACAAGTGGAGGTTTTGAAAATGTCTAATTTTATGTGACAACTTGACAGGGCTATGGGGTACCCAGATATTTGGTCAAACGTTATTGGGTGTGTCTGTGAAGGTGCTTCTAAAGGAGATTAACATTTGAATTGGTAGACTGAGTAAAGCAGATTGTCTTCTTTAATGTGGGTGGTTCCCCATCCAATCAAAGACCTGAAAAGAACAAAAAGGCTGAGTAAGAAAGACTACCTTCTGCTGGACTGTTTGAGCTGGGATATCAGTCTTTTCCAGTCTTTGCACTTGAAATAAGAAATTGGCTCTTCTCATATCTTGAGCCTCCCAGCTTTCAGACAGAAACTTATACCACCAGTTCCCCTAGTTGTCACGTGTTTGGATTCAGACAAGAACTATACCATAAGTTCTGGGTCTCTAGCTTGCCAAACACAGATGGTGGGATTTCTCAGCCTCCATAATTGTATGAGACAATTCCTCATAATATCTATCTAACTGCCGATCTATCTATCTTTCTATCTATCTATCTATCTATCTATCTATCATCTATCATCTATCATCTATCTATCTATCTATCTATCTATCTATCTATCTATCTATCTATCTAATCTATCTATCCTACTGGTTCTGTGTCTTTGGAGAAACCTGACTAATATGAACATTTCTACAGGCTTTCCCTCTTACCAACACTGTTTTATTCTTCTGTGTCTAGCCAAATGCTTAAAAATCCTTCAGCACTTAAAGTCTTATTTCTGGCATAAATCCATTTCTGCCACTATCAGCCTATGATAATTCTCCTGTTTTCTGAATTCTTGAGATATTTAATTAAAATAACTACCATTTTCTGAGGGCTGACTAGAATAACATGTAGCAGGCATTCTTGAGATATTTGCATTTATTATTTTGAAACCTTATGAACATACTGCCTTGACAGGAATAATAGATGCAACAAAGAATCATAAAGTTTGTTACAGTGAATTAAGGACCTTGTAGAATGTAAGACACAGGACTCAGAAACTCAATTCCAGACCTATCTCACACCAAAGCCCACAGTCTTTCTATGTCATTTCATTACTATTCCTCTCTTTGTATAGCACAGGGAACTCTACTCAGTGCTCTGTGGTGACCTGGATGGGAGGGAAATCCAAAGAGGAGGGGATGTATGTGTACTTATGGCTGATTCACTTTGCTGTATGGCAAAAACTAACACAGCATTGTAAGGCAACTATACTCCAATAAAAATTAATTTAAAAAATAAATTAATAAATAAATAATTTTCACACACACACACAAAATATATATATATATACCTCTCTTTTGAATGATGGATCTCAATCCATATGCATCAGCCCTACTCTCCAAAGGATATTAGCATTTTTATGCATATTGTGGGGGAATAGGATAGAATAAAACTAACATAAGGAGAACATCTTAGTCATACACTATACTGGAAACTCTTCTTACATTAGGTCATTTCACTCTCCTAACAAGCCTGGGTGTAGCATTATTTTTGTTATTATTATTCCTATTTTACAGATGAGGAAACTGAGGCTCAGATGATTTCCTATGATCATACACCTCATGTGTGACCAAACAGAAGTTAAAACCCAGTTCTCAAATGGTTTGTGTTCCTTACACTACTGAATATTCTTTACAGACATTGTAATAAATGACTTCCATTAAAAATCATAGGCTTATTCTATAGTATCTTCCCACATGTCACTCCTTCAAGCACTGGGATTCTAGTGACATTACCTTACTGGAATTAAGAGAATGAATTGAGCAGGTATTACAAGTATTCCCCACATTACAACAGAATGATAGATTTCTCTGCAGCTTCTTGATATGAAAGAATAACAAGAGCAGGGATGATTGACAGGTGTCCTTTACTTCTGCCTTCTCACACCCATATGCTTTCTTCAAGCTCACAGAGTTTCACAGGCGAGAAGCAAAGACTCCTAGATGACATCTCAGGGGAGCTGGTCTAAGCAGAAGGAACAGTGTGCAGTCATGGATTAAAAATGACTGAGGGGACCTCACCCCAATTGTCACCTTCTTCCTGCACAGTTTGTCATAATCTCTAAGGTGCCACCATTGGATGATATTTCTGTAACTCTCAGAAGCCTCTGAGGTAGGATGAGATTTCATTCTCTATATAGTGCAGTGGATGACAAAATGGATATTGGCATGCACTCTACCTTGGACGATCTTCTTCACATATTCTAGTCTCAATCCCTAGTGAAAAATGCACAATAATATCACTTCTCTGTCAGAGATGTCATGAGGGTTAAATAAGATGGTCTCGAGTACTTGAAATGGTGTTTGACACATAATAAGTGAGTTATTACTCTTGTTACAATTATTAACATTTCGTTTTAGAGTTGAGAATCTGAAAGGTCTAAGAGAAAGGCTCTTGGTGAAAATTTAAATTGGTATCAATGCCTCTGGGTTATAATCCAGTGACCTCTTCTTAGATATCTTATTACCTGAAATGGCAACTTGGACCAATAAATGAATAATTTACTTAAGGGAAATACTTTAGTGACTTTTTCAGTTTAAAGAAGGTTATTTAAGTAAAATTTTGGACAATTGACTTATTTTTATGGGTAATTATAAGTACATAATAATGAAATTTATTAATCAGGAGAGAATTACTTTAACATATATTAAGATATAGAAAATGTATTTGGTTAAGTCATATGTATGGGGACTATATCTTAAAAGATGTTCTGTATAGTAATGTTTGGGAACATCTCATAAGCTATATTTTATTTATAGAAATGGAATGAAATAAATTTATAGAATTGGTTCAATATATCTCTGACTGATGAAACTATTTTATCAATACTTGGCATAAAAAGAGTAAAGAAAAAACGAGTACTGTACAGTTTCACTGTGGATAAAACAATGAAAAAATTACATGGAATATTCTTTGAGTCATGGGTAAAGGGGCTGCACTGTCTTTACTTTTTAATGTCACTTTGCACATGGCATATGCCTATTCTTCTTTTCATTGACAAGGGCATAAATAAAAAACAAAGCAAAACAGAAAGAAAAATGACTGTGGACTTACCTCAGTTGGTCCAGACTGTCAGCATCCCTGATTAGAGCTGCCCCCTTGAACATCAAGATTATGGAGTGATCATGGCAACCTGTTGCTTTGATAATTCTCCCTGATAATGGCCTTCATGAAAATGTGTCTACAGAAAGCAGAAAGTTAAAAGAGTTGGTTAAATATATAGATCAAGCCATCTTAAAATTCACTAAGTTATTTACAAGTATTGAAATCTAATTTTTGGCCATTCTATAACCCATCTTCCTTCATTTACTATTGAGGGAAAATAATCACATATTTACATTTCTTTAAGTTATGAAGCACATTCCATCATTATTTAGCAATTAAATGAAATTATAGTAATTTTCTTGGCTTGCAATTAAGTTGTTTTAGTACATATTTCTCACTCAGAAAGATCAGAAAATTATTTTCTCATTCCATTTGACTTTTCTTATGAAGTTATGAAAATAAATTAGAGCCAATATTTGCTGTTTTAAAAGAAAATGAAAGAAAGAGAGGATTTGAATGCGTACAAAGTATTTTCTCAAGAATGTAGATACAAGGTTGTATAAAAATATATATTCTTTTCAGATGAAAAAATTTTCGATTTGACTGAGTGGCCGAAGTTATTTTTTAAATAAGGCACAGCTGAGTGGCCATTTTAAGTGAACTACAAATATCAGTGAAAACCAATAGCCTCACATTTCTCTCTACAGATATCAGCTATGGCAGTCTTGTCACTGGCAGCAGAGACTCCTTGCCAGACTGTTTCTTAAGAGAACACATTTTACATTTCTTTGTTGTAATTGTGCAAAGGCTCTTCAAAATATTTCCTATTACTCATAAGTAAATGTTGTTTATTATTCTCCTTTAAAAATGAAGAGTATTGCCCCAAATACGTATGGGAATAGGGAACGGTGGGATGACTTAAAGTAAGAACTTCACTTTGAGCTGAACCTTCTCCTGGAACTGTCCAGCTACCAAGTTGCAGCACGTGAGTTCAATTAGCATGGCTGAAGAAGGTAGTTCTCACTTCTTCCAAGGTAAACCTGACGTTCTCAAGCTTTTTTCAGGACAAATTCCTAGATGGCAAAATGGCAGCATCAGAATTAATTGGTGGTCAGTGACTCAAGAAAAGTGTAAACTCCACAGTCCATCTCTTTAACTTCCAACGGATTAATTCTACCTAGGGGGATGGAAACATTAACTGGGTGATTATCTGGTTATCTTTATGGCTACACATTAATTTGAAAAGGTTAATGAAGTTAAGCCACCTTGAGAGTGTAAAACACAGCTGCCATTGTTCTCATGATATACCTGTAGGTGTTGTCTCATTGGAAGATTGAGAAAAAGTAACACACAACAATTAATGAATAACACAAATGTGAATTTCAGTGCTATTCTATACCAATCATTCTGCATACTTTAAGAGTTCTGAAAAGGGAACTTTAGAAATATCTAGATAGTCTAGAGGATCTTTGGAGAGGGTTAAGAGTTAAGCTCATCATTTAAGGATGAGACAAAAGAAGAAAGCTGTGAAGTGTCAGGCTCTGCTTCAGACACTAGAATATATTAGGTACGAAAATATCTTCTAAGACTCACAATAAAGTTTAGACAAAGGCTATATTATTACTGTTTTTCAAATGAAGTAATTAATGCTCTGAGAGATAAAATAATCTCCTACAAAATAGGGGAGGGGATGGATTTCTTCCCTGAGGACTTTCTCTGCCCCCAAACTACCAGCATTACTTCTGCTGAGACTGGGGTCTTTCCACTTTACAAAAAAATGTAAAATGATCAGTAGCACACCTCCAGCTTTTCTGTTTAGATTAAAATGCAAGTTTATTCTCCTCTAAGGAAAACTAATTTTTCAGAATGCTGACCCCCCTATAGTACTCATTCACACTCTTCCTGGTCCCTTTCACCATCACTTGGTAATCACTAATCTGCTTTAAATTTCTATATATTTGCCTGTTCTGGACATTTATTATAAATAAGAATGTATAATATTTTTGTGTGATTGGCTTCCTTCATCTAGCATAATGTTTTCAAAGTTCATATATGCCTAAGTATCAGCACATACTATGTTTAATGCCAAACAATATTTCATTGCATAGATAATGAAACATTGTACACATTTATTTCTCAGTTGATGGACATTTGAGTTGTTTCCACTTTTGGCTATTATAAATAATAGCACTAAGAAAATCTGTGTAAAAGTTTTGTGTGGACATATGTTTTCATTTAGGTTTCATGTATAGCTAGGAGTGAACTTTTTGGATAACATGGCAACAGTTTGTTAAACATTTAGAGGAACTGTAAAACTGTGTTCCAAAGCAACTGCATCATTTTACATTCCCACCACAAGTGTATGAGTGTTCAATTGTTTCTGCTTCCTTTTCAGTGCTTGTTATTGTTTGCCGTTTGTATTATAACCATCCTGGTGGTTGTAAATGGTATCTCCTTCTCCTTGTGGTTTTGCTTTGCACTTCCCTAATCAGTAATGATGTTGAGCAAATTTCATGTGCTTATTGGCTACCTGTACATATTCTGTGGAGAAATGTCTATTCAGATCCTTTGCCCATTAAAAATTATGCTTTTTATTATTGAGTTCTAAGTACTTTTTATATATTCTAAGTACAAATCTGATATCAGATATATGACATGAAAGTATTTTCTCCAGTTCTATGGGTTGGCTGTTGACTTTCTTTATGGTGTATTTTAAAACAAAAATGTCTTAAATTTTGATGAAATCCAATTTATCTATGTTTTCTGTTGTTGCATGTGCTTTTGGTGTCATGTATAAGAAGTCTTTGCTTAATCTAAGGTCACAAAGATTTAAGCATTTTTTTTCTTCTAAGAGTTTTCTAGGTTTAGCTCTTACAATTATGTCTTTGAACTATTATGAGTTAATTTTTTAAAATATGATGTGAGTTAAGTATCCAACATCATTCTTTTTCCTGTGGATCTCCAGTTGCTCCAGCACAATTTTTTTAAAAAGACTATTAGTTCCTTAATTTTTGTTGGCACTATTGTCAAAAGTCAATTGAACATAAATATAAGTAGCTTTTTTTCTGGATTATTAGTATGATTTCATTAATGTATGTGTCTATCCTGAGATCAGTACTATTATTTCTTGATTATCGTAGCTTTGTATTAAGATTTTGCATGGGAAAATGTGAGTCCTCCAATTTAGTCTTTCTTTATCAAGGTTGTTGTGGCTATTTTGGGTACCTTGCTTTCCATATGGATTTTAAGATCACATTGTAAATATTTAGAAAAAAGACAGCTGGGATTTTATAGAGTTTATACTAACTCTATAGATAAATCTTAGGAGTACTGACATGCTGACAATATTAAGTCTTCTAATTCATGAACACAGAATTTATTTCCAGTTATTTAGGTCTATAATGTTTTAATGATATTTTGTAAGTTTCAGTGTTCAAATTTTGAGCCTCTTTTGTTAATTTTTTATGCTATTATCAATAGAATTCTTTTCTTAATTTCATTTTCATATTGTTCCTTTGTAGTGCATAAAAATATGTTGACTTTTATGTTGATATTTTACCTTTCAACTTTGCTGAGCTTATTCATTAGCCTGAAAAATTTTCAAGTGAATGTCCTACAATTTTTATATGCAAGAATGTCATTTCACATGAAGATAGATTTATATTTCCCTTTCTTATTTGAATGCATTTTATTTCATTTTCTTGCCTAATTGCTCTTGCTAGAACTTCCAATACTATGTTGAATAGAAGTGGCAGAAGTAATATCTTACCATTGTTTCTGATCTTATAGGAACAATTTCATTCTCTTACAATTAAGTATGGGCTTTTTGCTTTGTTTTTTTTTTTTTTTTTTTTTGGTAGATGACTGTTATCAGGTTGAGGAATCACCTTTTATTTCCAGTTGTTTGTGTTTTTATCATGAGAGTATGTTGGATTTTGGAAACTGCAACCAAATTAAACTCTCTCATTTTTTTTTTTTTTGTTAACCTTGGAATGTCTCTATTTTTTCCCAAACTGTCACACTGGAAAACCCATATGAAGGCTCTGTAGTCAACAGTTCCAACTGAACACTTTCTAACCATCCTCAACAAAGTGCCAGATCCATGAGTGCAACCATCTTAGCTCCATCAGATAAGCCAATCCACTAGCTGAAAATTACCATGGTTACCATGTGGAATAGAAGAATGTCCAGGTGAATCATGTAATGACTAATCTTTTTTCTTAGCCCATTGGGGCTGCTATTACAAAAATACCATAAACTGGGTCACTTATAAACAACAGAAATTTATTTCTCACAGTTCTGGAGGCTGGAGGGTCCATGATTAAGCTACCTGTGGGTTCAGTGTCTGGTGAGAGTCCACTTTCTGGTTCATAGATGATGCCTTTTTACTCTGTCCTCACAGATAAAACAGGTGAAAGATCTCTTTTATAAGAGCACTAATCCTATTCAAGAGGGGAATGCTCTCATGATCTCATCACCTTCAATGTTCCCACCTCCTAATGCCATAACCTTGTGCAATAGGTTTTCCACATATGGACTTTGGGGGGATACATTCAATCTATATTATTTGTCGTCTGAAGAGGAAGAAAAAGCTGAATGGTATCATGTTGAGGGCATGTTGGCTCTCAGACATTCTGATGTATATTCTTCTATTATCTACCTGTCTGTCTATTTATCTATCATCTCTATCTATCTATCTATCTATTTATCATCTATCTATCTGTAATCTAGCTATTTATCTATCTACCTCTTTCTTTTTTCTCTTTACCTTACTCTCTCTGCTAGTCAGGATTCACCAAAAAAATTTTAGAGCTTAGCAATGGATTATCCACAAATTGCAAACTCTGGCTTTGTCTATCCTAGGTATTTGCTTATTGGGGAGATAATAATGAATAAGATATAATATTCCATTGAAGTGTTAATAACTTGGCAACTGTTTAATCAATTACTATGCAAGTGTTCTGAATTGGGAAGCAAAAGGCCATTACTCTCAGGGAGCAAAGCCCTTACATTCACACTTTCTTACAGTTCTAAATTAAGTTTGACTTATTTATAAATAAACTGTTAAGAGTAAGGTCATGCCAATAATGGCGTAGACATCATTTTTCATATTTTAATAAATTTAACATTGCTTTTTCTCTGGATAACATTTAATTGCACTTATTTATATCTCACAAGTGAGTGTTTATTAGAGCACAGTCTCAGCAAGACCTCTGGAAGCTGTTGGACATACGATCTAACTCTTTGGTAGAGAAAGAAGGTCCCCAGTCCTCCTTTGTATATATCTGCAGAATAAATAAAGGTCAGAGATAACACCAAGATGAATGGGCATTTTTCTGCTCTTAGGTAAGGAGGAAATAAAGTAAATCTTTTCCTTTATTTTGTATTTATTTATTATTCATTCATTTATTTATTTTTATTTTAACTAGAGAGGACTCAGGGACGTACCTTGCTTGAGAGCAGAAGAAATAAGTGTTCATTACTGAATCTCCACTGGGAATCAAAAGTGCACGCTTTCTGTAGCATTTCTTAAACTATCTCCTGGCAACCAAGAATGGTGGTTTGTGAAAAGTGGGTTAACAGGGCAGCTGCAGTTGGGTGAGGGAACACTAAACTCTAACCTCAAGAGATAGTAATAGCAATTGTTCATGCATATGTCATGTATCCAGGTATATTATAGAGAATTTTTCTCATGATCAAACAAGAAGTAAAGTATTACAATGTCTGAGCACGCCTATTGAAAACTGAACACACCTTGAAACATTTAGAAACTTGAAGGTCCAAAATCTGTTGAAAATGATGACTTTCCTGTACAATGGTGTTCTGTGGGGAAGTTTAATTATGTTTCTAAGAAATTTTTATAAGTGCAATGAATGTTGCTTTTGAAATCCATTATGGTGATTTGATATAGAGCAATCAAAATCATAAAATTTCACACTGAATGCTCTCTTTGCAAAATAGACTTTCCTCGTTTGAGTAGGCCCTTTGTATGCCAACGAGGGAGAGGGTTTTTGGTTTCACTGTCCATGGACTGAGAAACATGACACATTAGAAGTGGTCTGAGCCCATAACTCAACTTAGTGATTTGCCCAAGGTCACACAGCTTGTCAGCATGACCAATTTGAACTCTTGGTTCTTGATCCCAGACCAGTGATCTTTTGTCATAGAACTCACTAAGTCACCTTTTCTAGATGAATAAATTTGCTTCACTTAAGAGAGACATTTATCTCTAAGGTGACTTCTCATACATATCTTACAGAATTCCCATTATACAGATGAGAAAACTCTAACCAAAAAATGTCTGTCAGCTTGCCCAAAATCAAACCTCTAACATAGGCAGAGCTAATGCAAAATCTTTGGACGCCATGTTTTGCTGCCTTTCAAAATATGAGGCAAGAGTGTCTATTATTAGAGCTGAAGTATTTAGTCCATACATAATTAATCCAAACGGAAGTTAGCATTCTTGCTAAAAAAAATGTGATATATGCAGGATCTGTTAGAGTTTGTATCTTTTGAATCCTTTTGCCAATCCATTTGCTGTCTTTGAGAATATAAATTTTAAAGAAAAAAACATAAGAAGGTCCATTTAATTATGTCCATGTAATTAGTCCATTTATATCTTTTGTTTGCATTATTTGCTTTTTACTGCAAGGATATAATCAATATTTAAATTTTATTATGCAAACTCCACACACCCATGCTAAATTCCAATTGGCAAGTATATGTTTCTGATCACAATCTTGGCAAAGTCACTGACTCCTGGAGCATCTGGAGTCCAGTTTTCTTTGCTTAGCCCACTAATACAATTTACAGTGTTTTGAAAGGTAGCCTATTAGCTGTTCGTCTAAGTAATTGACACAGCTAAGGTTCAGATGAGCCCTTACATTTTCTTCTTTCACAAACCATTAGGCAAAGCAATTTTATTTCATTTTCCTGCCAACTTATTCTTCAAGTTGCTGATTCCCTTAGCAACTGGATTTAGTAGACAAAGGTGAATAAGCACTGGTATTTATTTTATAAAGCTCAAATTCAGCCTTCAATCTAATTCTTCAATGTTAAATGTGGTGTCTACAATTTTGAGAAAAAGTACTTAAGACAATGTTTCCTATTTTGAGTCTCATGGTGTTCAAATTAAGTATAACCAATGCTTGAGATGATCATTATGGTGATGTTTATTTCTGTTGTTTCCTCCAATCCATTTCAATACAATGACAGACTTTTTATTTTTTATGGCATAAAATCAGTGTATTTTATTAAGGATGTTATTTTGTGACGAGTAATAGATTTCAGATACAGTATTGTCATACTTTGGGTTTTGACTGTGTGATTGGCCTATCAAGATCCATGTGAAAATTGTCAACTCTGTAATGCAAATTAGTGTCAGAACAGGGCCTAGGGTCTAAGAGAAATTTATAAGAGGAGTTGAAAGAAATATCATAACCATTCTATTATACTTCAGGTTTGTTTGTTTGTTTGTTTTAGGTAATTTAGGATTTTTGGTGAACTGAAAGTGTTGTTGATTTTGTTTTTCAATGTTAAATAATTAAAAGGAGATAGAAAATGCATTTGAATCAATTAAGCTTATATGTTGATTATATAACACACTTGAATACTTGACTTGAACTTCTTCAACTTTGATAATTAACTGACTCATATTAAAAATGGATCATTTCATTATTTCACACTGGAAGAAATTCCAATCAGGAAGATTCTGTGATTTATTCAAGGACACACAGCTTTTTAAGTGTAAACAATTCAAATGCAAAGTTCTTAACCCCTATGAGTTCATGTAATTAAAATCATGGGTAGTGAAATATAATGTGGATATTCAAACATGGACTGATTAAATAACTGTGTATTTATGTATGGTTTTTCCTTTTCTCTGTTTTCAAATGCAGAATCCAAATAATGTTTGTTGAAAGGAGTTTTTTGTTTTTTTTTATTTACTCTCATTTGATTCCATTGGGTTGGGATTTAGAAAAGATATTAGTAGATTCTTAGAACCTAGGCTTGCTAAGAAACCAAATTTTCTTTTTTGTATTGATTGCCATTCTTTTGAATTTCCTCCTGTATTGATGTTATCCTCATATTCATTTTTGACATTCATTCTTTTCTCAACACTTTTTATCTTGAGTATTCCCCTATCTCTCTATCTTATTCCCCATCTTCTTGGTCACTTCCTGTTTTACCTGTCTGCAATTAACATTTTCCTATGGCATTCTCTTTGAAAAACTCTTCCTTCTACTCCACATTTGTTCTTGGTGATTTTAACTCTTCTTACTTCATAGTTAACCCATGTTCTTATGGTTTTTAAATGTCTATTTGTCTCCATCAGTCATTACCACATTTACTTATCTTTTTCTCATGGATTTACTGACATCATCTCAAAATATTCTTCTAAAAATCTCATCCACTTTAAACCTGTTCCTCCTCTCATGCTCCCTGTCTTGACTGATGTTATAAGTACCATTTCAATAAGTTAGGTGAGAAAAGTTAGAGATATTTTTGACTTTTCCTTCTGTCGGGGACACCCTTTTTTTTTTTCTTTCTTTCTTTTTTTTTTTCCCTAGTCCTGTTGTTTTCTGCTCTATCGATTCTGATTGCTCTGCCTATATGCCTTCAATACTCTCCCTGTCTTGCACTCTCTTGCTAATGCCTTTTTCTTCCTTCCTCTTTTATTGACTCTACTTTTAAAACATCCATCCTGACTTAATCCCATTGCCTGGTCTTTAATCAATTGTTTCTAAACTTAAGTTTCTCTGTATGGCTATGTAGATGGCAAAACCATATGAACTTAAACCTCTGTTTCTTGAGTTGCCTGAAAATCCTACAAATAAAAGAGTGTTCTCAAGTTTTCAATAATGATGATTTTTAAACCTTCACCATGCAGCTCAAGTTCTTTGATCCCTCTTATTCTTGGCAGTTGACTCTAGATTTCTATTCCTGAGACAACAGATAACTTCAAACAGAAGCTACCCAGCCTGGTGACTGTGTCAGTACAAACTTACCTATAAGCCTATTCAACCCTGACTCTTCCCCTCGTTAAATGTCTTCCTTTTCCCCTTAAATATTCACATACCCAGGTTTCGAGCACACAATAGGCTTCATGAAAATTAACACAGATTTCTACCTAGATTTTCCTAAGTTCGGGTCTGTCCCTTTCCAAAAGGTCTCTGAATTATTTTGATGAATCTGGATAGAGAAACATATAATCAAATCTCGCCTTACAAACTAACCTCTATAATTCTGTCCTACTGAATACTGAACACATTTTTTAAAGCATTTTAAAAGAATTTTTAAAAATTGAAAAGAAGTGCTTATTACAGCAAGTCCTGCTTGTCATGGTTTACTCTCTTTTCAAGGTACTTCCATCAAAAAGCAGGGTTCAGTTTTCATTGATATTTTACTTCTCTTGAGTGGGAAGATTACAAAGCAGTGGTACAACTTCTTCTTGTTTAGGAAAAATATTTTGTAATATGTAGAAAATATTTTTATGGCTAGATTTTATTGACCAATTATTTTTACAAAAATAGATTCAATGTTTAAACATAACCTATTCACAAGGGCAAAGTTTACTACTTTTCAGGATATAATTATGTCAATATATTTTTACAAAATTTGTATACACAGACTGACATACTCTATCCTTTCTTCATCATCAAAGGTAAAAGAATAAAAAAAGATAAATTTAAGATATATACCATTACTGCTGCAAATATAACCCTCATGCTGCTTCCTGAGAAATCATACTAAAACACAAATCTGATTAAGCTATTTTATGCTTAGAACTCTTTTATGTCCCCCATAAACCTCAGAATTAATTCAAATTCTTCAGAATGACTTATCTAGTTTTTTAACCAAGTCTTTGCTTAATTGTCAGTACCCCTTTCCATGCCCAACTCTTGTGATAGTAAGTGTCACAGTACAGAAATATTCTGTGCCTTTTGGTCTACATATTTTTAGTTCTTTTACAATGAAGGAAAATCACATCTCTTCTCCAATAGTTTTCACAATTTTTTAAGTGAATGAATGAATGAATAATGAATTAGCTTTCTAAACTATTCCTCACATTCTCTCATTCCACCATCAAAAGAATGATTTCTTAATCTACACTACATTAACCAACCTTCTCTTTGAAAAGTGTACACTAGATTGTCATTACCTAAAGGACTAAGTGCAAAGTTACTGGCACTCCAATCAAAACTTCCACAGTATAGTTTCAAATTGCCTTACCTGTCTTAGCTTATATATTTCTATGCTATTTTCATGAATTCATTCCAAAGAAGCTCAACTACTCACCATTTCCCTGAGCACATTTTCATCTCTGTTGTTGGTTCATGTTAAAATGTTAGAATTTTTTTTTTTTACATCTTTATTGGAGTATAATTGCTTTACAATGGTGTGTTAGTTCCTGCTTTATAACAAAGTGAATCAGCTATACATATACATATATCACCATATCTCCTCCCTCTTGCATCTCCCACCTAACCTCCCTATCCCACCCCTCTAGTTGGTCACAAAGCACTAAGCTAATCTCCCTGTGCTATGCAGCTGCTTCCCACTAGCTATCTATTTTACATTTGGTAGTATATATAAGTCCATGCCACTAAGGAGACAAAAGACCTGTATGCAGAAAACTAGAAGACACTGATGAAAGAAATTAAAGATGATACAAACAGATGGAGAGATATACCATGCTCTTGGATGGGAAGAATCAACATTGTGAAAATGACTATACTACCGAAAGCAATCTACATATTCAATGCAGTCCCTATCAAACTACCAATGGCATTTTTCACAGAACTAGAACAAAAAAATTCACAATTTGTATGGAAACACAAAAGACCCCGAATAGCCAAAGCAAACTTGAAAAAGAAAAACGGAGCTGGAGGACTCAGACTCCTGGACTTCAGACTATATTACAAAGCTACAGTGATCAAGACAGTATGGTACCGGCACAAAAAAGAGAAACGTAGATCAATGGAACAGGATAGAAAGCCCAGAAATAAACCCACGCACATATGGTTACCTTAGTTTTGATAAAGGAGGCAAGAATATACAATGGAGAAAAGACAGCCTCTTCAATAAGTGGTGCTGGGAAAACTTGACAGCTACATGTAAAAGAATGAAATTATAACACTCTAACACCATACACAAAAATAAACTCAAAATGGATTAAAGACCTAAATGTAAGGCCAGACACTATAAAACTCTTAGAGGAAAACATAGGCAGAACACTCTAGGACATAAATCACAGCAAGATCCTTTTTGACCCACCTCCTTGAGAAATGGAAATAAAAACAAAAATAAACAAATTTACCTAATGAAACTGAAAAGGATTTGCACAGCAAAGGAAACCATAAACAAGACCAAAAGACAACCCTCAGAATGGGAGAAAATATTTGCAAATGAAGCAACTGACAAAGGATTAATCTCCAGAATTTGCCAGCAGCTCATGCAGCTCGATATCAAAAAAACAAACAACTCAATCCAAAAATGGGCAGAAGACCTAGATAGACATTTCTCCAAATAAGATATACAGATTGCCAACAAACACATGAAAGGATGCTCAACATCACTAATTATTAGAGAAATGCAAATCAAAACTACAATGAGGTATGACCTCACACTGATCAGAATGGTCATCATCAAAAAAATCTACAAACAATAAATGCTGGAGAGGATGTGGAGAAAAGGAAACCCTCTTGCACTGTTGGTGGGAATGTAAATTGATACAGCCACTATGGAGAACAGTTGGTGATTCCTTATAAAACTAAAAGTAGAGTTACCATATGGCCCAGCAATCCCACTACTGGGCATATACCCTGAGAAAACCATAATTCAAAAAGAGTCATGTACCACAATGTTCATTGCAGCACTATTTACAATAGCTGGGACATGGAAGCAACTGAAGTGTCCATCAACAGATGAATGGATAAAGAAGATGTGGCACATATATACAATGGAATATTACTCAGTCATGAAAATAAATGAAATTTAGTTATTTGTAGTGAGGTGGATGGACCTAGTCTCTGTCATACAGAGTGAAGTAAGTCAGAAAGAGAAAAACAAATACCATATGCTAACACATATATATGGAATCTAAAAAAATAATAATAATAATAATGGATATGAAGAACCTAGGGGCAGGACAGGAGTAAAGACACAGGCATAGAGAATGGACTTGAGGACATGGGGAGGGGGAAGGGTAAGCTGGGACAATATTAGCATCATTTAAATGTCATTCATTTTTCAAGTTGCATCTAAAATGTTACCTGCTTCCTAAAATGGCAAGCCTTCTGTGATCCCTCAGAGGTGGAGAGATAATGCCTATTTTTGTTTTAATTACATTCTATTATAGATATTTGTTTGCATACTAATCTTTATATCTTTAATCTCTTTAATAGATCTAGACTTATTACTGTAAATTCTTTTTCTGGGAGGGTGACTAATACACATTCATTCTTCACTAAATGTGGGAGACAGAGAGAAAGAGAGAGACAGACAGACAGAAAGACAGAGAGATAGAAAGAAATTAAGTCTACAAAAACAGAATAATAAATATCTCCAGGAAGCTTCATAGTCCAAAATTCATTGAATTTTTTATTAAGAAGATGCTTTCATTAATTAATTTAAATTTCACAAGAATCCTGCCACTTTTTTCTTCATGTAAAATCAATATATGAGGATTTACAAAATGTTTCACAGTGGCCCTTTTTTTTTTTTTTTTTTTTTTGGTTGAGAATATTTTTATTTAAATATGGCTCTGAAATGTTTTCCCTCTCAACTCTTCTGACACAAAATGTGTGGGTTTTCCTCACACCATCTAATTCTCTAACTCTTCAGATACCAACTAGTGTGTCCTACAATCTAATTCAATTGTGATACTAACTACCCAGAGTTAGTGGAGCCCCCATAGACTAAGAGCTTATCCCAAAGACTGTTCCTACTCTAATACCAATCATAATTCCCAGCTACCTGTATTTCTGACTGGCTGGCTATAAAGTATATAATATGACAATGGTTTAAACTCTTATGATTTAAATTTTAATCATATTTGCCTATTTCAACTCATCTTTTGTCATCCAAATCAATTTCTAAAATCTCAATTGTGAACAGCTATGATAGCAATAGTAAAGGCTGCTTTGTGTAGCTCTTGTGATGGGTTATCTACTATGAGAGTTAAGTCCTGGCTCTACTGCCATTGATTAAAACCGTGATGACTCTACTCCCTCAGACCCCTTCCACTAAGGGAAAACAGGACAACACAGGACAAGAGGAAGGGGAAAGGAGAGTATCCGTGTCTGTTTTGTTTATGGGTTTATTCCTGCCAAGAGATCACAAGGCAAAGAGAGAAGAAGTTGTGCTTTTAGTAAGCTCAAGGGTCTTTTTCTTTCTATTTTTCTCTTTGTGAAATGAATTGTTTCTGTATATGCTTTATACTATAGAGGTCCCTGTATTCAGAAAACAACAAAGCTCTTTATTATGCAAAAGTATTAACCAATTATGTTCACAAGCTGTTGTCTGCTTCTCACAAATGGACACAAATAAAGAAGGTGGGATTCCTTTAAAGTTCTACAGGAACTCAAATGAACACATTCATAGATAATTTGAATGTGCAAATTTCAAGTGTTTCCAAAATAAACTCTTCTCAAATTTAACTTCCTCCTGCACGGAAACAATTCTTATTTGTTTCACTAACATATTACATATACATGTAAAATCTGCTAAATAGGAAAGTTATGCTTTTTCCCAAATTAATATTTTCTCCATAAAAAGTAACATTTCCGGAAGTGCCCCACTTCCATGCAACATAAATGAGTGTTAAGTAGCTGATGTTTTTCAGAGGAAGCATTACATTGAGGAGAGAGCCACACTTAAATGCATGCCCATTCCTGTAGGTAGCTGTGTGACTTGGTTAATCACTGTTCCTCTTTATCTGGACTTCAGTTTTCTCATCTAGAAAATCAGGGTGACTTAGCTACATCAAGCCATCTTTCCAACCATAAATGCTATAGTCCTAGTAATAGAGGGAAGGCCAGAATTCTAGGTAGGTACACTGAAGGATAAGGATGGCCAGGCACCTGAGGTCAGCAGAGGAACAATGTTCAGAATTCAAGCAAAGAGGGCTCTCACCCACTAGCAATGAAGCTATGAAGCGAAGCTGCTATTTTGTCAGATCCTACCCTGGGAACAGTAGTGGAGAGTATACTGGATCAGAAATCCTAACTCATGTTCTAACTGTGTATTCGTCAACAAGACACTTAATATCTCAAAATCTCAAATTTATCATCTAAAACTTGTATACTATCCTTGCATGAAGGAAAAGTAAATGATAACATATTATTAGTGATGCAAAAGGAGGGCCTTATTTATTGTATAAGAAATGATTTTTAGGGAAGTACCAGGGTCCGGTCTTCCTTATTTTTAGTTCACTGCATTCAATGTAAAAATACCTCAATTTTCAAAGAACATTTTTGGTCATCTCTAGTTTGGAATTTGAAACCTTGAAAGTCATCTCAGACTTTCTCCTTAAGGAAGATTTAACAAATGTAGTTAGCATGGACATTTGAATTTTATGTAGATGTCCAGGAGCAGAGCAGGACTATAGCACACTTTAAAGAAGTGAGCAAATTGAATCTCATAAATAAATGAAAGCTCCGAAGTCCAATATTTCCTGCTTTCTTTTTGCAGGAAGAGAATTATTCTTGACATTAAAGAGACAGATCATCCTCTGACAAAAAATATGATTACTTTTTAGAGTAAATAAAAGCTAAGTGTTTCCAATTAAAAGTTAAATAAGGGAGAAATAAAAGCTTGGCTTTTAAAATCTCACTTTTCCTGTTTGTGTTTCATTTTGTAAGCTAGAGCAATTATAACATCACCTCATTTTCTGCAGCATGTCAGGTAACACTCCATATGTTATATAACACGGACAATGAACTTGAAGAAAGCAAATGAATGGCTCAAGTAACAGAAACTTTGTGTATGATCAATAATTGGTTAATTCAAGAGAGTACTTAAAAATCATGCACACAATTGGTATCAATCACTCCCTTTTTAATCCCCTCCATTTACAGGCTGCCCCAGCTGCCTCACTCCGCTCTTCCTGTCTCTCTACAAGATGCTGCAAACATCTGTCTCTGTGTCCATCAATCTCAACCTGCCCTTGTCTCTCTTTTCCCTTGTTTTCACATCACTCCATCAGGCTGGTTTCAGTGCCACAAATTACCTTAAGTGCAGTTTTTGGTAATATTTTGTCATTGAAGAGGTTGTGGTGCATGAGTACTGTCCACACTTGTCATCCTGCTGATGGTTTAAATATAAAATTGCATCCAGAAGGTACCAGAATGGGGCTGGAGGGAAGTGCATGTGGTGCCTACATTCCAAAAGGGCTTAGCTGGTGAAGACTTCCTCTAATTGCAAAGCAGCTTAGTGTGTCATTCAAGTAAGAATAACATGATGTCTCTGAAAAGGAAGGCAGATTTAATGCCCTGTAATTCTCTCTCCATTCTGAGGATGTTAAATTCCTTAGATTCTTTTGAATCCAAAAGGAGGCATTAGGAGGACAAAGCATCCCTCCTAATAAAGCCTCCTAAATTTAGATCTCCATTTTTGAGCTGTTCAATCTTGCTTTCCCAACCAATTAAGTTTTAATCAAAAGAGATGATGATTTTACAGCAACTTCCCACTTTGCATTACAGACCAAGGAAATCACCTTAACTTATTTGTCCATTCCACTTTTTTTTATGTTTGTAAATTCCTATACTAAAGGATTGTTTGGCATAGGAAGTAGCTGCCATGGACACATTAACTAACTTATTCCTCTAAGTGGCATTTGTATAAATTTATATCTAGGAAATCAGTCACTTAAAAGGATAATAATTTAAAAAGTGGTAAAGTGAATTGTTCTTCACAGGTAAGTTTCCTGGAGTGTAAGTCAGAGACACCTTTTAGATGATTCCAACAGCAACATCAGGACCAAATTTTTCCTCTTCATAAATTGGCAGTGAGTCATTCATTCATTCCAGAAATAGGACTGTTACCAGTTATTATAAATTGACCAAAGAACCCCTAAAGTAAAAGTTACTTTTATAGTTTCAGGGAATGTAGGTTGCCATGGAAACCCCACACTTCATTTGTATCATCCTGTTGCCATTTTCAGTTCCAGGACCAAAGAGCAGTGGCCCTATTTACTTTAGTGTAGCTATTTATGTATTTAATTCTGTATAGGATGGCCATTTCTGCTTTCACATGTATTTATCAAAGATTTTATTTTCATGATCATTGAGGTGACCAAAGTATTGAATCATTCACCTGTAGGCTAAGTTTTGACCCACATAAAGCTTAACTTATCAACTTAATAAATTTATTAAGCATCAAAATTATTTCTTCTATTAGAAGAAGTCTACCATGTAAGTCAGAAAAAAGAATAAATTGAAGTTTTGGAGTTAATAATAACTGAGGCAACTCTGCAAAACCTCTAGTCTCTGATTGCTATTCTAAATTGCATGCAATATGTGTACATCTGTAATTTGACATATGTGAGTAAATGTATATTTAAAAATTAGCACATGCCAACTTCCCTACTGTGGAGAAACGAAGACCAAAATTTTCTTTTTATTTAGTTCTTTAACATAAATATGAGTTTCTTTGATTGCAAAGATGATTGAGTAACCCAAGGAATAAGAGATTTATGAAATTAGAGGACTGAGATATTAAGATATTAATAAGATATTAATTAAGATATTAAGGCATCTTGAACACTGAGACACACACTGAAAATCTGGATGCAGGCAAACCACAAACCTTTGAAAGTAGATACAATGTGTTAAAGTGATCTGTTTGATTTCAGTCTAAGACACTATTCTGTGACATAGGTTGATGGGACTGATATTACAAACTGGCTTAAGCATTGCCTTCTCCAGCCATATCCCAGTATTCATTTCTGTGCTATAGGGACTACAGAGAAAGAAATACATAGCCCCACATTCTGTTGTATCTAAATACTATGGATTCAACTATGCAGACTTAGAAGACTTAAAAGGTGAAAGTGAGCAGCTTGGCTTGGTGCCACAAATTGGGTTACTAGATCTAGGGCAGAGACTGCTTTTTCTGGGTCAGCTATGGTAGAATTTCTACCTGTGGTCCCCTCACATCATATGTATCCAGAGTCAGTGATGGGAGGCATGATTATAAGCACTGTCCCAAAATGTTGAGAGCATTTTTTGCCAACCACGCTGTTCTGGGCTAAGTAATACCCAATCTTGATTCCATGACTCTTTAGAGATTCTATAAGCTGCAAAATACCCTAAAATAAATCTCTTTATTTCATACAATCAATGACACTTTTTCTCATTTACAACTAAAATCCTTTATCAGTGTAATTACCCTACTAAACTGATAGTTTGCGAGTGCTCAATTTGTCCTTAATGAACAAGAAAAGATGATTTCAGAGTTACCTGAGAAACTTTTCAAATGGCAGTTCTTCATTGCCTTACCAAACTTCATTTTAACATTCTATTATACCACCTGGTATATCAGAGCTTCCACTGATGTGACGGTCTACATAGATTAAAAAGTGTGAACTGTTGATTCCAATATGCCAACATAATTCAGAGCCATTGATCTAAATCAGTCATCCAAATCTGGTTCACATTAAACTTTCATCAGAGCTTGAGATTGTGAAACATATAGAGCCCCAGGTATACCCCTGACCTATTGAAACAAATTCTCTGAGGTACAGACTAGGAATCTGTGTACTGAATAAATTCCTCAGGTGACTGTAATACTACCAGCTGGGGACTTTCCCAAGCCCCAGTGTTTGGAAGCCATTTACATAAAAAATAAATCATTGATCAATGGGGCCTAATGGAAGTTCACTGAAACAACTTAAACTTATTTCTGTCTCCAAGAGCTTCTGTCGCTTACTCAAGCAAGGGAAAACTGTACCAATCTTAGGTCTGGACTTCAGGAAAATACTTAATAAGATGTCTCATGATAGCTTTGCAAAGAAGATGGATAACTCGAGCTGAATGCAAACATCAGTTGGATGGATTATTCAATGGTGCAATCTCTATACAAAAAAGAATCTATTCAATAAAATAATACTCTTCTAACCTAGAAGTTCCATCTGTGAAACTATCAATATAGATTAAGTTGTGTTACAGTAAAAACAAAGTTTGATTTCTTGTTCATGCTATATGTGACTTGTTTGCTGGGGGCTCTGATTCACAAAGTTCTCACTAAGGACATAGGCTGAAAGAATGTCCACAATTTGGAAAATCTCTGGTGGGATGGGGTGGATAATTGATATGACCTAAAGGATACCTGTTTTTATACTCTCAACATTTATCAAATATGCAATTTTACTTTTCTCACACTAAATAATTCTGACACTAACTACTTCGATTTAGCACAGACCTCACAGCTTAAGGGCTTAGTCCTGCAAGACTGCCTTCAACTTCAGATGCAGATTGCAAGTCCCAGCATGTTTATCTCTAACCAATATATCAGGGGTTCCCACACCCCCTTCCTTGGGTTTGATAATTTTCTAGAATGGCTCATAGAACTCAAGGAAACAGTTTACTTACTAACACCAGTTAATTATAAGAAGTATTATAAAGGATAGTAATGAACAGCAGAAAAAGAGGCACACAGGGCAAGATCTGGAAGGATCTCAAGGGTAGAAACTTTCTGTCCCCGTAGAATTTGGAGTGTGCCACCCTCCGAGTACGTGGATGTGTTCACCAACCCAGAAGCTCTCAGAATCCTGAACCCCATCATTTATGATTTTTATGGAAGTTCCATTACATATGCATGATTAAATCATCAGTGGTCATTAGCTCTCGTTAGCGTGCTAAATGACACACCCACAGGTGCCATGACAGTTCTGAGACCAACCATAAAAGGCTAAAATGTGGGCGGTAGCCCAGTTCCTGTAAATCCCTATCCCTTCTCCAAAATAGTTGGAATAATCCTCCCATTCATTAGCCTATGAAATTACCCAGCCCATGAAAATTAACCAGCCCATATTTTGGGGCTGCTCTCGTCTTTTGAGACGGACAGCATTCTGTCTATGGAATGTGTGTCTCTCTAAATAAATCCACTTCTTACCTATCACTCTGCCTCTCACTGAATTCCTTCTGTGTTGAGACATAAAGAACTTGAGCTTCATTAAGTCCTGAGACAGGTGAGCAATTTCAACTAAAAGACAGTGGATTTGAGTCCCAGCCTGTAGGTTCAGGTCCAATCCGAGTTGTGCAGTTTCAGTGTGTCTATTGGCTCTACACCCACCAAGAAATGAACCCAGTGTTCAGGTAATAATTCTACCATAAGCCTAGAAATAGGAGAATTGAGATGTGAAAACTTTAATATTAAGTAGATGTGTCATGTATCAATTTCAGTATTATATATTGAGGCAAATGGTTCTTATAATTTATTTTTATTATTATTGATTAGTATCCAATCAGGAAACTCAATCTTGAATCTCAGCCCACTTGATCTGGTCCAGTAGGTCAAATGTGATGGTATAAAAAGAGTGAATAAAATATCAATTTTGGAAAAAAAAACCCAGTATTTTGGAGGATAGGACTGAAGGACAAACTGTTCATTTATTCTTCTAGATCAGTGTTTACCATATGGGATGCACATTAGAATTGACTGGGGAATTTTTTAAAAATCCAGATGTCGCGATCATACCACAAATCAATTAAATCAGTATTTCTTGGAGTGGGACCAGGCACCATCAGTTTTAATTCCCCAGGTAATTAGAATGTGCAACCAAGGTTAAAATCTACTGTTTTTAACTGATGGTTCCTAAGCTTGTGTACATATGGGAATCATCCATAGTGTTGTGGAGTGTTGTAAAATTATAGCTGCTCAGTAGCCTCTGTTCCAGGCTCTATGCAGTAAAATTATATAGAAATAGGTTTCAATTGAGTATTGGAAACATTTTTCAATAGAGACTTGTCCAGAGATGAAATGAGCTCTCTCTGTAGGCAGTAATTAAGGACAGCCTGAGTGACCACTTGCCGGGTGCACTGCGGGAGTATGTTTCAATCAGGCCTGAGTACCAGCCTTGTTATCCCTGGGAAACTGGTCTCTCTGTCCCATCAGGGAGTACAGTGAGAAAGCCTGAATCTCCAAAAGAGCTGGAGGAGCCTATGGGTAAAGAGATACCCAGACAATACTCTCATTTGTTATTGACAACCTCACTTTTATCAGAGGCATATTTAGAAGGAAAGTACACCCATGGGGATATGCCACTATGTACTCTGCTCTCTATAGCTGATTTGTGCATTTTTGTATCTTTTATTTATAGTATTGGATCTTTTATTTTATTTACTTTTTCTTGCATAAAAATTTTGGTGTCCTTCTGTCAATCATTGTCACTCTTAGGACAAACATGTAGATGCTGTGGAAGGGATCCAAGTATTCTGTCCCACTTGATAATCTTTGGATCTAATACTAAAGTTAATTAAGCATTTATTTTTAAAGTCCTGATTTCATTAGCATATATAAATATTTTCTGTCTTTACATATAAAATAACAGAAGACTAACAAGATGTGCTAAACTCCAACCCCCATGATTAACTAGCTTTATAATCTCAATCAAGTAAACTCTCTGAACATTGGTCTCCTTGTTTATAAAATGCTGGTTATAAAATCTAGAAAGCAGAAACATTATACCAAATGTAAAAGGTGTTCTAATGATATGAGTTCAATAGCTATTAGTTAGTTTCTTGCATATTGCAATTATAAACAATTCTGTGTGAGCCACTTAACTAAATTATGCGTTTTCTTCTAGATTGTTAACTCCACAAGGACGAGTGCTTTCTATCTTCACCTTTGTGTTATTTGTTTCAATAGCTTTGAAATATTAATTGTTACTGCCTACTCCATGACCGCCCCCCCTCCTTTCTCTGCAGTTATCATTATCCTTAACCCTGTTTGATTGACTTGGTACTTTACATTCATTAGTTACAGAAAAAGAATCATGCAGCAGAACAAAAATATAAGAAAGTGTCAAGTTGTTGGCTTGTCATGTTCAAGAGCTTAAGCTTAAACATAGAAGGGAGTTTGGGATGTAGAAATAACAAACCAAAGCAAATTTTCCCTACTACATGTGATATTCTGGATGAGGGTAGGGGGTAAATTCAAGGGAAAATCAGGAGGATTTAGCTACTAATGGACTGAGTAGGGGCACTATGTACTCCCCTTAACCCTGGTCAGGCTGTTTCCAGATAGGTTTGAAAATACTACTGCATCCCTGAAGAGTCTAGATATAGTTGATTCCACTCGAGAACTAAGCCTTAATATCCTATGCATCTAGAATGACACTAATTATGTAGAAGTCTTGGAATATTGAGAAAATAGTTACTCAAGTCATTTATTGGTATGTAGTTCCTTTGAGGAATCTTGGTTGAGAAAGGCTGGTCTAGGTAAATGAACAGAAACAACTCTAAGCCTTTCTGGTGGTCCCAAAGCACAATGGGAGCACCAGAATAACCCCATGTAGCCAAGAAGAGCAAAAACAAATGTCGCTGGAAGAAATCCAGACGCGAGGAGGCTTGACAGGGAAATGAAGAAAGGCTCAGGAATGGGATCTGTGGACTGACAATTGAGGTCTGATGGGAATACTTTGCATCTCAGGAGGTATAGTGGTGGATGGATGACAAACAAGGACTACACACCTCCCCCAGGGCCATCCCCACCTCTCTGCAGGAAGCCTCTCTACCTCCTAGGTTTTGAGAAAGTAAAAGAAGATCCTTTATGCATTGTGGGTAAGCCCAAAGAGGGAGAGTGGGATAGAGGTGGTCAAATAGAAATTAAAATTTAGACAAATAAAGTTACTTTTTTTTTTTAAGTTTGTAGACTGAGATTTTTATCTGTTACATTGAATTTTGTATTACTCATAATTGAAGTCAATATTTATTATAGTAGTGAATTGAGTTGATGGGTGTGAAAATTTGAAGCTATATTAGCACGCAGTTTCTCAAATAGTTGGTGTTTTACCGAATAAATATACAATCCAGAAATATTTATTTCATCTTAAAATGATGAAGTTCTAGAAATATTTTACCTAAAAGGAAATGAATATATAGATGCACAATGTTGGTCCATGGAAACATGCCATTCCTATAACAGTTTATCTCATAAATATTAAATTAAAGACAATTTTATAAATGGTATTTCTGTTCTTTATTTTTACACTGAAGATGTAAAATATAGAGAACTTAAGGGAGTTAATATTAAAGAAATTATATTTTTGAATTTGGAAATAACTCTGACAATCAATTCCATTAGGATTTTTCTAGCTCTCTTCTATAGAAATATAAACATGAAATAAAAGAGTTTTATTAGTAATTATAGGGATATTAAATACCATTTGCTATAAATCATAGCACATTAATGTCTAATGTTCAGTAATATCTTCCCTCATGTCATATTTGTAGTAGAACTGACTCAAGTGCAGGTAAAAGTATGAAGTATGTGCAATAATTACTGAACTTATTAGAAAAATAACTCAGCAGCTGGAGAATTATTTAGAGCACTATTTCAGATTCTTGCCAGTCTTTTCTTCAGTGAGGAGAAGCATTGAATCATTAGTACATTTCTCCATAAAACTGATTAATTTTGATGGACAGGACTAATTTTATGGTTTCCAATTTTGTGATGCCTCAAATAAGCTGTTTCCATTAGGAATCTTGGCTGCTTTAAGAATCAGTTTCATTGTATTTTTTTTTTTTTCCTCCAGCAATTAAGTTCAAAATCAAGCTTCACCATCTATTTACCGCCAAATTACTATTTTTTTTTAAACTTTCTATCTTCCTGTTTTACTACTTGCTATTTCTGATTCATAGTTAGTCTTGATTATTTTTTACCATTCAGATCTTCCACTGTCACCTAACAGTATTTCCTGAGTTCATAAAAACTTCTGAATTCAGTAAAAATTTATACAAGGTACACTCCCCTACACACACAGCCTCACACATCCTGATTTATCAACAAAGGATATAAAATGGATATAGAAAGAAGAGTTAAGAGCAATACATACATGCGTTTTTGCAGCAGCATGCTTTGGAATTGAATAACTATTCAATAATTCAATGATTATTATGGATTTATACTGAAGAGTTTTCATGCTGTCCTGAGAAAAGAGGGAGAACTGGGTGGTTTGAGGAATTAAGAAGAATACTAGATTAAAAAAAAAGAAAAGAAAGAAAAAATATATAATCTGCATGTTTTATCTTGAAAAATCTTGAAAATTAATAACTCTTTCAATTTTATTAATTGTGAAGGAAGTATATCACTTGTGTCCATATTTAACTCCATTATTTAAAAAAAATTTTTTGAAGGTAAAGTCAGTCCTCATTTTTATATGTGCCAACTGTGTAGTCATTCTTACTTCTATCTACACATACAGCATGTAAAAATGCATGAAACAGGATAAGGGGTCCCAGGTTAAAGCTAAATTCATCACCACTATAGTAATAAATGCATATATTAAGAAAAAGAAAAGATCTTTAAAAAACTATAACTTTACACTTCAAGGAAATAGAAATAGAAGAAAAACCTGGCACAAAACTAGCAGAAGGAAAGAAATGACAAAAATTAGAGCAGAAATAAATGAAAGAGCAACCAGAAAAACAATAGAAAAAAATCAACAAAACTAAGCCCTGTTTCTTTTTAAGATAAAATTGATAAAACGTTAACTAGACTAACAAAGTTAAAAGAAAAAAAGACCAAAATAAATAAAACATAAATGAAAGAAGAGACATTACAACTGATATTACAGAAATATACAGGATTATGAGAGACTATATGTACGTACAATGATATGCCAAAAAATGGATAACCTAGAAGAAATGAATAAATTCCTAGAAACATATAATCTCCCTATACAGAATCAAGAAGAAATAGAAAACCTGAATAGGCCAATAACAGGTAAGGAGACTAATCAGTAATTAAAAGTCTCCCAACAGAGAAAGCCAGGACCAGGTGGCTTCAATGGTGTCTTCTATCAAACATTTAAAGAAGAATTAATGCCTATCCTTCTCAAACTATTTCAAAAAATTGAAGAGAAAGGAATGCTTCTGAATTCATTCTATAAGGCCAGCATTACCCTGATACCAAAACCAGATAAGGACACTATAAGAATAAGAAAACTGCAGACATATTTCTGACAAATATAGATGCAAAAATTTTTAACAAACTGTTAGCAAACTGAATTCAATAACACGTTTAAAGGATTATACATCATGACCAAGTAGAATTTATCCCAAGGATGCAAAGATGGTTTACTTATGCAAATTAATAAATGTGATATACCACAATAATAGAATGAAAGATAAAAATCATATAATTATCATGAAGAATTTGACAAAATACATCTTTTCATGATAAAAACCCTTAACAGATTGGTTATAGAAAACACATACCTCAACATAATAAAGGCCATATATAACAAACCCACAGGTAACATTATACTAAACAGAAAAATTTGAAAGATTTTTCTCTATGATAAGGAAAAAGACAAGGGTGTCCACTGTCACCACTTTTATTCAACATAGTACAGTACTGAAGACTTAGCTAAAGCAATTTGGTAAGGCAAAGAAATAAGGGGCATCCAAATCAGAAAGGAGAAAGTAAAATTATCATTATTTGCCAAGGATATGATCTTATATATAGAAAATCCTAAAGATTCAACCAAAAAAAATTTTGTTGGAATTTATCAAGGAATTCAGTAAAGTTGTAGGATATAGAATCAACATATATAAATCAGTTGTGTTTTGATACACTAACAATGTAAGTTGGTTCAGCCACTACAGAAAAAGTATAGAGGTTCCTCAAAAAATTAAATTAGAACTACCATATGATCCAGCAACTCCACTTCTAGATATAAGTCCAAAGGAAATGAAAACAAGATATTGAAGAGATACATGCACTCCCACATTTGTTGCAGCATTATTAACAATATTCAAGATATGAAAACAATCTAAGTGTTTGTCAGTGGATGAAGGGATATGAAACACGTGATATCTATATTACAATGGAATATTATTTAGCCATGAGAAAAAAGGAAATCCTGCCATTTGTGACAACATGGATGGACCTTGAGGGCATTATGCTAAGTGAGATAAGTCAGACAAGAAAATACAAATACTATCTGATATCATTTTTATGTGGAATCTATAACAGCTGGACATGTGAAAACAAAGAGTAGAATAGTGGTTCCCAAGGGCAGGAAGTGGGAGAATTGAGGATTTGTTGCTCAAGGTTACCAACTTGAAGCTAATAGATAAATAAACCCTGGAGATCTAATGCACAATGTAGAGATTATAAACAACAATACTTTATTATAAACTTCAAAATTGCCAATAGACTGAATCTTAATTTTTCCCACCACAAAAAATAAATGATAATTATGTGATTAATGCTATGGTGATAATCATACTACAATATAGAAATGTATCACATCAACATGTTATACACCTTAAACTTACACAATGTTATATGTCAGTTATACCTCAATTAATACAAATTTTAAAAATAAAGCCATTATTATTAAAAAACTAATTGAATGTACAGTTTAAGGGTAGAGAATAGACCTTTTATCTCAGAGTCTACACATTTTCTAGTAGCTAGGCTTCAACAAGGTATAGATCTTGCCTTTAAGGCTGACTTTTTATTGGGTTGGCCAAAAAGTTCGTTCGGGTTTCTCTGTAAGACTTTAACCTGAATGAACTTTTTGACCAACCCAATAAAAGTAAAATTACTACCAACTAACTAAATATTGGTCACTTTTTAATGATCCAGTATGTCCTCTGTTTGGAAAAATTTCCTAAGCAGTAGTAAATTATTATCTATTATCTATATTATCTATATAATACTATTATCTATAGGCCCTATTATCTATAACACACATTTTCACCATTTATATTTAATGACTAGCATTGTCTTTACAATATTGGCGTGTGTGTGTTTATATGTATTAATTTGGGTGAATATAGTTAAGTGTGAATGTTTCCTATTTAAAACAGTCACCATGTCTTCATCTGAATATTCTTACTTCTAAATTAACAGAGTAATAAAAACTTACCAATGTCTGAATAAAGAATTAAAAGGTCAATAATAATAGTAATATTGTATATTTATTTCAATTTAATACAGTCAATTGATAAATAAATTTATAATTTGATACAGTCAAAAATTGTATACTATTAATTTTTTTAAAATGAAAGATATACAGAAGGCAATGGTCCTTAGCCTGCAGCATTCACTACACAGAAGTCTGGGAACACCTACATGAAATTATTAATATTACAAGGAAGTCCTGCACTTATGAGAAGCCTATAATGCCTGGTAGATGCCAAAGTAAAACGTTTTATACAGAAATACCTATAACCCATGCATGATGGGATTCCTACAGTAATACCTCCAAGTGATGAGAAATTCAAAGAAGAAAATAGTTATAGATTATCCAAGAAACAATCTTATATAAATATATAACATCAGGTATTCTAAGATTAATTATTTCAAGATCCTGACATATTAGTAGAACAATCTGTAATGTTTAATAAGTGAATATTTAAAATATACAAAGCTATTCAAACAACCCAAAAACCTTAGAAGCAATAGCTACTAAGCAGAATTAATAGATATATAAAAGTGAAAATAATCAAATAAATAAACTCAGTGGAGAACAAAAACATCACATTTAACAAAGCAAAGATAATATTGTGAGTTACAAGAAAGAGCTGAAGGGTCAGAAGGGAGATCTAGATGGCAGAGTAGGAGGATGCTGAGCTCACCTCCCCCCATGAGCATATTCAAAATACAACTACAGGGCTTCCCCGGTGGCGCAGTGGTTGAGAGTCTGCCTGCCAATGCAGGGGACACGGGTTCGAGCCCTGGTCTCGGAAGATCCCAGGTGCCGTGGAGCAACTAGGCCCGTGAGCCACAACTACTGAGCCTGCGCGTCTGGAGCCTGTGCTCCGCAACAAGAGAGGCCACGATAGTGAGAGGCCCGCGCACCGCGATGAAGAGTGGCCCCCGCTCACCGCAACTAGAGAAAGTCCTGACACAGAAACGAAGACCCAACACAGCCAAAAATAAATAAATAAATAAGTTAATTTTAAAAAAGAAAAAAAATACAACTACAGGTGGAGCAACTCTTGCTGAAAACACCCTGGAGACTGACAGAAAGGCTCTTGTACGACAAACGCTGTAAGAAAGAACCACATGGAGTCTGGTAGGAAAAGAGGAGAAGTGATCAGATGGGGACCCACATCCCTAGCAGGGGACACAGAAGAAGAGCAGGATTACATGGGCTCAGAGGTCCTCCTGGGGAGTGAGAAGTTCAAGCCACGTATTGGGCACCTCCACCCTTGGGGAAGGAAGATGAATCCCTTTAGCTGGATTGAAAACCAGTGGGATGTGCCAGAGGGCTGTAAGACACTGAGACTTTTTCTTGTAAAAGGTACATGCAACACTCAGTTACTCTTGGGGACAAGGCAGGCAAAGCTGATTGAAAACTGTCAGGAGCTTTGGCTGGTTTCCCTTGACTGCCCCAGCACACACTATAGCCTGCACCTGGCTCCTGACTGCTCCAGCCTCTCTTGTGCCTGTGTGGCTCTCCGCTGGAGCAGAGGGGCCGTTGCAAAAAAAAAGAGTGCACACACTTAGAGAACACTTAGGGAGAAAAGAGTCAGCTCAAACCCAAGTGTGCCTCTGAACAAGACAAGGCAGCTATCACCAGTGTGCTCGCAAAGGCAGTAGATTGAATACTGCCTGGGGTTCTGACCAAACTCCAGGACGATCCCAGCACATGAGCCAGCACACACACAGAGGTGACAGATTGGAAACTACACGGGGCTCTGAGTGGCTAAGTGGGACCATCCCAGTGTGCACCACAGCCCATACTGGGTGTGAGATCTAGCCCCCGTTGCTCTGGCATGGCCCTCCTCTAGAGCAGAGGTGCTGCTCGTGGTGGGAGTGTACACATTTACAAAGAATGTAGCCAACCTGGAACTGACCCTCAGAGGGTGTTTGCTCCAACACCTTTGGTCCTGCCCCTGCCTCTGAAAGGGCAGTGACTGCCATTGACCACAGACGAAGCCCCAGCTCACACTTGGCTCTGGCTCTAGCCCCTCCATCGTCAGTCCTACCTCCCATCAAGGTAGTGGCTTCCAGCACACCCTAGGAGAAGATATGACCCATGCTCACTTCAGAGCCAGCTCTCCCACCAAAGCCACTGGGCACATGCAGACTGCATAGAGACACTCCCACCTAAGGACATGCCTTCAAGACCAGTATAGGGAAATGTTTTACCTAATTTCATACAGAGAGAAAGTCTAACAAAAGGCAAAGATTGTCTGATTAGATAAAATCCTTATACTGTCTACTTGAAACTCACTTTAAATATGAAGACATAAATAGAAAAATGTAAAAAGATAAAAAAAGGTATTTCATGCTATCCCTAATATAAACAGAAAAGTTATATAGATATATTGCTGAAACTTGTTTTATGGTCCAACATATGATCAATAGATTATATTGATATGATATAATATAATCATACATCATAGAGGAAAATTTCAGACATCATAGAGGAAAATTTATCAGCAAGGATAAAGAAGGTAATTTCATAATGATGAAAGATTAAATTTCTGAAGAGCACATACAGTGTTAAATGTTTAAACATCTGATAATAGAATTTCAAAATATATCAAGGAAAAACTGATAAAACTATAAAAAGAAAAAGACAAATACACAAGTACAAAGATTTCAACACTTTCTCTGAATACTTGATTAAACAAGTGTTTGTAAATCCATTTGGGTTTAGAAACCTGAAAAACACTATTGTCCAATTCGGTCAAACTGACATAGAAAACTTCATCCAATAAAGCATATTATTTTCTTATTTTTTGTAATGAGAGTCAGTAGTTTATTCTAAAAATTGGAAAAGCAGTATTTCATTAAGGAACTAATTTCCTGTCCCATTAATCATTAACAAACATATGAGATGTATCATAATAGGCACAATTCTTTGTGTGTGTGTGTGTGTTAGTTTCTGCTGTATAAAAGAGTGAATCAGCTATATGTATACATATATCCCCATATCCCCTCCCTCTTGCATCTCCCTCCAACCCTCCCTATCCCACCCCCCTAGGTGGTCACAAAGCACCAAGCTGATCTCTCTGTGCTATGCAGCTGCTTCCCACTAGCTATCTATTTTACATTTGGTAGTGTATATATGTCAGTGCTACTCTCTCACTTCATCCCAGCTTACCCTTCCCTCTCCCCGTGTCCTCAAGTCCATTCTCTATGTCTGCGTATTTATTCCTGTCCTGCCCCTAAGTTCATCAGAACCATTTTTTTTTAATCCCATATATATGTGTTAGCATACAGTATTTGTTTTTCTCTTTCTGACTTACTTCACTGTGTATGACAGATTCTAGGTCCATCCACCTCACTACAAATAACTCAATTTTTTTTCTTTTTATGCCTAACATTACATTGTATATATGTGCCACATCTTCTTTATCCATTCATCTGTCAATGGACACTTAGGTTACTTCCATGTCCTGGCTATTGTAAATAGTGCTGCAATGAACATTGTGGTACATGACTCTTTTTGAATTATGGTTTTCTCGGGGTATATGCCCAGTAGTGAGATTGCTGGGTCATATGGTAGTTCTATTTTTAGTTTTTTAAGGAACCTCCATAGTGTTCTCCATAGTGGCTGTAAGGTTCCCTTTTCTCCACATCATCTCCAGAGCACAGATTATTTTCAAGCTCACTCAAACAGTTTAGCAGTGGTATGATATGGTATATCATCATATTATATAATGTTATATTATATCATATCAATATAATCTATTGATCATATGTTGGACCATAAAACAAGTTTCAGTAAATTTAAAGTGAATCAAGTCACTAAAATTTTGCTTTCTGACCAATATGTAATTAAATTAAAAATCAATAATACAAAGATATCTGGGAAGTCCTCAAATATTTGAAAATTATTAAAACCAAGAAACCAAAAAAAAAAAAAAAAAAAAAACACTTCTAAATAATCTATGGAGCATAGTTACATTCAAAATAGAAATTAGAATGCATGTTGAAATAAATAAAAATGAAAACAAATCACATTATTTTTGTGGTATACAAGTAAAGCAAAATTTACCCAAACAGGAAATTTTTAGCACATAAACACAGGGTTCAAAAAGAATGGTCTCATATCAATGACCCTAGCTTCTACTTTAAGAAACTAGGAAAAGAAGAGAAAGTGAAACCAAAACAAGAAGAAAAAATTATAAATATGAGATCAGAGTGGAAATCAATGAAATAGAAGACAGAAAAACAGTAAAGAAAATTGCTGAAACCAAAAGCTGGTTATCTGGTAAGATCAATACAATTGATAACCCTAGTCAGACTGATAAGGAAAAAGAGAGAAGACACAAATTGTCAACATCAAGAATGAGATAGTTGACATCACTATAAATTCTAAAAATATTAAAAGGGATAATAAGGGACTATTTTGAGTGTATTTTTTAACATTTAATAAACTTACACTTTAGAATAGTTTTAGATTTACAGAAAAGTTGCAAGAATATTAGTGTCCATATTCCAGCCAGTTTAATAATGTTTTGGAAAAAAAAGTTTGAAGAAGCGATTTTGCATAGGTATATGGGAATAATATATTTTTGACATCCACAGTACTGAGAGAAGTGCCTGGAATAAATCAGATCTGCAATACATATTTTTTTTTCTTTTTTATTGAGATAGAATTGACATACACTATTATATTAGTTTCAGGTATACAAAGTAATGATTCCATCTTTGTATATATTGTGAAACGATCACATAATAAGTCTAGTTAACATCCATTACCATACAAATTACACTTTTTTTCTTGTGATGAGAACTTTTAAGACCTACACAATTAGCAACTTTTCAAATATGCAATATAATATTATTAACTATAGTCACCATATGGTACATTATATCCTTATGACTTATTTATTTTACAGTTGGAAGTTTGTAATTTTTTGACCACCTTCACTCATTTGGTTCACCCCCCCACCCACTACCTCTGGTGACCACCAACGTGTCCTCTGTATCTATGAGTTCAGTTTCTTTGTGAGTTATTTTGGTTTATTATTATTATTACTATATTATTGTTTTTATTTTTACAATCCATGTATAAGTGAGATCATACAGTGCTTGTCTTTCTCTGTCTGACTTCTTTCTCTTAACATAATGCTTTCAGGTCTTTCCATGTTGTCACAAACGGCAAGATGTCCTTCTTTTTATGGCCGAATTATATTCCATTGTGTATGTACTACATTTTTTTATCCATTCATCCATCAATATATGCTTATGTTGCTTCCATGTTTTGACTATTGTAAATAATAGTGCAATAAAATGGGGATTCATATCTTCTCAAGTTAGTGGTTTTATTTCCTTTGGATAAATACCCAGAAGTTTTTGAGGGTCCTCCATACTGTTTTCTATAGTGGCTGCACCAATTCACATTCCCACCAACAATGCAAAAGAGTTCCCTTTTTTCACATCCTTGCAACACTTCTTATTTCTTGTCTTTTTTGATGATATCCATTCTAACAAGTGTGAAGTGCTAGTGTGGTTTTGATTTGCATTTCCCTGATTAGTGATGTTGAACACCTTTTCATGCACCTGTTTTCTATCTGTATGTCTTCTTTGGAAGACTATCTGTTCAGATCATCTGCCCACTTTTTAATCATGTTTTTTGTTCTCTTGCTATTGAGTTTTGAGTTCTTTATATATTTTGGATATTAACTCCTTATCAGATATATGATTTGCAAATATTTTTCCCTTTCTATAGGTTGCCTGTTCATTTTGTTGATGGTTTCTTTGATGTGCAGAACTTTCTAGCTTGATATAGCCCCATTTTATTTAGTTTTTGTTATTGTTGACTTTGCTTTTGCTGACACATCCAAAAAAATCATTGCCAAGACTGATTGTCAAGGGGACTACTGCCTATGTTTTTCTCTAGAAGTTATGGTTTCAGGTCTTACATTCAAGTCTTTAATCCACTTTAAGTTTATTTTAGTGTATGGTTTAAGATAGCGGTCCATTTTTATTCTTTTGCCTGTGGCTGTCCAGTGTTCACAACACCGTTTATTGAAGAGACTGTCCTTTCTGCACTGTATATTCTTGGCTCCTTTGTCATAAATTATTTGACCATACATGTGTGGGATTATTTCTGGACCTTCTATTCGGTTCCATTGATCTATATGTCTGTTTTTATGCCAGCACTGTACTACTTTGATTACTATAGCTTTGTAATATACTTTGAAATCAGGAAGGGTGATGCCTTCAGCTTTGTTGTTCTTTCTCAAGATTGCATTGGCTAATTGGGGTCTTTTGTGTATCCATACAAATTTTAAGATTATTCTATTTCTGTGAAAAATGCCATTGAAATTTTGATAAGGGATTGCATTGAATCTGTAGATTACTTTGGATAGTATGGGCATTTTAACAATATTAATTATTCCATGAGCATTGAATATCTTTCTATTTGTTTGTGTCTTCTTCAATTTTTTTCCATCACTGTCTTATAGTTTTCAGCATACACATCTTACACATCACTGATTAACCTTGGTTAAGTTTATTCCTAAGTATTTTATTATTTTTGATGTGATTGTAAGCAGGATTGTTTTCTTAAATTCTCTTTCTGATAGTTTGTTACTAGTGTAGAGAAATGTAGCTGATTTTGTATATTGATTTTATATCCTGCAAATTTACTGAATTCATTTATTAGTTCTAACAGATTTTTGGTGTAGCCTTTAGGGTTTTATGCATATAATGCCATCTGCAAATAGAGACAGTTTTACTTCTTCCTTTCCAATTTGGATGCCTTTATTTCTTTTCCTTGCCTAATTTCTCTGGTTAAGCCTTCAAATATTATGTTGAATAAATGGGGTGAGAATGAGCATCCTTATTTTGCTCCTGATCTTAAAAAGTTTCCAGCTTTTCACTGTTGAGTATGACGTTAGCTGTAGGCTTGTCATACGTGGCCTGTATTATATTAAGATATGTTCCCTCTATACCCACTTTGTTGAGGGTTCTGAATATCTTTATGCTAATACCTTTGACAATTTACGTGATAGGAACAGATTCTTTGAAAGACATTAACTACTAAAGTTTATCCAGGAAGAGATAGCTTAAAGTTTCCTAAATATATTAAAGAAATTGAGTGCATAGATAGACCTTTACAACAAAGAAAACTTCAAGCCCAAATGGTTACACTATGCAATTCTACTAAAATTTTAAGGAATAATTAATTGTAATTCCATGGAAACTTTTCCAAAAAATAAATAGGGAGGACTTCTCAATTCTTATTATGAGGTCAACATAACTCTGATACAAAAACAAGACAAAAGCATTATAAGGAAAAAATAAACAAACTACATATCAATATCAAAACCACAAATTGAAAATATTCAAGAACACACATTCAAAAATTTTTAACAGAATTCATCTAATTGAATATAACTATTTTAAAAAACATAATATACCATCACCAACTGAGGCTTATTCTGGAGCTGCAAGATTGATTTAACATTTAAAAAAAGTTACTGTAATTCACAGCATTAACAAAACATCTCAATAAATTCAGGAAAATTATTTGATACCATTCAGCATCCATTCCTGATAAAAATATTTCAGCAAATTATAAATAGAAGAAAATTTCCTCAACCTGGTAAAGGGTTTTTGTGAAAAATCTGCAGCATGACATTATACTTAGTGGTGAGAGATTAAATGTTATCTCCCTAATATTAGTAAAAATTCACAAATGTCTCCTCTCACTACTTTAACTTAGTGCTGGAGATTACAGCTATTACTGCAAGACAAGAAAAATAAATTAAAGCTTTCAAATCAGAAAGATGCAATACTGTTCTTGCTTATAGACAACATGATTGTTTATGTGAAAAATCCTATGGAATCCACACACAAAAAAGTATACTGCTAGAATAAATAACTGAATTTAACAGGTATACAGGAATCTAAATCATCAAACATGCAAAAAACAACTGCATTTTTATAAAATACAACAGAAATTGAATTGAAGTAAAAACCATACAATTTACAGTAGCATTAAACTATGAAATAGTAATAAACCTGATAATGTATGTTTAAGAACTGTACACTGATAACTAAAACACAGTACTGAGGGAAAGTAAAGAAGACATAGATAAATGGAGAGATGCACTGTTTCTGTGAATTGGAAGACTCAATGCTTTTAAGATGTCATGCTTCTTCAAATGCATCTATAGTTTCAACATAATAACATTCCATGTCTCAGCAGGAATTTTGATATAAAAACTGAGAAGCTGATTCCAAAATTCTTAAATAAATGTAAAGAACATAAAATATTTAATAAAAAATAACAAAATTAGAAGAATTACATTGACTTCAACACATGATAAAGCTATAATAATTAGGACTGTGGCATTGGCATCAAACTAGAAAAATAGATTTCTGGAACAAAATGGAAGATGCAGAAATATATCTACACAATCAACTGTTAACAAAAAATAACATTCCATTGGCTAGTGTCTTTTCTGCAGAGTTGGAAAAACTGGCTACTCCATGAAAAAAATATGACCCTTAATTTTGACCATATACCAAAATTAACTCAAAATAGTTCATAGTCCTAATGGAAAACCTAAAACTATGATAATTCTACAAGAAAATATAGGAGTAAACATTTGTAATCTTGGCTTAGGTAAAGAGTTATTTAGTTGCAACAAATAAAGCACTGTCCATTAAAGAAAAAAATATAATTTGGCTTGATCAAAATACAGAAATTTTGCTCTTCAAAATACACTGTAAACAGAAAAAAAAAGAAAAAAGAAAAGACAAGCAAAAGACTGGGTGAAAGTATTTACAAATCATATATCCAATAAATGACTTGTATCCCGAATACACGAAAAACTCTCAGAACTCAGTAGTAAGAAAACAACCCAAGAAAACAAATAGACAAAAAATTTGAACTGATTTTTCACCAAAGAAGGTATACTTATGCCATATAACTACATGAAAAAATTCAACATCATGGTCGTTAAGGAAATACAAATCATAACAATGATACACCACTGCACACTAGAATATCTAAAATTAAAAATTGACTATACCAAGTTTTGGCAAACATGTAGAAAAGCTGGAATTCTCATAGACTGCTAGTGAAAATTTTAAAAAATACTTCAACTACTTTCAAAACTAGATTTCTAGTTGGTTTTTTTTTTAATTTTTATTGGAGTATAGTTGCTTTACAAGATCATGTTAGTTTCTACTGTACAGCAAAATGAATCAGGTATATGTTTACATATATCCCCTCTTTTTTGGATTTCCTTCCCATTTAGGTCATCAGTTTCTTAAAGTTTAAACATACTCCTCCTCTATGACCCAGTCTCTCTATTCCTTGACACTTATTCAAGAAAAATGAAAGCATGTGTCCATACAATGACTTGTATATAAGTTTTCATGACATTTTATTTATAATAGCCCCAAACTGGAAATAACTCAAGCAGCCATCAAGATGTGAATGGATAAATATGTTGTGGCATATCTGTACAATAAAATACTACTCAGCAATAAAATGGAATGAATTATTGATACACATAAAAATATGGCTGAATCTCAACCTGGTTGGGGAACTAAGATCCCACATGCCACAGGGTGCGGCCAAAAATTAAAAAAAAAATAAAATCACAGCTAGTTGTTTTCCCAGTTAACTGCCCTTCCCTTGCCTCTCTTCCCAGTTAACCACAGGTGAAAACTTTAGTAACTTTGATGTTACTTCATGCTAGGGTGACCATTACTCTGGTGACCACCAACAATGGGATCTTATGTCTCAGGTAAATAGTTAATCCAAGTCCAAAATCTCATCCCCAGGATGTGCTTTCTAGACCTACTTCTAGAACTATTATGTTAGTCCATGTTCTATAGAAAACACAGCTCAAAGCAAAACTTATGTGCTAAGGCATTACTGTAAAAGACAATCCTAGATCAGCAAGAATGAGGAAAAAAGGTAAATGAAGCAAGATAGAATAGAAAACAAACAAACATGATATTGTGTTCTGAAGCTGGTCATTATTTCACCAAGAGACACAGCCTGGTGTATGGAAAACCAAGCATAAGGCACAACAAATGGTAGGAACATTGGAGAGCAAATTTATCCATTGACTTCCACTTGTCTCCTGGCTACACTGCCCACCACCCATGCACTTACACACATTTCCGGGTGTTGTCAGGTGGCTTCTCGGGCAATGACTAGGAAGCAACATTCCATCTTTGTATTGTGGGATTCTGTGTCAAGAGTTGATGGGAGAAGCCAGAAACTCAGGGCCTTTGTCTTCAGATGGTGGAAACTCACAGGCCACAAGACCATTCACCGCAGACCGGGGAGAGAAAAGGCCAACCATCAGGAAAGCAGGTGAGGCATTCAAGAGGGCTGACATCTAAAACAAGCACCTACTATGTGTTGGCACAGGACCAGACATAGAATGCACACACTGTCTTGTAATTTACACACATCTTCCAGATCTTTAGGTCATTTCACACTTATCTTATTCTCCAACCAATAGCATCCTCTGTTTCTTTGCTTCTTTGCCACCTAGTTCCTGACTAACTGGCTTTTCTTTACAGAGTCTAATCTGTGTGGTTTCCTAACTTGGGCGAGACTCTGATGCTGCTATTGCCTACTTGCTACTTTCTCTTTTTCTGGGAACTTCTTGGACTAGCTGTTACAAATTTCAGACATATAACACCTCTATAACCTGTAAACTTTCTTGTTGTTTTTTTGTCCAACAGCATGCATTCTGCTATCTACCTAGTTATCTATTAATATTTATCTATCCATTTTAAAATTTAATACCACCAACAGATAAGCAGGACTAATTTTTTCTTCTTTTCTCCACCAGCCAAAGTCAAACAATTTGATTTTTATTTTTTAGAGTAATATGTAATCATGAAAACCTAAAATTCCACGAGTACTTCTCTTGGTTAATCTTCAGCAAAATCATACTATATTAGAGTAGCCATTTAATAGATTAGTAACCTGAGCTCCAAGTACCTATAGGACATGAAAGATTTTCTTATTCATCATTAACCTGCAAGCAAGTGATTTTTAAAAATCAAATATATTCTGAAGTAGATGTATTTGGACAATATCAGGATAGCCTCAATGTTCCCTGTTTATCAATAACTTGTGTAAGTTGCTTCACGAGGCAAAAGCAAAATGTTTCAGTAAATATAGGGCATATAAATAAAGCACATCTTTTGTTCTTCAAATATTGAATTCTTTTTTCAAAGTAAAGTCTTGCTTGTCAATAACTTCCATTTACCCTATACACTGTTATTAAACTGGCAGTTGGTCTCCTGATAATGATCTTCTACCTCTAACAGAGGATGAGAAGAATGTATCTAGGATAATATTCCAAGTTAGAGACAGATTTAATGCAACTACCATGTGAGTCCATTTGGATATGGGATAATGAAAGTATTTATGATATGCCCTTATCAGTTTTTTTTTTAAATTAAATTAAATTTATTTATTTTTGATAAGCAGGTTCTTATTAGTTATCTATTTTATACATATTGGTGTATATATGTCAATCCCAATCTCCCAATTCATCACACTACCACCGCCATCCCTTATCAGTTTTATATATATATTTATGTATCAATGTGTATAAAGTCAGCTTAAGTAGTAGCCAATTATTAGCAGCATTACGAAAAATAAATGTTTTATTTAAAAGAAACTATCTAGTTAACCTGCTGATTGTTCCACTTTTGTTGTAAGGAACGATAAAGACATCTCATCCTTTTGACTACTTACTATTTCTTGGGAATATATTCCTCTAATCTTTTGGCTCAAGCATAGGAAGGTGAAGAGAGAGCAGGGAAGAACCCACTTAGGCTAAGATTTAATGAATAATCATCTTGCTTGCTTCTAACTTAAGTTTAAGGGAGAGATGTTTTTATGATGATGACATTGAGGGGTAGGTAAATACAATTTGTTGAATACCTACTCTGTGCCAGGTAGTATGGTAGAAGCTTTATTTGGTTTCCATGACATAATGTTCATGAAAACTCTGAGAGGTAGACGTGAGAATCCTCTATTTATCCTGAAGATCCTGGAGTCAATAGCTTACATTTCTGGCCCAAAGTGCCCCAGAAGGAAGGGTAGAGGGTCTTATGGCAGTAGATGTCATTAGAATGTTTCTTGATTTCATTAAGTTTTAAGACAAACTTTTTTTTTTCTTACACCCATTAAATCAATCATCCTTCTTAATTCTTCTGAACCCCATGAAATCAATCAGGCTTCTTTAAGTCTCTGAACCACACAAAATCAATTGGACTTCGTAAGTCTCCTGACACCCATTAGATCATGGAGCCCCCTTAATTCTCCTGACCCTCAATCAATCAGCTTTATTAAGTCTCCTAACCCCCATTGATTCAATCAGCCCCCTTAAATCACGTAACTCCCAGTGATTGAATCAGGCCCTTTAAATCATGGGAAGCCCATTAAACCAATAAGTCCCCTTAAGTCTCCTCACCCCCATTAAATCAAGCAACCTTCTAAGTCTCCTGAACCCTATTAAATCATGGAACCCCCTTAATACTCCTGACCTTCAGATAATCAAACAGCTTTATTAGGTCTCCTAAGACAAACTTTAGATGAAGACCTCAGATTACCCTTTGGAACATGCTGGTCTGTAAGGGCACTTCTAGGATAGAGCACCTTTATCAGTTAAGTGGTTGCTGATATTTGTCATGTCTCAATAGCCAAGTTTGCAAATTCTTCTCTCAAAGAAATACCAAGGGTATTTTTCTTAGTAACTCAATTGAATTAATGATAGTTTTGTTTTATTTTTTGCTACATCTGGGTTTGATCTTTTGGAATACTTATGATGGTTAATTTTATATGTCAACATGACTAGGCCATAATACGCAGAGGTTTGGTCAAATACCACTCAGAATGTTGCTGTGGTTGGAATTAACATTTACATCAGTAGACTGAGACAAACAGAATATGTTCTATAATGGGGGTGGGTCTTGTCTAATCAGCCGAAGGTATTAAGTGAAAAAGACTGAGATTCTTTGAGGAAGAGGAAATTCTGCCTCCAGAATCCCTTCATACTTGAGTTGCAATGTCAACTCATCCCATCCAGTGTGCCCATCTACCCTGCAGATTTGGATTTACTAGCCTCTACAATCAAATGGGTCAATTCCTTAAAATAATTCCTTCCCTCTCTCTTTCTCTCCCTCTCTCTCTTTGTCTGGAGAACCTTGATTAGTATTGCATAACATGTGATATATATTTTATCCTTAAATAATAGTCCAATTGCCTGCTATAGCCCTAAATAACATGAGATAAATTTGCAAGGTCTAAATTCATTTCTATCAGACATAAGGCAGAGAGAGAAGAAAACCAGAGAAGGACTAGTAACAAGAAGTATGATTTTTTTTAAATGTTGAAGCTTAATGAGCTGTCCATTCTAATATACTGTTGATGGTGTATAAAATAGAAAATAAAATGAGAATAACCATAAGTGTAATTTCAAAAGTTGATATCCTTTTATCCCACTTTCATTACTTTAAATCTAAGAGAAAAATTAGAAATAGTTTCTTTTAATGAGTTGCTACTAGTTTGTTTTATTGTTTGTCTTTGGCAAAAAGAAGTTTTGACAGCATTATCTAGTTGAGAAAAGTAACCAAAAATAAAACAAATATCTAAAAATAGGCAATAATTAAAAAAATTGTGGCATATGTGGATATTGAAATAGCACACACACAATAAAAAGCACTTTGAGAAATACTTAAGTGCATGGAATAATATTTATAATTCAATATAAGCTGGAAATAAAAAGTCAAAATATACAAACACTCAGAACACAAATCTATGGGTCTGTATGTTTAGTAATATGAAGTTAACACCCCCAAAGCACTTGAGGGTTATCCTGTATAGAAATATGACATTTAAAAAGTTATAATATTTCCAAATTATTTGCAATCAGCATGCAATATTTAATAGTTCAGAAATTTTTAAATAGAATTTTAATTGAAATCAAGAAAAAGTTGAAGAATATTAGCATGATTTAGGAAAGGAAGAAGCAGAGAGGTATACATGGAATGGAATGGGAGGAAATGGAAAAGAGACAATAGCTCAGGGCTCCCTTGGTTATTTGGGTTCCTTATGTTGTTTCACTTAAAGAACCTAGTATCGTCAGGAAATTGTCAACACAGTGCTGGTGAGTTGATTTGAAATGAGCATACCTTAGCTAGCCTACTTCTACTGATACATCTACATACATCAGAGAACTGTTGAGAGAGAGAAAAAAAATACTACATATTTTGGTCAAATGCAATGTGTTTGAGTGTTTACGTCAATATTCAGACAAATTCAAGGCCAATAATACTGATAATTCAATATAAGCTGAAAATAAAAAGCCAAAATATACAAACACTCAGAACACTTTCAATTTCATTAAAATTAAGCCACACATAGAATTTTTGTGCACTTCTTGAAAAAAATTGATGTCAGAATATTTACAGAAGCAGAGTTAAGACTGGTACTCTAACATTTTGTTATTTATAATATTTGTGTATGCAATTGCTGATTCACAATGACTTGAAACAAATTTGTCCTTAATACTTGTATCTAGAAATGAGGATGAAGCAATTGCAATTGGCACACAAAATACTGCCTCTGAATTTCCATCTGCATCTCAGCTTTCCTTACATGGCACCAATTTCAGCCTCTTTCCTGGAGTGGAATTATTTGTACATCTTTACAAAAGACCTTGTGTAAAAAATACTCGCACTCTTGAAGCACAGCAATTTGATTACTTATTCAGCAGGTTCCAGCAACTGAACTTCTTTCTCTGCAAGCCCGGTATTATTGTTATCTGCACAGTACAATGTTAAGGTTTTCTTTTGTTTAACCAGCCTTTTAAAATGGAATAGTCAACACTCCACATTGGTTAAACATTTTGTATATAGTGGGGAAGGTCAAAAATCTTTTAGCTTGTCTCTGACTAAAGAAGAATGATAAAAATGACCATATATATATATACATAAGCATATATACACATATACTGACCATAATACTGGCCATAAGCTATATATATATATATATATACATATATTTTGCTTTTGGCCAGTATTTCTTTGATAATAGTCGTGCTAATCACACAATGAAAAATGCCATGAAGACGATGTACCCTTGGGATTCCTAAATTACTCAGAGCTCTTTTCCATTGTCAGTATCATCGTATAGCACATCTACCTCTCAATATGTCATTCTAAAACATTTCTTCAAATAGATATGTTGCTAGTTGCTTGAGATCCTGAAATGTTTCATCAAGCAAGTAGAACAAAAGAATAATCATTAATCTGTTCCAAAGTTTTTTGAAAAAAGTTTTTCATTGTTTCTCTCCCAAATATCTGATTAGAAAAAAGTAGCACAATGAATAAATCACTTGTCTTTTGTGCACAGTATATTATCATTAAATAAAAATATTATTTTACTAACATATTTTCTATAAAAATAGTCTACCTGGTATTTATACCTTGAGAAAAACCCAAAAAAGTCGTTAACTTTATTAATAGTAGTTGGCAGTATTTTAGTAATCATTTTATCAAACTTCATTTAAATATTTAGACTCAAATCTATAAGTATTATTTACCATAAGTATTGTTATAAATGAGCTTGGAGCCTTTACAAGTACTGAAATTTTAAGGTGGCACAGTTGATATTTTGTTCATGATTAAAATTCTCAAACAGCTTTTTTTAATTGTTTGAGTCCTCGTTACATAGAATCAAACAACCATAATCAAAATATATGTAATTCTTCATCATTATTGTGGTGAAAGTTTTGGACTCTAATTCACCATTCAACTCTACACATGTTAAATTATAAGATTACATACTTCTTATTTTCCATCTTGTATATATTTTTAATTTTACAGAAATCTTTTTTTATTAGCTCAAAAAGGACAATTTTTTTTCCCCTAAAGTTATCTGGTTAGCATAAAATTTCAGTGGTTTTAATAGATTGGTAGTTTTAATAGATTTAACTGTCAATCTTCTCCTCATCTGTAACTATTTCAAAGTTCTTAATAATGACTCTAGTACATAAATCTAACAGCTTTTACCATAATTATTAATGGTTGAGTTATTTTCTTTAGCAATGACAAATAACTCATCTGACTGATACTGTTTCTCCATATAAATCACATAAGATTTCATTTAAAGTTATGTATATGGTGCTTCACTCTGTTTAAAATTAAATATTGAGTTATTAACAATAAATCAGAATCACACACCTGTTTGTAATGCTGACATTGTCATGGTAATTAGATATGATGTTACCTATATGATCATACTGTCATTGATCACGTAGAAGCTTAGGGATGTCAGCCAGAACAGGTGCTGATGTTGGGATCAGGCTGTGTGGCTTTCCAAAGGCTAAGAGAGAAGCTGAAGCTAAAAGCACATAAAGGGACAAAACCAAACTTGGGTGCATTTGCAAGATGTACTTATTTGAAATATGGGTGATATTTGCTGCGTTTATTCACAGCAAAGAGAAGAAGGGGGCTTGCACTGATGGGGACGTGTATTTAATAAACATTGCTGAACATCTTCTATGTGTCAAGGGACATCCTAGGTGCTAGAGATATATGGGTGGAAGTCTAGGTAAAGCCCTGTCCTCCCACAATTCCTTTTCTGTATGGTATACAGATCATAACTAGTCTATGTGCCCCATGCCACCAGAAAGGCATTCACGGAGAAGCTTCAGGGGGTGAGGCCTCAGCACAATGGAAATCAGTTCAGCTGTCCAAAGACGGGTATAAAGGCATTCCTTACAGAGGTTACAACATGACCCCATGACCCAACATCTTCAGAAAGGTAAAACTATTTTAATACGGTTGGAGGTATGGAGAGGAGTAATGACAGGTAAAGTGGGGTGGCAACCAGATTATGCAAGGTGTGTGACCCCATGATGGGGAGTGGTTTCTGAAATGATTGCTAACCCAGTTGACCTGGGGTGAGATTCACGAACTTTATGTCTAACAGGAGACATTGTTATTGGTAATAAGAAACTATAGATCTATTTTAAAGGCAGGAATGCTGTGACCATATTTCTATTCCTGAAAGATCCCTCCTGTAGTGATAAAGGGATTTACGGCTGGGTAAAGGGGTAAAGATGAGGAGGCCAGTGAGGACTGCTGAACTTTGGCAGTTATGCAGGTGAGGCCTGACCCAGTGTGGTGATGGTTAGGGTGATGAGAAGAAGATGGATTCCAGAAAAATCAATGGGGCAGAATGGAAAGGGTATAGAAGGAGATTTCATCAGACAGTGTTGTTATTGGGCGGTGGGGGTGGTCAGGTGAAGGAATGTCAGTGGTGACTTCAGCTGCTGTGTATGTTCACAGTAATTTTGAAGTGCCTTTTGGACATCCAAGGGAAATGTTAGAGTAGAAAATAGGATTTATGAATCTGCAATATAGTAGAGAACTCCAGCCACGACTGTATTTTGAAGGTGGATATTATCGTTAGTGGTTAAACATGCCCACGATTAGATGGGAGAGAGCAAAATCATCTAAAGAGAGGGTATAGAATGAGAAGAAAAAAGGAATGAGATGGAGGTCTTCCAATTTCTACCTTGGTCACTACTATAAGCATAACAGTTGGGCTGCACCCCACAGGCCTACAAGGCCTGCATTTGCCCAGCTTTAAGACTGAAGAACGAGCCCAGAGTCAGCAACAGAGACATCAGTGGTTTAATAGATCAGTGGCGGGGGAGTGGATCTTACACAACTGAAGCAAGATCCTGGAGCAACTCCCCACTGTGTGCAGCAAACAGCAGGCAGGACATGGCAGCAGTCTTTGCTCCCAGGGAAATGGGAGATGGCCAGTTATAGAGGGACTTGTCGTCAGGTTGGCTCATCAGTCACCAGGGAAACCAGCAGAGGGACATGCCCCTTCCCTCCCCTTTGATAAGAACAGTCACCAGCTGGGGCCTGGGACAAATATATAGGAAGGTCAGTCAGGTGAGTATGTGTAGGTGAAGCAGGCACTGGTTGGGCAGGGGATGTACAGAGAACAAGAGAACAGCCATCCTGAGTGGCCTGACTATACAATAACCAATGCTGGTGACTCATTAGGGACACAAGGTCATCAGGCAGGAAATTAGGAAGGGAATTAGGTTACCATCTGTAGCTCCTATACTTATAAGTCACCCTATCTAACTCCACAATCCAATACCCCATGAGACTGGTTTTCACTCCAAACAGGCCTCACATCACGTTTCGCACTTTCATTTCTCTCCTTATCTCCCCAAGATGTCTCTAATACTTGCTCTTATGTCATTAAAATGTGTGTGAGAGTGTCACAGAGTCTGACTTCCTTGGTTTCTTTATTTGCCTAGCAATTATAAAACTCCCTTTCCCCTTCTATGAGAGCTGAAAAATAAGATCTATCCTGAGGAGTGCAAAGCTATTTGACAGTGAATGACTCGCCTTAGGATGATTTCAAAGGCAATCATGAAGATATTAGGATAAAACACAATGCCAAAAAATAAGAAACCCGCCTACATACTATGTACTAAGCTCTGTTCCTAAGGACATGGTTTTTCTGGTTGTTTCACTACAAGCTTGGTCTCCAAAGGAGGCAGTAATGGGAGACTTGGTGTGTGTTCCTCAGCGTTCCACATCACAGACTGAGCAGCACTCCATCTTCAATGGGAATAAATCAACCTAAGCTCACATTGACTCTGCCCGTTTAAGTTTCTACCGCCCACAGCTCTTTTGCACAGTTTATTTTCATGGAGGCTGGCAGCTGACCGAATCTCCTGCCTTTTCAACACTGTTTTTTCTTTCTGCCTGGGGTTTCAAGGGTACAGAAGTTCCTCTCAAACTCTGGTATCTTTGTGGCAGTGAAGGAAAGACAGCTCTAGTCAAAGGGTATCTGGACTGGCCTCTCAGTTTTTAAATTGGCATTATGTGATGCTTAATTGGAATCATTCCTTGGGGTCTGAGGGATAGTTGTTTGTAATCAAGATAAAACGTAATTAGCAGGCAACTGTGAGGTAGGAAAAAAAATCTAAAATACCTCTGACCCATTTGATACAGAGTTTATATGTGATAATGGCTTCATGCCTTCTCATAAAAAATCTATTTCTTTAATTAACAAACTTAAGGCTGCAGTTTATATTAAACCTACACAAGCATGGCTTATTCTCAGATCCAAATGAAGGAAATAACGTCAAGGGACATAAATGCAATTTAACTGGACAAACTTGCTAGAGCCATGTGAGGCTGCCCTGAGCCACCTTCACTCCTGGGTTGGGTTCCTGAGCTCAAATCCCACACTTCACTGAATGGAAGACATCTGCTTTCACCCCTAAGTTTGAAAACACCCAGTTTTCCCTGACTGCCTACAGTCAGGTCTCAAATGCCTCAGCAAAGGAATAGAGGACCTTTTATATCAGACCCACTCTGTTTCATTTCCAACTAAAACCTCCACATAATCCCTGTGCTAATCATGTACTAGGCACTCTTCACGTGGGGTCAGCAGTCATGCCAGCCCCTCCCCTAGAAATACCCTCTCTCTTTTCTCCACTGTCAAAATTGGATTATTCTTATTTGTATTCTTCACTTTGACAGGATCTCCAGTCATTCATCATCGTTTGGACTAAACATCATTTTCTCTGTCTTTGTTTATACCTATTTTTAGCATTTTTCCTTCTGTTATATGTTTTTAAATTTAATTTTTATTGAAGTATAGTTGATTTATAATGTGTTAATTTCAGGTGTACAGCAAAGTAATTCAGATATGTGTGTGTGTGTGTGTGTGTATATATATATATATACATATATATATACTTTTTCAGATTCTTTCAATTATAAGTCATTAAAAGATAGCAAATATAGTTCCCTGTGTTATACAGTAGGACCTTGCTGTTTATCTATTTTATATACATAGTAGTATGTATCTATTTTATATATGTGTATATGTTAATCCCAAACTCCTAATTTATCCCTCCCCCCATCCCCTTTGGTTACCACAAATTTGTTTTCTATGTCTGTGCGCCTGTTTCTGTTTTCTAAATACGTTCATTTGTAACGTTATTTTAGATTTCACATATAAGTTATATCATATGATATTTGTCTTTCTCTGTCTGACTTACTTCACTTAGTATGATAATCTCTAGGTCCAGCCATGTTGCTGTAAATGACATTATTTCATTCTTTTTTATGGCTGAGTACCATTCCATTCCATATATCACAGTGAAAAAACTGAAAACCTTCCTTCCAAAATCAGGAACAAGACAAGAATGCTCACTCTCACCACTTCTATTCAACATAATATTGGAAGTCCTAACCACAGCAATCAAACAAGAAAAATAAATAAGAATGTATATGTTTCTTATTTGCATGTCTCTCTTATACTGGGAGAGTTCCAGTAAAGCTCCTTGGAAGGAGGGCCAAATAAACTACACATAGTAAATCTGCAAAGAGATTTATTGAAATCATTTGAACAGAATCAAACTAATTCCTATTTCAGTAGTAACAGGAACACACTACACAGAAATGGTAAGAGATAGAAAGATCATACACTTTGTTTTAAAATTCCATTCATTCAGCAATATTTTTGAGAAAGTACTATTTTTCAGGCATGGTTTTAGGTTCTTAGGCTATATCAGTAACCAAAATATCAATGATCCCTGCCCTTGTGAAGCTTTCAGTCTAGTAATTGAACAGATTAATACAAAATGAAAAAAAAAAAAAAATTGGGAATTGGTTAGTATGTTAGAGGGTGTTACATGTTATAAAGCAAGAAAAGAGAGAGAAACATAAAGGTGCCTGAGAGTGTTAGATGTGGGGAGTGGGGATTGATTGTACTTTTTTTTTTATTGGAGTATAATTGCTTTACAATGTTGTGTTAGTTTCTACTATACAATGAAGTGAGTCAGCTATATGTGTACATATATCCCCTCCCTCTTAGACCTCCCTCCCACTCCCCCATCCCATCCATCTAGTTCATCACAGAGCACCAAGCTGAGCTCCCTGTGCTATACAGCAGGTTCCCACTAGCTAAATATTTTACACATGGTAGTGTATTTATGTCACACCTAATCTCCCAGTGCGTCCCATCTCCCCTTCCCCCGCATATCCACATGTCCATTCTCTATGACTACATCTCTATTCCTGCCCTGCAAATAGGTTCATCTGTACCATTTCTCTAGATTCCACATATATGCGTTAATGTATGATATTTGTGTTCCTCTTTCTGGCTTACTTCACTCTGTATGACAGACTCTAGATCCATCCACATCTCTACAAATGACCCAGTTTTGTTCCTTTTTATCGCTGAGTAATATTCCATTGTATATATATATACCCCCTCTTCTTTATCCATTCATCTGTCGTTGGACATTTAAGTTGTTTCCATGTCGTGGTTATTGTAAATAGTACTGCAATGAACATTGGGGTACATGTGTCCTTTTGAATTACGGTTTTATCAGGTTATATGTCCAGTACTGGGATTGCTGGGTCATTCTATTTTTTGTTTTTTAAAGAACCTCCATACTGCTCTCCATAGTGGCTGTATCAATTTACATTCCCACCAACAGTGCAAGAGGGTTCCCTTTTCTCCACACCTACTCCAGCATTTATTGTTTCTAGATTTTTTGATGATGGCCATTCTGACCAGTGTGAGATGATACCTCATTATAGTTTTGACTTGCATTTCTCTAATAATTAGTGATGTTGAGCATACTTTCATGTGCCCCTTGTCCATCTGTATGTCCTCCTTGGAGAGATATCTATTTAGGTCTTCTGCCCATTTTTTGACTGGGATGTTTGTTTTTATGATATTGAGCTGCAAGAGCTGCTTGTATATTTTGGACATTAATCTCTTGTCCATTGCTTCATTTGCAAAGATTTTCTCCCATTCTGAGGGTGGTCTTTTCATCTTGTTTATGGTTTCCTTTACTGTGCAAAAGCTTTTATGTATTTTAGGTCCCATTTCTTTATTTTTGTTTTCATTTTCATGACTCTAGGAGGGGGTCAAAAAAGATCTTGCTGTGGTTTATGTCAAACAGTGTTTTTCCTATGTTTTCCTCTAAGAGTTTTATAATGTCTGGTCTTACATTTAGATCTTTAATCCATTTCTAGTTTATTTTTGTGTATGGTGTTAGGGAGTGTTCTAATTTCATTCTTTTACATGTAGCTGTCCAGTTTTCCCAGAACCACTTATTGAAGAGGCTGTCTTTTCTCCATTGTATATTCTTGCCTCCACAGTCATAAATTAGGTGACCATATGTGCGTGGGTTTATCTCTGGGCTTTCTATCCTCTTCCATTGATCTATATTTCTGTTTTCATGCCAGTACCATACTGTCTTGATTACTGTAGCTTTGTAGTATAGTCTGAAGTCAGGGAGTCTGATACCTCCAGCTCAGTTTTTGTTTCTCAAGATTGCTTTGGTTATTTGGGGTCTTTTGTGTTTCCATACAAATCATAATTTTTTTTTTCTAATTCTGTGAAGAATGCCATTGGTAGTTTGATAGGGATTGCATCAAATCTGCAGATTGCTTTGGGTTGTATAGTCATTTTCACAATGTTGATTCTACCAATTCGAGAACATGATATATTTTCCATCTGTTTATGTCATCTTTGATTTCTTTCATCAGTGTTTTATAGTTTTCTGAGTACCAGTATTTTGCCTCCTTAGTTAGGCTTATTCCTAGGTATTTTATTCTTTTTGTTACAGTGGTAAATGGGATTATTTCTTTAATTTCTCTTTCTGAATTTTCATTGTTAGTGTATAGGACTGCAAGAGAATTCTGTGCATTAATTTTGTATCCTGCAACTTTACCAAATTCACTGATTAGCTCTAGTAGATTTCTGGTGGCATCTTTAGGATTTTCTATGTATAGTAGTATCATGTCATCTGCAAACAGTGACAGTTTTACTTCTTCTTTTCCATGTGTATTCCTTTTAGTTCTTTTTCTTCTCTGATTTCTGTTGTCTAGGACTTCCAAAACTATGTTAAAGAATAGTGGTGAGAGTGGACATCCTTATCTTGTTCCTGATCTTAGAGGAAATGCTTTCAGTTTTTCACCATTGAGAATGATGTTGGCTGTGGGTTTGTCATATATGGCCTTTATTATGTTGAGGAAGATACCCTCTATGCCCATTTTCTGGAGAGTTTTTATCATAAATCGGTGTTGAATTTTGTCAAAAGCTTTTTCTGCATCTATTGAGATGATTATATGGTTTTTATTCCTTAATTTGTTAATATAGTGTATCACATTGATTGATTTGCATATATAGGAGAATCCTAGCATTCCTGGGACAAATCCCACTTGATCATGGTGTATGATCCTTTTAATGTACTGTTGGATTCTGTTTGCTAGTATTTTGCTGTGGATTTTTGCCTCTATGTTCATCAGTGATATTGGTCTGTGATTTTCTTTTTTTGTGGTATCTTTGTCTAGTTTTGGTATCAGGGTGATGGTGACCTTGTAGAACAAATTTGGGAGTGTTCTTCCCTCTGCAATGTTTTTGGAAGAGTTTGAGAAGGATAGGTCTTAGCTCTTCTCTAATGTTTGATAGAATTCGCCTGTGAAGCCGTCTGGTCCTGAACTTTGTTTGTTGGAAGATTTTTAATTACAGTTTCTATTTCATTATTTGGGATAGGTCTGTTTAGATTTTTTAATTCTTCTTGGTTTGGTAATGGAAAATTGTATATCTCCAAGAATTGTCCATTTCTTCATGGTTGTACATTTTATTGACGTATAGTTCTTTGTAGTAGTCTCTTATAATCCTCTGTATTTCTGTGGTGTCAGTTGTGATTTCACCTTTTTCATTTCTAATTTTATTGATTTGTATCCTCTCCCTTTTTTCCTTGATGAGCCCAGCTAAACGTTTATCAATTTTCACCTTCTCGAAGAACCAACTTTTAGTTTTATTGATCTTTGCTGTTGTTTTCTTCATTTCTATTTCATTTATTTCTTCTCTGATCTTTATGATTTCTTTCCTTCTACTGACTTTGGGTTTTCTTTGTTCTTCTTTCTCTAGTTGCTTTAGGTGTAAGGTTAGATTGTTTATTAGAGGTTTTTCTTGTTTCTTGAGGTGAGAATGAATTGCTGTAAACTTCACTCTTAGAACTGCTTTTGCTGTATCCCATAGGTTTTGGGTCATCGTGTTTTCATTGTCCTTTGTTTCTATGTATTTTTTGATTTCTTCTTTGTTTTCTTCAGTGATCTCTTGGTTATTTATTAGTGCACTGTTTAGCCTCCATATATTTGTGTTTTTTTACAGTTTTTTTTTTTTTTCCTGTAATTGATTTCTAATCTCATAGCATTGTGGTCAGGAAAGATGCTTGATACGATTTCAATTTTCTTAAATTATCTGAGGCTTGATTTGTGACCCCAGATGTGATCTATCCTGGAGAATATTCTGTATCCACTTAAGAAGAAAGTGTATTCGGCCACTTTTGGGTGGATTGTCCTATAAAAATCAATTAAATTTATGTGGTCTCTTGTGTCATTTAAAGCTTGTGTCTCCTTATTTTCTGTTTGGATGATCTGTCCATTGGTGTAAGTGGTGTGTTAAAGTCCCCTACTATTATCACATTACTGTTGATTTCCCCTTCTATGGTTGTTAGCCTTTGCCTTATATATTGAGGTGCTCCTATGTTGAGTGCATAAATATTTATATTTGTTATATCATCTTCTTGGATTGAACCCTTGATCATTATGTAGTGTCCTTCCTTATCTTTTGTAACAGTCTATTTTAAAGTCTATTTTACCTGATATGAGTATTGCTACTCCAGCTTTCTTTTGATTTCTGTTTGCATGGAATATCTTTTTACATCACTTCACTTTCTGTCTGTATGTGTCCTTAGGTCTGAACTCGGTCCCTTGTAAACAGTATGTATATGGGTTTTGGTTTTTTTTGTATCCATTCATCCATTGTGTCTTTTGGTTGGAGCATTTAATCCATTTACATTTAAGGTTATTATCAATATGTATGCTCCAATTACCATTTTCTTAATTGTTTGTGTTTGTGTTTGTGTATCTTTTTCTTCTCTTGTGTTTCCTACCTAGAAAATTTCCTTTAGCATTTGTTGTAAAGCTGGTTTGGTGATGCCAAATTCTCTTAGCTTTTGCTTGTTCATAAAGGGTTTAATTTTTCCATGGAATCTGAATGAGATTCCTGCTGGGTAGAGTAATCTTGGTTGTAGGTTTTTCTCTTTCATCACTTTAAGTATATCTTGCCACTCCCTTCTGGCCTGAAGAGTTTCTGCTGAAAAATCAGCTGATAGCCTTACGGTGATTCCCTGGTATGTTATTTGTTGCTTTTCCCTTGCTGCTTTTAATATTTTTTCTCTGAATTTAATTTTTGTTAGTTTGATTAATATGTGTCTCAGTGTGTTTCTCCTAGGGTTTATCCTGTGTGGTACTCTCTGCACTTCCTGGACTTGGGTGACTATTTCCTTTCCCATGTTAGGGAAGTTTTCCACTATAATTTATTTGAATATTTTCTCAGACCCTTTCTTTTTCTCTTCTTCTTCTGGGACCCCTATAATTCAAATGTTGGTATGTTTGTTGTTATCCCAGAGGTCTCTGAGACTGTTCTCAATTTTTTTCATTCTTTTTTCTTTATTTTGCTCCTTGGGATTTATTTCCACCATTCAGTCTTCCAGCTCACTTATTCATTTTTCTGCCTCAGTTATTCTGTTATTGATTCCTTCTAGTGTATTTTTCATTGCAGTTATTGTGTTGTTCATCTCTGTTTGTTTGTTCTTTAGTTCTTCTAGATCTTTGTTAAACATTTCTTGTATATTCTTGATCTGTGCCTCCATTCTATTTCCAAGATTCTGGATCATCTTTACTATCATTATTCTGAATTCTTTTTCAGGTAGGTTGCCTATTTCCTCTTCATTTATTTGGTCTTGTAGGTTTTTACCTCACTCTTTTATCTGTGACATATTTTTTTGTCATCTCATTTATTTTTTGACGGGTAGGATTGTGCTCATGTCTTACTGGTTGTTTGGCCTGAAGCTTCAGCACTGGAGTTTGCAGGCTGTTGGGCAGAGCTGGGTCTTGTTGCTGAGATGAAGACCTCTGGGAGACCCCAATTTGATGAGTATTCCCTGAAGTCTGAGGTTCTCTGTTAGTCCAGTGGTTCATACTTGGAGCTCCCACCACAGGAGCTCAGGCTTGACCCCCGGCTTGTGAACTGAATCCCTCAAGCCACGTGGGATGGCAAAAGAAAAAAAAAAAAAAAGTAAAAAATAAAAAGCAGAAGAGTAACAAAGAGTAAAAAATACAATAAGATTAGAAACTAAAGATATGTTATCAAAATTTAAAAAATAAAAATATAGATGAAATGACAACCAGAAGGTAAAACAGAAGCACAAAAGCAGATAAGAGGAGAAAGAAAAAAAGCTGGAAAAGGCCTTGGCTGTGGGGGGCGGGGCTTAGGCAGGGGTGGGGTTTAGGTGGTAGGCTTGGCCTATGTTTAGGACACACAGGGCTGGAAAAGTTCCTGGGGGGATGAGGTGGGGTAGAGCTTAGGCTCAGTGATTTCCGCAGAATGGAGAAAATAACTGTCGAGGAGCAGAATAAAGAAAAAAGAATGAAAAGAATTGAAGAAAATCTTTGGAGTGGCCCAGAAGTGTCTCTGGCTTTGGAGAGCAGAGGACCAGGTTTGGGACCTCAGCAGGCTCCCTGCACCTGAGTGGACAGAGAAAATTCTAGGAGCATTCCCCCATCCTTCAATTCCAGAGGGTCTTTCCCCATTGTCTTCTCTTCTTCTCCCCCCCCCTTCTATGCCCCTAGGACCCACACAGCCAGAGAGACCCTGGAAGGCAGGGGACCACACCCAGAATCCCAACAGGATTCCCAGGGCTGAACAGGTGGGGGAAATCCTCTCTCTGCCTTCCCTGATCCTCCAGTCCTAGAGGATCCCCTCCCCACCATCTGCCTCTCCTCCTTTCCCCCTGGATAATGGAGGACCAGGTTCGGAGCCCAGAAGGCTTCCCAGGCCCTGAGTGGTTGGGGAAAATGCCTACCATGTGATTATACTTTTAAATAGATTGGTCAAGAATGGCTCATTGAATTGGTAGCATTAAAACAAACACTTTAGAGACACAAAGTTAGGAATAATGATATCTGGAAGACGATCTTTCCAAGTAGAACTGACAACCAATGCAAAGCATATGAGGCATATTTTTAGGAAGCAAGGAAACTGAAGGGTCTGGAGCAGAGTAAAAGTAAGGGAAAGTTGATATTGGAGAGACACTAAATGTGTGTGCATGGCAGGGGTAGAGTCAAGGAGGATAGGCTGTATAAGGCATTGTCCTTTTTAAGGGTTTGGCTTTGATGGTTAGGGAAATGGGGAACCACTGTAGAATTTCAAAATTAAAGGTAGAATGATTTATCTTGGACTTTTAAAGGATGTTGTGTTGAGAATAGACTGTAAGTACACAAGGATAGAAGGGTTCATAAGAGACGATAGCTGAATCTAGATGAGAGCTGCTAAAAGCTCAAATTCAGGCAGCAATAAGAGAGATGGTACAGAGGGTTTGATTTTGGATATTTGGAGATAGAGTCTATAGGATACCTTAATGTGGGATGAGAGATAAAGAGAGGAGCAGAGGATGACTCAAGGGGTTTTGCCCTGAGCAACTGAAGGGATGGATTCACCATTTACTGAAATGGGAAGGCCCATTTCCACACAAGAAAGAAGAGGATCAAGAATTCAACTGTGGACATACTAAGTTTGAAATGCCTATCAAGTATCCATGTGGAATGTCAATAAAACAGTGGGAAATGTGGTTCTAGATGCCAACAGAGAGGGTTGAGGTAGAATTACAAAGTTGAGAGAAATTGGAATTTTCATGGCATTTAAACCATGAGATGGAATGAAATCACAAAGAACATTCCTATAAATAGAGAAAAGAAAAGAACCAAGCACGGACTGGGCCCTGGGGAACCTGAACAACAAGGTTGAGAAGGAGAGGAAGAATCAGCAAAATGAGGCCAATTTGGAAATAAACTAATTTGAAATGAATGCTGCAGGAAGGTCAGTCAACCAAGCAGGGAATTCATGTTGAATACACACTAGACTCCAAGGCACTGTGCTGTGGTGTATGCAGCAGAACCAGAAATGCTCTTGCCCTCTAGGGATTTACAATCAAGTGGGAAATAAGATTGACAGATGTACAAAGAGACAAGTAGATACACATACCAGAAATGTTATTAGTAGTGAAAAAAATCAACATGAATCATTAGTAGAATGTGTAGTTGTTTCTAGAATGTCAGAATATCAGCTCTCTCAAAGGAAGTAGAATTTGATTTGGTTCCTGGAGGAAGAGTTTGATCCTCAAATGGAGAGGACATTCCAAGCAATAGGGAAAGCATGAGTGAAGAAGGAGGTGTGCAAGACCATGACAGCTTGAGAGCTGCAAAAAAGGGGTCAGTAGTTTGGAAAAGCAGGTGAAACTTCAAACAGATAGTACAGTTGTAAAGACTTGATCATGGAGGTAAAGTGGACCTGGGGAGGCTGTTTGAGCTTAGCCATTACTAATGAAAACAGGATACTTGAAGATGAAATTGATTGTTCCCCAGGGATCTAATGTCCTGCATCTCCTCTGTAACCTTTATTTTTAATTTAATCATTCAACTGCTCTGAATTGTTGCCCTAATTTCTCATGTCTCTTCCTCTTGCACCTCTTCTTTGATAACAGTATGACCAACAGGGCTGAGCAGGACTTGGATATCACTTATGGGGAAGTAAATTCACAAAGACTTTGGTAACATTTTCCAGGAGATTTTTACCCAAATCCCCCCAATTTAAATTGCACAGAATAAAAGGAATAAAACTTTCCACATTAACTCAGTTCAATTAAACTTGCATTTATTAAGCATCTACTGTAACCCTAGAGCTTTACGCCATTCATGTGACATAAAAATGAATAATGTATGGTCTCAGCCTTGATTTTTCACTGTCAATATTCTGGAAAACAATGCTTTCAGTATACTGTGGTATAGGATGAGACAGAAGTATGCGCAGCTAAAAATGTGAACCCAGAGGAACATGAAATTTACCCTGGGGAAATCTTCCTGGTAAAGGTGACACCTACTCATTCTGTTTTGAAGGAAGCCAGGCAAATGGACAGATACAAAATTATCAGTAAACACTATCTATGAGAGCTTGGATTATAGGATTAATGAAAGGGGTTCTTTCTTTTCTCTATTTATGTAACTCTTAAGGTGTTCTTTATTTTATAAATAGAAAGTTGTCATGCTGTCATACAAAGGAAGAAAGCTGAGTTCTTTTGTAATAGTCACTACATTTATTCATGACACATTCAATGATATTTGTAATCATAACTTCTATTCCATATTTTAATAAAGAGAGAAGTCATCCCACAAAGAAATAAGGGGAAGGGCTTCCTAGGCATCCAGAAGAGCATGTGCAGAGGACTGGAAGCAGAGAGCAGCATGGGGTGAACAAGATATTACCAGAGTCAGGGCCAGAGGTGCTGAAGATGTGTGCCTGGGGGTGATGCAGGTGGATGGTTCTCCAGAAGCCCCCTGACATCAGGAAATGAGTATGACTTTCAGTCCAGGTGGTACTCTTCACCACCCTATATTTTGGAACATGGAGAGTACAAGCTAACTAAACACTAGTTCTTTTCTCAGATTTGTCTTCTGTTTGTCATCTCAGAGCAAAAGGGCCATGCAGTTAGAACAGTAAAAGTAAAGGGAAAAAAGTACTCATGTTTTCTCAGAAAAATAAAATCCCCCATGATGGAATAAGTAGAGTAAAACTAATAGTTAGCTATAATCTGTTCATTCTGTTATAAATGAAAAGCATTCATGTTTTTGCGCTCTGAAATCCAAGTCTGAAGATTACAGGAGGCATTGACAGTGTCAGCTGAGTGATTCATGACTGATAATCCCAAAAGGACTCCTCAAGATAATCAAGTAGGCAGCCTTATTTAGGAAGACTGTGAGTCTTAGATGTTACTGGTGGTGTTATTAGCTCACTTAAATTATTACATATACTTGAGTATTATTGACATCTTAAGTGGAAACAAAAAGATGAAAATAATATTTCCTCTTGGCAACTAAGCTCATCATCACTGAATTAGACCAGAAAGTGATCATGGATCTAACTGTGAGCCCATTCCCACCACCCATATACACACAGAGTTTCTAAGAAAGTGACACTAAGTAATAAAATAACAACTTTAATGAAGTTTAAAAATGTTTTGATTATCATTCAAATCATTATAGCCATACTGTTTTTTATTACTCTGACACTATTTTATGTGGTGTCTTAGATTGGTTTCCCTGGAAACAAACTCTGAAACCAGGCAGTGCCTGCAGAATATTTACTGGGGAAAACTCTTGGGAGATACACTTGCAAGGAAAGGGGGAAAACAGGGAGAAGCTGAATCATGATGAGACTGCAGCTGAGGCCTCTGAACATCCTGCAGGAAGCTCGGGAGCCAGTCAGACTTAGAGAGGTGTTCCCAGTAGGAACATAGGGTGGGGGCCTTGTATTCCTCCATCAGCCACTCACCTGCTGTAGGCTGTCCCCTGGGCTAGGCAGAAGTGCTATGGAAGGTTGTGCATCTGTGAGCTGTCAACAATGGATATTCCAACAGCCAAGGGATGGGTACATCCACTCTGAAAAGGGGACCTGGGATGTGGTGATAAGACCAATTACACAGTTTGCCCACCACTGGGTGGATTATAGTCATACTTTGTATCGAAAATCATGATGAGAAAATCATCAAGTTTCCGTGCTTGAGCAACAGTGATTTCATATGACCTGGTCCAATGAGTCATAATATTTGGAATCCCTATGGGCCCAAGAGATATCCTGAATCTAAAATTTTATTTGATTGGGGAGATTTCACTGAAAATAGTTTTGATAGATTTTTGATCTATCATTTTGATTGATTTTTGATAGATTTTGATAGATTTTTCTTTCTTTGCTGTGGAACATCTCTCTCCTAACTCATTGAAGGGAAAAGGGGGAAATGCAGCAAATGGAGACAGCAGAGATGGAAGATGAAGCCACTGAACAGAAGACCTCCTTGGTGTCAGATTTCATTTCACTCATAGGGTTGAGAAATCTTACTTATAAATCTACTTTGTTATCTGATTTGTGCAGGGCAGAAAGGAAAGCACTACTAGCGTAGAGTTTGGTTGGGCTGATATGATTTGTATCATATGTACAGAATAAATAGAATGACAGAGCAAATATGTCAGGTTTCTTGGAGAAATGGGGCATGGATATTATACCAGGCAAGGGGTTAAGAAGCACTGGAGGAAAAAGTGGGAAACCCCAGGCTGGAAGTTTGAGTCATGGGCTCTTGCCCCAGCTCTGGACTAATCACGCACTCTTGGTCATGCCATCTCATCTAGGGGAGCCTCAATTTCCTCAGTTGTTAAATGGGGCCTTGCTTAACTCACAGGGTTATTATGAGGATCAGATAATAGGTCCTTGTACAGGTTTTACAAATTATAGAGCATTAAGGAATAATTAATGGGAAGTGGAAATATGACCACAGGACTCAGTGTGAGAGGGTTGATATAAGAGGTCAAGAAAGTCCAAAGTTCTAAGTGGAAGTTTCAGGCCATTAAGTGTCACCTTAGAAATATTTTTTTGAAATAAATTACTGAGGTGATAATCTATACAAAATGCTAAGCATACTGACCTTACAGAAAAAGCAGCACATGGACACTGATATTCTCTATTTTGTAGTCAGAATCCTGGTCCACAGTGCATTGTAAAATGTAAAATACTCATTCAGGGGATTGGATGCTTATTGGACAGTAGACAAATGAGCACAGCCTTTAATTTTTTTTCCCACTTCTCCATTAACACCCTCTAGACCAGTTGATACATCAGGATCCCACTCGGGGCAGTTCTTTCAAGATTTGGTATGTCTTTTCCTCTTTAACTGACTAAAGTAGTACAAAATAAAGGTTCTTAGTGGAGAACAAGAGTATTTCTTGGAAACAGTGTTTCCTCCACATCCAGAAGTCCAAGTCCAAGGTCCATATGCAACACTTGTAACAAGGATTTTTTTGTTTTTAATTGAAGTATAGATGATTTATAATGTTGTGTTAGTTTTAGGTGTATAGCAAAGTGATTCAGTTATATATATATACATATGTATGTATATATATATATATATATAACTATATATATATATATATATATATATAACTATATATAACTATATATATATATATATATATATATATATATATATATATTCTTTTCCAGGTCCTTTTCCCTTATAGGTTATTACAAAATATTAAGTATAGTTCCCTGTGCTATACAGTAGGTCCTTATTGGTTATCTACTTTATATATAATAGTGTGTATATGCAGCACTATTTACAATAGCCAAGACATGAAAGCAAAAAGTTTTTAAAGTGCACTTATATTTGTTTTCAGTGATGTATAATTCTCATGCACTGGACAAATGCATAGGACTTGTAAAACAGCAAGATCAGATTGAATACAGTATATGTTCATTTTAGATTGAGAAAGAACTCCTCTCTTAATAATTTGAAGACTTTACGTCTATAATATGTCCTTTCTCCAAAGAGGATGAAAGAAAACTCAGACAATTGTAGAGCTTCTGTTGCTAGTGACAAAATGCCTGCCGGATAATCAACTTTCTCTTTAACTATTAATAAAAGTGACCTCAGTTTACTTAAAATAAACTTGAACTGAACAGGTTTCTTGCTCACTTTTATGTTCTAAATGGAAGTTGCTTGGCATAAACTCAATGGCCTAAATGGGCAGTGACAGACAGGATATTTGATTGACAAGTACTAAGGGAGGAGATCAAACCCGAATTCTACAAAGTTGTGTTAGCACACCATAAACATAATAAACAAATTCCGATGAAAAGAAAGCTCATGATTAATAGATGAGGGATTCACTGAACACTATTAAAATATGCAGACTCTGGGTGGTTGATGGATTCCAGATGGAATAGGTCCAAAGGACAGGTGAGTGAAAGATAAGGCCAACCAGAGGAAGCTGATTAAGGAAAGTGGGGTGAAGCTCCCCAAATGGGAGCTCTGGAGAGCAGATTTTCATGGCACCTATCTAAATTAGTCTGCCAGCTGAAGAATATGTAACCTGTATATGACACTAGTAAGCAAATGTACAGATATTAGTGAAAAAAAAAGAAGAAGAAAATAAAGTAAAAGAAGATCAGGAAATACAAAGTTAAATGGGCAGAAATTGCAAATGCAAACCATAAAAATCATGATGAAATGAAAGCAATATACTTTCCTTTAACAGGGGACAAATGAGCAGGAGGAAACTGGCTGAGAGTTTATTACCAGAGAATTTAGGTGGCTTCGATAACTTGTAAATACAAAGGAAGCAAAGTATGCTAAAAAGGCCCAGAGATTCTTGTTCAGAGAGAGCAAATCAGAGATATGTGTTGTTCAAGAAAAAGAGGTGTTTTCCTAAAAAGCTTTTTTAATCCACCTTTTAAAGAAAAATGTTTAATATACTAACAGTTCTTTATTTTGCATTACAGAGAGAGAAATTTTCTCATAAATAAGTTCTAGATTATGACAATGTTTTCCATTCAAATATCATTTTAAAGGTCATAGATTTTGATAACAAAAATTTAAAATATATGTATTCATGCTTCTGTACCTTTAGGAAATATTATCAACTTTCATTTTCCTTCATAGATAAGTTTCGCCACAACTTACCTTCATTATTATAGTGGGAATAAGTGTGATACTATTTTTATATGTAGCATTCTATTATACATACTATATGTTAATATAGCTATTACCATGGTTCTTACTCTCAAAAAGTAAATGCTGTTTATATTAGACTGTATGTTTATAACTCGGTTTGCTAGTAGTTTGGAATTAATATATATGGAAGAAATTTGGTTCTTAGATCTCTTAGGTGAAAAAATTGACATATTTTATCTTGCCTTTCTATAATTTTGTATAGAGAGTCAAACAATAGGTCAGGTTTAAACAGCCCAGGTTTGACAGAAGGAAGCTAGTAGTTTACCTGTAGAGACAACACAGAGATAGAAAGTTCTTAAGCTCTAATAAGAATTGGGGAGATCCCTTAAGATAGCCCATGGATGTTTTGTTAAATCGAGAGATAAAGCATTAGCAATAGGAATACTGATAGGAACTAACCTTTCTGAGAACTTTCCATTTGTCAGACATTTTGTAATATATTGACAAGAATTATCTCATTTTTCTACCAGACAGGGATGACATCACCGAGATGGTGGTGTAGGAGAACCCAGCCTTCATCCCCTCACAAAGATCAACATTAGACAGGTATCCACAAACAAAAACAGCTAGGAGACTCCACTTAAGAAACTTCAGCAACACTGTAGGTAAAAAACCTGACATTAACCACACAAAAAGAGAAGGAAGACAGCTCCATATTGCTTGCATCATCCCATCCCTCAAGCTGACATCACTCAATGCCAAGAGGGAATTCCCCAGCTAGAAATAGTTTCTTTCACTGGGAAAAGAAGGTCAGGACTGGCAGCCAGTCCAGGCCTTTGGATCTGTACAAGTGCAAGAGGTCAGCCTGTACCTCCACAGCTGACCCTCACCACCATGTACATGCTACGGACAGCCCTTCCATCTGTGTACTCACACACCACTGACCTGATGCCCATTACCAGACTCCACTGTTGTGTCTTTGCTCAAGGGGAGAATGTGCAGCCACAGGAAAGCAGGTATAACAGCCAGGGCCCTGACAGCTGCTTGTGACCCCAGGTCAGGCCCTGTCTCCTGTCACTAGCCTGAACTACTCTGCTGACATTTAGCTAGTCCCTCAAGCTGTGCAAACGTACACCTCCAACCCGACCCCCATCACTGGCGTCCAATACTGTACACATGTGGTGAGACTCAATAGCCATAGTAGTACACACCAATAGCCAGGACTCCCACCATTATGTGTGTGTCTGCAATCCACCCCTGCCACTACACACATACACACCTGAAACTGGCCCCCAAATCCAACTGGATACACATCAATGGCTCCAGAAACAACTGACACTGGCCCTAGTCCCTAGATGCTGGACCTAAAGTTGCCACTGAGGAACTCAACAGACCTTGCAGCCACTGTGGACCCCCTGCAGACCATAAAGTTGCTGACACAGTGGGCACCATCAACCTGAGCCAAAGGGACACTATGCACCCCCGAATTTGGTGCAGCCACACACACTCACACTTGGCACCCTGTGACACTAGACCTGGGGTCACATCATGCTCCAACATGCTCCACCTGCAGGAGAAAGTCTCCCCATACCAAAGTTAATCCTGAAGCCTGAAAGAGGTGACTGCTCCTTCCATTGCAAAGACACCTATGCAAAGCTACAAGAATTACAAAGAATCAGGGAAACAAGTCTCTACCAAAGGAATAAAGCTCAAGTAGGAGGCCTAATGAAATGGAGATCCAGGAATTATCTGACAAAGACAAAATAGTGAAAGCAAAGATACTCAAAGACCTACAAGAGAACACAGATAAACAATTTAAAGATATCAGGAAAACTATATGAGAACAAAGTGAGAAGCCCAACAAAGAGATAGAAAACATGAAATGAACCAAATTGAAATTTTGGCGCTGAAGAATAGAATGAATGAACTGAAGAATTAGATACAGACCTTCAACAACAGACATGACTGAGTAGAGAAAAGAATAAGTGAGCTCAAAGACAGATCAGTTGAAATTATCCAGTCAGAGGAGCACAAAGAAAAAAAAATTTTTAAGAGTGAAAAAAGCCTATGTGATCTATGGGATACAACAAAAAGAAAAATTTGAAAATAAGTTTGTTTAAAGAAATAATGACTGAAAACTTCCCAAATCTGGGGAGAGATTTGAATATTCAAGGTCATGTAACTCATAGGTCCCCAAACAAAATCAACTTAAAGAGGTCCTCTCCAAGACATGCTATAATAAAACTGTCAAAAAATCAAAGACAAAAGGAGACTCTTAATAGCAGCAAGAGGGGAAAAAAATAGCTTATGACCTACAGGGCATCGCCCCCCCAAGGCTATTGGTGCATTTCTCAGCAGAAATTTTACATGCCAGGAGATAGTGGGAAGATATAATCAAAGTGCTAAAAGAAAAATAATAATTAAAAAAAAACAAACAAAAAAAACTGTCAACCACGAATATGTTACCTGAGAAAGCTGTCCTTCAGAAACGAAATAAAGACTTCTCCAGACAAACAAAAACTGAGGGAATTCATCACCTCTAGACCTGCATTGCAAAATGCTGGAAGGAGTTCTTCAAGCTGAAATAAAACATACCAATTAGAAACATGAAAACATTTGTAAATATAAAACACATTGGTAAAGAGAAGTATGTAGTCATGGTCAGAATATGCCAATACTGTAATACTGTAGAGTGTTAACCAATCAATTCTAGTATTAAGGCTAATAGACAAGAGTATTAAAATTAAATACAGCTACAATAATTTGTTAATGGATACACAATACAAAAGGAGGTAATGTTTTTGTGACAACCAAAATATTAAAGTGGGGGAATAAAAGGGTAGTGTTTTATATGAGATTAAAGTTAAATTGCTCTTAGTGTAAAATATACTGTTATGTCTACAAGACATTTTATATAAGCCTAATAGTAACCACAAAGCCAAAAGGTAGATTCACAAAAGACACAGAGAAAGGAATCAGAGCATACCACTACAGAAAATCATCAGTTGAAAAAGGAAGACAGTAAGAGAGGAAGAAAGGAAAAAGGGAACTATAAAAAAGCCAGAAAACAAAGAATAAGATAGAAATAGTAAATATTTACCTATAAATAATTACTCTTAATGTAAGTGGGTTGAAGTCTCCAATCAAAAGAAATATAGTGGTTAGATGGATAAAAAAAAAAATACCCAACTATAACATGCCTTAAAGAGACTCACTTCATCTTTAAGTACCCACATAGGCTCAAGGTGAAGGAATGGAAAAAGATAGTCCATGCAAGTGGAAACCAAAAGACAACAGAGGTAGCTATACTTCAAACAGAAAAAAATGAACTTAAGTCCAAAAAATGGTAATAAGAAAAAAAGGTAATTATATAATGATGAAGTGGTTAAATATCAAGAGGATATAAGAATCAGTAATATAGGGAGTTCCCTGGTGGCTTGGGAGTTCCCTGGTTGCCTAGTGGTTAGGATTCTGGGCTCTCACTGCTGTGGCCTGGGTTCAATCCCTGGTTGAGGAACTGAGACCCCGCAAGCCACACAGCACAGCCAAAAAAAAAAAGAAAGAAAGAAATATATATGCACCTGACATCAGACCATCTAAAGATATTAAGCAATTACTAACAGACCTGAAGAGAGAAATAGATGATATTACAGTAATAGGTGTGGACTTCAACACCCCACTTTCAGTAAGAAAATTTCATCCATACAGAAAATTAACAAGGAAATGTTGGACTTGAACCATACTTTAGACCCAAAGTACCTAATAGACATAAACAGAACATTCCATTAAACAGAACCAGAATACATATTTTTCTTAAGAGCATACAAAACAAATCTCAAGGATAGATAATATGATAGGTTACAAGAGAAGTCTAAGCAAATTTAAGATGGTTGAAATAATATATTTTCCAACCATAATGCTATGCAACTGAAATTCAGTAATAGAAGGAGCTGGAAAATTCACAAATATGTGGAAATTAAACAACATGCTTCTGAACAACCACTAAATCAAAGAAGAAATCAAAAGAGAAATAAACAATGTATCTTGACATGAACAAAAATATAAACACAATATACCAAAACCTATGGTATGATGCAAAAGCAGTTCTAAGAGGGATGTTTATAGTGATAAATACATACATCAAGAAAAAAAACTTTAATAAATAACCTAAGTTTACATCATAAGGAGTTAGCGAAAGAACAAATTAAGCCAAAAGTTAGCAGAAGGAAAAAAATAACAAAGATCAGAGCTGAAATAAAGAAAATACAGACCAGAAAATCAATAGAAAAAAATCAATTAAACTAAGAGCTGGTCATTTGAAAAGATAAACAATATTGACAATCCTTTAGCTAGATGAACTAAGAAAAAAAGAAGACTCAAATGCAGACATACCTTGTTTTATTGTGCTTTGCTTTATTGTACTTCATAGATATTGCTTTTTTTTTTTTTTTTTTTTAACAAATTGAAGGTTTTTGGTAACCCTGCATTGAAAACGTGTATTGGCACAACTTTTGCAACTTTTTCTCATTCCGTGTCTCTGTGTCACATTTTGGTAATTCTTCCAATATTTCAAACTTTGTCATTATTATTATATTTGTTATGGTGATCTGTGATCTGAGATCTTTGATATTGCTATTTTAATTGTTTTGGGGTATCATGATCCACACCCATACAAGATGGTAAACTTAATAAATGCTGTGTGTGTTCTGACTACTCCACCAACTAACTAGTCCCTATTCTTAGGTCTCATTATTCCCTCAGACACAACAATATTAAAATTAGTACAATTAATAACTCTACAATGGTGTTTAAGTGTTCAAGTGAAAGGAAGAATCAGGTGTCTGACTTTATATTTTTTAAATTAATTTATTTTTCTGGCCTCACCCGCATAGCATGAGGGATCTTAGTGCCCCGACCAGAGATTGAACCCATGCCCTCTGCAGTGGAAGTGTGGATTCTTAACCACTGGATCACCAGGGAAGCCCCAAATGTCTCTTACTTTAAATCAAAAGCTAAAAATGATTAACCTTGTTGAGGAAGTCATGTAAAAAGCCAGTAGAGGCCAAAAGCCAGGCTTCGTGTGCCAAGCAGTTAGCCAAGTTGTAAATGCAAATAAAATATTCTTGAAGGAAATTAAAAGTGTTACTCTAGTGACCACACAAATGAAAAGAAAGTAAAATGACCTTGTTGCTGATATAGAGAACGTTTTAGTGGTCTGAAGAGAAGATTAAACCAGCCACAACGTCCCCTTAAGCCAAAGACAATACAGAGAAAGACCTTAACTCTCTTCAATTCTATGAAGGTTGAGAGAGGTGAGGAAGCCTCAGAAGAAAAGTTTGAAGCTATCAGAGGTTGGTTCATGAGGTTTGAGGAAAGAAGCCGTCTCCATACCATTAAAAGAACAAAGTGAAGCAGCAGGTGCTTATGTAGAAGATGCAGCAAGTTATATAGAAGATCTAGCTAAATAATGAAAGGGACTACACTGAACAATAGATTTTCAATGTAGATGAAACAGCCTTATATTGAATGAAGATGCCATTTAAGACTCTCATAGGTAGAGAGGTGAAGTCAATGCTTCAAAGCCTCAAAGGACAGGCTGACTCTCTTGTTAAGGGCTAATGCAGCTGGTGACTTTAAGTTGAAGCCTATGTTTATTCACCATTCCCAAAATCCTAGGGACCTTAAGAATTATGCTAAATCTACTCCACCTATAATCACCATAAATCACTATAAATAGAACAACAAAACCTGGATGACAGCACATCTGTTGACACACAGCTCACTGAATAGCTTAAGCCCAAAGTTGAGGTCTACTGCTCAGAAAAACAAAAACAAAAACCAAAAAACAAAAAAACAAAATACATTCTTTAAAAATATTACTACTCACTGACACCTCACCTGATCACCCAAGAACTCTAATGGAGATTTACAATGAGATCCATGTTGTTTTCATGCTGGTTAACACAAAATCCATTGTGCAGTCCATGGATCAAGGAGTAATGTCTAATTTAGAGTCTTATTATTCAAGAAATACATCTCATAAGGCTATACTGCCATAGACAGTAATTCCTCTGATGGATCGAGGCAAAGTAAATTGAAAACCTCTGGAAAGGATTCACCATCTAGGTGCCATTAAGAGCATTCATAATTAATGAGATGAGGTTGGCATATCAATATCAATAGCGGTTTGAAAGAAGTTGACTCCAGCCTTCACGGATGACTTTAAGGGTGTCAAGACTTCAGTGGAGGAAGTAACTGCAGATGAGGTGGAAATAGCAAGAGAACTAGAATTAAAAGCAGAGCCTGAAGATGTGCCTGCATTGATAAAATATCATGATAAAACATTAGTGGTTGTGGAGTTGCTTCTTATGGATGAGCAAAGAAAGTGGTTTCCTGAGATGGAACCTACTCCTGGTGAAGATGCTGTAAAGATTGCTGAAATGACAGCAAAAGATTTAGGATATGACATAAACTTAGTTGATAAAGCAGTGGCAGGGTTTGAGAGGATTGAGTCCAATTTTGAAAGAAGATCTACGGTTGGTAAAATGCTATCAAATAGCACTGCATGCTACAGGGAAGTCATTCCTGAAAGGAAGAGTCAATTAATGTGATAAACTTCATTGTTGTCTTATTTTTAGAAATTGCCCCTGCCACCCCAATCTTCAGTCAGCAGCCATCAATGTCTAGGCAAGACCCTCCACCACCAAAAAGATTATGACTCACTGAGGGCTCAAATGATGTTTTGCCCTTTGCTGACCTTGGGCCTATTTACCCTCATGTGAATTCCTAGCCCTTTTCTTGCTTTTTTTTTTTTTTTTTGAGGGGGGATTCAATAAAAAACACATAATATAAACTTTACCATCTTCACCATTTTTAAATGTAAATGTTCAATAGTGTTAAGTATATTCACATTGTTGTGAAGCAAATCTTGAGATTTTTTTATATCTTACAAGCCTGAAACTCTAAACCCATTAGACAACGATTTCCCCCTTCCTCTTTCCTCCTTTCTTCCATGCAGCCTTTAGTACCACCGAAGGTGTGGCAGGATGATAATACTAGAGCCCCTAGTAATAACCATTCTATTCTTTATTTCTATGAACTTGACTACTTTTGATATCTCATATAAGTGGAATCATAAAGTATTTGTCACTTTCTGAGTGGCTGGTGTCACTTAGTATCATGCCCTCAAGGTTTAGCCATGTTGTAGCCTGTGTCAGAATTTCTTTCCTTTATAAGGCTGAATAATATTCTATTGTATCTACATATTACATGTTTTATCCATTCATCTACTGATGGACATTTGGATTGCTTACAACCTCTTAACTCTTATGAATAGTGCTGCTATAAACATTAGTGTGAAAAGATCTGCAATGCAGCTTTGAATTATTTTGTATATATACCTGGAAGTGGGATCACTGGATCATATGACTCTTCTATTTTTAAATCTTTGGTGGAAACTCCATATTTCTGTTTCTTTTTTTTTTTTTATAGTAATCATCTTAATGGTTGTAAGGTGATATCTTATTGTGGTTTGATTTGCATTTCTCTTATGGTTAGTGATGTTGAACATTTTTACATATGCTTATTGGCCACTTGTATATCACCTTTGCAGAAATGTTTATTCAAGTCTTTTGTGCATTGTTTAATAGTATTATTTCATTTGTTGTTTTTGAGTTGTAGGAGTTCTTTCTTTATTTTGTATATAAATATAAATTCTTCCCTGTTCTTTTCATAGAACTAATTCTTACAGGCTATATGTCCTAAGCTTCCATTTCAACTGGCTATTTCTGAGATCTGCCATTGGAAGGATTTGGTGGAATATGGGAAGTGAAAGAAAGAGAGAAGTCAGGAGCTTTCCCTTACTTATTTCTGCCTCAGAAAATGTGTCTGGCAAATATTGTGTGTATATATATATAGATAGATAGATAGATATAGATATAGATATAGATATATCTCCTCTTTGGCTCTAATGACAGTGTCAAAAGCCCATTGTGGACCCAGCTTCCACTCAGGGTTATCTCCCTCCAATCTGGAGGTAGAAGAGAATTTTGGTTTTGTTTGTTTTGTTACCTGTTTGGCTTCTAAGCATTTATTTCACTTGGGCAAAAAAATCCCCTATGTTAAATTCCCTTTGTGTTTTATGTTTGATGTGTGACATCTCTTTTCTTGTTTGGGGTCTGATAAACCTATCAAGATCATAGTGTATTTTTTTCTGAGTATTCATGACATTAAAAAAAAATGTTTTGTAGTAGAATGTTATTAGTCTTAATATAGACCCTGGATATTTTTCAATTGTGGTAAAATTCACATATAGAGAAATGCAGAAATCTTATTTTCAACTTATTGCTGTGATAAATGTATGCAACTTTATAATCAGCACCTCAATTCAGATACAAAACATTTTCTTCACTTTAGAAAGTTCCAGAGTTCCAAGGCTCTGAAGATACACTCTTCAGTGAAATAAGCATAACTAGTGAAAATTATTTAAAAACCACTCACTTAAAGTCTCTGGAGGGAATTCCCTGGAGGTCCAGTGGTTAGGACCCCATGCTTCCACTGCTGGGGGCCCAGGTTCAATCCCTGGTTGGGGAACTCAGATACGGTAAGCCAAGTGGCTAAGCCAAAAAAAAAAAAAAAAAAGATTATCTGGAAACTGTCCTAAGGGCATACAGAAAACAAAGAAACATTTTTGAAGATAATCTACTAAAACACAATAAAATAGCAAGAGTCTGTGGCATTCAAACTGTGACCTCCCTTTCCTCCTCCTATCAGCATGACCAAAACTCTACTCCAGGTGGGTGCAGCCAAGAACACAGCACTACCTCTAGCCCCAGCCCCAGTCAAGAGTTATGGTACTCTCCCCAAAGCAGCAACCTCCCCAAATTTCTCTTCTCTTTAACTCTGAGTTGCAGAGGCTTAATTCAAGGCTGGTGTGCCTGAGAGGTTGTGGACTCCTTTCTTCTATGCAGCCTTTAGTACCACCCAATGTGTGGCAGGATGATAATACTAGAACCCTAATCATCCTCACCTTAGATCACTCATGGGCACTTAGTACATTCATGGAGTACTAAGTGCTTTCATAGGGCAATTTCTTATGTAGGGAGAGGAAAACCAAATAAACCAGAATCTACTGCATCTGCCCTAACCTGCACTTAAGCAAGGGCGTCAGTCAGAAAGAACTGTGCCATGTCCCTGACATAAGTACCAGAGCTCTAGATCAGATATTTTGACCAGAGGTAGAGACAGGCTATAAAACAGAGAACTTTAAAATTTTCCCCTAAAGAGCCAAGCTTATTTAAAACAGGAAAAGAAGAATTTCAGTCCTAAGGCAACTCTAGGAAACAATGGAAATTTTGATAGTAAGCAAGCTAAATCATAAGCTAGCTACTTTACCAGACAGAACTAGGGAAAGAGAGCTAAGAAGGGTCCTCTAGGGGTAAGAACAAATCACAAAGCCCCATCTCAAAACTACCACTGCTAAGAATACCAAACAGCCTATGGAATAAGTGATGATGCCCCTGGGTTTTGTTGAAAGTAATAGAGCAATCAGCTGGCAGTTGGTGGAAATTAATAGCTGGATGTGGTCAGAAAATAAAAGAAAGTGGATGTGGTCAGAAAATGAAAGAAAGAAGGAGTCCTATTAAAACCACTGTCATGCCAAGGTGAATTTGCAAATACCCCAGTCCGTGTACTTTGAAGAACAACATCAGAGGAGTCACACTGCAGGAGAAAATAGGAATCATTAAAATAGCTCAGGTGGGAGGAGAGAAGATGGCGGAAGAGTAAGACGCGGAGATCACCTTCCTTCCCACAGATACAGTAGAAATACATCTACACGTGGACCTGCTCCTACAGAACACCCACTGAACGCTGGCAGAAAACGTCCGACCTCTAAAAAGGCAAGAAACTCCCCCCATACTTGGGTAGGGCAAAAGAAAAAAGAAATAACAGAGACAAAAGAATAGGGACGGCACCTGCACCAGTGGGAGGGAGCTGTGAAGGAGGAAAGATTTCCACGCACTAGGAAGCCCCTTCGCGGGCAGAGACTGCGGGTGGCGGAGGGGGGAAGCTTCGGAGCTACGGAGGAGAGCGCAGCCACAGGGGTGCGGAGGGCAAAGCGGAGAGGTTCCCACACGGAGGAGCGGTGCCGATCAGCACTCACCAGCCCGAGAGGCTCGTCTGCTCACCCGCCGGGGCGGGCGGGAACTGGGAGTTGAGGCTCGGGCTTCGGTCGGATCTCAGGGAGAGGACTGGGGCTGGCGGCGTGAACACAGCCTGAAGGGGTTAGCGCACCACAGCTGGCTGGGAGGGAGACCGGGAAAAAGTCTGCAGCTGCCGAAGAGGCAAGAGCCTTTTTCTTGCCTCTTTGTTTCGTGGCGCGCAAGGAGAGGGGATTCAGAGTGCCGCCTAAACGAGCTCCAGAGACGGGCGCGAGCCGCGGCGATTAGCGCGGACCCCAGAGACGGGCGTGAGACGCTGGGGCTGCTGCTGCCGCCTCCAAAAATCCTGTGTGCGAGCACAGCTCACTCTCCACACCGCCCCTCCCTGGAGCCCGTGCAGCCCGCCACTGCCAGGGTCCCATGATCCAGGGACAACTTCCCCGGGTGAACGCACTGCGCATCTCAGGCTGGTGCAACATCACGCCGGCCTCGGCCGCCGCAGGCTCGCCCCACCTCCTCTGTACCCCTCCCTCCCCGCGACCTGGGTGAGCCAGAGCCCCCGAAGCAGCTGCTCCTTTAACCCCGTCCTGTCTGGGTGGGGAATAGACGCCCTCAGGCGACCTACACGCAGAGGCGGGTCCAAATCCAAAGCTGAACCCCAGGAGCTGTGCGAACAGGGAAGAGAAGGGGAAATCTCTCCCAGCAGCCTCAGAAGCAGCGGATTAAAACTCCACAAACAACTTGATGTGATACATCTGTTGAATACCTGAATAGACAACGAATCATCCCAAATTCAGGAGGTGGACTTTGGGAGCAGGATATATTAATTTTTCCCCTTTTCCTTTTTTTTTGTGAGTGTATATGTATATGCTTCTGGGTGAGATTTTGTCTGTATAGCTTTGCTTTACAATAGCTTTATTTTACTTCACTATATTATAGCCTCTTTCTTTCTTTCTATTTTTTCTCCCTTTTACTCTGAGCCGTGTGGATGAAAGGCTCTTGGTGCTCCAGCCAGGCATCAGGGCCGTGCCTCTGAGATGGGAGAGCCAACTTCAGGACACTGGTCCACAAGAGACCTCCCAGCTCCACGTAATACCAAACAGCAAAAATCTCTCAGAGATCTCCATCTCAACATCAAGACCCAGCTTCACTCAACGACCAGCAAGCTACAGTGCTGGATACCCTATGCCAAACAACTAGCAAGACAGGAACACAGCCCCATCCATTAGCAGAGAGGCTGCCTAAAATCATAATAAGGCCACAGACACCCCAAAAGACACCACCAGACGTGGACGTGCCCACCAGAAAGACAAGATCCAGCCTCATCCACCAGAGCTCAGGCACTAGTTCCCTCCACCAGGAAGCCTACACAACCCACTGAACCAACCTTAGCCACTGGGGACAGATACCAAGAACAACGGGAACTACAAACCTGCAGCCTGTGAAAAGGAGACCCCAAACACAGTAAGATAAGCAAAATGAGACGACAGAAAAACACACAGCAGATGAAGAAGCAGGGTCAAAATACACCAGACTTAACAAATGAAGAGGAAATAGGTAGTCTACCTGAAAAAGAATTCAGAATAATGATAGTAAGGATGATCCAAAATCTTGGAAATAGAATAGACAAAATGCAAGAAACATTTAACAAGGACATAGAAGAACTAAAGAGGAACCAAGCAACGATGAAAAACACAATAAATGAAATTAAAAATACTCTAGATGGGATCAATAGCAGAATAACTGAGGCAGAAGAAAGGATAAGTGACCTGGAAGATAAAATGGTGGAAATAACTACTGCAGAGCAGGATAAAGAAAAAAGAATGAAAAGAACTGCGGACAGTCTCAGAGACCTCTGGGACAACATTAAATGCACCAACATTCGAATTATAGGGGTCCCAGAAGAAGAAGAGAAAAAGAAAGGGACTGAGAAAATATTTGAAGAGATTATAGTTGAAAACTTCCCTAATATGGGAAAGGAAATAGTTAATCAAGCCCTGGAAGCACAGAGAGTCCCATACAGGATAAACCCAAGGAGAAACATGCCAAGACACATATTAATCAAACTGTCAAAAATTAAATATAAGGAAAACATATTAAAGGCAGCAAGGGAAAGACAACAAATAACACACAAGGGAATCCCCATAAGGTTAACATCTGACCTTTCAGCAGAAACTCTGCAAGCCAGAAGGGAGTGGCAGGATATACTTAAAGTGATGAAGGAGAAAAACCTACAACCAAGATTACTCTACCCAGCAAGGATCTCATTCAGATTCAATGGAGAAATTAAAACCTTTACAGACAAGCAAAAGCTGAGAGAGTTCAGCACCACCAAACCAGCTTTACAACAAATGCTAAAGGAACTTCTCTAGGCAAGAAACACAAGAGAAGGAAAACACCTACAATAAGGAACCCAAAACATTTAAGAAAATGGGAATAGGAACATACATATCGATAATTACCTTGAATGTAAATGGATTAAATGCTCCCACCAAAAGACACAGGCTGGCTGAATGGATACAAAAACAAGACCCATATATATGCTGTCTACAAGAGACCCACTTCAGACCTAGAGACACATACAGACTGAAAGTGAGGGGATGGAAAAAGATATTCCATGCAAATGGAAATCAAAAGAAAGCTGGAGTAGCAATTCTCATATCAGACAAAATAGACTTTAAAATAAAGACTATTACAAGAGACAAAGAAGGACACTATATAATGATCAAGGGATCGATCCAAGAGGAAGGTATAACAATTGTAAATATTTATGCACCCAACATAGGAGCACCTCAATACATAAGGCAAATACTAACAGCCATAAAAGGGGAAATCGACAGTAACACAATCATAGTAGGGGACTTTAACACCCCACTTTCACCAATGAACAGATCATCCAAAATGAAAATAAATAAGGAAACACAAGCCTTAAATGATACATTAAACAAGATGGACTTAATTGATATTTATAGGACATTCCACCGAAAAACAACAGAATACATATTTTTCTCAAGTGCTCATGGAACATTCTCCAGGATAGATCATATCTTGGGTCACAAATCAAGCCTTGGTAAATTTAAGAAAATTGAAATCGTATCAAGTATCTTTTCTGACCACAACGCTATGAGACTAGATATCAATTACAGGAAAAGATCTGTAAAAAATACAAACACATGGAGGCTACACAATACATTACTGAATAACGAAGTGATTACTGAAGAAATCAAAGGGGAAATCAAAAAATACCTAGAAACAAATGACAATGGAGACACGACGACCCAAAACCTATGGGACGCAGCAAAAGCAGTGCTAAGAGGGAAGTTTATAGCAATACAAGCCTACCTCAAGAAACAGGAAACATCTCGAATAAACAACCTAACTTTGCACCTAAAGCAATTAGAGAAAGAAGAACAAAAAAACCCCAAAGCCAGCAGAAGGAAAGAAATTATAAAGATCAGGTCAGAAATAAATGAAAAAGAAATGAAGGAAACAATAGCAAAAATCAATGAAACCAAAAGCTGGTTCTTTGAGAAGATAAACAAAATTGATAAACCATTAGCCAGACTCATCAAGAGAAAAAGGGAGAAGACTCAGATCAATAGAATTAGAAATGAAAAAGAGAAGTAACCACTGACACTGCAGAAATACAAACGATCATGAGAGATTACTACAAGCAACTCTATGCCAATAAAATGGACAACCTGGAAGAAATGGACAGATTCTTAGAAATGCACAAACTGCCGAGACTGAACCAGGAAGAAATAGAAAATATGAACAGACCAATCACAAGCACTGAAATTGAAACTGTGATTAAAAACCTTCCAACAAACAAAAGCCCAGGACCAGATGGCTTCACAGGTGAATTCTATCAAACATTTAGAGAAGAGCTAACACCTATCCTTCTCAAACTCTTCCAAAATATTGCAGAGGGAGGAACACTCCCAAACTCATTCTACGAGGCCACCATCACCCTGATACCAAAACCAGACAAAGATGTCACAGAGAAAGAAAACTACAGGCCAATATCACTGATGAACATAGATGCAAAAATCCTCAACAAAATACTAGCAAACAGAATCCAACAGCACATTAAAAGGATCATACACCATGATCAAGTGGGGTTCATCCCAGGAATGCAAGGATTCTTCAATATACGCAAATCAACCAATGTGATACATCATATTAACAAACTGAAGGAGAAAAACCATATGATCATCTCAATAGATGCAGAGAAAGCTTTCGACAAAATTCAACACCCATTTATGTTAAAAGCCCTGCAGAAAGTAGGCATAGAGGGAACTTTCCTCAACATAATAAAGGCCATATATGACAAACCCACAGCCAACATTGTCCTCAATGGTGAAAAACTGAAACCATTTCCACTAAGATCAGGAACAAGACAAGGTTGCCCACTCTCACCACTATTATTCAACATAGTTTTGGAAGTGTTAGCCACAGCAATCAGAGAAGACAAAGAAATAAAAGGAATCCAAATCGGAAAAGAAGAAGTAAAGCTGTCACTATTTGCAGATGACATGATACTATACATAGAGAATCCTAAAGATGCTACCAGAAAACTCCTAGAGCTAATCAATGAATTTGGTAAAGTAGCAGGATACAAAATTAATGCACAGAAATCTCTTGCATTTCTATACACTAATGACGAAAAATCTGAAAGTGAAATTAAGAAAACACTCCCGTTTACCATTGCAACAAAAAGAATAAAATATCTAGGAATAAACCTACCTAAGGAGACAAAAGACCTGTATGCAGAAAATTATAAGACACTGATGAAAGAAATTAAAGATGATACAAATAGATGGAGAGATATACCATGTTCCTGGATTGGAAGAATCAACATTGTGAAAATGACTGTACTATCCAAAGCAATCTACAGATTCAATGCAATCCCTATCAAACTACCACTGGCATTTTTCACAGAACTGGAACAAAAAATTTCACAATTTGTATGGAAACACAAAAGACCCCGAATAGCCAAAGCAATCTTGAGAACGAAAAATGGAGCTGGGGGAATCAGGCTCCCTGACTTCAGACTATATTACAAAGCTTCAGTAATCAAGAGAGTTTGGTACTGGCACAAAAACAGAAATATAGATCAATGGAACAGGATAGAAAGCCCAGAGATAAACCCACACACATATGGTCACCTTATCTTTGATAAAGGAGGCAAGCATATACAGTGGAGAAAAGACAGCCTCTTCAATAAGTGGTGCTGGGAAAATTGGACAGGTACATGTACAAGTATGAAATTAGAACACTCCCTGACACCATGCACAAAAATAAACTCAAAATGGATTAAAGACCTAAGTGTAAGGGCAGACACTATCAAACTCTTAGAGGAAAACATAGGCAGAACACTCTATGACATACATCACAGCAAGATTCTTTTTGACCCAGCTCCCAGAGAAATGGAAATAAGAACACAAATAAACAAATGGGACCTAATGAAACTTAAAAGCTTTTGCACAGCAAAGGAAACCATAAACAAGACCAAAAGACAACCATCAGAATGGGAGAAAATATTTGCAAATGAAGCAACTGACAAAGGATTAATCTCCAAGATTTACAAGCAGCTCATGCAGCTCAATAACAAAAAAACGAACAACCCAATCCAAAAATGAGCAGAAGACCTAAATAGACATTTCTCCAAAGAAGATATACAGATGGCCTACAGACACATGAAAGAACGCTCAACATCATTAATCATTAGAGAAATGCAAATCAAAACTACAATGAAATATCATCTCACACCGGTTAGAATGGCCATCATCAAAAAATCTAGAAACAATAAATGCTGGAGAGGATGTGGAGGAAAGGGAACCCTCTTGCACTGTTGGTGGGAATGTAAGTTGATACAGCCACTATGGAGAACAGTATGGAGGTTCCTTAAAAAACTAAAAATAGAACTACCATACGACCCAGCAATCCCAATACTGGGCATATACCCTGAGAAAACCATAGGTCAAAAAGAGTCATGTACCAAAATGTTCATTGCAGCTCTATTTACAATAGCCAGGACATGGAGGCAACCTAAATGTCCATCGACAGATGAATGGATAAAGAAGATGTGGCACATATATACAATGGAATATTACTCAGTCATAAAAAGAAATGAAATGGAGGTATTTGTAATGAGGTGGATGGAGTTAGAGTCTGTCATACAGAGTGAAGTAAGTCAGAAAGAGAAAAACAAATACAGTATGCTAACACATATATACGGAATCTAAGGGGAAAAAAAAAAAAAAGGCCATGAAGAACCTAGTGGCAAGATGGAATAAAGACACAGACCTACTAGAGAATGGACTTGAGGATATGGGGCGGGGTGGGGTGAGATGTGACAGGGTAAGAGAGTGTCATGGACATATATACACTACCAAATGTAAAATAGATAACTAGTGGGAAGCAGCCGCATAGCACAGGGAGATCAGCTCGGTGCTTTGTGACCACCTAGAGGGGTGGGATGGGGAGGGTGGGAGGGAGGGAGATGCAAGAGGGAAGAGATATGGGAACATATTGTATATGTATAACTGATTCACTTTGTTATAAAGCAGAAGCTAACACACCATTGTAAGGCAATTATACTTCAATAAAGATGTTTAAAAAAAATAAAATAGCTCAGCCAGTCACTAAACAAATTTAAAATGTGAACAAAAATAGGAAGGCAGATGTGGAGAGACAATAAATCAGAATTTCTACAATATATTATCTATAATCACCAGGTTGCAACAAAAAATTATAAAGTATGCAAAGAAACCAAAAAGTCTGACCAATACACAGGGAAAAAAAAAATGCAAGTAACAAAAACTGTCTGTGAGAGGGTCCAGATATTGAAGAAACCTGCAAAGACTTCATGGTAGACATCATAAATACATTCAAATAAACAATGGAAACCATGCTTAATAATGAAAAAGTTTACTTCAATGCCTCATCAAATAGAGAATATCAATAGAGATAAAAAATATTTAAAAAAAATGAAATTCTGGAGTCGAAGAGTACACTGAAATGAAAAACTTACTAGAGGTGCTCAAGAGGAGATGTAAACTGGCAGAAGTAATTAGCTAATTTGAAGATAGATAATAGAGATGAGGTATTTCAAATAATTAACATTTAAAATATTTTATTGTAAAAAATATTTTGTTATTATCCTGGATAATGTAATTGATTTTCAAATATTAAACCTAACTTGTATTCCTTGTATAAACTTAAATGGTCCAAAATGTATTATTCTGTCTTATGCATACTGCTGGCTTCAATTTTGATAATGTTTTAATTAAGGATGATTGTGTCTGTGTTCATTAGAAATATTGGTCTATAACTGGTTTTCTTACAATGTCTTTATTAGGTTTTTGTATCAAATTAGCCTAATTCCATAAAATGTGGGTGGGTGTTTTCTCTGCCTCTATTCTCTGAAAGGTTTTTATAAGATTAGTATTCCACTTAAATATTTGGTATAATTCACTGGTGAAACTTGTAGACTTTTAGATTTCTTTGAATAGTAATAAAAAATTTCTGCTTTTTTTTTTTTTTTTTTTTTAATCTGTTCTGGTTGGTCCAGCTTTACATTTAGGGTCACTTTACTTCATCCTGAAGATATCCTTTTGCATTTCTTTTATGTGACAAAATATTTGTCTTCCATTTTGAAGAACATTTTCACTGATTATAGAATTCTTTCTTTTTCAGAACTTTAAAAATATTATTCTATTATCTTATGGCCTCCATTGTCCCTGGACTTTTCTTTCTTTTTTCTTTCTTTCTTTCTTTCTTTCTTTCTTTCTTTCTTTCTTTCTTTCTTTCTTTCTTTCTTTCTTTCTTTCTTTCTTTCTTCCTTCCTTCCTTCCTTCCTTTCTTCCTTCCTTCCTTTCTTTTTATTGGGGTATAGTTGTTTTATAACATTGTATTAGTTTCTACAGTAGAGCAAAGTGAAGTAAAGTTCCCTGTGCTAAAGAGCAGGTTCTCATTAGTTATCTATTTTATACATATTAGTTGGTGAGTATATGTCAATCCCAATTTCCCAATTCACCCCACACACCTTTCCTCACTTGCTGTCCGTATGTTTGTTCTCTACATCTGTGTCTTTATTTCTGCCTTGCGAACAGGTTCATCTGTACCATTTTCTAGATTCCACATATATGCATTAATATACAATATTTGTTTTACTCTTTCTGACTTACTTCACTCTATATGACAGTTTCTAGGTCCATCCATGTCTCTACAAATGACCCAATTTTGTTCCTTTTTACGACTGAGTTGTGTTCCATTGTATAGATGTACTACATCTTCTTTATCTATTCATGTGTCATTGGGCATTTAGGTTGTTTCCATGACCTGTCTATTGTAAATATTGCTGCAATGAACATTGGGGTGCATGTGTCTTTTTGAGTTATGGTTTTTTCTCAGGGTATATGTCCAGTAGTCCGATTGCTGGGTCATATGATAGTTCTATTTTTAGTGTTTTAAGGAACTTGCATACTGTTCTCCATAGTGACTGTGTCAATTTACATTCCCACCAACAGTGCAAGAGGGTTCCCTTTTCTCTACACTCTCTCCAGCATTTATTGTTTGTAGATTTTTTGATGTTGGTCATTCTGACAGGTGTAAGGCACCACCTCATTGTGGTTTTGATTTGCATTTCTATAGTAATTAGTGATGTTGAGCATCTTTTCATGTGCCTAATGGCCATCTGTATGTCTTCTTTGGAGAAATGTCTACTTAGGTATTCTGACCATTTTTTAATTGGGTTCTTTGTTTTTTTGGATATTGAGCTGCATGAGCTGTTTGTATATTTTGGAGATTAATCCTCTGTCAGCTGATTGGTTTGCAACTATTTTCTCCCATTCTGAGGGATGTCTTTTTGTCTTTTGTATGGTTTCCTTTGTTGTACAGAAGATTTTAAGTTTCATTAGGTCCCATTTGTTTATTTTTGTTTGTATTTCTGTTACTCTAGAAGGTGGGTCAAAAAAGACCTTGCTGTGATTTGTGCCAGAGAGGGTTCTTCCTATGTTTCCTCTAAGAGTTTTATAGTGTCCAGTCTTACATTTAGGTATTTAATCCATTTTGAGTTTATAATTGTGTATGGTGTTAGGGAGTGTTCTAATTTAATTCTTTTACATGTAGCTGTCCAGTTTTCCAAGCGCCACTTATTGAAGAGACTCTCTTTTCTCCATTGTATATTCTTGCCTCCTTTGTCATAGATTAATTTACCATAGGTGAGTGCATTTATCTCTGGGCTTTCTATCTGTTCCATTGAGCTACATTTCTGTTTTCATGTCAGTACTATACTGTCTTGATTACTGTAGCTTTGTAGTATAGTCTAAAGTCAGAGAGCCTGAGTCCTCCAGGTCTGTTTTTTTTTTTTTTTTTTTTTAAATCAAGACTGCTTTGGCTATTCGGGGTCTTTTGTGTCTCCATACAAATTTTAAGATTTTTTTGTTCTAGTTCTGTAAAAAATGCCATTGGTAATTTGATAGGAATTGCACTCAATCAGTAGATTGGTTTGGGTACTATAGTCATTTTCACAATACTGATTCTTCCAATCCAAGAACATGGTATATCTCTCCATCTGTTTGTGTCATCTTTGATTTCTTTCATCAGTGTTTTATAGTTTTCTGAGTACAGGACTTTTACCTCATTAGGTAGGTTTAATCATAGGTATTTTATTCTTTTTGTTGTGATGGTGATGGGATTGTTTCCTTAATTTCTCTTTCTGATCTTTCAATGGTAGTGTATAGAATTGCATGAGATTTCTGTGAATTAATTTTGTATCCTGCAACTTTATCAAATTCATTGATTAGCTCTAGCAGTTTTCTGGTCGCATCTTTAGGATTTTCTATGTATAGTATCATGTCATCTGCAAACAGTGACATTTTTACATCTTCTTTTCCAATTTGAATTCCTTTTATTTTTTATTTCTTCTCTGATTGCCAAGGTGAGAACTTCCAGAACTATGTTGAACAAGGGTGGTGAGAATGGAAATCCTTGTCTTGTTCCTGATCTTAGAGGAAATGTTTCAGTTTTTCATCATTGAGAATGATGTTTACTGTGGGTTTGTCGTATATGGCCTTTATTATGTTGAGGTAGGTTCCCTCTATGCCCACTCTCTGGAGAATTTTTGTCATAAATTGATGTTGAATTTTGTCAAAAGCTTTTTCTGCATCTATTGAGATGATCATATGGTTTTGATTCTTCAGTTTGTTATTATGGTGTATCACATTGACTGTTTTGCATATATTGAAGAATTCTTGCATCTCTGGAATAAATCCCACTTGATCATGGTGTATGATCCTTTTAATGCGTTGTTGGATTCTGTTTGCTTGTATTTTGTTGAGGATTTTTACATCTATATTTATCAGTGATACTGGTCTGTAATTTTCTTTCTTTTTGTAGTATCTGTGTTTGGTTTTGGTATCGGTGATGGTGGCCTCATAGAATGAGTTGGGAGTGTTCCTCTGCAATTTTTTGGAAGAGTTTGAGAAGGATGGGTGTTAGCGCTTCTCTAAATGTTTATTAGAATTCACCTGTGAAGACATCTGGTCCTAGTCTTTTGTTTGTTGGAAGATTTTTAATCACAGTTTCAATTTCATTGCTTTTGATTGGTCTGTTTATAATTTCTATTTCTTCCTGGTTCAGTCTTGAAAGATTATACCTTTCTAAGAATTTGTCCATTTCTTCCAGGTTGTCCATTTTATGGACATAGAATTGCTGGTAGTAGTCTCTTATGATCCTTTGTATTTCTGACGTGTCCCTTGTAACTTCTCCTCTTTCATTTCTAAATTTATTGATTTGAGTCCTCTCCCTCTTTTTCTAGATGAGTCTGGCTAAAGGTTTATCAGTTTTGTTTATCTTTTCAAAGAACCAGCTTTCAGTTTTACTGATTTTTGCTATTGTTTTCTTTGTTTCTATTTCATTTATTTCTGCTCTGATCTTTATGATTTCATTCCTTCAACTAACTTTGCAGTATTTTGTCCTCTCTCTAGTTCCTTTAGGTGTAGGTTAGATTGTTTATTTGAGATTTTTCTTGTTTCTTGAGGTAGGATTCTATTGCTATAAAATTCCCTCTTAGAACTGCTTTTGCTGTGTCTCACAGGTTTTGGGTTATCATGTTCCATTGTCTTTTGTCTCTAGGTATTTTTTTTTTTATTACTCTTTGATTTCTTCAGGGATCTCTTGGTTACTTAGAAGCACATTGTTTAGCCTCCATGTGTTTGTGTTTTTTTACAGTTTTTTCCCTGTAATTGATTTCTAATCTCATATCGTTGCAGTTGGAAAAGATGCTAGATATGATTTCAATTTTCTTAAATTTATCAAGGCTTGATTTGTGACCCAAGATGTGCTCTATCCTGGAGAATGTTCCATGTGCACTTGAGCAGAAAGTGTATTCTTCTGCCTTCAGGTGGAATGTCCTATAAATATCAATTAAATCTATCTGGGCTATTGTGTCATTTAAAGCTTGTGTTTCCTTATTTATTTTCTTTCTGGATGATCTATCCATTGGTGTAAGTGAGGTGTTAAAATCCCCCACTATTATTGTGCTACTGTTGATTTCCCTTTTATGGCTGTTAGCATTCACCTTATGTATTGAGGTGCATATGTTGGGTGCATATATATTTATAATTGTTATGTTTTCTTCTTAGATTGATCCTTTGATCATTATGTAGTGTCCTTCCTTATCTCTTGTAACAGTCTTTATTTTAAAGTCTATTTTATCTGATATGAGTATTGCTACTCCAGTTTTCTTTTGATTTCCATTTGCATGGAATATCTTTTTCCATCCCCTCACTTTCAGTCTGTATGTGTCCCTAGGTCTGAAGTGGGTCTCTTGTAGACAGCCTATATACGGGTCTTGTTTTTGTATCCATTCAACCAGTCTGTGTCTTTTGGTTGGAACATTTAATCCACTCACATTTAGGGTAACTGTCGATATGTACGTCCTATTACCATTTTCTTAATTGTTTTGACTTTGTTTTTGTAGTTCTTTTTCTTCTCTTGTGTTTCCCACTTAGAGAAGTTCCTTTAGCTTTGTTGTAGAACTGGTTTTATGATGTTGAATTCTCTTAGCTTTTGCTTGTCTGTAAAGCTTTTGATTTCTCATTTGAATCTGAATGAGATCCTTGCTGGGTAGAGTAATCTTGGCTGTAGGTTTTTCCCTTTCATCACTTTAAATGTATCCTGCCACTCACTTCTGGCCTGCAGAATTTCTGCTGAAAGGTCAGCTGATAACCTTATGGGGATTCCCTTGTATGTTATTTGTTGCTTTTCCCTTGCTGCTTTTAATATTTTTTCTTTGGATTTAATTTTTTATAGTTTGATTAATATGTGTCTGGGCATGTTTCTTCTTTGGTATTTTCTGTATGGGACTCTCTGTGCTTCCTGGAGTTGATTGACTATTTCCTTTCCCATGTTAGGGAAGTTTTCGACTATAATCTGTTTGAATATTTTCTCAGACACTTTCTCTTTTCTTCTTGGACCCCTATAATTCGAATGTCGGTGCATTTAATGTTGTCCCAGAGGTCTCTGAGACTGTCCTCAATTCTTTGCATTCTTTTTTCTTTATTGTGCTCCATGACAGTTGTTTCCACCATTCCATCTTCCAGCTCACTTATCCTTTCTTCTGCATCAGTTATTCTGCTATTGATTCCTTCTAGAGTATTTTTAATTTCAGTTATTGTGTTGTTCATCACTGTTTGTTTGTTCCTTTGTTTTCTAGGTACTTGTTAAATGTTTCTTGTATTTTCTCCATTCTGTTTCTGAGATTTTGGATCATCTTTACCATCATTCCTCTGAATTCTTTTTCAGGTAGACTGCCTGCTTCTTCTTCATTTGTTTGGTATTGTGGGTTTTTACCTGGCTCCTTCATCTGTAGCATATTTCTCTGTCTTCTTTCATTTAACTTACTGTGTTTGGGGTCTCCTTTCTGCAGGCTGCAGGGTTGTAGTTTCTCTTATTTCTGGTGTCTGCCTGCAGTGGGTGTGGTTGTTCCAGTGGTTTGTGTAGGCTTTCTGAGGGGGGAGACTGGTGCCTGTGTTCTTGGTGTTGGAGATGGATCTTGTTCCTCTGATGAGCAGGGTCACATCCAGTGACAATGTGTGTTTTGTGGTATCTGTGAGCTTATCATGACTTTAGGCAGCCTGTCTACTAATGGGAGTGGTGGTGCTCCTGTCTTGCTAGTTGTTTGGTATGAGGTGTCCAGCGCTGGAGCTTGCTGGCTGTTGGGGGGAGCCTGGTCTTGGTTTTGAGATAGAGACTTCTGGAGGAACTCTTGCCAATTAATACCCCCTGGGGCTAGGAATTCTCTGGCAGTTCAATGTCCTGGACTCCCCTCTCCCACCTCAGAGTCTCAGACCAACCCCTGTCTGGAGCATGAAGACCCTGCAAGCTGCACAGAGGAAAGAAAGAAAATGAACAGACACACACAAAGAAACACACACACACACACACACACACACACACACACACAAGAAAAGAAATTGAACAGACAAACAAAACCCAAGACAAAAGTTAGAAGCAAAACCAAAAAGACAAAAACACACAAAGGGTCACACACACATACACAAAAGTGAAAACCAAAAAAAAGGGAGCAACCAAACAAATAAATGAACCCAAAAAAGAAACAAACACTAAAAACTAAACTAACAAAAACAAAAACAAATCAAAAGCAGAAAGCAAACTCTAGGTAGGTCTGTGGACCTGCTGTGGACACTGTGCAACCAGCTTAGACTCTGATCTGGCCCATCTCCTGAGTGTACTTGCCCCCAAAGTCCACAGCCTCTATTGTGGGACCACTTGTCTATGCAGATATTCTACACATGCAGGGTTTACCAAGCCAATTGTGGGGACTTAATCCACTGCTCCTGTGGCTGCATGGAGAGATTTCCCTTTCTCTTCTTTGGTCGCACTTCCCTTGGAGTTCAGCTTTAGTTTTGGCCCCTCCTCTGCATGTGGGCCACCCTCAGGAGTCTGTTCTTTGCCTAGGCAAGAGGGGGCAAAAGCAGCGGCTGATTAGGGCTCAGGTCTGGGAGAGGGAGGGATATGGCAGTCACAATTGGGATGGAAGGGGTGTGCCCACAGCGGCAGAGGCCAGTGGGAAATTGCAACAGCCAGAGGCACACTGTTTGCTCTCCTGGGGACGTTGGCCCTGGATCATGGGACCCTCATCAGTGGCAGGCTGCACAGGCTCCCAGGAAGGTGTGGGTGCTTGCTCACAGGACCCTTGGTGGTGGCAGTGGCAGCAGTAGCCATTGCGCCCACCTCTGGTGTCCGAGATAGCAGGTGCAGCTCGCTCCGGGCACTAGAGTTCATGCAGCCAGTGCCCTACTCTCTGTGAGCACATGGAGAAAGAAGCTCCTAGGGCAGACCCAACTTCTCCTCGAGCACCTCACAACAATGGTCTCTTGCCTCTCTGGCAGGTCCAGGTTTCTTCCTGGACTCCCTCAGTTGTGGCACACTAACCCCCTCCGGCTGTCTTCACGCAGCCAGCCCTGGTCCTCTCCCTGGGGTCTGACCTCTGAAGACCAAGCCTCAGCACCCAGCACCCACCCACCCCAGTGGGTCAACAGACAACCTCTCAGGCTGGTGAGTGCTGGTCAGCACCAATCCTCTGTGTGGGTTTCTCTCTGCTTTGACCTCTGCTCCCTTGTTGCTGCGCTCTCTTCTGTGACTCCGAAGCTTCCCCTCGCCCCATCCCCTCCAGTGAGGGGACTTCCTAGTGTGTGGAAAATTTTCCTCCTTCACAGCTCCCTCCCATAGGTGCAGGTCCCATCCTGATTCCTTTGTCTCTTTTTTATTTTCCTTTTTTCTTTTACCCTACCTAGTTACATGAAGATTTTCTTGCCTTTTTGGAAGTCTGATGTCTTCTGTCAGAGTTCAGTAGATGTTCTGTAAGAGTTTTTCCACATGTAGATGTATTTTTGATGTATTTGTAGGGACATAGGTGATCTTCAAGTGTTACTCCTTTGCCATCTTCCCAAAAACACCCTTGGACATCTTATAATTGGTCTCTTATTTGTAATATGCTTTTAAATTTTTTTAATTTATTTATTTTATTTGGCTGTGCCAGGTCTTAATTGCGGCATGCGGCAGCTTTAGTTGTTGCATGCAGGATCTTTAGTTGCAGGATGTGAGATCTTTAGTTGCAGCATGCAAGTTCTTAGTTGCAGTATGCAGGATCTAGTTCCCTGACCAGGGATTGAACCTGGGCCCCCTGCATTGGGAGATTGGAGTCTTAACCACCAAACCACAAGGGAAGTCCCATAATGTGCTTTTAAAAATTATTTTATCTCTCTTTCCAGCATGTTGACTATAATGTGTCTAAGAATGATCTTCTCTGGATTTATCCTGCTCAGGGTTTCCTGAAATTCTTGGACATATTTGTTGTTTATTTTGTGAAATTTGACAATTTGGGGCATTTTTTTCAGTACACTTTCTGTCTTCTTCTACCTTTCTTTTCCCCTTTTGCAACTTTGTTTACATATATATTAGACAACTTCATATTGTTCTACATGTAACTGTGGCTCCATTAACTTAGTTTTTCATCCTTTTTTCCTCTGTGAAACAGATTGCATAATGTATATTTTTCCACTTTTAGTTCCTTGATTCTTTCTTCTGCTACCTTTTTTTCATTACACCAGTACATTGAACTTTTATTTCCGATATTCTACTTTTTAATTTTAGAATTCAAAATTGTTCTGATTTTTTATCATTTGCATTACTATGTTGCTATTTACCATCTGTTCATTCAGTATGCCATCTTTTTTATGCTATTCAGCATATTTATAATAGGTTTTTCAAAATGCTTGTCTGATAATTCCAACATCTGTGTGAACTGTAGATTTGTCTCTATTGGCTGACTTTTTCTCTTAACTATGAATTGTATTTTCATGTTTCTTCTCCTGTATACTGTTTTGATTGTATGATGAACATTATATGTACATAAATTATAGGGCTTCTGCTTTTTGTTTTTGTTCTCTGAATAACATTGCTTTTTGTTTAAATAGGTAGATAAATTACTTGCTGACAACCTTGAACTTCTGGATGCTTGGTTTCATATATTGTTAGTTATGTTTAAGTTTGACCTTTGTGTCGGTGAAAATCCTTAAGCGTAGTGTATATTCTTTACTCATTAACTATGACCTTTCTTGGGTTTCAGTAGGGAGCTTGGTGAATTGTTCCTCTAACTTAGTGGGATTAAAAATATACATTCTATCTCCTCTTTGGTGGAGGAGAGTTGAAGTCTCTGTGCACATTCTTTTAGTTTCCCATCCATTACCTTCCATCAGACTCTCTGTTGTCTTTCCCACACTTGCACAGTTCATGGATCAGATATGGATATGACATCAGTTCACATACGGATTTCAAGTGTTCTCTTTTTGTGGCTTCTTTCTTTTCTGGAATTCTAACTCTGCTTTCTGGAAGCCCCAGAATAGGCCTCTGTGCTGCATGTTCTAGAGCATGCCCTCAGAAGAAAAAAACCATATGAATATAAACCTCTCTAAGTCTTGCATTTTTAAAAGATATTTAAAAATTATAATTTAGTTGTTATTTAAAAAGTCTATTACCACCATTATTTTTGTCTACTTAGTTAAGGATATGTCATAAATAGAATGATTTGAGTACTTTTCTTTGAAACTGACCTCCTTGCTGAAGTCATAATTATGTATAAGTTATCTATTTACATTTCTGTTTATTTCAATGGGAGATTGTATTTCTTTCAAATAATAACATTTCCTTCTAATTGCTTGTGTTATTTTTATTAGTTTAACTTTATTTGTATTATTGGGTTGGCTAGCACCTTTGTACTATTATTCAACCTTAATTATTATTACTATTACTATTATTATTTTCTTAGATAATATTTTTTTAAATTACATTATGGAACACTTTGCTAGTTTGCTAAGTTTAACCCATTTAAAAAATAGGTCTAGATATTGAATGTCATTATGCTTTTTCAGTATCTCTTAGGACAATCATACATCTACTCTTTGTTCTTTGGCTTAAAGATAGAATGAATGCTATTAATAGCTATCATGATAATGAATCATTTGAGTGTTCCAGAATGAATATTACTTGGTCAGAGAGTAATACTTTAATACATCATTGGGTTTTACTTTCTAATAATTTATTTAGAATTATTGAATCACTATTAACAAATGAAATAGTATGATATTTTCTTTTTTCCACATATTTGTATGGTTATAATGCAAAGTTTATGAGCTTCGAATATATATTAGGAAGCTAACGCCTATGCTTGGGAACTCTTAAATACTGAATGAATCCAGGTGTTCCTTGAATAACATAGGGTTGAACTATGTGGGTCCCCTTATACAAAGATTTTTTTTTTAAGTAAATATGTACTTGCCTTCCATATTCACTGGTCTAGTATCCATGGATTCATTCAACCATGGATTGACATTTCCATCCAGAGTTTGTTGAATCTGGGAATGGGAAACCCAAGGATATGGAGGGCCAAATGTATTCATTGTACTCTCCATTTTATATAAGGGACTTGAGCATCCACAAATTGTGGTATACAAAGGGGACTCCTGGAACCAATCCCTTGAAGATACTAAGGAAAGAGTGTATTTATTTTGATTAAAAGCTCATAAAAACTCAATAGTCAAGGCTTCTTGTGGGCTTATATTTTTTTCCAATTTATACATGATTACATTTATTTCTTTTAGAATTTCTACCTCTTCTTCACTCAATGTAGTTTTTATTTTTTTATATTGTAGTTCTTTTCAGACAAATCTTAAAATGCATTAACATTAATTAGTATGATAAGTTCCTTTGGAATATTTTATTTGATTGTATCTGTTGTCATTTAGTTGTATATAAACCACTAGTTTTCTTTTTTAAAGACTTCATTATCATAGAAGTTTTAACTTACCACAAAATTGAAGGAGAGAACAGAAATTTCCCATATGCCCCCTGCCCCTACACATGAATAGCCTCACCTATTATCAACATCACTCTCCAGAATTGTGCATTATTTTTTTACCAAGGTTTTTCCTACATTGACACATCATAATCACCCAAAGTCAATTGTTTACCTTAGGGTTCCATCTTGGTGCTGTACATTCTATGTGTTTGGACAAAAGTATAAATGCATATATCTATCATTAAAATATCATACAGAGTATTTCATTCTCCTAAAAGTCCTCTGTGTTCTGCCTATATATCTCTCCTTCCCACCTAAACCCCCATGATCTCTGATCTTTTTATTGTCTCCATATTTGTGCCTTTTCCAGAATCTCATATAGTTGGAACCATACAGTGTATAGCTTTTCATATCAGATTCTTTCCCTTCTAATATACATTTATGGTTCCTCCATGCCTTTTTATGGCTTGAAAGCTCATTTCTTTTCAGCACTGATTAATATTCCACTATCTAGATGTACCACACTTTATTTGCCATTTCCTTGCTGAAGGACATCTTGGTCTCTTCCAATGATCAGCAATCATGAATAAAGCTACTATGCACATCTCTTTGCAGGTTTTTGTGTGGACGTAAGTTTTCAACTACTTCGGGTAAACACCAAGGACTATGATTGCTGGATTTTATGAATAAGAGTGTGTTTAGTTTTGCAAGGAATTGCTGAACTGTTCTTCAAAGTGGCTATAGAATTCTGCGTTTCCATCAGCAATGTTGGATAGTTCCTGTTGCTCTACATCTTTGCCAGTATTCAGTGTTGTCAGTGATCTGGATTTTGATCACTTTGGTAGATGTGTGAAGGTATTTCATGATTGTCTTAATTTGTATTTCCCAGATGACATATGATGTCGAGCATATTTCATTTACTTATTTGTCATCTGTATGTCTTCTTTGGTGAGGTCTCTGTTCAGGTCTTTGGCCCACTTTTTAATAGGGCTATTTTTTGTTTTTTTTTTAATCATTGAAATTTTTAAAAGTTCTTTAGACATTTTGGATAGCAGTCCTTTAACAGATGTGTATTTTTCAAATATGTTTTCCCAGTAGGGACTTGTCTTCTAATTGTCTTGATATTGTCTTTCAGGGAGCAGAGTTTTTAATTTTAATGAAGTCCAGCTTATCAATTATTTATTTCACAGATTGTGTCTTTGGTGCTGTATCTAAAAGGGCATTGTCATACCCAAGGTCAGTTAGGTTTTCTCTGCTGTTGTCTTCTGGGAGTTTTACACTTTTGCATTTTACATTTAGGTATATGGTCCATTTTAAGTTAATTTTTGTGAAGAGTGTAAGTTCTCTGTCTAGATTCTTTTCTTTTTTTGTATATAGATGTCCAGTTATTTTAGCACAATTTGTTGACAAGACTGTATTCACTCCATTGTATTACCTTTGTTCCTCTGTCAAAGATCAGTTGACTGTATTTATGTGGGTCTATTTCTGGGCTCTCTATTCTGTTCCATTGATCGATTTGTCTATTCTTTCTGTCTTGATTATTGCTTTGGGTATTTTCTAGCTTTTCTTTTACTTATTTGTACTAGCAATTGTTTGTCTATTTCCTTGACTATTTTCAAAGTTTAATTACTTAGATTTACTTATCAATTTTAATGTTATTTACTTTTAAAAAATTGTATGGAGCCTATTTCTTTTATATAGTTCACCATGTTAGTGTAATTTTGTCTTGTTTAGGAAATCCTATGAACTTAGAGTAGTAAAGATAATTTCCTACATCCTCTTTCAAAACTTGTAAAGTTTTGCTCTTTATATTTAAGTTGTTAATCCAATGGCAATTAACATTTGGAATAGTGTGAGGTCAGAGTACTAGTTCCTACATTAACAACCAACTGTCCCAACATTATTTTCTGAGTGCTGCACACGGTCTCATTTGTTTATTCATTCAATTGATATTTATTGAGCACCTACTATGTGCCAGTAATAATTTCAGGTATTATATTTCACAGAAATATTAAGGAACTTGGGATACAACAGTGAAAAATATAGAATCCTGTCCTTAATGGAGCTTATGCTATTTACTATATGGAAAGGGAGACATATAGTAAAGAGTAACATAGTAAATTATTATCACATAGAATATGTCAGAAGTGGGTGAATGCTATTAAAAATAAGAACAGGTCAAGCTGAATGGGAGAGTTTTATTGCAATTTAGAATGTTTAGGATAGAATTAACTAAAACATAAAATTTGGGCAAAAGTCTAAATGATAGAGGCTATGAACATTATTGATAGAACAGCCACTTCAAAAGCCCTGAAGCAATAAAATGCTTGCTATTTTTACAGAAAACTAAGAGGCCAGAATGTTGCAGAAAGAGAGAGGAAGGAGGAAAGACTGGAAGATGAGGTGCAGGAGTAAATGGAGTAAGGGGAGGGCTAGAATATGTGAGTTCTTTGGGCCACGACAAAGATGCTGGTCTTTATTAAGTGAGATAAGAAGTTGCTATGAGGTTTTAGCCAGGAGTGACAGATTTGACTGCTGCACTCTGGATAGTGTATCGTTGAAGAGGTGATGGTGAGGACGGCTCAGCTTACAGAGGGCAGTAAAGAGTGGCAAGGTTTGTGGCACACTTAGAAAGTAAAACCAAGAGGAGTTCCTAGTGGATTAATGGTTTTAGAATATTCCAAGAATGTGGGCTAGAATATTTGCCTAATCAGCTAGAAAGATTGACTTGCCATTACTGGGATGAGAATGGCTGTGGTGATAGATGTGTACAAAATCAAGGTGAGTGTTGGTCTGTTTTTTGGAAGTCTATTAGACACAATTTGTCTGCATTTTAATCTGTTTTGTACACTTCTTACTCCAGCCTCTTCTGCAGAGTCCAGTTCTGTGCCAACTTCAACCACCCTGTGGGTGTGCCACCTGGCAATGTTTTGCCTGAAGCTCATGTCATGCACTTCACACTTCATGCTTCAGAGGTTTCTCTACAGCTTGAAATAGTTTTGGGAACCACCTCTGTATTCATACATGCCTACACCAAAGAGACCACCCAGGGGCAACATCTCCCAGATAAACAATTCTTAGATAGGCTTCATAAGACTCTTTATAAGGTCCCCAAATCTGAGAGTCTAAAACTCCCAAAGCTGGCCAGTGAAGTACAAGCAATAAAGGGAATGCAAATAAAGAATGTGTATCCAAGAGAAGGAAATGATCAACTGACAAATTCTACTGATACATCAAATAAAAGGAGGACTTAAGACTGACCATTGGGTTTATCAATCTGGAAGTCATTGGTGGGCCACGGCAAAAACAATTTTGGTGAAATTGTGGGTTCAAAAGGATGATTGGAGTTGGTTTGACAGAAAGTGAGAATAAAGAGTAAAATAAAAATAAAGAGTAAATTAAAAACTAGGAAGATTAATTAGGTCCCATTTGTTTATTTTCAGATGAATGGATAAAGAAGATGTGGCACATACATACAATGGAATATTACTCAGCCATAAAAAGGACTGAAACTAGGTCACTTGGAGAAACGTGGATGGACCTAGAGTCTGTCATACACAGTGAAGAAAGTCAGAAAGAGAAAAACAAATATCGTATATTAAAGCATATATGTGGAATCTAGAAAAATGGTACAAATGAACCTATTTGCAGGGCAGGAATAGAGACGCAGACATAGAGAATGGCTGTGTAGACACGGCGGGGTGGGATGAACTGGGAGATTGGGATTGACGTATGTGCGCTGCCATGTGTAAAACAGATAGCTAGTGGGAACCTGCTGTATAACACAGGGAACTCAGCTCGTTGCTCTGTGGTGACCTAGATGGGTGGAATGGGGGGATGGGAGGGAAGTCCAACAAGGAGGGGATATATGTATACATATAGCTGATTCACTTTATTGTACAGCAGAAACTAACAGAACATTGTAAAGCAACTATACCCCCATAAAACAAATTTAGGAAGAAAAACACCAGGTTTGCTTGTCCAGGTCATTCCCACTCACATTCCATGGTTCATATTCCGCCAGGGGAGCCAGGAATTGTAGTCTCACTGGGGAGTCATGATCAAACTATCTCTCTGTTGCTGGGGACAAAGCTAAGAACAAATATTCTTAGAAAAGTAGCAGTCTCCTTCAAAATCAGCTCATTTATTTTCAGAATTTCTTGTTTACTAATAAATGAATTTAGTATTTAAAACTATATATATATATTTCTTCCTAAGCTTGCTTTAGCTGTGGCTCAGTTTCTGTATAAAAAGAGGTTTTATTATATAATTTTCTTTGTTAAAATAAGAGTTACTTTTTTCTTTTCAGACATGAGGCTTATTTACTTCTGCATTTGCGTCTTATACTTATTTTTTACATTATGGTCAGAGAATATATTCTCTATGATGGTGAGTCTATAAAAGTTATTCAGACTTTTTTTTTCTGTCCTAGAATATACTCCATTTTATGTATGTTCATCATGTACTCAAAAGGAACCTGTATTCTCTATTTATCGTGTATTAATTTCTATAGTTAGATCTTACTAGACTTGCTATTACAATTTTCTGTATAATTGCTTATTTTTGTTCACTCTCTTCCTTTTTGAGGTTATTTTATAATTTTAGTGTCATATTTAAATAGTTTATTTACTTGTATATTCTGTTATTTATCATTTTATGAAGGTTATATTGTTAAGTACATATGTGCTACTTTAATAGTATGTATTTGTCAATCCCCCTTTTATAATGCTTGTTTTCATTCTATTTTATAAGATATTAAAATTGTTTCATATTTACTGAGTTCTTTTCCAATTTTTTGTATTCCTTTTTAAAAATGTTTTTTTGTAGATAACATATTGTGTCTTGTTTTTCTGAACAATATAGTACTGAGAGTTTTTTGAGTGGTAAGTTAAAGGCACTTATGCACTTGCTGTAATTTCTCTTACTATCAGAACTCATTTCTCCCTTTTTGTTTCATTTTTTTTTTTTTTTTAATTTTTATTTATTTATTTATTTATTTCTGGCTGTGCTGGGTCTTCGTTTCTGTGCGAGGGCTTTCTCTAGTTGCGGCAAGTGGGGGCCACTCTTCATCGTGGTGCGGGGGCCTCTCATTATCGCGGCCTCTCTTGTTGCGGAGCACAGGCTCCAGTCGCTCAGGCTCAGTAGTTGTGGCTCACGGGCCTAGTTGCTCTGCGGCATGTGGGATCTTCCCAGACCAGGGCTCGAACCCGTGTTCCCTGCATTGGCAGGCAGATTCCCAACCACTGCGCCACCAGGGAAGCTCCCATATATTTTTGAATTGCCATGCTTTTCCCTTTTCCTTCCTGACTTTCGTTGGATAGAAACATTTTACTTGGATTATTTGAAAGCTATATATTTTATGTTTTCCATTAATGATTTGCTCTATTTATCTTTTTCCCGCTGAATTGTTATATTTAATAAAGTTTGTATTTCCCTCCAAACATGATAAGCAGTTTAGAATTCTCTCCTCCTCAGTCTGCACTGACTTCTACTGCATTGTGCCTCCCCCATTACGCTGGTATTATCTACCGGACTTTTAGTGTTTTGTTATACGTTACACGATATTGGCTTTAAAATTCTTTCTCCTTTAAACAACAACACATTTTACAAATTTATTTATTTATTCTTACTTTTTCACAGCATTTTTCTGGTTTTATTTTATTTTGCTAAAAAAATTTCACTGAAGTATTTTCGAAGTGAGGTTTTGTAAAATGAACAATCTACAGTCCTGAATTCCTGAAAATACCTTTATTGTTTCTCCTCATTTAAAAGAATATGCAATTCCAGGATCAAAGTTACTGTAATTTTGAAGACAGTATTACATTTTTTTCCCCTCTATGTCCCATGTTGCTGATGAGACGTCTGACAAAATCTGGTTATTGAACCTTTATGAAGATCTGTTTTTAATGCCTGGAGGATTTCAGCATTTTACCTTTGCTTTTAATCTTCTTAAATTTCACTGGATATAGCTAAAAAAATATTCTTATCATTGTATTTGATATTCTATGATTCCTTTCAAACTGAGTTATTTCAACTTTTTTAATTAAAAAAATCTTATTGTTACTTTAAATATGTCTTTCCCTCTTCTATTTCCATATATATCTGTATTTCCATATATATGTGTATTTCTCTCCATATTTCTATAGACATATTTATTTTCATGTATATATAATTCCATTTCTGCTTTACAGATGTTTCCATTTCTCCTTGTATCTTATTTCTAGCTTGAAAAAAGTCTATATATCCTTCCATGATTTCTTTTGAATAAGTCTCTGATCTGATCTTTATGTTCAATAATTTAGTCTCTAGTTCTACCTGTTCTACTATTTAATTCCACCTAGTGGACTCTCTCTCTCTCTCTATATATATATATCTATATCTATATCTATATCTATATCTATATCTATCTATCTATATATATATATATATATATATATATATATCAGGTTTTCTGCTTGGTTCCACTGTATATCTGCATGGTTCTGCTTCATATTACCAATATTCTTATATGCTTATTTTAGTGCATGTATTATGTTTGACTAGCTAAATTGTGTATCAGTGGCATTAATTCCATTGGGTTTTATTAAAGTTGTTTAGTTTCTTCTCTTTACTTATCGGTGAGTAGATGACTTTGCATGCAAATTCATATTCACCCACAATATTAGTTTTATTGGTTGGCAATATTCACCAAGAAACCTAAACAAGGAGCATATACAGGTTCTGAGAGCCCTCACTAAGACAGACTGGGCAGATGGAATTTGCTCTTCCCTCAATAGGATGACTGGTTTTCTATTTAATATCTCACTAATACTAGCCTTTGTCAAGGGGAAGTCCCCTGACTTCACGTGAGCAGGGAACATGTGGACAGGGGAAAAAGAAGGAGGACATAGTCAATGGTCCTCATTGCAGCAGGTGAGCTTCCTTTGTCAAGGTGAACAGGTGCTGTTGTTGCTCTACCTCTTAGCAGTACCTGGGCAGGTGATGTTTCCCTTGGTGCAAAGAGCAAAGGAAGGTGCCAAAATGAGAGCTTCCCTCCAATCTATCTCACTTATGTTAGGCTGTTTTCTCTTCAGGCCACTGGTTTCTCACAGGGTTTATGCTACTCCAGAACTTTATCCTTCTCTTCCTGAACTTAGCTTGGGTTGGGTGGGGGGACCACAGCACTCATAGCTAGAGTATATTCCCCATTTTCCTGGGACTCTGGAGTCTCTTATAATTATTATAATCTCTTCCAAGTATATGGTTTAATCTTTCTCATCTTTCCACAGTTCAAGAAGGCTTGCAAGGAGTTAATCTATTAATTGGTCATTTCAAAGAAAGAGCTCTTAGTTTATTTAGCTTTTGAAATATTTTCCTTCCAGTGTACTAGCTTTATTTCTTATCTTACCTAAAATCTCTTCCTGATTTGTTTGAACTTATTTGTGTTTTATGTAAATTTGTTATTATTATTTTTATATTACTAATAAAAATATTTATGATGAGGAATTTTCCTCTGAAAAAAATTCAGGCTCTGTCCTAAAAATTCTGTAAAATATTCTAATTTTATTACGTTCCAAGTAATCTTTGCCCTTGAATTGTTTTAAGGAAAACATTTAATTTCCAAATAGTCACTTTTTGTTTGTTTGTTTCTCAGTTTTTTTATTGTTTATTTTGTTTTAAATTTTGTTATTATCAAGACTATATCTTATAAACATTCATTTGAATATTTGTTGTGGGCACCTTTGATCTATAAAATTCTAAAAATTTATTTGAAAATTTACTGATGTTACTTTTATTTTCTTATCAAAATCTCCTTTAGTTGATGGTCTCCTGTTATTCAGTGTACTTCAAATTTAGGATTATTATAACTTCTCATGAATTCTATTTTCTATTCTTGTAATATGTTACTTTTCCTAACTGAAGATTTTAAGCTATAATTTTTTTATTGGGGTATAGTTGCTTTACAATGTTGTGTTAGTTTCTGCTGTACAACGAAGTGAATCAGCTATATGTATACATATATCCCCTCCCTGTTAGACCTCCATCCCAATCCCCCATCCCACCCATCTAGGTCATCATAGAGCACCAAGCTGAGCTCCCTGTGTTATACAGCAGGTTCCCACTAGCTATCTGCTTTACACATGGCAGTGCACATATGTCAATCCCAATCTCCCAATTCATCTCACCCCCCTGCCCTCCCCCATGTACATACATCCTTTCTCTACATCTATGTCTCTATTCCTGCCCTGCACATAGGTTCATTTGTACCATTTTTCTAGATTCCACATATATGTGTTAATATATGATATTTGTTTTTCTCTTTCTGACTTACTTCACTGTGTATGACAGACTCTAGGTCCATCCACGTCTCTACAAATGACCCAGTTTCATTCCTTTTTATGGCTGAGTAATATTCCATTGCATATATGTACCACATCTTCTTTATCCATTCATCTGTCAGTGGACATTTAAGTTGTTTCCATGTCCTGGTTATTGTAAATAGAGCTGCAATGAACATTGGGGTACATGACTCTTTTTGAATTATGGTTTTCTCAGGGTATATGCCCTGTAGTGGTATTGCTGGGTCATATGGGAGTTCTATTTTTAGTTTTGTAAGGAACCTCCATAGTGTTCTCCATAGTGGCTGTATCAATTTACTATAATTTTGATTTTAATATAATTTTGTGGCTTTGTTCATTTTTTATTTTTATTCTTCATTTATCATTTTTTATAATTACGTACATTTAAATGATTTTTATCCCAGGGTGCCTATGTTTAATGGAATAATTTAGTCCTTTCATATTTATTATAATTGAAATATATTATTGTGTCCTCTCTTGTTTTATAGCAGATATTTACTCTACTTTTTTAATTGTACCTTCTTTTTTAATTTTCTTACTTCACTTTATGTGATTAATTTTATCTGTTTCTCCAATGCTGCCTCTTCACGTACCAACGATTCCCCTAACCTCCTCCACACACAAAGGCACAGACCGTTTCTGCCCCTTAATTTGAAATCCTACAATGCTTACAAAGTTTAGTGAACTTTTTGGGTCATGAGATCACAATAATGTAACTGTATGTCTTTGTTTATACTTTATTTATATACTATGTTTATATTTTATTTACTCAACTACCAGTCAGTCTAAGATGAAATGTCTGTGAAACATTTACTTCCTTGCTAATGTGGCCGCCTTCTAACTTGATGTATTTTGCTTGAGTAATTTAAACTATTATATTCAGCTCTTATTAATGTTGTTACAATATGTCTGTATGTTCTTTAACTCATAGTTAGCATTTATATTACATATTTCTAAAGAAATTTTTATCACCTTTTTAGTCTTAGCATAACTAACTTCCTACAATTCTTATCTTTCTTTTCATCTTTTTTTATTTTGATCTTAAGATACCTTGATCTCGTAAGCCTGTGGACTAAATTGAGGGAGAAAGGGGACTGTAAATGTTTTTTTAGGGTCATTCTTTTGAAGTTGTCAGGTCTAACTGTTTGCTTTGAAGGGTTCATTTATTTATTCATTTAATTTTTTGTTGTTGAGTACTGCTATGTGCAAGACACTGTTTTAGGATTTGAGGGAAAAAAAAACAGGTGAAATTTCCTGTTCTAGCATTTATATTTTAATTGTCTATGACATAAATGAAATAAATTATTAAAGATTTAAGTAAGGCAGATGCCAACAAGAGCAACAAAGAAAAATAAAGCAGCCAAGGGGCTCAGGGTATATTGAGGTTGAGTTATTTTGAACGTGGTGGTTGTGGACATTGCTGCTTGAGAAGGTGACCTTTTAGCAAATGTCTGCAGGAGATGAGGGAAAGAGTCACCAATATCAGTTAAGGGAGTGTTCCAGAAGAAGGAGAAGAGAAGGCATGGTGTTCTTGCTCCACATGAAGAATGCAGGGTCCTCCAAGTAATACCAAGGAGACCTGTGGGCTGGAGTATTAGGAGTATGGGTGGTGGGGGGGAGTAACAGGCAATGATGGCAGAGAGGCAGTAGGAACTGTGGTCACATCTTGTAGCATCACATAGGCCACTATAAGTTCCTTGGCTTCTACTTTGAGTGATAAGTGATTGGCTAGCACTGAGTCGAGGAATGACATGATCAGACCTATTTTATGGGTCTCTCTGGCTACCAAGCAAAGAAGAGAGAAAGGGTATAAAATAATCAGCAAAAGAACAGTTAGGAGGATACTGTAATCGTCTGGATGAGAAACATGGTGATATGATCATGGTGGGAGTAGTGAAGATGGCGGAAAACGTAGGACTCTGAATTCATCCTGAATAGAAGGAATAGAATAGAATGTTCTGGGTTATCAGATATAAAGTGTGAGAGAGAGAGAGGAGTAAGAAAGAACCCCAAATTTCTCAACTCCAGTTGAGAAATAGAGCTGTTATTACCTGTGGGTGGGGAGGTATAGGAGGAAAGATTGTTTGTTCAACATTAGCATATTTAGTTTGCAATGCCTATTGGATAGCCAAGGAGGAAAATGTCAAACACACGGTTAGATGTATGAACTTGGGACTCAGGGTAGAATTTAGACTGGCTGAACCTAGGATTCATGGCTTATAGATTTTTTTTCCCCTAGAAATCTAGAGATGTTGACTTTCTGTTCTCAAAAACGGCGTGGCAATCCATATCACATGAATTTTATAATGAAATGAACAAAAGAATGAAAAATGTCCTACTACATTCAATGCAAATGGGGAGAAAAGAGTTACTAAATGATCTTTAATAGCAGTCATTTATCTTATGATAATATATCCTTTTAAAAATATTCTTACAGTTATGTATCACTTTCTTAAATTAAATTACCATAAGTGCAGGTTTCTAAATCTTCAGATTCAGAGTATAAAGTGTCTTCTGAATCACAATAAGATATTGGCAGTTATTCACAAAACAAAGGTAGCAATTTGCCTTTTAAAATATAGGCAAAGGATCTTGATCTCTTTTAAAATATTATCAAGGGTAAGCTTATATTAGAGGCATATTGCAGAATTTTTGAATTTGTATTTCTTATTAGATTAAATTCATTGGTTTTCCTCCTCAAGAGAATTGCATACTGCAATATATTAACTTATCTTGAAAGTTACCTGAAAGCTTTTGCCAGATACATATCTGGTCTCCGGCAATAGGTCCTTTTCAGTGTATCAGTCAATTATAACAACTATTTTTAGATTTACAAAGTCTACACTAGTGCCCTAGATATTCAGCACATGCTCAAGCAATGACATTGTCATCACCTTCTCCATCTATTGGTTTGCACTTTAACATGGGTTTTAGAATCTATCCTCTTTCAAGCCATCCTTCTGCACATCTCTAACTCAATTTTCTGCCATGTCAATTTCATCCTTTATTATTTTTTAGGTAGTTGTAAATTCTTCACTGGAACTATTTTCCCAACTTATTATTTTCTTTTTTTAACTCAGTTGACTTCAAATTTATCTCAATTTGTTGTCCTGTCTCATTAATCATCAAGGTCACGCTTCTTTGATGTACATATAAAGCAGTTTCTATGCACAATTTTATTCTGATTTATGGAGTTAATCTCCAAGAGTCCTTTTCATCTGCCTCTTGCATATATATATATATTTTTTTTCTTCTTTTATGCTTTAAAATTTCTTCATAAGAACTATGCTTTTGTTTTTGTTTTTTCAAATTTCTATTGCCAACACCTAACACAACCTACTATTTGTCTCAAAATATTGTTCAGTTTCTTCTTGGACGTGCCTTTATATTTTCCTAGAAACTGTTAGACTTTAGACTTCTCCATTTTGAGTTTAATGTGAAGGCCTGAATGATTTAAATTTATTAAGCAAAAGAAGGAGAATGACAGGGGTTCATGAGTTGTTCCACAAGAGAACTTTGTTTCTGTGGTTTTCTTTTGTTTGCTGGAAAGCCCATTAGCAACCAGTTTTCTGTTGGATGATGATTGAATAATTTCCATGCACTATCATCAGTTGACTTGGCAGAGGTGAAAATGACTCTACATGCAGAAGAATTCTCCCTCACATCCTGATCTTGGTCTTCTAGGTTAGAAAATGGTCCTCATTAGTGTCAGTTATTTTGCTCTTATACTAAGAATTCTAGTCAGAAAAAAAAAAAAAAAAGCAATACAGGTTAGCAACCATCTTGTACTGTTTCAAAGGAAATAATCTCAATAGCTCCTAAAATTCTTTTCTCTTTTGTGTGTGTCCCTCCAAAATAGAGGTATGGTTGGCATTTTTAATTTTCCACATTTGATTTTTTATTATCATTAATTACCCTTTAGGTAATAGTAGTTGTGTCTTAAGATCTCAGGATATATTTTCAGTTGAAAATATCTTAAGATCTTTCCATTTGGATCCATCTCCACTACACTTCAAAATTTACGCATGAATTTTGAAGATGTGTGTGTGTGTGTGTGTGTGTTAGAGCATTCATTCAATATACACACTATTCTCCCAAACACTCCCATATTCTCCAGGCCCATGGCTGTTGGAAAACCTATTTGATTGTTTCTCTTTTGATTTAATCAATAAAATGAAAATAGAAGGAACGTTAGCTTAGTAGCTTCCTCAGGACCATTTTAGAGCAGATGTTTCAGGAGCCATAACAAGATTTTTCTCTCACTATAATGTCAGATCTTTTCTTCTGTTATCTCCAGATATGGGTCTGGATTACAGACTAAAAATTATGTGCAGTAGAACCACACTAAACTGCAGCCAGTATTTAATATGAATCAGAACTTAAATATTTGTTGTAAGCCACTGAATTTGGGAGCTGTTTGTTACTGCAGACTTATCTGACTGATGCAATGGGGATTTTTATCTACATTTGCTTTATTTTGGTTACATAGTTCATTTTAGGGAAGAGTTTAAGAAGATTTTCCAATCTACCATTTTTTCCCATGAATGTTTAATTTAATTTAATTTAGTAATTGAATTAAATTGAAATATATTACTAAATTTAGAATATGCTTATGAATACATATACTCAAAATGTCATAATATAAATGTATTGAATTAATTGTGATTTCTGTTTTTGTCTAACTTCAATTGGTGTTTTGTCTATCATATTTCTGGGCACTGGGCTAAATTTCTTCTGACTCTAAATTAAATATTTTTCCCCCTCTACAGCAATGAGTTTCTTCTGTATTCCTGTTTTAGGCATAATTTGAGAACATAGTTAAAGAAAAATGTATAAATAATTTACCCATTGTGTAACCTTGCATATCTAAAAATAGATTACAACCATAAGGTGTGTATATCACAAAGAAGAAAAGTGATCGATACTGGCTCAAATTGTCCATCCAACCTGTAATGAGCTTAATAAGTCTGAGGATAGGCAATTAGGAAACCAGTCAAGTGGGAACAGAAAATGTATTAGTCTGTCCTTGGTGATCTAGGACTTTATTCTAACTATAGATAAAGTGCATTAAAAAACAAATCTTGGAAAGTAAGGAGAGGTCGAATAATGCCAGTTTCTTTCAACTGCCACTGAGAAAAATATGTAACTACTCCATAATAGGGAAAGTCTTTTGTAATATGAAAAAGGGCATACATATTAGAAGGATATTCTGCAAGGATAATTTCTATTTTGAGGAGATGTTCAACTGCTCTCTACTCCTACATTTTCTCTTTTAGGTAAAGAGAACCAAGTCACCAGTAAGCAATATCTGTAGTACTCAGTTTTGTTTTTTTTAACAACATTATTGGAGTATAATTGCTTTACAATGGTGTGTTAGTTTCTGCTTTATAACAAAGTGAATCAGTTATACATATACATATGTTCCCATATCTCTTCTCTCTTGCGTCTCCCTCCCTCCCACCCTCCCTATCCCACCCTCTAGGTGGTCACAAAGCACTGAGCTAATCTCCCTGTGCTATGCGGCTGCTTCCCACTAGCTATCTATTTTACATTTGGTAGTATATATAAGTTCATGCCACTAAGGAGACAAAAGACCTGTATACAGAAAACTATAAGACACTGATGAAAGAAATTAAAGATGATACAAACAGATGGAGAGATATACCATGTTCTTGGATTGGAAGAATCAACATTGTGAAAATGACTCTACTACCCAAAGCAATCTACAGATTCAATGCAATCCCTATCAAACTACCACTGGCATTTTTCACAGAACTAGAACAAAAATTTTCACAATTTGTATGGAAACACAAAAGACCCCGAATAGCCAAAGCAATCTTGAGAAAGAAAAACGGAGCTGGAGGAATCAGGCTCCCTGACTTCAGACTATACCACAAAGCTATAGTAATCAAGACAGTGTAGTACTCAGTTTTGAACTTAATTGTATGTAGCCTAAAAATGGCTAATCCCTTTGGGCATTTCTATGCTGTTATCTGCCTGGATTGTCTTCATCTTCCTACATAGGTAAATTCCCTCTTATCTTTTAAGGTTAGCTTAGTCCAAGTTAGACAAATCTTTTTTTGTGCAAGAATTGTATTCTCATAAAGCCACTGTCTCTTTCTAGCAGTTGTCACATTCTATTATCATTAGAACGTAGACTCCTTAAGGACTCTTAGTAGGTGCTGAGTAAATGTTTACAGAATGAATGGAAGCTAGGATGAAAGAAAAGAAAGATATATTAGATTATTTGACTCAAATAATTAAATTTAGTATGGTCACAAACTGAATTGACCTACCTCTTTAAAAGATGACACCATTACAAATCAACTGGACTCACCAAAGCTTAAAAGAAAAATAGAAAAGAAAAGAAAGGCAATATCAAGTGCTGGTGATTATGCAGAGCAACTGGAACTCTCATACACTGCTCTTGTGAATGTCAAATGGTACAAAAACTTTGGAAAGAACTTGGACAGTTTCTTATAAGGTTAAACATCATCATGAGACTCAGCAATCCCACTTCTAGAAACTTACCCTATAGAAATGAAAACATATCCACAAAACCTATAAACAGATGTTTATAGCAGCTTATTCAAAAGAGCCAAAAATTGAAAACAACCCAAGTGTTTATCTACTGGTGAATGGAATTATGACATATCCATACAATGTAATATTCTCAGCAATAAAAATGAACTATTGATATAAGCAATAATAGAGATACATTTCAAAAGCATTATACCAAGTGAAAGAAGTTAGACATAAAAGTTTATTACAAGATTTTATTTAAATGACATTTTAAAAGAAAAGACAAACCAGTAGAGACAAAAATCAGATTGTCAGGGACCTCTCCTCTGGTGGAGGAAAGGAATTGATTAAAAAGGGACATGGAATAGTTTCTTTAGTGTGATAGAGCTGTTTTATATTTTGATTGTGGTAGTGGTGTATAAATTTGTTTTGCTCGCCTCTCTAAATGAAATAAAATGTCCTGCATTCATTATTTACATTACATCCCTACAAAGCTAGAATTAGCTAACATAAATTATGAATTATTTAGAATTATTTAGAAAATTAAAGAAAATTCACAAATTGAGTGTCTACTTTGTGCCAGCATCAGGCTATGTTCTTTACAATGTCCTCAATCATTTAAGCAACGCCAAAACTTATCATCATTCCCCTCTACAGGTAACACCTGAAAACCAAATAATTTAAATATGTTGTGTGACTGGTAGGTATTGGTAGTGGCGTTTCTAACTAGATTATCCTGACTCTAAAGCACATGTGTTAACACGTGGTGATAACTGTTTGACAGGAGAACTGTCATTCCAAGCATTTCTCGTCACACAGAATCATGTTATTTTCCTGTCTACAATGTTTCCATTTGTTTTCTTCACATATTGAATAATATCCACTTTTCTCATCATGGCCTCTAAAGTTCCACATATACAGATCTCTGCCAACCCCTCCAATACTTTCCATCCCATCCCCCCTGTGGTCCCCATCTCCATACAGGAAAGGAATTTTACATGTGTGCTTCCCTCCTCTTGGAAATGACTGCATTCTACTCTTCCTATAAAAGATTGCTTTCATTCTTCAGTGCTCAATCTAAATGTCATTTCATAAGAGATATGTTTCCTCATCACTTCACCCTTGCTATTATAGTTTACTATCATTTTCTCCCAACAAACAAACCCAGTATATTGTTTAGGACATAATAAGTCCTCAATACATATTTTGAATAAATGAATGAATAAATGAATAAATTCACTTTAGGCTGCCATATGTAGGCACAGAGAGAAAACTCATAATCTGGCTCAAAAGGAAAGACCACCTAAAAGGAGAACTTCTGGCTTTCAAAGCTGAAATTCAAGGTCTGCATATATTAATGAAAATCAATAAATAGTAATAGGCTTGCTAGAAAGACAGAATCTGGGATTAAATCGATTAAGAATGTTGTCTCTATGTAAATTAGAAACATCAACTAAATTAAACTGCTGAACATGGAAGATTAAAAGAATATTAATGAGCTGATGGAAACTTGATAAGATTTCCAATTTTTTTTTTTTTTTTTATTTTAGTTCACTGAGAACCAAATGTGGAGAAAAGGCATTTTGAGAGTGTTTCACGCTTTCTGAATGTCTCACAACCACGATTTGCTGAAGGGCACTGCCTGAGACCTTCATCCTCTGAACTAAAGTAAAAAACGGGCTGAGTCCTTTTTTTAATCTTGCGTGCACATCAGAAATTAAGCAGGATTCTTTCAAAGATCAGCACATGCTCATGTGCAAACTTTTCATGCTGGTATTATTTTTGAGGCACTTATTTTCCTGAGATAGGTATGGTATTTTATTGCCCTGACACCACCACCAGCGCGCTTGAAAGGACAGAACTCTCCATCCATTTGGTGGGCCTCTAGCTCCCCACCTCTCACCTCCAGAAACATAACCTAGTAGGAGTTAAACTTAGAACTGGTCTTCCACACACAACTGCCTCCCTACCTCCCAATACATAATCAAGTTATTAATTCTCACATGTCATTTATTTCCATTATCTCTGACAACGCATATCCATGTGTCTTCATCATTGGTACAGGGATGTACACCTCTAAGTACCAGCCCCCACTCTCTCACTCCCAATTCCCTCAAATTTTTCTCCTGTGTTTCTAGAACTCAGGTCAATGAGCAATTCCCCTTGTTTCTTCAACCTCTTCTCTGAATAGTTCCTTCACCTGCTTGTTTGAACGTAAGTCTAACTGACTCTGGGAACATCGCTTCCACTTATAAAGGAGAATTTTAATTCAAATTTCTGCTCTAGTTATAAAATAAAGATTTATTTTTTATGATAATAAAGTTGGACGTCTCCATTTTTACCATGATTCTCCTATGTTTGAAGATTAGACCAAGTATTATTACCATGAATAGATGGATATATGTATGGATGGGTGGAAGAATATTTTGATGAACACATAATAACTAAGTAAAAGGAGACACAGTTTTTTATAAGGGTAATTCTCCCACAAAACTGACATTGAATCGAAGTCTCTAGTTGTCATTTAATTCCGTACTAAAGCTCAAAATGAGGGAAAGATGGTTGAAGAGGCTGCAGGATTTTTTAAGAGGGTTCTATGACTACATGTAAATTCCCATCAGTTATTTGACAAGAGTTGAGTACTGGTGTTTCTAAGGATCTGCTGTCATGGGGCTTGTTAATAAAATAATTTCTTTCAGTTGTGACCACAATCAAAAAGGGATTTTTATTTTCAAAAGTGGTGAACTGTATAACATCATCAGCACAGTGTACAAAATATTGGTGATCTGTAGGAAAATCCAAAGGATCAGATAACGGGGCATCAGAAAAAAAAGGGAATGGAGACTGTCCCTATGTTAAGAATAAGGTAGACAATTAGTATGGAATGTGCTTTTGAGAAAATAGTGTTTATGGAAATCTCTGGTAAAGACTTTTGAGTACACTCTTTATATGTATAAAAGAAAAAAAATGAAGAGCATAGCAATATTATTAATCATAAAATCACAAATTAAATACTTATAGGTGGTTACTTCTGCAGTTTAATGAAAAATGTTTAAATTCACACTTCCTTCTAATTCTTTAGGTTTAGTGTTTCTGAAAAACATATATCTAAAGAACAAAATTCTGTGTAATTTTTTTTTGGTAAGAAATCTATATTTGGGAAAATTAATTATGGCACTGAGATCTAAAACTTGAGCCTATTTCTTCCCATTCTCATGTGACATTTAGTGAGATGAATTTTCTCAACTCTAAAGCTGAGCTGAAATACTCTTTTTAAAAATTAATTAACAAACCAGTATTTGCAGCATCAGTCTAATAATCAAACCCACAGAGTAACGAATTAATCATCTCTAAAGAGGAACCAATATCTGGGTTGCCTTCCAAGGCCTCATTTTGGACACGTGCAAAAGAGACAGATGACCAAATGTGCCACTTGTTTTCTCCAGAAAAAGATCCGCAATGTAGTCGGATGATGTTTGCTTACCACTGGGGTTTTAAACTGCATTTTGCTTTAAAGCACGTGAAAGGGAGGGTTATTAAATTAACGATCGGGACATAATTAAAACATCTGTTCTTGAGGGTTCAGGGCCTCTTCCCAGGGCCTGTGGCCTGGGCGGAGAGGCAGAGCTTGGCTCCCTACGAGGGGACCCTGTTCCCATCACCATGGCACTAGCTTACTTTTCACGTGTGACTCCCATCTTCTCTTGGTCTCAGAGAGAGTTCTCTAAAGGCCAGGATGCTGTTTCTTAATACACCCAGGATCATCTGTCGCCGAGCCTTCCAATCAACAGACAGTAATTAAGTGACCCTCTTATAAAGAAGGCTCATTGATGATGATAAAGAACAATGACAAAATGAGGAAAATAGAAAAAACAGGATGCCTTTTTGTACATTTTGGTGTTCATGTGGTCTCCTTTTACACAGTGATCAGGGGAGGTGGTGTCTTGATTGACTGACTGATTTTAGGATCCAGAAGTCCTCCCAGCATTAAGCTATGTATCAAAATATCATGTAGGCTGTGGCAGGTTTAGATTTTCAACTTCTGAGATGAAGTGTCCCTGCTTTAGTGTTGCCAGAAGGCTGCAGTAAAGAGAGGCTTCCTTTTATGTTTGTTACATTTACTCTATAGTACTTTAATTTGTTTATGCACTCTTGCTTGAAGTGTTTGAATATTCCAGCTAGAGGATGGGAGAGATATTTATAAATTGTGTCCTATTGCTCTTTTTCTTATAAATTTATTTTTAGGGTTTATTTTAAATTCTGTATTTAAATTTGATCAAAAAAATTGATAAGGAAGCTTTTTCAAGCTTCTATTAAGTTCGTATTTGTCTTTTAGCCAGCTATACTGCAGGAACTGTGCTTTGGGAGGAAAATACGGATTTAAATATTATTGACTCTTTCACTTCCTTTTGAAGAGACTAGTAGCATTAAAGGACTGTTATTGATATGAACATTATTAAAATTGATTCCCTACTATGTCAAGGGTCTCTTAGCTACTTTTAAGGTATTAACTTTGAATTAATTGGACTAAACAGAATTTAAAAGCTTCATCATTTGAATAGCTATGAATTTGAAGTATGAAGTTTTGTGAAAATATTGATCTCTCTCTTGCTAACCAGATAGGCTGTTGGAACTGACCTCTAAAATCGACATTTAGTTGTAGACTCATTTTAAAATGATATATAATTGACATAATCATTACATTAGTTTCAGGTATACAATGCAGTGCTTTAATATTTGTATGTATTGTGAAATGATCACCACAATAAATCTAGTTAACATCCCTCACCATAGTCACACATTTTTTCTGTGATGAGATCTTTCTTTTAATATATACACTCTTAGCAACTTACAACTAGGCATACAGTATTATCAGATGGTATTATTTAAATCTTATCTTATGAACCCTCGAAATCAAAAGTCTGAGAACCACTAATTTAGTAGAAAAAGCACTGTTTTTGGTGTTAGACTCTGGCCTGAAGTCTGAGATGGCCATCTAATATTTAAGTAACAGATATTTTTACATGATACACAAATTTCAAGTAGTTTCTATTACATGCAGGAGATGCTTTGAAGCAAAGGAATAAAGGACACAGCCTCCAGAGCCACTTTCTGTGCTGACATCCTGGATCCCCCTCTGCTTAGCATTGTGACCTTGAGCTGGTTCTGAATCTCTGTGCATATTGTATAAAAGGAGGATATTAATAATATATCATGATTTTTGAGATGAGTTAACAAATGCTCTTAAAAGAGTGCTGGTACAGAGTAAGTGTATAAAACACATAAAAAGTGTTTGCTATGATTATTGTTATTAATTTATTTAAATCAGAAAAATTTAGTGTAAATATCATGGCATTTTGGAATGATGGGCTTTGGAATCAGACACATCTGCATTTGAGTCTATTACTTTCTAAATATACGTATTTTCAAGGCTGTATTTAATTTTTCTATGCCCTGTTTTTTCATGTGTAAGAAAGAGGATAGGAATAAAATTTACTTCAAAAATTATTACAAGGACTAAATAAGGCATGTAAAAGACATAGCTTTAATAAACACATAATATATGTATATGTGTGTAGATGCACATGTGTACGTGTACTTGCATGTAATATGTATGTAATCAAGATGTCAGTGGAGGTCTTCTGGCCCCTGAGTTAAAAAGGGGCTTAGAGAGACATTAATTAAATATTCTCTCAGAAGCTCAGGACCTTCCTTACTCGTTAGCAAATCTGGGCATCTTCATTAACTGTCCATGCCAGCTTCAGGCTGCTGTTCAGTATTGGGACCATCTCCACATCTCATGCTGCATTCACCCAAACAGTTCAGTCCCTTCATTAATATCAATTCAAAATTATCACAAGATGGAGCCAGTAACCAGAGAGCAAGACAAGCAGCTTCAAGTGGAGCATTTGCCCACATCCAGCTTCAAAAGCTTCTTCATTCCCACCACAGAATTGTCCGTCTCCTCTTCACCTCGCCTTTTCCTCTAGCTTTACTCCATTTTTAAATTTCCTCTCATCTCTCTCCTCTTCCTTGGGATCAAGATAAAAGGTCTCACCTTATTTTATGGAAAATAATCTGGCCAACTTTTATGGTCTTGATGAGGTTTGATGCCAAAGCATAGAACTAAAAGTATGTTCCTTCATTAATGTCTATTCATTTGTTACCTCTGAAATAAAAATGGATTTATAGATTTTAACTAAATTTGAAGGGGATATTTAGAATGGTATGACAAAAATATAAAAAATATGTCATACTTCCAATTAAATTTTCAGGGCTCCAGAGAACACTTAGTTATTATTATATTTTCATCCATTCTGAATATTGAGTCACATAACTGGAACTATTTAAAGAACAGATTTTATTTTATTTACTTTATTGAAGTATGGTTAATTCATAATGTTGTGTTAATTTCTATTGTACAGCAAAGTGATTCAGTTATACATATGTATACATACTTTTTCATATTCTTTTCCATTATGGTTTATCTCAGGATATTGAATAGAGTTCCCTGTACTATACAGTAGGACCTTGTTGTTTATCCATTCTACATATAGTAGTTTGCTTCAGCTAATCCCAAATTCACACTACATCCCTCCTCCAACCCTCTCCCCCTTGTCAACCACAAGTCTGTTCAAAAACACATTTTAGATCTTTACATTAAAATTTACCATAATTCGATGGATGGGAAATGTTCAGTCAGTAACTATCATGTGATTGTCTTTATTTTATTTTTCTTTTGTGAACACACATCAGAAATCATCTGAGGCCAATTGTGACCCAAATATGAACATCAGCAAGAACTAAAAATTAGAATTTTGAGAGTGTCTCTGAGTGATGTGACAATAAGCTACATGAGAATGAGCCATTTTCCCCTCTCCTGAAAGGTCTTGGCTGTATAAACACAGCTAAAGAGCAATGTGGAAAGAGTGGCTCAGCTGAAATTAAAATATATATTACTGAACCTCAGGTTGGTCATTTGTAAGTGGCGATAGCAGCTCTACCTCGCAGGATGGCTATGAGTATTAGAGACGATAACATAAACAAACCACAGGGTTGCACAATTGCTCTCATTCCTTTGGGTGTTTCCCTCCCCATTTTCTTCCCATTAGTTTTTAGAGACAGTCATCTTACACCCTGTAATGTCACTTTCCTTCAAATGGTCCTCTGCTCCAGAAAATAAGTTCAACAAGCTGATATTATTCCATTGCTTTTCTCACATCTAAAAAGAAAGTATCTAGTCCAGCCGTTACCACCCCTCTGCCCCATAGCCCCAGTGTGGCATTTTGATCCTTGACAGTTTGTTGTCCGTGGTATGTGGTGCATCTGAGGGCCCCCAATGAACACATCTTTGCAGAAAACGTCTTACTGACCAAAGGCAGTAGCTTTGCAATTTTGTTCTCGAATCTGTCCTGTTAGTAAATGAATTCTGTTTTGCCTAAGAAAAGCAATAGTCTAGCAGAAAAATGTTTGGTTGAACATTTTTAAGCATCAAATTTGGAAGTGCTCAGTTGATGAGTGAACTGAGAGATGAATTCTGACAATAACTTTTTAGCAGAAAACTTGGAGGCTTTCAGCAGGGTTGGGGTGAGGGTTAGGGTTAGGCCACGTGCAAAGGCACCACTCCTAGGAGCTAAAGGAAGTTCAGAATGTCAGCTCATTTCTATCTGTACCGTCTTAGGAAAAGGTTGAGTCAGCCTGCGGAACCATTTGAAATCAAAGTACAAGTAAATACAAACCAGAAAAGAAGCATCTGCTTAAAAAGCTCACAGGTATTTACTTGGTCCTGGAACCCAACTCTGTGCATCAAGCCCCTTCAAGGACAGATAGATCTTCCCCTCTCTCTGATTTTGCTTTGTTGGAGACATTTTCTTAACATTACTTTAATGCCCTGGTTGCCAGTAACAGACTTGGATTGATTGTGACTGCCTTTGATCTACAAATTTGCATTTGTTTGGGTCCTAAAGGATGCCAAATCTGACCCAGGACTAATCTGTCATTTTCTCTGGCAAGGTTTTGCAAGTACACCTGTAACTCAGGTGTACAAAAGCAAGGCACAAGTTCTAGGTGTGGTGATTACTTTTAGACATGTAGCCCACCTTGATTTCTTAGAAACACAAATAAACTAGAAAGTAATAAGTGGCAGTGATGCTATGCACATTCTTAATTATCTGCATGTTTTATATTTATAATGTCATTTATTAAAGTATCTTACATGTGACATGCATACATGGGTATTCCTACTCTCAAGCAATGCTTTCCTTATCTTTTCCCGCATTTTATTTTTGAACACATTGCTAGCTTACATGTTTATTTCTAGAGGGACCAAATACTTTTGAATTCTTTCTCAGAGAAAACAAAGGCAAAGCAAATTTCTTTTAACTGTATTATATATCTCCTTTATGTCCCCATAAAATGCAGCTGCTAAGATGCTCTTTCATCCCAACACCTGCATTTTATGATTCTTATGATATAATATATTTTATTTGTGACTCAAAGTGAATTTAAATGCAAACAAAAGAAATGGGATTCATTTAAAATGAAAGGCAGGATTGGCAATATGTTTGTTTGGACTAATATTTTTAAATACCTATCAACCCAGAAAAGATTCGTATAAGCTCTGAAAGACAAATAAGTAAACAATCTTATCTGCCATTTAGTTACCTCTTATTCCTTTCATTATGGATCACAATTGGAAAGTTTTGACCAAATTACATGGCAATCTCTAAATGGTAGGTGGTATTATAATACTCAGATCTGAGTAATCTCTGCTTACAAAACCTGACAAAAACATGAAAGTCCCAACTTTTGTATAACTCAGGTGCCATAATTAATTGCACATTCAAGATGATAAAAAGAAAATGCTTAGCTGAAATTGGTTGCAACACTTCTCATAATTTTCATTGTCAGAATTATAAGTGAAGCTTCATAATGAGTTTTCTTTCCTTTTTTAGTAGCATAGATATAATCGAGAACCAAGGTCTCAAAGTAGATGCCACGTTTATAGTCTAACTTTGGGGCACAGAGGAATGTTAAGGGGAAAATACATGAAAAAAGGGGAATATTTTATCAAACAACAGGTTTGCTGAAAAATATGCTTCTGACTGAGTTCCAAGGCTTTGGGGGAAACTATTCTTCGACCCACTCTCCCTTTAGGGTAATTCAGAACCGAATAAAGGCACAGAATGGTTGTAACTGGCCAAGAATCAACTTCAAACGTAATGCCTTTACTTTTTTTTTTTTAATTTTTGGCTGTGTTGGGTCTTCGTTTCTGTGCGAGGGCTTTCTCTAGTTGCGGGAGCGGGAGCCACTCTTCATAACGGTGCGCGGGCCTCTCACTATCGCGGCCTCTCTTGTTGCGGAGCACAGGCTCCAGACGCGCAGGCTCAGTAGTTGTGGCTCACGGGCCCAGTTGCTCCGCGGCATGTGGGATCTTCCCAGACCAGGGCTCAAACCCGTGTCCCCTGCATTAGCAGGCGGATTCTCAACCACTGCACCACCAGGGAAGCCCTACTTTTATAATTATAGAAATGAAAGAAGAAACCATAAAAGGTAACCAAAGGTAATCTATCACTGGACTTTATATGGAAAATCATCCTCTCCTTACACAATTGTGTTTTTAGGGTGGGTTGGTTATTTTCAAAACAGCCTAAGAGGAAAACTCTCCAAAAAAAGAAGTCCTACATTTAAATGAGGATTTCAGTCTTATCTTAGAGGCTGTGAACCTTTAAGCAACAGCATTCTATCTCTAAAGCTCAGTGAACCCATCTGCAAAATGGATATGAAAAATAATTCTACCTTATGAGGTCATTTGGTGAAAAAATATCAAAGTCCCTCATATAACACTGCTTGCTATGCTCTGAAATGACTGGAAAGGTGTAATGACTCTTTCCTTTAGTAGTAAGAATCCAAGCTTATTCCTTGGCAGGTAAGGGGTCTGGGCCATGATGGAAATTTTTTTATTGCTAGCACTCATGGCCTTTCAGTTCCCATGTCAGGCCCCATACGGATACTCGAAATGGCATCTTCTCCTTTAACTTTCCTCCTATGTTCCTTGGCCATCGCTCTCCCCTGTGTCTGGCATCGTCATATCTTTAGGTAGAATTTCATCTGGACCACATCCTCTGCAGTGTAAGCCAACTGTACATAAGTCTTTGCTTTCTCTCTCTTGCTAATGTAGTTCACCTCTCCTAGAACTAGCATGCGAAAGGAGGAAATAAAGGTGTTGTAAAGGATGAAGCAAACACCTTAGTTCACTGATGGGGACAGAGCAGAACAAATGCAGGAGGTAAGGCAGATAGCCTGGTTTTAATTCTCTGATCCATCCCTTACAAACTGTGTGACCTTAGGCAAGTCACTTAACTCTCTGTCACTCAGTTTCTTCACCTGTAAAATATGTGATAATTTAGACGTGCTATAGTAATGAGACTGTCAGAGGTATTAAATGAATTAAGATTCATAAAGCCTGACAACAATATCTATAAGTATTGTTAAATAAAACATGTGACGATAAGTAACTATTAGACTATCTTTATTATGCAAGGTGGTTGTTCATATTTAAATTACCTTGAACTTATGAATTAGGGATTGTATTTCCCTAATTGGCCATTTTTAAATTGATTTGATTGCTGCTAGCTTTATTACAATGAGCATACAAATGGCTGATATGATTCTGTCCCTTTAATATCCTAATTAAAAAGCAAAAAGGCAAAAAGAACAAATAAGCTGTCCTCACACATTTCTGTCATCAGAAGAACCTCTTGGAGTGACCACTTGAAATGAAATTAAGTTGTTCAGACATTGACTGTAGGAGTATATGTGATCCATTAAGTCACAGAGACATGTCCAAGACCTCACGCAAGTAGACAAGAGCCACTCACCCTGGGAATGTCTACTAGGAGGACAATGACCAATGTTGAACTGGGAAAAAATCCACATAGAAATTCAGCAGCCACATAGGAAGAAACTGGCCATTTCAGAGCTGAAGCTTCAGGAAGATACAAAACCTCATAGGTTAAGCTAACGGAATATCATTTCTGGTTTTTGTTTTCAAGGAAAGTGTTCTGATCCCACCCATTGCAATTGAAAATAGAATTGGTACTTGCAGGCTTTATTTTTTTGTCTTCCTTTAAACAAAAGCGGGAGTTCAGTTTCAGTTCATTCTTTTTATTTATTTCTAAACAATCTGATTTTAAGGAAAAGGACATTTCACTTGTAGAATTCTAGCAGTAGGAGAGCTCCATTTAAATTTGAAAGAATAGTTTAGGACACATTGAAATATGAAATGGTAAGGCAGATGAACAAAGAACATGGTCCTTGGCCCTAGAGAGGAATCCTTTTGGAATTCCCTTTGGAATTCTGGCACTGTCCTGTGTGGCATTTCCCTGTCTGAGCCTCTGTGTGCTTGTCTGCAAGATTAGAGCACACTGAGCTGTTGTGCGGATTAGGTGAAGTGTCTCATGCAAAGCTGTCCGTGATTACATCTGACATTTAGTAGGTACTTAAAAATATTTATTTCTTTCCCTTTAATACCATAAAAGGTAGGCTGAATATATGAATAAATAGGAGGTACTAAGAAAAGCTTAATAATTGCTTGTTAAAATTAACTGTTAATGCTTTGAGTGCATGTATCGATATCTTTAACATTTTCATATGATGACCAATGGACAGTTATGTCACCCCTCCCTCCTGCTCCCACACTCTACAGAAATTTTTCTTTAAAAATGTAAAAGATAGAATTTTGGATTGAGTGAACCATCAGATTTCCAACTTTCCTTGTTGATATATCTCAGATCTATTAAAGCTTTCTACATTTTATCTCTAGACTTTCATTATTCCATAAACCAAAAGGAGCATTAAGCTATGGTATTTAGATGGAATCATACAACCTTTAGAAATACCCCACTTTTATATTTGCAGATTTAATTAAGGCTGAGTGAATAGAAAAATCTGCTTCAAAACTGCCAACCTATTAAAAAATTAGAAGACGCAGAAAAGGAGATATTTGTATACTGTGATCAAATTCATGGAAAACCTGCTGAAGTGGGAGATGTCTAGTGCCTCTCGGGATGGGGACTGTTCTACTTATCTCTCGGATGGGAAAACCCACATATCTCAGTAAATGTGTCTCATTGTCCCATTAAATGGTTAAAGATTCATGTATTATTGAAAAGTTTTACCGGATGGTGCCCCTACCCCCTAGTCGCTGTGACTGTTGTTCTGATAACAATTCACAGCTGTCCCTTTCTCACCACTTGACCCCACTCATGGATGGAACCTCAGCCAGGGAGTAACACTGGGATGTAAAAGTTTGGCCCCTTTTTCCCAAATTGGGACAATTCTGGTCCAATTTATAGTCTAGAGCTCTGCATATCCAACCGTATATGCTTGATCAGCTCCCACACTCACGGTTGCATAAAGTCAAACATATGCAGTAGTTACATCTGGTCGGGAACATACAGATATGGAAAACAAATAGAAAATGTCATAATAGGCTCATCCCTTTATTCTTGTATTTATGCATTTTCTCACCCACTTGCCCATTCATTCATTCATTTGACTATTAGTTTATTCAAAATATTACCTAACTGTTGTTTTCTTTGTTTATTCATTTTAAAGTACATGTATTTAATATGCTGTGTCCTGAGGGTGCAAAAAGAACTGACACAGAGTCCATCTATTCAAGGACTCCTGGTCTGATGAAAGAAACGCACCTATAAGTATGTCAGTGCATTACAGTGTCATGTTTTATAGGAGAAACCATGAGTGACCAAAGAGCAGTATGGTTGGGAGGACCAAATGCTATCAGAAAGTCTTTATAAAGGAGGGAATATCTGATGTATTTCTTTGTTGGGGCAGGAGACGGTATAGGTGCTTCTCAGAGAAGAGAAGAAAGGAAGAAATGGGCATTCTAGACAGATAACAGATGATGATATCTCTTATTGGGACAGCCAGAGAGCTCAGAACATGGGAAGAAGGGTCAGGGGAGAGGTGTCTGGAAGGAAAGCTTCAGGTAGAGGCACCGAGTGCTGTTTCTGAGCTGAGAATTCACAACACATTAAGCCAGCCACGGAAGAGCTTTCATCATGGGACTGAGACAGGCTGGGACGTGGGACCCTTTGCTGCAGTGCTGCAGTGTTTGCATCTGGACAAACCTCTCCTCAAGCAACAAAATACAAAGAAATTATATGGGATTAAAAATAATTGTGTGCATGTGCAGTTGGGGCAAATTCTGGACAAAAAGTTACAAAAAGACTAAAAAACCCAACTGCCACTTCTGAAGAGCCGGGAGCAAAAACCTGGTGTCGGCAGAAAAAAGCAGGGTACTGCGCAAGTCCCCCTGCACTCCACACCACAAAGGGGTGGGCGAACCATCTCAGCCACCTCTCTGGCCGACCCCTAGACACACCCCTACCCTCACTCCATATAAGGAACCCACCTAGGGGAGTGAGCAAGGGAACCTGTTACTTGTTCTCGCTCCCTCCTGTGGCCACAGGGACCCCAATAAAGCCTTGCCTGAATTTCTTGTCTGGCCTCTAGTCAATTTCTATTGACTATTTAGAGAATTTCTATTCTCTAGTCAATTCTATTCAATTTCTATTTCCTGATACTATCTCCCACCATCCAGGCTAAAAGTGATCTCCCTTTAGTTTTAATTCCTAAGTCACTAAATATGGCTTGTTGGAGGGATTTGAAGTCAGTTAGACCAGAATTTAAATTCCAGTTCTCCACTTTGTGACCATGGAAATGTTTCTTTATTTCTCTGAAGCACAGTTTTCTTATTTATCAAAATGAAATAATAATGCACTTATATTCCAGAATAATCATAGAAATAATAAGATTATGTTTACACATTTCTCAGGGTGATTTCTTGCATACAATAAATGCTCATTAAATTTCAGTTTCTAACTTCACCCTCTTTTACCCTTGTACTCATGCTTAGCAATGAATCATTAAGTTGGTTAGCATTTTATTGTTACTTTGAATATGTTATTTGTTCCATTATTTATTGTTCCTTTCTTAATTAAAAATAAACTTCTGTTTTATTTGGGAAAGCAAACCTAAAGCCATTGCAAGTGATAAATCAATGCAAAAGTAAATGGAGAAAAACTTAACTATAGACACACATTCCTCTCTCCTAATGAAGTAATCCATGGTAACAAGTTAGAATGATGATTCCCAACTTTCTCCAAGAATGTAAAAATAAAATTACACATGTTTGGGATATCTGTTCTTGTGCTTGTTTCAATTTTAGAGCTTGCTTTACTCAATTTTATGGACATCCCTATAGAACAATACGTATCAATCTAGATGTACTTTTTAATAATTTCAAAATTTTACTGTATGTATATACTACAGTTCACTTAATCCTTATGCCTTTGATAAACATTTTCTTTCTTAATTTTTGACACCTTTAATTGCCTAAAGAAGAGCCAGTTCCCACCTTCTTCATTGTTAACAGCCTCCTATTCCCTCCCCCAATCTTCAAAGGATGAGTTATGATTGGTCTACTGAGTATTTACTTTCCTTTCCAGATGAAAAAAACATAGTTAAGAAAAAGTTTTGGCCCTATCCCTTCCTTATTACTTAGGACTCCATTAATTGTGACTTGTGATCATGATGAAATGATCAACAAAATCCCAGCAGTGATTTTGAGACATCAGTGAGCTACTAAATCAACCATGAGACCACCAAACTTTAAATTTCTTGTTACTTAAACAATAAAAGTCCTCAGGCTGTAAAAATTTGTTAACTTCACATTCCATTAATTACAAACAAAAGCCTTCAAATAGATACAAATATACTGGGAAGTTTTGAGTGTTAATATTTTAATTGCTCAATTGAGTGAAAATCTGAAAATGAAAATCTGGTGATCACTGTCTTCTTCATTTCTAAGTTATCAGTTGACCCTTTATCAGTCAATGGAGCCCAGTTTTTTGGGTAACATATTACTCCGTATGGTGGAGCTGTAATTCATAGATTTGCACTATCATACAATCTGTTTTTAGAGCTAAACAGACTTTAAGCCTCAAAATAAACTTGAAAATTGACACATCATCCATGCTTGATGAAGTGGTTTGGGACATTTGTTAGTATGTTAAATTATCACTTAAAAATATTAGCTCATTATGCCTTAAGACATATTTTAATTGGTTCTCCTTTGTTTTTCATTAACCAGGTTTGAGGTCCATCCTTACTTTTAAATCAAATATTAACTTTAATGATCCTTAGTTAGTACTTATTATGGTCAGGATGCTATGTTATATGCTAGCGATACAGACAAGTATAAGAAACAATCCTTTCTTTAATTCAATACTTTATTCAACAAATATTCCTTGAGCATCTTCTTATGACAAGCCTTGTGCCAGATGCTTAGATAACATGTTGAGTTAGAAGTCAGGGAGTCTATAGAGATTACAGCAAAGGGGACTATTCCTGATAGCTTGGTGGGAATTTGTGGAGGAAGTTCAATACATGAGGATGCATTTTAGGCAAGAAAAATTGTATCAGCAAAGCCAAAGAACTGGGAATGAGCAGGCCCTGTATTGTAAAATATAAATAGAAGAGTTTGAAAGGTACATGTTAAATTTGGGGAGAACACTTGGGGCAGAAGCTGGAAACCAAACCCTGGTTTCCTTCATATGATTGTACCATGCAAGTGATGATTGCAGGAGGAGTTGAGGTCTGAAGGGTCTTTCCAGATGGGTCTTGGCTTGGTGGGAAGGCATTCTTAAAAACTAAGAAAGACATCTCAAAAACATAAATCTATTTCCTCATTATTGATTGTAATTTAAGGCATGTGCAAAGCATCAACACAGAGTACACAAATAGGAATCAAATGGCCCTCCCTGTTTTTTAGGAGGTGACTGTCTACTGAGGTAACATGGCCCCCGGGTCTGAATAGGACCATAAAGACAAAATTAAAAGAAAGAGCCACAAGTTGAGCAGTCTCTATCATCAGTGTGGTGGTTTCTGGCAGGAGGGGGTGTCACTACAAAGATTTGTAATGAGTTGTTTGTGGATGATATACAGAGAACCTCAGCAAACTACAGGTGGTGGCTTGAATCCAGTCCACTGCCTGTTTTTGTAGGTCTCTGGAGCGAAGAATAGATGTTACATTCTTAAATGATTTAAAAAATAGCACGAGAAGAATAATTTTTCGCAGTAGAAAAATTATGTGACAGTCAAATTTCAGTATCACTTAGATTTCATTGGGACATACTTTTGCTCATTTGTTTATGTTTTATCTGTGGCTGATTTTGCATTAAAATGGTGGAGTTTAGTAATTGTGACAGGCTATATGGCCTGTGAAGCCAAAAACACTTACCATTGGGCCCTATATAGAAAATATTTACCTATTCCTGATAGAGAATTAATCATCAACTAGCTAGTTCAATCCAGAAGTATCAGGGGTGACTGTGTCCAGATGGAGGTGATGGTGGGTGACTGCTTAGACTCAGTGGGACTGAACATTCCATCTGGTCCCACCTCAAGCTCCTTCTCTTCAGTGCTCTGTGCCTCACCCAGACTAAAGCCCAGGCTACTGTGGTCCTCTGGAACTGACTTTCACTATTCAAAAGCAAAGGTAAATTCTTACCTATCTGTTAAAAGAGAGAGGCATTAGCAAACGATGCGACCAATAAGGGATTAATTTCCAAAACATACAAATAGCTCATACAGCTCAATATAAAAAGAACAAAACAAAACAAAACAACCCAATCAAAAAATGGGCAGAAGACCTAAATAGACATTTTTCCAAAGAAGACATCCAGATGGCCAGCAGGCTCATGAAAAGATACTCAACATTGTTAATTGATAGAGAAATGCAAGTCAAAACTACAATGAGGTATCACCTCACACCAGAATGGCCATCATCAAAAAGTCTACAAATAATAAATTTTGGAGAGGGTGTGGAGAAAAGGGAAACCCTCCTACTCTGTTGGTGGGAATATAAATAGGTGCAGCCACTATAGAAAACAATATGGAGGTTCCTTAGAAAACTAAAAAGAGAAATACCATATGATCCAGCAATCCCACTCCTGGGCATATATCCAGAGAAAACTCTAATTTGAAAAGGTACATGCACCCCTATATTCAAGGCAGCACTATTCACAATAGCGAAGACATGGAAAGAAACTAAATGTCCATTGACAGAAGAATGAATAAAGAAGCTGTGGTATATATATACAATAGAATATTACTCAGCCATAGAAAAGAATAATATAATGCCATTTGCAGCTACACAGATGGCCCTAGCTAAGCAAAGTAAGTCAGACAGAGAAACATAAATATAACATGATATCACTTACATGTGTAATATTAAAAAAAAATAATAATAAAAATGAACTTACAAAACAGATACAGACTCACAGACATAGAAAACAAACTTCTGGTTACCCAGGGGGAAAACAGGGGAGGGATAAATTTGGAATTTGGGATTAACAGATACACACTACTCTATATAAAATAGATAAACATGGACCTACTGCACAGCACAGGGATATAGTCAATGTCTTGTAATAACCTATAATGGAAAAGAATATGAATCACTGCTGGATATCTGAAACATCATAAATCAATTATACTTCAATAAAAACATAAAGACTAAAAAAATAGGGAAGCTTTAGAATCAGTGTATTACAAGTTGAAGGAAAGAGGTGTTTTGCTTTAGGTCTCCCCTGTGTGCACAGTTCTTTTGTCCCCAATGTGCTTATATAAGCTGAGTGACAATGGGGACCTGATGGGGATGAATACATAAAATCCCACCATTCTCTTCTAGAAATACATCCAAGCTTCATGTCTGTTTCTGAATTCAGCTGCTTACCATTCTAAACTCTTTCTTTTCTCTGGATAATTTCTCCTTGAATTCTGACCCTCTTTACAAGTGTTCTACTGTCCTTTACTCCATTTCACTCACATGTTGGAAGCTGTTACTATATACATAGCTTGGGCTACCTTCCCAGGAGATTACTGAGCCTCAAGTCACGGACCAAGTAAACACAAATATAGGGAAGGTGAGTCTTCTAAATTCATCCCAGATGAAATAGGTAAGTTTGTTTTCCAGATGATGAACATTTTAAAAAAAAGTCAAAGACTGCATTTCCTTTAAAAAACAAAACAAAACAAAAAATCATTCTACTCAAAATGGAAGAAAATTAAGTGTGGATTTTATAGGAAAGCACAAAAGAACATGTTTCATGAGCATACATTTCCTCCAATAAGGGTCAAGGTGATCTATGGCCAATCTAGCCCTTTCAGTAGGAGTTTATATTTGCAAAGACACTTGATAATAATAACGCTTTTTTAAAAGACACAATCTCACTAAGGATATTTTAGTAAAGTATAGGCTGAACTAATATTGCTTGGCACAAATAATAAATTGCAGAAATTCCTGACCTTCATTATTCTGATTTTGTATTAAATGTCATCCTGTTAGATGAGGTATGGGTGAATGGTGCAAGATGGTGGATAATGTGGATGGTTGTCCACTAAGAGAGTCTGTTAAGGAACATCTCAACTCTTTTTTTATGATTTATATTATAATTACTTTTTTAAAAATAATTTTATCAAAGTATAGCTGATTTGCAATGTTGTGTTAATTTCTGCTATACAGCAAAGTGATTCAGTTATGCATATGTGTGTGTATATATATATATATATACATTTTTTAAAAAAATTATTTTCATTACGGTTTATCACAGGATATTAAAAACAGTTCCCTGTGCTATACAGTTGGACCTTGTTGTTTATCCATTCTATATATAATAGCTTGCATCTGCTAACCCCAAACTCCCAATCCATCCCTCCCCCACCCCCTCTCTCCCTTGACAACCACAAGCCTGTTCTCTATGTCTGTGAGTCTGTTTCTGTTTTGTAGATAAGTATATTTGTGCTATATTTTAGATTCCACATATAAATGATATCATATGGTATTTGTCTTTCTCTTTCTGACTTACTTCACTTAGTATGATAATCTCTAGGTCCATCCATGTTGCTGCAAATGACATTATTTCATTCTTTTTTATGGCTGAGTAGTATTCCATTGTATACATTTACCACACCTTCTTTATCCATTCCTCTGTTGATGGACATTTAGGTTGTTTCCATGTCTTGGCTATTGTGAAGAGTGCTGCTATGAACATGTATCTTTTTGAATTACAGTTTTGCCCAGATATATACCCAGGAGTGGGATTGCTGGATCATATGGCAACTCTAGTTTTAGTTTTTTAAGGAAACTCCATACTGTTTTCCATAATGCTGCACCAATTTGCATTCCCACCAAGAGTGTAGGAGGGCTTCTTTTCTCCACACCCTCTCCATCATTTGTTATTTGTAAACTTTTTAATTATGGCCATTCTGACCAGTGTGAGGTGATATCTCATTGTAGTTTTGATTTGCATTTCTCTAATAATTAGCGATGTTGTGGAAATTGCTTTGGAAATTATGTCTTCCCATTGCTTAAAAAGTCCATAACGAAGGCAATTTTAATTTCATCATCCTGCTCATTTGTTCTTATTTAGATTCTATATATTCCAGAATTAGGATTTACTTTCATTCCACTGTGTCTACTCTCTCTCTCTCGTTACTCACTATTACATTTCAAATCAACGTGAGGCTTTACTATTTGAAACATCGGCCCCCTGAGGACTTATCACTGTGAAGGGAAAATGTTCTTATAGTAGTTGGAACTGCACAAGGCCTTTGCTGCCCTGTTAGAACTGAAGGAAAGGGGTTTTTAAAGTATTTGTCCCTTTCAACCAATGTCTTCAGAGTAAGAGAAGAAAGGAAATGGACACCTGCCTCTCACTCCCCCTGGTGAAGCAAGCTTGTAAAAGATCTGGGATCATTCTAGCGAAATGAGGTTTCTTGGGGACCACAGAGAGGCCACCAACAGTGCCAGTTTCGGGACTTTAATAGACATTGTCTCTTTTCACATTTAATCCACTCAATGAAGAAGGCACTGTTAGCTAGGTGTTGTTTATGTCATGTTCAGAAATCTAGGTGACTTGGCTAGAATCATATAGCTTTTCAAAGTCTGAGGCAAGAGTTTGTCTGATCCCAAAGTCAATTTTTCCCACACAGCCCCTAAGTCTTTCCTGTTATTTGAGCAAAGATGAGTAGTGCATGGTTAGGCCCTCTGTAAAAACTTCACTTTCAGCACTGAGTTTATCCTACACCAAACCCAGAATAGAAGTGCTGAAGGTCTGTGGACCCCCACACAGCAAGCCAAGGGCAAGTCACATCAGGGCTGTCCTACACCTTGCTGTCTATAGAGTACACATTTCAGTAGAGCTAAAACCCATCATATCTGACGCACTGCCAATTTACCTACTTCTGAGAACTTTCCAATCTCTGATTTTATTTTAGGTTCACACCTATCATTCTGTAGGGATGTGGTAGATGTGATCTTTTTTTCTATTTTCCTGATGAGGAAACTAAAGGTTGTAAAGTTATTTAGTTTACCCCAAGTAATCTAGCCTCTTAAATCTATCCCTCCTCATTATCAAATCCAGACTCCTTCCACCACTCAGGAAAGTTCTCTAAATCACTAAATTGTCAGTGATGGGGATGGCAAATCAGCCAGGAGATGCCAGAGAAATGAGTTTATGGAAAGAAGGGCAGATACCACAGTCGTCTGTATCCACTTCAGACCTATAAGTATTCAAGGAGCTTCTGCCATGTTTTGCCCTGTAACAGGTTCTTAAAAGGCAGTGGAGATTAAGACCTGATCTCTGTCCTTCAGGAATATAGAATGAGAAGAATAAAACCACCCTACAGAACTGCTGTGGAATTTGAGTGAGATAATGTATGTTAAATTCCTGGGTCAGCCTATGGCTTATTGAACCTAGCAAGCTTTAGGTTCCAGTTCCTCTTGGGAATACATGCTAGTGTATCTTCTCTATCTATGATCTGATAAGTGACTCCTTTTTTTTTTTTTTAACTCTTTATTGAATTTGTTACAATATTGCTTCTGTTTTATGTTTTGGTTTTTTGGCCACGAGGCATGTGGGATCTTAGTTCCCTGACCAGGGATCAAACCTGCACCCCCTGCATTGGAAGGCAAAGTCTCAACAACTGGACCGCCAGGGAAGTCCCAGGTGACTCCTTTTGAATTTATGATCACTGGTATGATCTTTGATCCTTTGTTTATAAGCTGCCCAGTCACTTGCTCACCAGCCTTCCCTGGAGGGTGGAACCTCAGTCCCCAGCTTCTGTTCACAGCTTCCTCCTTAAACTTCAACAGTTCATCTCTATCAAAGTCCCAGCTGGAGATAGCCAGATGGTCAAATTAGGCTTATTAAAGAGGTTTTACTTATAAAGGATCAATTTACAAAGATATAGGCAGAATGTGGATAGACCACACACACACACACACACACACACACACACACAAGTCAAATAGCCCAAGGCCAGACACAGCAGAGAGGGAATAATTACTGGGACCTTGAAAGAAAGTTGGGTAGATCAACCTTCCTTTATAGAAACCGTGATGATAGACATGGTCAGTCCAAAACAACCAGAAGAGTTAGAAGTCAGAGGAATAAATACCTTGATCTCATTTTCCTTCCTTCTCTGATCTCCTACTGGGTTCCTGAAGGTTGAGTCCACAGGAACACCTTGATACCATCTACACAAATCTGCCTTCTTGGTCAGAGAACAAGGAGAGGAAGGATGATCTGGATGGAGAGGAAATTGGGAGATATCTGGCATCATTCTATTTCCTTTCACACTCGCATCTTGGTTGACCACCTCTCCAGTCACAGATGCAGGGACTTCAGCCTCCCTTTCACTCCTTGAAGATTGATTTTTGTTATAAGATTCTGCCCCTTAACTGCACTATTTGTATCTGCTTTTATCCTCAGAAAGACAGCCTGTCTTAAGCCAGTCTTACTCATGCTCTGGACCATTTCAGCCTTCTCCTATAACCTATAGTCCTAATCCACACACACCCATGTCAGCAAAGATGAAGCCCCTCCCTTTCTGAGAAGCTTACATAATTAAGTCTGCCTTTAATATATGCAAGTTTTCCCTGAGCCTGACTGTTAGATGTTAGCTGAGATAACTATCAGCTTTGTGGATGAATATAAATATAAATCTGATCTCAAATAATTTTTACTCTGAAAGGGGGGATAGTACAGTCATGAGCTGTGTTATTATTAACAATGCCAAAAATAGATGACATTTATCGTTTATTTGGTGCATATGAGATATATTACGTTTAAATTATCTAAACAACAGTGCCATGTAGCTGGGAGTATTCCCATTTTCTAGAAGAGGAAACAGGACCCTGATGAATTTGAGCAATTCACCCAACACTACACCAGTGAATGGCAAAAGTAGAATTTGAATGCATCACTCTCTGACGCCAATGTTCTTCCCCTGCTACCAGACCATTACAATCCAATTCAGAGTATAATAAAATGGCACAAAAAGGCAAATATGTTTTGTGATAAAGAGTAGAAAATGGCATTGAGTTTCAGAAGTGTTATGAACTGAATGTCTGTGTCCTCTTACTAAATTCATATGTTGAAGCTCTGCTCCGGAATGTGATGGCATTTGGAGATGGGGATTTGGTAGGTAATTAGGGTTGGAGGAGGTTATGAGGGCAGGACCCTGATCTATGGGGAATTATTGACCTTACATGAAGAGACACCAGAGAATTTGCTCTCTCTTTCTCTCTGCCATGTGAGGAGACAGTGAGAAGGCAGCTGTCTACACCCCAGGAAGAGAGCTCTCACCAGAACCTGACCTTGCTGACACTTTGGTCTTAGACTTCCTAGTCTCTAGAACTGTGAAAAGGAAAATTTCTGTTGTGTAATCCACCTTGTCTATGGTATTTTTTTTATGGCAGTCAGAGCTAACTGAGACACATTTTGGTACAGAGAAGTGGGGGCACTGCTGCAATAAACACTTTTGCATTTGAATATGTATATTTGTATACTGAATATGTAGAAGCAGCTTTGGAAGTGGTAATGGGTAGATGCTGGAAGAGTTTTGGGGTGCATGCTAGAAATATAGACATTAAGAGTGATGAGGACATGATGGAACAATGTTCTAGTGTTTTTTGGAAGGCAGAACTTGTGAACAATGATATTGGATATTTAGCTGAGGAGATTCCCAAGCAAAGTGTGTTGAAGGAGCAGCTTTGACCCTCCTGACTGCTTATAGCAAAATGCCAAAGGAGAGAGATGAAGAAAAAAAAAAATGTTAGGCAAAAGAGGAACAGAACTTGAAGATTTGGAAAATTCTCAGCTTATCTGAACAGTAAAAAATAAAAAGTCTTGTTGTGAAAAGAACACTAAACGTGTGCCTAAACAATAGTTTGATAAAGAGATTATGAACTCAATTATTCATTTCAACGGAAGCAAAGAGTAGAGACGAGATCACAACAGCAAAGACACTGCCAGCTTGAACTAAAAGGGACAGGGAAAGTGGGAAGGAATGAAGACAGCTGGACTTCTTGGGATTTATTGGATAGCACCATAGAGCTATTTGGCAGTGAACTATCTTTCAAGAAAAATACAGAAGGAACCCAAAGGCAGTTCAGGCTTCCTCCACCCTGATTTCAGAGGGTGAGACTGTTGAAGAACAGAGTACCATGTGTGGGACTCAAAGTATGGACTTCATCAATATCTGAAACAAGTTACTGCAGAAAAAGTCACTGGGTAGGAGAGAGAGCCAAACCACGCTTCATGGTCCTAAATTTCTACTGCCTAAGACACCATCTCACTGGTTCCATTGAAGCTCAACTTTAGTTAGCTATTTGTCTTTGGATAAAAGCACTACGTTGGCCTTTCTTTTTTAGTCTAACTCTACTTCTAAAAACTATATGTTAGAACGTTATAAAAAACTTTATCATTCACCTATTTTCATTTCCACGTTGTGTGCTGGACTAGGAGAGACTCTCTTGGCCTGAATTCTCTGGTTGGCAAGTAAAGATGGTTTGAGACCATTAAAGCCAACTGATTTTAATTGATTCATTCATCTGATGTGAATTTAGCAAGGGATTACTCTGTGCCACGCCTTGGTCATACAATGGTGAACAAGACTGAGAAGGCCACACCCACAAGGAGTCTGCATCATAGAGAAAATGAACAAGTACACAGACCAGTAAGCTAGGTAATTTCACAGAGTGAAATGCATATGAAAGGGGGTAAGGTAGGATTGTGGAGAAATTACAACAACACATGTTGGAGGAGGAAGGGATTGGTGAGCCCTGCCTTGGGAAGGTCTCTTTGGGAGACCAGCGAGAAGACAGTCAATCAAAATCCATGGCAAGAGCAAGTACAACGGAAAAAAATAAAAAAATAAAAAAATAAAATAAAATAAAATCACTAAAAAAAAAGAGCAAGTACAATGGTCCTGGAGGAGGAAGGCTCGCTCCAAAGGTGAGCACAGAGGAGATGAGGCTTCAGTGGGAAAGGCACAGTGAAATGGAGCCAGAAAGGAGAACGGGTTCGTTTAGAAAAACCAGTAAGAAACTATGAAACTAAAGGGAAAGACCTTTTCCTTATTCTTCAAGACCACTCAGTACAGGAATCCCAGATCCAAGTCAGTCTGTTCCTATTGCCTCTTCTGCACACACTCTGAAAGTGACCCTGAGCTGAAACAGATTATAACAAGTGCTGTCTGCAACTTAAAGTCCTGGGGTTGCTTCTCCATCCTGGTCTACCCTACATGCAACATGGTCTTCCAATCTCATTGTAAGCAGTCCTTTAATCAACCTGCCATTCAGTTGGGTTTCTCTGTGCCTTTGCTAATTGTGTCCTAGGTATGAAATAATTTCATATATCACACACAACATTCTGCTTATCCCCCAGCTGAAATGCCAGTTCTCTTGTAAAATATACCCCGATATCTACAATTAGATTGAGTTTCTAAGTCTCCACATTATCACTTCATATTCATTTGATTAGTATCACTGTACTTATTTTATTCTTCTTGTTATTGCAGTTATGTGTCTTTTTCTTTGTTCCATCTTGGTTGTGGAATACAGGAGTCCTGAGACTTCATGGCTCCTAACATCATTTTCTCATTTGATTCAAAAAGCATCTCTTGAGCCTTTCAGGTGGCAGGAATACCCTTTAGAAAACTTGACAAACTACTGCATTTTGCAGATTTGTTTTCCAACCCTCTACTCATCTGAGAGAATTGAACACAGATCCTGTGTTTTATTCATATTTACACCCATAAGGCTGAACTGAATTCCTTACACCATGTAAATGCTCAATAAATAATGAATGAATGGATAAATGAATAGAGGTCAGAAGTTTAACAAAACTTTATTGACTGAATTCAGTTTAAAAATTCAGTTAAAGTCAAGAAGCATTTTTGAATACTCAGTTTGCACAAAAGAAATTTACTAGGTATAGAAAGCTAAAAATAATTAATTAGCATTCTCTTACTTTCTGAAATAGGTTATTGTGGAAAACTGTAGATCCTTCTTGAAAAGCTCTTAAAAATAAGAATACTATTAGGTTTTGATTCCACCAATAAAATGAGATTTAGCTTGAATATAGAAAAGTATTGCCTAGATCTCAATTTTTACATCAATATTTTTGATAAAATTAAAGTCAACAGTGCTAAAAATATTTATTATTTTATATTTATATCATATATAAATATGATTTATACTACACATTTTCTGTTTTTAAACAGTTGCTCAAAACTTTAATAAAATATATTCCTTTCATTGACATTATTATGAAACTTGTATTATATATTTGTATTATTATAATTTGTATTTTTGGTCAATGAAATTACTTTATAGACAAAGTATGTTATATATTGGTATTTATGATATCAACAAATTACTGGGTGATTTAATTATATAAAAATGCAATTACTTCATGCCCATGAGTAAAAGGCTGCTGGTGACTTTTTACACTTAGAAATCATTTTCAGTTTGAAATGATATATCAGAATTGGAGAATATAGATAAGTGTTGAAGACAAGTGAAGAAGGAAAGTGGCACTTGACAATGCCAGCTGTGATATATATGCCCAAGTATAGCAATATTACAGCAGATGAAAGTGGGTGCATATGTATCATTACCATGAAATACGGTAGAGGGATTGGATATATGTCTATGCTTGCCTCAGCATTATTCTTTATACAATAATTACTGTTCTCCCCCCTCTGCCTCCTTGTTTTAAATCATGGAAAATGGGTATTTCTGATGCTTTCCTAAAGGACAGAATGTGAGTTTTCTTCACAATCCCATTTGTCTTCAAGGCATTCCACTTTCATCCTTTCAGCTACTTTCCTCTTGCAAAGTCTTTCATGGAAGAAGTAGGAGAGACCAGATTGGACCCTCAGATAAAAGAAATTGGACATTAGATGAGGAAAGTGATGCCTCTTCTTTGGCAGAGGTAATGCCAGCATTAAGTTATCTTCTCTCCTCCTGCATCCTGCATTTTCCCACAGGAGACGATTGACAGACAGACATCTGTGAACGTGTTTCTATTCTTTAAGATATCTAGCTTATAACGTACAATAAAAATATGTTTATGTTTTCCCCCCATAAGATGAAAATGTTTTCTTTGCCTTCTTTTACAGAAAACACATTTCAAACTCAATAGAAAAGACTTCTCCAGATCCTCTCATAGCTCAAAAAAGCAATATAGAAACACTTGTCCATTTATAATACAATGCAGTTTATTTAAAGGGGTATGAATCATATTTTCGTACCAAGTAGAAAGAGATGTGACAGTTTGAGATGGATTCCTCAAAGCTGATACTAAGGAAATTTCTGTAAAAAGAAATATGTTTCCGTAATCACTTCGTTTATAATACCAGAGATATGTTTCACAGTAAAAGTGTTAGCGTTAACAAAATTGAAATTTAACCAGAGGTGGAGTGGGAGCTTGCACTTGGCATGGGGGGTATTGTGGTAATGATGAATTTCATTGCATTTTTAATTAATTTTTATTGGAGTATAGTTGCTTTACAATGTTGCATTAGTTTCTACTGTACAGCAAAATGAATCAGCCATACATATACATATATTCCCTCCCTTTTGTCATTGTATATTTTTTAATTTTGCAAACCTCTCTTCTCTACTATCATCTTTCTCAATAAAATTTGCAAATGAAAAATTTCATTCCCTTCTCCATCACTCCCTTGTAAGACTCCCAGTACTATACCCACAACTCCCAGAACTTTACCCACCTGGAGAGTAATCACTAAAAACAAATTTAAAATAAATAATAAAAACCCTAATGAAAGCACATTTTACCTTTCAGTTTCCAACTAGTTCTATATAACATGTCAGAACTTTGATTTAGCAAATAATTAAGGTGATATTTTTTAAACAGGAACACAATCACAGATTTGGCCACCAAGAAGCCATGATATTAGGTCTTAGTCAGAACTGGGGAGCGGGGGGAGCAGCGTAGCTGGATTTTAGCACCTTAACCTGCCCTTGAGTTTCTGAGTGACCTTGAGTAAGTCACTGAAATTCTGTGCCAGTTTCTTTAAACCTGAAATGAAAGGCGTGTGATAGATATATAACATTTTTTCCAGATATACAATTATAGATTCAAAGTGAATGTTGAAGCTGGAAAAATTATCTAAGAATTTTGCTAACCTGATTAAAGGTATCAACAAAAAACCTGATGATATCAGACTGCCAGCAATGTCAACTTTGAAAATATCCCAGTAGAATGGTAGGGTATTCATGGGTGTTGAGAGTATAACATTATTTGGATGAAGAATCTTTCATGGACACAGCTGAGGTAAAGGGTCACTTTTGCAGAACACATTATCATTTAAATTATTTTCCATTCCTACATCAAAATTACACATTAAAAAAAATTTCCAACAAGTCAAAAAAATTGAGCAGAAAGGAGGTCATGGTGAGAATTCCTGATATTTCTTTTGACTTGCACACGTGTATTACTGTGCTAAGCTTATGACTGAAAATTTGCAAATTGCCTTTTTTTTTGTTAAATGGCTTGAATATCTTTGTAAAACAACAACAATCCCACCTCTGCCTGAATTTTTTTAGGTGCTTCCACTTCTTAAAATACAACACAAATGAATATATCTATAAAACAGAAACAGACTCACAGTCACAGAGAACAGACTTGCGGTTGCCAAGGGGGAGGATCCTACTGTATAGCACAGGGAACTATATTCAATATCCTGTGATAAACCATAGGATATGGATGAAAAAGAATGTATAAATATACATATATATATATATATATATATATATATATATATATGTATAACTGAATCACCTTGTTGTGTGGCAGAAATTAACCAATATTGTAAATCAAAGTTTTTTTTTTTCTTAAAAGAAGAGTTTAGAAAACCAAAAAAAACAAAAAAAACAAAAAAAAACAAAAAAAACCCACATATAGTTTCAAACTTCAGACTTCAGTTTTGTGACCAGGTAACTGCTCAGGCCAAATATTATAAAACATATCTATATAGTTAGTAATTGTTTAAATGCTAATATTTATCAGTTGAATTCCAAAAAATGTTTTGAAGCAATCAGACCCCTATTTCTTTTTTCTTCTACAAAGTCAACAAAAATGTGTCACGGTTAATGGATCATTTGGATCAAGAGTCTGGCCGAGTTTAAACAAAGGAATAAAAGTAAGAGCAACTTGCCTGCTCTCTTTTCATTTTGCTATATTAAAGTGATCACTGGAACTATCACCATTCTAAGGCAACAGCTGATTTTAAAACTTAATATTATGTCTACTTTTCAGCCCCACAATGCCTAAAGTTATCCTGAGCTCCAGTAATCATCCCTTTAATTCCTGATGATTGATCTTCTAATCCCAGATTAGTGGAAATTGCGGATTAGAATGATGACAGTAAAAATCAGACATGGTGCCTCATGAATTTGAAGAGGCAATGGAAAATTATAATTTATTTGAACTTTTGTATTTATGTCTTTATGAAATTTGAGGAGTAGTGGCTAAAAGCAGATCAGATGAGAAAAAAAAAAACCAACTCTATTTCTTAAGAAAAAAAAAATGCTTGTAGATTGTCCAGTTGTTATGAGAGAAGAAACACAGAGACACAGATAAAAATATTCATTAATCAGTCTGACTGTGAGATCCTCTTGATGACATAGGTTACACAAGAGCAGGAGAGTCATCTTGAGAGAAAAGCCATGGTCTAGAAGGATTGAAGAAGCCAATACAATGTTAAAATGAGACTGCAGCTGAGCACAGCCTTCCTGGAGGCAGTAAGCCTGCCCAAGACAGAGAGTAAACAGAAGTTTTTTATAGTCATCCAATATACCATTCAGTTTTAACAAATATTCCCACCAAGCTTTGTTGAATTAACTTTCTTTTAATTATTCTCACCTATTTGTGTTATTCAGTTTTGTTCAATCAAAAACTGTGAAATAAGAAAACATAAAATAAGACCTAAAAATAAACATAAGCAATGTTGCATCTATCCATTCCAATGATTATATGAAGCTGAATATGGAATTAATCTGTGTATCCCATTTTATTGCCAAGAAATATAAAGACAAGTCTTTTCATTTAAGAACTAAATGTCTTGGAGACTCAGAACCACCCTCTGCAAGATGTTTTTCTTCCCTCTTGGAAGTCTTTGCTGTGATAGAGAATCACCCTTGGGATGCCTATCAAAAGACTCAGCCCTGGTCAGTGTACCTGGATAATGGGAAGGAGAAGTCTACTTTGACGCCACAGCCAAGCTTTCTCAATTGCAGTTGCTCTCTCTGTCACAAGGTGTCAGTAGTGAAAAACAGGCGATCCAGCTGTGGTGGATCCTGGTCACCATGTACGTGGTCAAGAAGCTCTTTACACTGCAGGTGTAACCAGGGCAGCCTGAGTACCCCCTGTTATGAGCACTGGGGACATGTCAACATGTTGGTACCCTGATTCAAGAAAAGTGCTCTGCAGAGGAGATTGGTCCAAGATGGCAGAGTAGGAGGGCATGCTCTATCTCCCTCTTGTGAGAACACTGGAATCACAACTAACTGCTGAACAATTGACAGGAAGACACTGGAACTCAACAAAAAATATACCTCACATCCAAAGACAAAGGAAAAGCCACAATGACATGGTAGGAGGGGTGCAATCACAATAAAATCAACTACCATAACAGTTGGGTGGGTGACTCACAAACTGGGGAACACATATCACAGAAGTCCACCCACTGGAGTGAAGGTTCTGAGCCCCACATTAGGCCTCCCAACCTGGGGGTCCAGCAACAGGAGGAGGAATTCCTAGAGAATCAGACTTTGAAGGCTAGCAGGATTTGATTGAAGAACTTTGACAGGACTGGGGGAAAAGGAGACTCCACTCTTGGAGGGCACACACAAAGTAGTGTGCACATTGGAACACAGGGGAAGGAGCAGTGACCCCATAGGAGACTGAACCAGACCTACCTGCTAGTGTTGGAGGGTCTGCTGCAGAGGTGGGTGGTGGCTGTGGCTCACCATGGGGATAAGGACACTGGAAGCAGAAGTTCTGGGAAGTACTCCTTGGTGTGAGCCCTCCCAGAGTCCACCATTAGCCCCACAAAGAGCCAGGTAGGCACCAGTGCTGTGTTGCCTCAGGCTAAGCAACCAGCAGGGAGGAAACTCAGCCCCAACCATCAGCAGACAAGTGGATTAAAGTTTTACTGAGCTCTGCCCACCATAGCAACACCCAGCTCTACCCACCACCAGTCCCTCCTATCAGGAAGCTTGCACAAGCCTCTTAGATAGCCTCATCCACCAGAGGGCAGACAGCAGAAGCAAGAAGAACTACAGTCCTGCAGCCTGTGGAACAAAAAACACATTCATAGAAAGACAGACAAAATGAAAAGGCAGAGGAGTATGTATCAGATGAAGGAACAAGATAAAACTCTAGAAAAACAACTAAATGAAGTGGAGATAGACAACCTTCCAGAAAAAGAATTCAGAATAATGATAGTGAAGATGACCCAGGACCTCGGAAAAAGAATGGAGGCAAAGATCGAGAAGATGTAAGAAATGTTTAACAAAGACCTAGAAGAATTACAGAACAAACAAACAGAGGTGAACAATACAATAACTGAAATGAAAAATACACTAGAAGGAATTGATATCAGAATAACTGAGGCAGAAGAATGGATAAGTGACCTGGAAGACAGAATGGTGGAATTCACAGCCACGGAACAGAACAAAGAAAAAAGATTGAAAAGAAATGAAGACAGCCTAAAAGACCTCTGAGACAATTTTAAACACATCAACATTCACATTATAGGGGTCCCAGAAGGAGAAGAGAGAGAGAAAGGACCCGAGAAAATATTTGAAGGGACTACAGACAAAAACTTCCCTAAAATGGGAAAGGAAATAGCCACCCAAGTCCAGGAACCGCAGAGAGTCCCAGGCAGAATAAAGCCAAAGAGAAACACATCGAGGCACATATTGATCAAATTGACAAAAATTAAAGATGAAGAAAAATTCTTGAAAGCAGCAAGGGAAAAATGACAAACAATATACAAGGGAACTCCCATAAGGTTAACAGCTGATTTCTCAGCAGAGACTCTACAAGCCAGAAGGGAGTGGCACGATATACTTAAAGTGATGAAAGGGAAGAGCCTACAACCAAGAGTGCTCTACCCAGCAAGGATCTCATTCAGATTTGATGGGGAAATCAAACGCTTTACAGACAAGCAAAAGCTAAGAGATTCAGCACCACCAAACCAGCTCTACAACAAGTGCTAAAGGAACTTCTCTAAGTGGGAAACACAAGGGAAGAAAAGGACCTACAAAAACAAACCCATAACAATTTAGAAAATGGTAATAGGAACATGCATATCGATAATTACCTTAAATGTGAATGGATTAAATGCTCCAACCAAAAGACACAGGCTCGCTGAATGGATACAAAAACAAGACCCATATATATGCTGTCTACAAGAGACCCACTTCAGACCTAGGGACACATACAGACTGAAAGTGAGGAGATGGAAAAAAGATATTCCATGCAAATGGAAATCAAAAGAAAGCTGGAGTAGCAAAACTCCTATCAGATAAAATAGACTTTAAAATAAAGAATGTTACAAGAGACAAGGAAGGACACTACATAATGATCAAGGGACCAATCCAAGAAGAAGATATAACAATTATATATATACATATATATATATGCACCGAACATAGGAGCACCACAATACATAAGACAAATGTTAACAACTATAAAAGAGGAAATCTACAGTAACACAGTAAAAATGGGGGGCTTTAAAACCTCACCTACACAAATGGACAGATCATCCAGACAGAAAATTAATAAGGAAACATGAGATTTAAATGACAAAATACACCAGATAGATTTAATTGATATTTATAGGACACTCCTTCAGAAAACAGCAGATTACACTTTCTTCTCAAGTACACACAGAGTATTCTCCAGGATAGATCACATCTTGGGTCACAAATCAAACCTTGGTAAATTTAAGAAAATTGAAATCACATCAAGCATCTTTTCTGACCACAACACTATGATATTAGAAATGAATTATAGGGGAAAAAAACGTAAAAACACAAACACATGGACACTAAACAATACGTCACTAAGTAACCAAGAGCTCACTGAAGAAATCAAAGAGGAAATCAAAAAATACCTAGAGACAAGTGACAACGAAAACACGATGATCTAATACCTATGGGAGGCAGCAAAAGCTGTTCTAAGAGGGAAGTTTATACCAATACAATCCTACCTCAAGAAACAAGAAAAATCTCAAATAAACAATCTATCCTTACACCTAAAGGAACTAGAGAAAGAAGAACAAACAAAACCCAAAGTTAGCAGAAGGAAAGAGATCATAAATATCAGAGCAGAAATAAATGAAATAGAAACAAAGAAAACAAGAGCAAAGATCAATAAAACTAAAAGCTGATTCTTTGAGAAGGAAAACAAAATAGATAAACCTTTAGCCAGAGTCATCAAGAAAAAGACGAGAGGACTCAAATCAATAAAATTAGAAATGAAAAAGGAGAAGTAACAATGGACACCGCAGAATACATAGCATCATAAGCGTCTACTACAAGCAGCTCTATGCCAATAAAATGGACAACCTGGAAGAAATGGACAAATCCTTAGAAAGGTATAACCTTCCAAGACTGAACCAGGAAGAAATAGAAACTCTGAACAGACCTATCACAAGTAACGAAATTGAAACTGTGATTAAAAATCTTCCACCAAACAAAAGTTCAGGACCAGATGGCTTCACAAGTGAATTCTATCAAACATTTAGAGGAGAGCTAACACCCATCCTTCTCAAACTTTTCCAAATAATTACAGAGGAAGGAACACTTTCCAACTCATTCTACAAGGCCACCATCACCCTGATACCAAACCCTGACAGAGATACTACAAAAAAAAGAAAATTACAGACCAATATCACTGATGAATATAGATACAAAAGTCCTCAACAAAATACTAACAAACAGAATCCAACTACACATTAAAAGGACCATACACCATGATCAAGTGGGATTTATCCCAGGGATGCAAGGATTCTTCAATATATGCAAATCAATCAATGTGATACAGCATATTAACAAACTGAAGAATAAAAAACATATGATCATCTCGATAGATGCAGTAAAAGCTTTTGACAAAATTCAACACCATTTATGATAAAAACTCTCCAGAATGTGGGCATAGAGGGAACCTACCTGAACATAATAAATGCCATATACGACAAACCCACAGCCAATATCATTCTGAATGGTGAAAAACTGAAAGCATTTCCTCTAAGATCAGGAACAAGACAAGGATGTCCACTCTCGCCACTATTAATAAACATAGTTTTGGAAGTCTTGGCCACGGGAATCAGAGAAGAAAAAGAAATATAAGGAATACAAACTAGAAAAGAAGAAGTAAAACTGTCTCTGTTTGCAAATGACATGATAATATACATAGAGAATCCTAAAGATGCTACCAGAAAACTACTAGAGCTAATCGATGAATTTAGTAAAGTTGCAGAATACAAATTTAATGCACAGAACTCTCTTGCATTCCTATACCCTAACAATGAAAGATTAGAAAGAGAAGTTAAGGAAACAATCCTATTCACCACTGCAACAAAAAGAATAAAATACCTAGGAATAAAACCTACCTAAGGAGGTAAAAGACCTGTACTCTGTAAACTATAAGACACCGATGAAAGAAATCAAAGATGACACAAACAGATGGAGAGATATACCATGTTCTTGGATTGGAAAAATCAATATTGTGAAAATGACTATACTACCCAAAACAATCTACAGATTCAATGTAATCCCTGTCAAATTACTGGTAGCATTTTTTATAGACTAGAACAAAAAATATTAAAATTTGTATGGGAATACTAAAGACCCCGAATAGCCAAAGCAGTCTTGAAGGAAAAAATGGAGCTGCAGGACTCAGGTTCCCTGGCTTCAGACTATAGTACAAAGCTACAGTAATCAAGACAGTATGATACTGGCACAAAAACAGCAAAATAGATCAATGGAACAGGATAGAAAACCCAGAGATAAACCCATGCACTTATGGTCAACTAATCTATGACAAAGGAGGCAATGATATAGAATGGAGAAGACAGTTTCTTTAATAAGTGGTACTGGGAAAACTGGACAGCTATATGTAAAAGAATGAAATTAGAACACTCCCTAACACCATACACAAAAATAAACTCAAAATGGATTAAAGACCTAAATGTAAGTATAGACACTATAAAACTCTTATAGGAAAACATAGGAAGAACATGCTTTGACATAAATCACAGCAAGATCTGTTTTGACCCACCTCCTAGAGTAATGGAAATGAAAACAAAAATAAACAAATGGGACCTAATGAAACTTAAGAGCTTTTGCACAGCAGAGGAAACTACAAACAAGATGAAAAGACAACCATCAGAAGGGGAGAAAATATTTGCAAATGAATCATGGACAAAGGATTAAACTCCAAAATATATAAACAGCTCATGCAGCTCAATATTAGAGAAACAAACAACCCAATCAAAAAATGGGCAGAAGACCTAAATAAACTTTTCTTCAAAGAAGACATACAGATTACCAAAAAGCACACAAAAAGCTGCTCAACATCTCTAATCATTTGAGAAATGTAAATCAAAACTACAATGAGGTATCACCTCGTACTGGTCAGAATGGTCATCATCAGAACATCTATAAACAACAAATGCTGGAGAGGGTGTGGAGAAAAGGTAACCCTCTTGCACTGTTGGTGGGAATATAAATTGATATAGCCAGTATGGCGAACAGTATGGAGGTTCCTTAAAAAACTAAAAATGGAATTACCATATGACCCAGCAATCTCACTCCTGGGCATATACCCAGAGAAAACCATAATTCAAAAAGACACATGTACCTCAATGTTCACTGCAGCACTATTTACAATAGCAAGGTCATGGAAGCAACCTAAATGCCCATCAAGAGATGAACAGATAAAGAAAATGTGGTACATATATACAGTGGAATATTACTCAGCCATAAAAAAAAGAATGAAATTGGGTCATTTGTAGAGACGTGGATGAATCTAGAGACTGTCATACAGAGTGAAGTAAGTCAGAAAGAGAAAAACAAATACTGTATATTAACGCATATATGTGAAATCTAGAAAAATGGTTCAGATGAACTGGTTTGCAAGGCAGAAATAGAGACACAGATGTAGAGAACAAACATATGGACACCAGGGGGGAAAGTGGCGGGGGGGGTTTGTCGGATGAACTGAGAGATTGAGATTGACATACATACACTAATATGTAAAGAATGGATAACTAATAAGAACCTGCTGTATAAAAAATAAAATTAAATAAATAAAAAAAGTGCTCTGCAGATGTAGGACAGCTACCACATTGAAAAAAGAGATATTCTATCTTTGCAGAGTGCTTTTGCTAAACCATATTCCACAAGTGCCTGATATAGTAGTTTCAAATAGATGAGTTAATTAGTTAATTAATAACAATCAATATTATTGTTAATTATTATATAAAGTTTACTCTGTACTAGAGTATTTAGTACAATTTACATATATTAGTTTCATCCTTTCCATGCTAGGAAATTAATCCCATGGTCCTCATTGTAGAGATAAGGAAACTAAGGCACAGAAAGGTTTGTGATTTGTCCACAGTCATACTGTTTGCAAGCACGAGAGAGCTGGGATTCCAGCCCAGACCATGTGACACTGCAGACAATACACGTCCCCATACAAGGCAGTTCTCTCAGCTGCTGTGCAAACATTTCCCCCAAAGCTGGCTGGTTGTGGAAGGCTTTCTGGCCCCTAGTGCAGAGAAAGTCCCTCCCACTCTCAGGTCCCAAAACACACCTCTATTTCTAACGTAAAGGAAAAGGTGGGAACGGTTGTGATGGGCCACCTTTGAGAGTGACTTGTAGTCACTCACATTCAGTGTTTTCTCTTTCCAGGCACATGGGAGGATCACACGTTCCCATCCCTTTGCAGTTTAGGGAGGCTCCCAGGACTGGTTCTGACTGGGGTGGAAGGAACCTTTGTTCAAGGTGAAACATTTGCAAATGATGCAATTTTAGCATCTGTTCCCCACAATGGCCCTTGAGGATGTCATAACTTCCAAGTGGTACAGCCATACACAGTGGGACCTCATCAGCCCAGGAGACTGAGTGACTCTCTGGAGCCCAGCTTCTCATCCCCTCCCCAACCTGCCTCCACACCGAATCACGATGGACAAGGGACCTAAACAAATAAAGAAATCTTTATTGTGCTAAGGGATCTTGTTGAATTTGTTTCTAGCTTAGCCTATCGTACTCATACAGGAGTTCCAAGGGCGTAGTCCAGACAGCTTTTAGCAATTCCCCACTCTCTCCACGACCATCCACAGGAAACCCTGAAGGCCAGTTCTCTGGCCAACTTGGAAGGACGGTAAAAGGGACCTCACCATCATAAACAAGTCAAGAAATAAGGAAGGTGGGGTCTAAAAGGACTATGGCTGAAGAAACTAAGAAGGTGGAAAGACTGTCCTTCGACAAAGAGGGCCAGATAGCTAAGACGGTGCTCAGACATGAACCTGAAGTCTGACTTGAATGAAGTCAGGTCTCTTGGCCACAGACAATCATCATATTTAGATTTTATCTGAGACCACTTGAGAAGGGCACTGCCATGATGCCTACTTGTGAATGAATGGTCAACCCAGATGGCCAATGGACTCCAGTCACAGTCAAAGGGCAAGACTCCCTCTGCCTGTGAACATCAACATCAGGTCAGCACCCTTGTCAAGCGCTCTCAGATCCAGGGCTTACTTTTCACTTAAAAATCACTTATTAGATTCATTAACATGGGGGAAATTATACAAAAAAAAAAAAAAAAAAAAATCATACTATAGCCACTGCTCCCTGCTTTGTTTTTTATCTTAATTATTTATGTAAGACATCTTGTATATTGGCTAATTTGGAATAGCTTAACAGTATTTCATCATATTTATGTACCATAGTTTTTGATGCTTATTGATTCAAGTTTCCAGGTTTTTGCTGTGACTCAAGTTGACACAATGAACATCTCTTATATATTAAATTGGTAAAAGTGTGTAAGGTGAATTGGAAAAATGTATTCCTGGCTGCTGGCTCAAATTATATATGCATTTTTGTTTTTAAAGGTATTGTCAAATTGCCCTCTGGAAATTTTGCACCAGTTTATAATCCCATGAACTTTTATGAGAGGCCGGGTCTGCCCACACACAAATATATCATTAAACATTTTCATTTTTATTTTTCCAATAGAAAAAATCCTTATTTTATTGTTGTTCTCATTTGCATTCTTTAGTTGTTGCTGATGCCAAAAATCTTTTTATATGCTTATTGACCATTGTTCTGTATATGGTAAACTGTCTGTTTACATCTTTGGCTCAATTTTTAATCTTGGATATTTTTTCTTATTGATTTATATAAATTATTCTAAATTAATGAAATTAGTATTTTAATCTACTGTTATATTGTGATTAAAATCTCCCACTTTGTCTTCAGTCTTTTGAATTTGCTTACATTATTTTGTGTCATAAGTATATTTAAAAGGTAATATAGTATTACCTGTTGGACTATTTAGATTTGAATTACAGTTTTGCTGTTTTACTAGCATTATGATCTTAGGCAAGTTATTTAACTTATTTGTGCCTCATTTTTCTCATCTTTAAAATGGGTATATAAGTTAACCTGCTCGTAGGACTTGATGAGGATAAATAAGTTTATACATGTAAAGCTGTAGCATAATGTATTGGGTCGGCCAAAAATTCATTCGGGTTTTTCCGTGAGATGTAATATAACTTATAGTAGTCATGTTAGCTCTCATTTTATTATTCCCTATGGTCAAATATATTATCCTTTATAGATTTTGGGTAATGAGTTTTGCTTGGAAATCAGAAAATCTTTAAGACATAAATTCCAAATTTTTTTGAAAAGCAAGTAATAGGAACAAATAACAATATCTAGATGTATTTGGTCCATGAGTTTATCCAACAGTGATTGATTAAATCTGAGTACATGTCTGGGGCTATCTGATGTCTCAGAAACCTGGAATGTTTCAAAATTTGCAAAACTAGTAAAGAAAAATGCAAAAATTATTTACAACTATACATTCACAGTGATTTTTTTTTTTTCTTGTGCTGAGACTCACATGTCTAAACTGGATTTGAAATTTGTAAAGAACCATCTTGCCCGTGAGGTTCTTCTCATAATTGGTCCCAAATAGTAGGTGTAAAGGGACTAGCCTTTCTTGGAGAGGATTTTTGCTATCTTTCCTTCTAAAGGAGGAAGCACTGCTCAGACATGCCCTTTACTATCCCACACATTCACCTCTGGAATGTGGAAGCTGTCTTATGCAGTTGGGTGTTTTATATAAGACACACATGAAGGGTATAATTTGCACCCTATGCTGAGAATTCCTAGAAAGACAGTACCTGAGTTATATACCTGAGACAGAGTGTAGATATCTGTTTGACAGAGAACTGAAGTCGAAGCTTTTGTGTCCAGAGAGTATCAACATGTCAAGATCAAGGGGAATTGCCTGGTCCCCATGTGGACAAATTCCAACTGGTGGTATATTTGAGGTGTTTAAAGCTCTTTCTATGCAGATAATGATTTGTTAACGAAAAGGGAAAGACTGTATATATTGTCAATGGGGCTGGACAGGCTTTTAAATTCTGTAAAATTCCAAAAGGGGAGCACGCCTTCCTCAAAGCCCCATGTGTTTCTCTGAGTAGTATGGACCTGAAAGTTGAGATAAAACCAGGCTCAATGTCTGGTTCCACCATTTAATCCCAAGTTTCCTTACCTTTAAATGTAGATACTAATATGAAACAATCAGAATTACTAATGGAATTAACCTACAGAGGTGACATATGTGAGTGACATAGCCCTTTGTTTACCTACTTAATTTTAAGTTGTCATTACTCACTCTCTTCAACATCAAAATTGATGGCATCATAGATGTAGAAGGGTGAGATCTTTATCCTCATGACACGTTTACATGTTTTAAAGGAGTCATAACCAGGTCACAATTATATTACAGGGAAACCACATGCCTTTGTTATCTTCAGGGAAATATTAGAATTCTCTAGCATGGCGGGAGAACAGCAGGCTTGACAAGTCCTTATTTTGAGCCATCATCCTGACCTAACTCTTTGCTAACAACCCACCCTCATCTAAAACAGGAAGCCAAATCTCGGGAAAGCCCTGTGCCCTGAAACTGTTTTGCCCCGTTTTTTAAATAGTACATTTAGAAAGTACTCCTTGGTAGGTGTACTTATATCACCTACAGAGATATGATGTAAGAATATGGAAATGGAGAGAGACAGTCTTTAGATAAAATCTCAGCACTTGAAATAATTGATTTAATAGCTATTTACTGAGCATGTACTATGGCCATGGCTCTGTCACTGACTGACTTTGTGATGGTGAGTAAATGAAAGACCTTACCTATATGTAGAAGAATAAGTTATATTTATAATAGTATATAGTAGGTGTTCATTAAATGTCAAGCAAATGTCATTGACACCATCTGCAAAAACATATATAAAAATATAATTTAAAGTACTTAACACTTGTATTGGCCTGTAGTACGTATTGTAGATGTGTAGATTCAGTTTTGAATCTACTAAATATTAATTTGCCATCGACCTTCTACATGGTACAACTTTTAAAGATGGCAATAAGCTTTTATGTACAAAGCAATCTCCCTTTTAGCACAACAAGTTACTTACAAGTTCTAACAAATTGTTATTCTTAACTCCCTACCACCATTCTACTTAGAAATCACAGCCTTGAGAGGACAAGAAGAGAAGGGTTTGATAAGAATATTGGAAAATGAAATTCTATAAGATAAGGGCAAATGAAAAAGAGCTAATATTTTCAAAAGTAACTCTCCCAGGCACTTATTAGATATTTGCAAACTTGACTTTCATAAAACCTTATAAAATGGATAGTATCTCCATTTTTCATAAGAGAAAAATGAAGCTTAGATAAGTTATGTACATTGCCCAAGATTACCCAGATAATAAAAGGCACTGCTGGAATTTGAAATCAGGTTTGCTCATTTAAACACTAACAAGTTTGTATGCAATTGAAAGTGGAAAAATACTTAACTTTTTTCAAAAAAAATTAAAATATGAGAATAACAGAGAAAAAAAAAGAGCAGGGAAAACAGTATCGTCTATGGACAGAGAACTTGTTCTGGATGTTGGGAATGTTATGTGTAGGGTGTTTTCTGCTTTAGAATGTGGTGATATAAAATGGTTTATTTATTGTAGAATCAGGGCTTCCTAGAAGTGTGTCATAAACAAAAATCATTAATGAGAAAAAAGTCAATGGTACGATAAGAAATAAGGCAGAGAAGATATTGGAAAAAGAAAAGAATAGTACAAGGAAGATAATTATGTTAGGGACTAAGAGCATAGGTTCAGGCAGTTGACTACAATTTGGTGACCAAAAATCACTGAATATAAGAAGTTTAGTTGAAAGTCATTCTTCTCAACACAAACCGATGTTTAGTGAAGATGTTTTGGTGTTAGATTTGGCTTGAGATTCACTATGGTATATAACACATTGAGCAGGACTCCCAGAGATTTCCTGGAGGCATGGAGATGGCTCAGCAGGGCATCTGTGGTGCTGCTACATGAATGGGGGTGACAGAACAAGCAATGGCTGCAAATCTGTCTGTAAAGAGGTTGAGGAGACGATGGCTGCATCTCACCCTGAAGACTTTGCAGAAAACTAGGGGAAGAGGAGGTCGGGATGAGGATCAAGGCAGATTGGACTAGCAAACATTCAGGCATTTGAAAAGTTATGCCCCCACAGAAAGCTGGACCTGAATGCTTACAGCAGCTTTATTCATAATCACCAAAGACTGGAAGCCATCGAGATATCCTTCAATTGGTGAATGAATAGATACATTGTGCTACAACCATAAAGTGGGATCTTTTCAGAGGTAAAAAGAAATGAGCTATCAAGCCCCAAAAAGACATGGATGAATCTTAAATGCATATGCTAAGTGAAAGAAGCAAGTATGAAAAGGCTACATACCATGACTGCCTGATTCCAAATATATGACATTCTGGAAAAGGCAAAACTGTAGCAATGGATGCAAAGGCAAAACTATAGCAATGGATGCAAAGGCAAAACTATAGCAGTTGCCAGGAATTTGAGGAGAGAGGAGGAGAGTTGATTAGGTAAAACAGAGGGGAATTTTTAGAGTGATGAAATTATTCTGTATGATACTATAGATATATGACATATGCATTTGTCAAAATTGATAGAACTTTACAGCAAAAAGAATGATCCTTAATGCATGCCCAAAATGTAGGAGGTAAGGAGATCCCAGGATTGAATGCAGAATATAACAAAATAATCTCACTGTATTAAAAAGTATGAACAAAACTCTCTGAATGGAGTAGGAGGGAAAGGGGCTTACCTAAGTAAATTTGAATATGAGTGGAGTCTATAAGTCTAAATGTACAAGAAACTAGACATAAGCATTGTACTCTAGTTGGCCAAAATGTTTCCCATAGGATTACTGGCTAACAATTTTAATACTGCTTTACATGTATATTAGAACTGCACAATTAAGTAAATTGAACAATTGAGGTGGATGGTGGGAGCAGGGTTCTCTACTGTTGGGATGGGAGGTTACAGAGAAGCAAGAGAAGGAGATCAGAATGATCTATGTGATGGTAGATTTGAGTTGGAGGCATCAATATGATATAGATAGGTATAGATAAATGTATACATTCAGGTTAGTGTGCACGTGTCTATCTCCTTGCTCTGTCATCTGAGAGGGTCTAGAGGTGGCAACATCCCAGGAGCAACGAGCACCCTTGACGCCCAGATGTCAGCTTCTAGGATCATTCTCCAATAAAAGGAACCAGTGATTCTTGGAGAAATGCGTGATTTTATGACCGGGGCAGGAAGAGTGCAGGATGCGTCTGGAATACCTTATAGTGCCAGAAAATAAGGTAGTGCTCAAAAAAGTTTTTTAAATCACAATAATAAGATTGTGCCAAAGGGATACAAGATTCAACTGAAGGAGCTTCCAATGGTTGAGGCTGGAACAATTTGTGTGAAGGAACAAATGAAGTAGTGTTGGATTATAACACAAAGTACAGAATAAATATTTGTGAGTCCAAACTGATTTTAAAAAGTATTGAGTAAATAAGCAAATGGGGGAGAAGAGACAAATCTCTCATGAAGAAGAATTCCAAATGATTTATGTAGATGTTTTACCCTTGAGATAGTGGGGCATAGCTCTGTACTCCTCGAGTGTGGACTGCATATAGAGACTGTCTTCAAAAGAACACATATAAACAGTGGGGGAAAGAATAAATTTACATTGGAGAAACCTGATGATTATTCCCATAGCCAAGTGATCAAGGTGATGAGTCATGTTCATAGCATGTAGCCTTTATAAGTTTTCAAGTAAAAAAAGAAAAAAAAAAAAAAACTTTAGATAAGTCTTGTCCATGTATTGCAGTATTTGGAAGTTAACCCCTCACTCATTTCTTTGAGATCTTAATAAAGCCCAGGGAATAATAATTTGCTGATTCAAAGATCTGTCTTATGAAAAGCATAATAAGTGAGAAGAGAAGAGAGATGAGCGTTTCAGCCTCATGGAGTTCTGCCATATTCATTTAGGGAAGAGTAATCCATTAGCACAAATTATTGTCCTTTAAAATACAAGCTTACATACATACACACATCTGGATCAACACAAGAGGGAATATTTATATGTCATTTATTCCCAATTTCTATATTAAGCATTTTAGGATTTGCATAATTTTCCTAGCTTGCACCCTTTCTCCTTGAAGAGGTTCAATGCAGAATGCAGCCCATGTACTATAATTTTAGCAAAGAATGATGCTCCCTCCTTTCTAGGAAAGGTGAATGACATTTGCAAAAGCATAGATATATGAATTAGAATTATGTTTTAGAGAAACTCCTGAAACATGGTATGATGCAATAGAGTAAATTTAATAACAAAGAAAACTCAATTCTACATGAGGCTAACTATTTTCAGCCTGGGTTTCCAGCCACCTCCTTCCTCACTTTTGACAGATAAGCTCAACTTCTTCACAGAGAAAAGAGGTTATTTAACAATAAATTTTCAATTCATTTTTTACTACATGATGTTTTACAGATTAAATAAGTTAATATATGTAAGGCAATTAGAATAGTACTGACAAACTATTATTATGGCTATTATTATAGATTATAGTTATTACACATGAAGGAGATATTATATATGTATATGTACATATATATATGTAGACATATATAACTTCCTACAAGTACCTCAAATTCAATATCTAAAAATAAAACTATCTTGTTTCCCTCCAACCCTACTTCCCCAATTAAGTTCCTTAACTCAGTGAATGATGCATAATTCAAAAATTCAGAAGCCAATGAAGCATTAGTTCTTTTCATTTCAAAAGAATTGTCTCCCGATTTGATGACTTCTGATGCCCCACTGTTACTATTTTGGTTCCTCACCTATGGACTGATTTGCAGTCTTGCTTCTAATTCTCTCATATTCGTCTCTTCTATGAACTGTAGACAAGGTGACCTCTCTAAAACACACATTCTTACCATGTTGTTTTTTACTTTTCTTCATGACCAGGCACCTGAATTCTTAGCCATTCTCATCTTTGTTTACACTTCATTCTACAACCTGTTCTTAAGTCAATCTGAGTTATTTTAATTTTCTAAGTGGTCCATGTTTTTACTCTGCACATTCCCTCTCTTCTAGAATGTTTTGTCACCTCCACTTCTTCATGACTAGTTTCCAAAATCATCTCTGGAATCATCCCCTCTCACAAGCTTTCCTAACACTTCCAAATTGGGATGATATGGTCCCTCTATTCTCCCACAGGCTCACGTGTGTGTAAACTATCTATACTTCCTATAAAAGAATCATAGTGTTTATCACATTTTAAATCAGTGGTTCTCAAGCTTTAGTGGCCATTGGAATCATCTGAAAGGTCTATTAAAATACAAATTGTTTGACTCACTTCCAGAGTTTTGGAATCAGTACTTCTGGAGTGGGACTTGAGAATGCATTTCTAACCAGTTCCCAGTTGATGTAGTGCTGCAGGTGAGGGCTAATTTCTTGAACACCAGATGCTGCTGGCTGAAGCAGTCTGCATCCCAGGGATTAACCTTGAATGGGACATGAGGTTTACTTAGCTTGGCCCTGTGTAGGAAGAGCAAGAGATTTGTAGGTAGAACATTCTGAGAAAGCAGAGTCCATGGAGTCAGATAATTACATTTCTGCTGCACATTAAATATGAGATTCATTTTTCCTTAGAAACAAAGAAAGGTGTGGTCACTTCAATAAATAAAGTCTCCTTATCATAACCAGTATAAATTATTGTAATTGTACACTTACTTACAGACTGCAATATGTTCCCTAGGTGATCTACACCAAAGGCTTAATTTTATATTTAAGGATATCTCCGTAGGACTCTAGTCTTTTATTTAAGGAGAGTCATCCTAAAATTATTGATCAATTAATGGTGAGCTGGCTCAAATCCCAGGACTAAGCATCAGGAATTAGATACATTATTGCCAAGAGATGCTCTGTGGACAATACCGGCAGTAATAATCAGACCTGTGAACCCATGAGGCTCCAGGAGAGCATGAAACAAAGATCAGGTTTTAGTGTTCCATGTGTTTTAGGCTGGGAAAAGATTGCAAGCATAAGGGAGAATCCAAACCCAGTTACAGACAGCTGTTGTGGAGACCATCAGGCAGATGTGGTTTCAAATCTTCATATGCTACTTATCAGTTATGGGTCTTCTCTGAACCTCTGTTTTCTCTGATGCAAAATGGGGATTAATATATAGAGATCAAGATTGTTAGGAATAGACCAGACAAGGAATAACATTTTGACTCATTTGGGTAACAGTAAATTATAGTGGTTACCACTACTACAAGACAGTTTATGTAGTGATCCAGGCACAGTAGAGCTTAAGTGGAGCCCAGGTCGTAGGCTACAAGTGAGAGGTCATTACCAGTTCTGGGGTAGAGGATCTGAGACGGTGAAAGCTTCCCTAGGAAAAACACAGGTTTTAAAAAATCTCCTTCTTTCTGCTATCCCCCCTCACCTTTGTTCGTCATGCTTCTTCACCTACTACTCAATCTTAAGTGGAATTAACAGTGCCACCGTTTCCCCCGAGAGAGGCTTCTATGATTTACTCAGGCTGGGGAAGTGTCCTCCTGGGCTCCAGGATTCCATGTCATGATGTCAGCTCTTAATATGTTAGTCTCTCCTTCTGCAGGGCAGCGACTAGTTGATGGATAGGTAGAGAAAAAGACAGACAATGAAATTGGTAGACAAGGGCATTGAAACAGCTATTATAACCATGTTCCATAAGATCAAGAATGTAAAGCAAAGCATGAATATAATGTGGAGAAAATATAAGCTAGAAAACAGATCTAAATGTAACTTCTAGGCCATCTCAACATTACCAGAATTTAAAAATTCACTGGGAGATATTAATAGAAAATTAGATGCTATAGACAAAAGCAGTAAAATTAAATACATTAAGATTAAACTATCCAAATGAAACACAGAAAAAAAAAAAAAAAAAAGAAACCTGACAAAATGTAACAGAGTTTCTGTTATCTGTAAATATTATCAATTAACCATAATTCATTTGGTTGTAATTTATGTCCTAATAGAAGAGGAAAAAAAGATGGATGAAAAAATATTTGATGCAATAATGGATAAACATCTTCCAAATTTGATAAAACCAATGGACACAAGGAATAAAGAAACTCAGTGAACCTCAAGTAACATTAAAACCAATAAGGAAATGACCATGGCTCTTCATAATCAAATTTCTGAAAACCTGTGAAAAGAGAAAAATCTTAAATCATCAGGAGAAAAAAAAGTATTTTGTGCACAGCTGAACAATGATAATGGCTTAACAGAAAAATAAAAGGAAAGAAAAAATTATCAAAAATCTACTAAGCATAAGAAAACAGACTTCAGAGTAATAAATATTATTGGGATAGAGAGTAATTTTTTATAATGATAATCATTTCATCAAGAAGGCATAACACTGCTAAATGTGCACTCAATAATTGAATTTTAAAATAACTGAAGCAAAAATGGACACAATTAAATAATAAATAGAACTATAATTATAGCTTAAAAATTTAACATGTTTTTTTCTCAGTAATTGTTAGAACAAGTGGACAAAATCAGTGACACTAATTTGAACAAAACCACAAAGAAACCAGACTTAATTGATTCTTACAAGGTGCTTTAATCCAACAACTGAATCATGGTAGTTTCAAGTTCAAAATAAACCTTAGCCAAGACAGACCATAATTTGTGTAGTAAAACAAGCCTCAGTAACTTTAAAATAATTTAAAGCACTAAGACTGTGTGTCTTAACCTCAACAAAATTTAACTGAAATTTAATAAGAAGGTGTTTTCTTTTAAAATTTAATTTAATTTAATTTATTTACTTTTTACACAGCAGGTTATTAGTTATCTATTTTATATATATTAGTGTGTATATGTCAATCACAATTCATCCCACCCCCACCAACCCCACACACACTTTCCCCCCTTGGTGTCCATACGTTTGTTCTCTACATCTGTATCTCCATTTCTGCACTGTAAACCAGTTCATCTGCACCATTTTTCTAGATTCCATATATATGTGTTAATATATGATATTTGTTTTTCTCTTTCCGACTTACTTCACTCTGTATGACAGTCTCTAGGTCCATCCACATCTCTACAAATGACCCAATTTCATTCCTTTCTATGGCTGAGTAATATTCCATTGTATATATGTACCACAACTTCTTTATCCATTTGTCTGTCAGTGGGCATTTAGGTTGCTTCTGTGACCTAGCTATTGTAAATAGTGCTGCAATGAACATTGGGGTGCATGTGTCTTTTTGAATTATGCTTTTCTCTAATTACATGCCCAGTAGTGGGATTGCTGGGTCATATGGTCATTCTATTTTAGTTTTTTAAGGAACATCCATACTGTTCTCCATAGTGGTTATATCAATTTACATTCCCACCAACAGTGCAAGAGGGTTCCCTTTTCTCCACACCCTCTCCAGAATTTATTGTTTGTAGAATTTTTGATGATGGCCCTTCTGACCAGTGTGAGGTGATACCTCATGGTAGTTTTGATTTGCATTTCTCTAATAATTAGTGATGTGGAGCAGCTTTTCATGTGTTTGTTGGCCATCTGCATGTCTTCTTTGGAGAAATGTCTATTGATGTCTTCTGCCCATTTTTTGATTGGGTCTTTTGATTTTTTTAATATTGAGCTGCATGAGCTGTTTATATATTTTGGATATTAATCCTTTGACAGTTTATTTGTTTGCAAATATTTTCTCCCATTCTGAGGGTGGTCTTTTCATCTTATTTCTTTTGCTGTGCAAAAGCTCTTAAGTTTCACTAGGTCCCATTTGTTTATTTTTGTTTTTATTTCCATTACTCTAGGAGGTGGGTCAAAACAGATCTTGCTGTGATTTATGTCAAAGTGTGTTCTTCCTATGTTTTCCTATAAGAGTTTTATAGTGTCCATTCTTACATTTAGGTCTTTAATCCATTTTGAGTTTATTTTTGTGTATGGTGTTAGGGAGTGTTCTAACTTCATTCTTTAACATGTAACTGTCCTCTTTTCCCAGTACCACTTATTGAAGAGACTGTCTTTTCTCCACTCTATATCATTGCCTCCTTTGTCATAGATTAGTTGACCATAAGTGCGTGGGTTTATCTCTGGGTTTTCTATCCTGTTCCATTGATCTAAATTTCTGGTTTTTTGCCAGTACCATATTGTCTTGATTACTGTAGCTTTGTACTATAGTCTGAAGTCAGGGAGTCAGAGTCCTCCAGCTCTGTGTTTTCACTTCAAGATTGCTTTGGCTATTTGGGGTCTTTTGTGTCTCCATACAAATCCTAAGGTTTTTTTGTTCTAGTTCTGTAAAAAATGCCATTGGTAATTTGATAGGGATTGCATTGAATCTGTAGATTGCTTTGAGCAGTATAGTCATTTTCACAATATTGATTTTTCCAGTCCAAGAACATAGGATATCTCTCCATCTGTTTGTGTCATCTTTGATTTCTTTCATCAGTGTCTTATAGTTTTCTGAGTACAGGTTTTTACCTCCTTAGGTAGGTTTATTCCTAGGTATTTTATTCTTTTTGTTGCAGTGGTGAATGGGATTGTTTCCTTAATTTCTCTTTCTGATCTTTTGTTGTTAGGGTATGGGAATGCAAGAGAGTACTCTGCATTAATTTTGTATCCTGCAACTTTATCAAATTCATTGATTAGCTCTAGTATTTTCTGGTGGCATCTTTAGGATTCTCTATGTATAGTATCATGTCATCTGCAAACAGTGACTGTTTTACTTCTATTCCATTTTTTATTTCTTTTATTTCTCTTTCTTTTCTGATTGCTGTGGCTAAGACTCCCAAAACTATGTTGAATAATAGTGGTGAGAGTGGACATCCTTGTCTTGTTCCTGATCTTAGAGGAAATGCTTTCAGTTTTTCACCATTGAGAATGATGTTGGCTGTGGGTTTGTTGTATATGGCCTTTATTATGTTGAAGTAGGTTCCTTCTATGCCCATTTTCTGGAAAGTTTTTATCAGAAATGGGTGTTTAATTTTGTCAAAAGCTTTTTCTGCATCTATCGAGATGATCATGTGGTTTTTATTCTTCAGTTTGTTAATATGATGTATCACATTGATTGATTTGCATATATAGAAGAATCCTTGCATCCCTGGGTTAAATCCCACTTGATCATTGTGTATGATCCATTTAATATGTGGTTGGATTCTGTTTGCTAGTATTCTGTTGAGGATTTTTGCATCTATATTCATCAGTGATACTGGTCTGTAATTTTCTTTTTTCTGTAGTATCTCTGGGTTTTGTATCAGGGTTATGGTGGCCTCGTAGAATGCGTTTGAGAATGTTCCTTCCTCTGCCATTTTTCAGAAGAGTTTGAGAAGGGTGGGTGTTAGCTCTTCTCTAAATGTTTGATAGAATTCACTTGTGAAGCCATCTGGTCCTGAACTTTTGTTTGGTGGAAGATTTTTAATCACAGTTTCAATTTTGTTACTTGTGATAGGTCTGTTCAGAGTTTCTATTTCTTTCTGGTTCAGCCTTGGAACATTATACCTTTCTAAGAATTTGTCCATTTCTTCCAGGTTGTCCATTTTATTGGCATAGACTTGCTTGTAGTAGTCTCTTATGATGCTTTGTATTTTTGTGATGTCCATTGCTACTTCTCCTTTTTCATTTCTAATTTTATTGATTAGAAATGAAAAAGGGAGATATTAAAAAAGGGAGTTCTCTCCCTTTTTTTCTTGATGAGTCTGGCTAAAGGTTAATCAAGTTTGTTTTCCTTCTCAAAGAACCAGCTTTTAGTTTTATTGATCTTTGCTCTTGTTTTCTTTGTTTCTATTTTATTTATTTCTGCTCTGATCTTTATGATTTCTTTCCTTGTACTAACTATGGGTTTTGTTTGTTCTTCTTTCTCTAGTTCCTTTAGTTGTAAAGTTAGATTGTTTATTTGAGATTTTTCTTGTTTCTTGAGGTAGGATTGTATTGGTGTAAACTTCCCTCTTAGAACTGCTTTTGTTGAATCCCATAGGTTTTGAATCATCGTGTTTTCATTGTCATTTGTCTCTAGGTATTTTTTGATTTCCTCTTTGATTTCTTCCGTGAGCACTTGGATATTTAGTGACATATTGTTTAGTGTCCATGTGTTTGTGTTTTTACGTTTTTTCCCTATAATTCATTTCTAATCTCATAGTGTTGTGGTCAGAAAATATGCTTGATGTGATTTCAATTTTCTTAAATTTACAAAGGTTTGATTTGTGACCCAAGATGTGATCTATCCTGGAGAATGTTCCATGTGCATTTGAGAAGAAAGTGTTATCTGCTGGTTTTTGATAGAATGTCCTGTAAATATCAATTAAATCTGTCTGGTCTATTGTGTCATCTAAAGCTTGTGTTTCTTTATTAATTTTCTCTCTAGATAATCTGTCCATTGGTGTAAGTGAGGTGTTAAAGTTTCCCACTATTATTGTGTTACTGTAGATTTCCTCTTTTATAGCTGTTAGCATTTGCCTTATGTATTGAGGTGCTCCTTTGTTAGGTCTATATATATATATATATATATATATATATATATATATATATAATTGTTATATCTTCTTCATCGATCAATTCTTTGATCACTATGTAGTGACCTTCCTGTCTCTTGTTACATTCTTTATTTTAAAGTCTATTTTATCTGATATTAGTATTGCTACTCCAGCTTTCTTTTGATTTCCATTTTCATGGAATATCTTTTTTCCATCCCTTCACTTTCAGTCTGTATGTGTCCCTAGGTTTGAAGTGGGTCTCTTTTAAACAGCATATATATGTGTCTTGTTTATGTATCCATTCAGCAAGCCTGTGTTTTTTGGTTGGAACATTTAATCCATTCACGTTTAAGGTAATTATTGATATGCACGTTCCTATTACCATTTTCTTAATTGTTATGGGTTTGTTTTTGTAGGTCCTTTTCTTCTCTTGTGTTTCCCACTTAGAGAAGTTCCTTTAGCATTTGTTGTAGAGCTGCTTTGGTGGTGCTGAATTCTCTTAGCTTTTGCTTGTCTGTAAAGCTTTTGATTTCTCCGTCGACTCTGAATGAGATCCTCACAGGGTAGAGTAATCTTGGTTTTAGGTTCTTCCCTTTCATCATTTTAAATATATTGTGCCACTGCCTTCTGGCTTGTAGAATTTCTGCTGAGAATTCAGCTGTTAACCTTATGGGAGTTCCCTTGTATGTTATTTGTCATTTTTCCCTTGTTGCTTTTAATAATTTTTCTTTGTCTTTAATTTTTGTCAATTTGATTACTATGTGTCTCATTGTGTATTCCTTGGGTTTATCCTGCCTGGGATTCTCTGCACTCCTGGATTTGGGTGGCTATATCCTTTCCCATGTTAGGGAAGTTTTCAACTATAAACTCTTCAAATATTTTCTTGGGTCCTTTCTCTCTCTCTTCTCCTTCTGGGACCCCTATAATGTGAATGATGGTGCACTTAGTGTTGTCCCAGAGGTCTCTTAGGCTGTCTTCATTTCTTTTAATTCTTTTTCCTTTATTCTGTTCTGCAGCAGTGAATTCCACCATTCTGTCTTCCAGGTCACTTATCCATTTTCTTCCTCAGTTATTCTGCTACCGATTCCTTCTAGTGTATTTTTTCATTTCAGTTACTGTATTGTTTGTCTCTGTTTGTTTGTTCTTTAATTCTTCTAGGTGTTTGTTCTTTAATTCTTCTAGGTCTTTGGTAAACATTTCTTGCATCTTCTCGATTTTTGCCTCCGTTCTTTTTCCGAGGTCTTGGATCATCTTCACTATCATTATTCTGAATTCTTTTTCTGGAGGGTTGCCTATCTCCACTTCATTTAATTGTTTTTCTGGGGTTTTATCTTGTTTCTTCATCTGGTACATAGACCTCTGCCTTTGCCTTTTGTCTATCTTTCTCTGAATGTGGTTTTCATTCCACAGGCTGCAGTATTGTAGTTCTTCTTGCTTCTGCTGTCTACCTTCTGGTGGATGAGGCTATTGAAGAGGCTTGTGCAAGCTTCCTGATGGGAGGGACTTGTGGTGGTGGATAGAGCTGGGTGTTGTTCTGGTGGATAGAGCTGGGTGTTGCTCTGGTGGGCAGAGCTCAGTAAAACTTTAATCCAGTTGTTTGCTGGTGCATGGGCCTGAGTTCCCTCACTATTGGCTGTTTCACCTGAGGTGACCCAGAACTCTCACCTACTGGCTCTTTGGTGGTACCAATGGTGGTCTCCTGGAGGGCTCACACCGAGGATCACTTCCCAGAACTTCTGCTACCAGTGTCCTTGGCCCCAGGGTGAGCCACTGCCACCCCCTGCCTGTGCAGGAGACCCTACAGCACTAGCAGGTTGGTCTGGTTCAGCCTCCTTTGGGGTCACTGTTTCTTCCCCCTGGGTTCTGATGTGTGCACTACTTTGTGTGTGCCCTCCAAGAGTGGAGTCTTTGTTTCCCCCAGTCCTGTCAAAGTCCTGCAATCAAATCCTGCTAGCCTTCAAAGTCTGATTTGCTGGGAATTCTTCCTCCTGTTGCCAGAACCCCAGGTTGGGAAGCCTGATGTGGGGTTCAGAACCTTCACTCCAGTGGGTGGATTTCTGTGGTATAACAGTGTTCTGGTTTGTGTGTCACCCACCCAGTGGTTATGGGATTTCATTTTATTGTGATTGCACCTCTCCTACCATCTCTTTGTAGCTTCTCCTTTGACTTTGGATGTGGGGTGTCTTCTTCAGTGAGTTCCAGTGTCTTCCTGTCGATTGTTCAACAGTTAGTTGTGATTCTGGTGTTCTCTCAGGAGGGAGTGAGTGCACGTCCTTCTACTCCGCCACTGTGAACCAATCTCCCAATAAGGAAGTGTCTTTAACATCTTCATATATTTGGAAAGCAGCTCACTTCTTAATAACTCATGAGTCAATGAAGAAATTTAAAAAGTTATTGGAAAATAATTTTTAACTGAAAGAAAATGGAAAACAGTATCTATCAAAATTTGCAGGACACAAGTAAAGGGAAAAGTATATCATTAAATGCCTGTATTAGAAAAGACCTCTAAAATCAGTGATCTATATTTTCACGTTGAGAAGCTAGTAAAATAGGAACTAATTGAATCTAAAAAAATAAATAGCAAAGGTAAGAACAAAAATCAATACAAGTCATAAAAGCAACAGAGTAAAATCAACAAAACAAAACTTGATTCTTTAAAATATCCACCAAGACTGATCAAGAACAAAAGAGAGTAAAATAAGTCAGAGAGAGAGATAAATACATGACTTCACTTATATGTGGAATCTAAAAAAAAAAAAAAAAAAAGGAACAAATGAACAAATGTAACATAAGAGAAATAGACTCATACATACAGAGAATAAACAGTTGATTGCCAGAGAGGAAGGGGGTGGGGGATCAGTGAAATACGAAAGAGAAATTAAGCAGGACAAACTTCCAGTTACAAAATTAATGAATCACAAAGATAAAATGTAAAAACAAAACCAAATAAAATACTAAGATGGAAAAAAAAAGAGAACAAAAGAGTAAGGAAAAAAAGAGACACTATTGTAGCTCCTACAGATATTAAGAGATAATAAGATAATATCAATAATATAAACAACTGTCTGAAAAAATATTTGACAACTTAGATAAAAAGGACTAACTAACTTCCTAAAAGGCAAAAACTATTAAAAGTTAATCAAGAAGAAAAAGAAAATCTGCATTATCCTTTATCTCTTAAATAAACAGAATTTATCATTAAAAATAGTTCCACAAAGTAAACTCTAGGCCCCATGTCCCTTGGTGATTTTATGAAATTGTTTGGAAGACATAATGCCAATTAGTATCAAAGATAAAAAGTCCTCGACAAAAATATTAACAAATTCAATCTCATCATGTATATAAAAGCATAATCTATGATCACTGAAATAGGTTTATTCCAGGAAGAAAAGAATGTTTTAACATTTGAAAATCAGTAAAAATAATAAATTTAATTTTTAAAAATGTAATACATATCAATAGATGCTGAGAAAAAGCATTAGGCAAAGTTCAATATACATTTTCTACAAAAATGCTTAGCAAGCTAGATATCTTTTACCTACTAAAGGGTATCAACAAAAACCTCCACATAAAATCATACTGAATGCTGAAAGAATGATGTTTTCTCTGCAAAATCAACCAGGGAGCGTCCTCTCACCACTTCTATTCAGCATTATGCTGGAGGCCCTAACAAATATATTAAGGCAAGAAAAAGAAAGAAAAGTCACACATTTTGTAAGGAAAGAAATAACTGTCTTTTTTGTTTTTGTTTTTTTTTGGAGACAATATAATTGTGTAGACAGAAAATAGTAAAGAATCTACAAAATAGCTACTAGAATAATAAGTGAATTTACCAAGGTCATGTGATACAGTCATATACAAAAATTAAATAAACTTCTATAAATTAATAATGAACAATTAACAATTTAAATTTAAAAATAAAAATATTAGGAATAATATAAAATAATCTGACCTATTAAGGGATATAACCAACAAAACTTAGGTAAGATTTTACACTGGAAATTATAAAACATCAATGAGAAAAATATAAAAATGACATAAGAAGTGGAGAATTATGCAGCATTCATGAAGGAGACAATATTGTTTTATGTCAATTCTCTCCAAATTGCCCTATAAATTCAACAAAACATCAAACATATACACACTACTATATATAAAATAGATAACCAACAAGGACCTGCTGTATAGCACATGGAACTGTACTCATAATTTTGTAATAACCTATAAGGGAAAAGAATCTGAAAAAGAATATATACATATATAAATATAACATCAAACAAAATTCCACTAGTCATTTTTTCCCAGAAATTAACAACCTAGTACTAAAATTTCTATGGGAAAACAAATGGTCTCTAATAGCCAAAATAATTGTGAAAAAGGAAACAAAGTTGGAGGAATTGCACTACCTGATTCTATGACTTACTATAAAGCTATAAGATTTAGGGACATATTGGTCAATAGAACAAAATAGAGTCCAGAAAGACTCCTACATACATGTTTAACTAGTTTTAGAGTGTTAGTACTTTTATGTATTATATGTAAATCTAATCTTGTGTTAAAACTCATGAAATTATATATAGAAAATAAAGTTAATTTTACTTTCTCTAAATTTAAAAATAAAATTAAATAAATAAAAGGCCATCTGGTACACCACTATGGAGAACAGTATGGAGGCTCCTTAAAAAACTAAAAATAGAGCTACCATATGATCCTGCAAACCCACTCCTGGACTATATATGGAGAAAAACATGGTCTGAAAGGATGCATGCAGCCCAATGTTCATTGCAGCACTGTTTACAGCAGCCAAGACATGGAAACAACCTAAATGTCCATCAACAGAGGAATGGATGAAGAAGATGTGGTACATATATACAATGAAATATTACTCCATCATTAAAAAGAATGAAACAATGCCATTTGCAGCAACACGTATGGACCTAGAGATTGTCATACTGAATGAAGTAAGTTAGACACAGAAAAAGAAATGTCATATGATATCACTTATATGGGGAATATAAAAAGAAATGATACAAATGAACTTATTTACAAAACTGAAACAGATTCACAGACTTAGAGAATGAACTTATGGTTACCAGGGAGCAAGAGCAGAGGGAAGGGATAGTTAAGGAGTTTGGGATTGACATGTACACACTCCTAAATTTAAAATGGATAACCAACAATGACCTACTGTATAGCACAGGGAACTCTGCTCAATATTATTTAACAACCTAAATGGGAAAAGAATTTGAAAAAGAATAGATACATGTATATGTAGAACAGAATCACTTTGCTGTACGCCTGTATCACAACATTGTTAATCAACTATACTCTAATATAAAATGAAAAGTTTTTTAAAAATGGCCACAATTTTGAACACTTTAGAGAAATTACATGCAAATAGCCAATAGTCACATGAAAAATACTTAACAGAATTGATAATAGGGAGACTCATATTAATATCACAATGTAATACAATTAAATACCCATTTAACTGCTAAAATTACAAGAACAAACAATATGAAGCACTGGCAAAAATGAATAACTCCATTGTGGGGGGATGGTGTGAAACATAACTGATAAAATCTCTTTGGAAAATAGTTCAGCAGTTTCTAGTAAAATGCAAAGTTCATTTATCACAACCTAGCAATTACACTATTGGCATATGCTGAAGGGAACTGAAAACACACTTCTACACAAAGACATACACACAAATGTCCATAGAAGATTTTATCAAAAAAGGTAAAAATTGAATAAAAATTCACCAGCAACTGAATGGAGAAACAAATTATTGTATACTCATACAATAGAATACTTCTCAGCAATAAAAATACAGGAAGTACTGATACACACAACAGCATTAGTGAATCTCAGAAACATTATGATAAACAGAAGAAGAGTGACACAGAAATGTCCATAATGTATGATTTTATATATTTGAAACTGTAGAAAGATAATTTGAATCTATAGTTAGAAAGCATATCAGTGATTGTCTGGGGCATAGTGGCTTGTCTGGGATGAGGTACAAAGTATGTTTTTGCCTAATAGAAATCTTCTATATCTTGATTTTGGTGTTTGTTACATGATGTATAAATCTGTCCCAATTCATTAAAAGATACATTACAATAGTGTTATTTTAATGTATGTAAAACTATACTTCACAAATTTGATTTTTAAAAATGAAGGTGAAATAATTGCATTTTGCCTCAGACAAAAGTGGGGAGATTTTATCTTCTGCCGACTGCACTACAAGAATTGCTGAAAATTATTTCCAGTGTGAAGAGAAATGACTCCAGATGAAAGCCCACATCTGAAGGAAAGAATAAAGAATACCAGACAATAGTTTTTAAAAATCTATCTATCTATTTATCTATCATCTGTCATTTCTGTGTCTCTGTTTCTGTCTTTCTTCCTCCATCCATTCACCATCTATTCATCCACCCATCTAACTATCTATCATTTTTTTCTGTGTATTCACCATATTCTGTTTCACCCAAGAGTTACTTCTCCTGGCTTTGTACATCTTTACTGGAACACTTACCTCACTGTAGTGTAATTGGCTATTTATATGTCTGATTAATTTGGCTTTGTACCTTCCAAGGGTGTAGACTACATTGGTCTTTCTTACTAATATTTTTGCAACAATTAGAATGGTTCCAAAAGAACAGAAAAATGATTTAATGAAAAAAAAAATGAAAGAGAAAACTGAATTGTTGATTCTGAGAAAAAGTTTCCTATTTTTCATAAGGAAAAGTCATTAATGAGCTAGAATTTAAATTCTAGGGGCCAATTGTAATATTTATTTATCACTAAAAAAAAAAAAAAAACAAAGTAATCATTCCTTTTTAAACAGGCTACTCTAGGGGCCACAACTAATACAATGCAGCTTCCACACTGAAAAAGCTAGTCATCCAGCTGAGATTATTCAAAGGCCTGCACACATCACAACATACCTGATGTTACACAATGAGCTTTGAGTATCCAGAGCTCTTTTGTTGAACACATAGTAGATGACATCACGAGAGGGAATCATTCGAGCAGGTCATCAACGAAAGCAGAGAAGAGAGAGCATGTGTGGATTAGCTGGTAGATAAGTTTGAAGAACAATATTTTGGTTGAAAAATGGAGGGCATTTCTAAGGGAAAAAGGAGACCAACAGAGGAGAAAGGTTTTGTACATGAAATATCATAGGACAAGCAAGATATGTGGGGATCAGATTAAGAACAATCTTGAAGGAAGTGACAATTACTTTATTTGCTATCATAGAGATGCTATTGGAGGCTTTTTATTCCTTTAGAGTAAACCACTGCATTCATAGTATGAACAATATCTTAGTAACTCTTATGTACTGCTCCCTGTGCTACGCATTTTATACACACTATATTAGAAAACTATCACGACAATCTTAAACTGAGAGAAAGATCATCTACTGACATTGCCCAAGGTCAAATAAGTAATAAGCAGCAGAAGAAAGAATCCTAATTGAATTCTATGACTCCAGAAAACATCCTGTTTTCCTATCCACCTGATTACAAACAAGACATAGTATTTCCAACAGCCTGTAGGCATCAGAAAATCCTCCATGCCCAAGTGATTTTCACAAGATGTGCAGGACTGAGCTTTACATTCTCTATCCATTTCCAATTACATTTAAATTCATAATCATGAGCTTATAAAAAAGATGTTTACTTCACTAGGTGCTGCCCTTGTCTCCTAGTTGTATCCATGTCTAGCAGAAGATGGAACTTAATGGTCTATGACAACCTTGAGAAAAAAAAAAAAAAAAAAAACTGCATATTTGGAAACCAACGATTCCAAGAGTTCTGTTTCTTAAACTGCTTGAAAGTTCCCAAGAAATAGGTTTCTGATAGATCTGGCTTCTCTCACAGCTCCCGCCTTGTCATCACACTCTATAGAAAGAACTATTTCAGCTGCATTTGAAGGAGAATTTCAAGATTATAAGGTCTGCAGATCATTTTTTACACATCATTTCATGGAATTTTTAAAGCCCATAACAACCACATTACAAAATGAATACGTATGCTCCTCACCCCATGTGGTTTCTCTCTATTTAGCAGGATTATTTCCTGGTTTCACAGACACAAATCAGTTTTTAATAATCTTTCCCATTCAGATATTTGATCTCCTAAAGAGCTGTTGGGTGTATTCAGTGATATGTAATGAACAAGAACCGCACAAAATATAAAGCAAGGGAGGGAATGGTCCATTGACTCTGGCTCAGACACTATTCAAGTATCTTAAGACCTAATATTCTACTTTAACACGGATCCTTTGAAGTTGTCTTTGTGTGATTTCTAGGACAAGTAGGCTCCGTGCTCACTGATTGGAAAGGTTCTGCCAGCTTTGTAGGCACGAAAATCTTCAGAGAACAGACTCCATTAATGGGTTAAAGCGATCAGACAAAGCCAGTTAAATTTCCCTTGAAGAGTTTTTCTTAGGATAGTACATCAAGAGACAAATACTGTGGCCAAATCTTGTCTGCAGCCTGACAGAAGACAGGGGTAGAGAAAAATAATTCTCCTGGTGAGTGGTCCTCAGGTGTCCCTGAGATAAGACATTCTTACTCTAAGAAGGAGTTTTTTTTGTTTGTTTTTTTTTCTTAATCATTCTCCTCTGCTGTTCCCTCTCCCATTCACTTTTCCCAAACAATGTATCACCATTTCAAAAACATGTATTCAATGTTTATTCATGTTCTTTATCACTGGCCATTGTAAATATGAACATATATGAAACATGTTTCAGGTTCACGTGACAGAAATAGTAAGGTTTTCCAACAAAACGCTAATGACATCTTTGTGGTACACCTAATAGACTGAGCCCCATGAGGACAAGACATTTGCTCCTCAAATCCAGAAGGCATACTAACATATCCCTAGTGTTTGGGAAGATGCCCCCCTAAAATACTACAATTTTAGGGCTTGATGGCCCCAAATTTTTTGAAAATATTTCAGAGATTTTTGGTATGTGTTCTTGTAGGTGTTTGTAGAAAATCCTATTTTCTCATCTTAATGTTAAATTTCTTGAATACAAAAATCTGGCTATATGAATCTTACTTATCATTGTATCCAAATGATATTTTAGGTTTTATTCTTTCTAAATTTACTTTCAGACATACCATGTCTTAGTCTGTCTGTACTACATTCTAGACAAAATTACTTTGATTCATCTTCCATCTCACTAAGTCTTCATCTGTGTCCACTTTACTCAACATCAAGTCTGTTAAGTTTTTTAAATCTTAATTTTGGAAAGATATACTCAAATTCTAATGACTTTATTCGATAATTTGTAAACCAGATGCGACATTCTTGGTATCTCTCTGAAGATGTGACTTCCTCAGCTACAAGATATCCTTTTCTGATGGTTTTGGCTCCTTTCGTATTGTTGGTTGAATTTCAAATCTCAGTGAGCTTTAATTATTCCGTTTTGTCAAATTCCTGCTTAACTGCCTGTGTTATGTGCTAAAGCCTGCCAGATGAGGTGGTGGTAGGCAGGGTATATGCTGCAGGTGATAGCAGGTTTTCCTGTGGGTGCTGGGAATATCCTTTCTCCTCCTGCCTTGAGACATTACCTCAGGGGTCAGCTTCCCACTGTTTTGACCTCTGAGCAAAAGCCCTTGCAGACAGCTCCTTCATATGAGCAGTGTGGGCAGATGAGCATGAAGGTTTACCTTCTCTGAGTACAACACCTTTATCTCCTTGACTTCTGTGTGATGGTAAGAAATTTCTCAGGACTTCTCTTTATTGTGTTTCAGGCTGTTACCTGGATTCATCTGTCTATGTATTTGGCTGTTACCTGGATTTATCTGTTACCTGGATTTATTTGTCTATGTATTTGGCTCTTTTTGCTTTCTAAATTTGGAAATTCTTCAACATGTCTGGTGTGCTAATAGCACTTTTTTACTTTTTCCAACAGAGTGTTTATCAATAATGATTCATTGTGCAGATACTCTGTAATGACTGCTGTTCTAGGACTTGGGATTCAGCATGAACCAAAGGGACAAAGGCCGTGTTCTTATGGATCATTCTAGAGAATAAGACAATTAAAAAAAGATAGTTCAATGACCAAGGTTAAGTGCCGCCAAATTTGAAAAAGAAAGAAAGAAAAAGAAGAAAGAAAGAAAGAAGGAAAGAGAGAAAGAAAGAAAGAAAGAAAGGAAGGAAGGAAGGAAGGAAGAAAGGAAGGGAAAAGAGAAAAAGAGGAGGGAAGGAAGGACGGAAGGAAGGAGGGAGAGAGGAAGGGAGGGAGGAGGGGAGGAGGAAAGGGGAGAGATCAGGGGAAGTGATAAAGAGTACCTGGGGATACCATTCCATACTGCGTGGAGAGTGAAGTATCTGTGAAGATGTGCCATTTAAACAGCCACATGAATGAAATAAAGGAAGCATGAATACATGTGGAAGAAGATAAACAAAGATACTGAGACTTCCCTAGTGGTCCAGCAGTTAAGACTCCATGCTCCCAATGCAGGGGGCCCAGGTTCAATCCCTGGTCAGGGAACTATATCCCTCATGCTGCAACTAAGAGCCCACATGCTGTAACTAAAAGATCCCACACGTGGCAGTTAAGACCCGGCACAGCCAAATAAATAAATAAATATTTTTTAAGAAAAGATAAACAAAGCAAGTACAAAGCTCTGAGGGAGGCACATGGATAAAGGTTGGGGGAATTTGGAAGGCCAGGGCAGGTGGAATTTTGTGAGCAACAGGGAAAAGAAGAGTAAGTTAGCTTGAACAGGTAGTTTTAGACCCAGGCACATGATGGAGGTTTTTTTGTCATTTCGATTATATCATCATCATGTCAGCTTATCAAAGCTCTAGATTTCTTCAATAAAGGGGCTTAATTCTTTTTAACAGCATTTCCCATTAATATTTTCCTCATGACAACTATTAATATTACAAGAAATGAGTGCTTTATAGAACCATATTTCTTGAGAATTTTTCAATAGGAACAGTTTCTACTACATAATAGTGATATTATGATTTTGACTCAGAGGTCAGACCTACATTGCCCGACTTCTAATCAAAATGCCTTTTTATAATTTCAAATCTTGACCCAATTGCATATATTAGATTTTTCCCCATTTCCCCACAGGTTGCAAATAATAACATATATCCTCAGTTTATAATTTAGGAAACAGAAAAGTATAAAGCTTTTTGAGAATCAATCTATAGTAACTGTCAGCCATATAACTTAAAGGCCAAAGTAACTGTTAAAATTAGATGATGTATAACTATCAGGACCTTATGTGGATTTTGATCCCGATTATGTTGATATTGTATATTCTGTATAGATTTTAGTCAGAGATAAAAAATTATCATTGTAATTGTGACTTTTCCCCTTCATTCTGTATTTTTAAAATTTAGAATATTTTAAATACTTTTTTTTCCATAATAATAAATTTATCTAAAGCCAATTCAATTTAGGAGAAAAAATAAGAAATATATATTTTTTCAAAATATCCCTATCATGTACTAGACACTTGCTGTTCGTGGTTGTACATGAGTTTCATGTCTTGCTGATTTTATACCTGTGAAGTAGGTATTAATTCCATATTTTTTTAAAAGATTTTTTTTGATGTGGACAATTTTTAAAGTCTTTATTGAATTTGTTACAATACTGCTTCTGTTTTATGTTTTGGGTTTTTGGCTGCAAAATATGTAGTATCTTAGCTCCCCGACCAGGGATCGAACCTGCACGCCCTGTGTTGGAAGGCGAGGTCTTAACCACTGGACGGCCAGGGAAGTCCCCACTTCCATATTTTAAAAATAACAAATTTAAAAATGAGTGCTGCCTTGCTTAGAGAAATGTAGTGGGGAGATAACAGAATCAAACTTCAAACACACTTTCTAATGCCAAGATCAATAATAAATTACATTCATTAACCAACATTTATATTCAAAAAATACAGAAGTCAATGATAGTGTCCTTAGCCTCAGTAAGTGTATTGTTTAAAATAAGCTTAGGGCTTCCCTGGTGGCGCAGTGGTTGAGAGTCTGCCTGCCAATGCAGGTAACATGCGTTCGAGCCCTGGCCTGGGAAAATCCCACATGCCGCGGAGCAACTGGGCCCATGAGCCACAGCTACTGAGCCTGCGCGTCTGGAGCTTGTGCTCCGCAACAAGAGAGGCCGCAACAGTGAGAGGCCCGCGCACCGCAATGAAGAGTGGTCCCCGCTCGCCACAACTAGAGAAAACCCTCGCACAGAAACGAAGACCCAACACAGCCAAAAAATAATAATAATAAATAAATAAATAAATAAAATAAGCTTAATGTCTAGGATTGCATCTGTAATAATACTGACAATTTAAGATTTTTTCTATACATCATAAAACTTTGTCTTTTATTTTCCATACTCCTAAATGTACAGATAAGGAAACAAAGGTTCTGATGGATTAAATGGTTTGCCAACGTCACGGAGTTACAAAGTGGCAGAGTGGAAACGCCAATGTAGCGGATCCGTCCCAGACCATTTTCCATGGAGCTCCTGCTACCTCTCTGTGCTTCACCTCTACTTGTGTCCTTTAAATGATAAGCTCAGTGAAGTTTTCTCTCTGGGGTGAATTACTATTGCTAGGTATAAACCCAAGATCTTAAAGAAATGAACACAGTCATGATTTTTTAAGGTATATGTTGGGCTCACTTATCCTGCCTGATCAATGTCTGAATACGGTGGATATAGTGGGGAGGGGAAATATGTGGGAGGAAAAGAAAATAGTATTATGCAAAGTGAATACAGAAGGCGGTGACATGTTCTGCATGATTTAAGGGCAGAGAGAAAAAGATTGGTCTTATTTTCTTCAGGATGAACCCTTGGTCTCTCCTCGTTTCACAGGGGAACAGCATATCTCAGAAAATGAATGTATCTTCAGATTTTAATGTCATCACCATGGAAGTTGCTGGAAGGTGTTGTTATGATCTTCCCCCACACTGGAGGATTTCATGACGTACGTTCTGTTGATGAAAATTCAGAAGACCAGGGGAGCTGATGAAATATAGCTAAGAGATTCAGAGAGTAAATATTAGGTTCAGTGCCTGATTGCCTCATATTTTAAATATTTCAATGCTCCCTGCATGACTGGATGGGAGTATAGTACTCACTATTTAGCAACTTCAGCCACAAAAAACACCTTAATAGCATCACTCAAAATATGTACTGTCCTCTTTAGAGTAATGGGCTTTTGATGATAGTAATCAAAGAAAGCTGCCTTTGTAGATTACAGTCATAGCCATGTTGAGAAATGATGACTGTTAAGGACATTTCTTTTCAGTAATTGTGTGCTTTGCTAGGTCCCTTTCTCTGGTTTAAGATCGCTGACAGTAGGGTTGGAGTGAGCAGGGTTATTTCCCCCATAACAGAATGGAAAGTAACATAAGGAAGGCAGATATCAGTGCCAGAGATGTAAAAATGTGATCTGTAAAAATAAGAGAAAAAAGCCAATAGGAAAGATTAGAGATTAGAAAGAGGGTAGATTACATACTAATGCAAGCCAAGATTCAGAGACCTGTGCTGTTAACTTAGAAAACGGGATTTAGACGGGAGATGTGTATTTGTGGGGTGGCGGGAATGACAGGCTGAGAAATAATGCATAATGCTTGGGGCAGGGGGCATGATTTTTCTATTCATCTTGCCTTTAACGAAGAAAGGAGATCAGATGTAGGAGACAGAGATAGAAACATTTAAACACAGAAAAGTTTCAGTCTTCTAGGTTAAGTCCCCTGCCGGTTAAGCAGATGCACAGAAATGGAAGCATGAGGATGGCAAAGTAAACTCTTGAGCTTTCTGGTTCTAGGATGCATTAGACTTTTCCCCATGGGAAGAGTTCCCTAGGAGCCACATAAAATATATACAAGTTTGGTAACTAGGGAAAGGTTTTGAACTGGGAGTCTGGAAGTGTGTGCTTTTGTCTTAGCTGTTCTACTTACAATGACCGTAGCCTTTGTCATTCTTTGAGATGCTGTTTCCTGTCTAGTAGGTATTGCATACTTAGAGATACATATATATAACACCCATTGATGACTTACTATGTATCCATTTTATTATTTAATCCTGGTAAAAATTTGTAAGGTATTATTCTGCTATTATACTCACTTTAGAGATAACAAAAATAATGCCTAAAGAGTTTCAGTAACTTTTCACAAAGTCACATTCCAAACTCTTGTGGAGGTAACATTAGAAAAGAGACCACCCTCTTTAGAAGGTGATTACCAAAGCATAGGAGTGGTGGAGGGCTTCATTGTTTTCTCCTGTCTACATTTGTAAGCAAACTTGGTTAGGAATCTATTTGTGTAAAAGCCAGCAAAATAACTAAAATTATTTCATGTCACCTTCCTTCTTGAGAAATGAAAGAAGGAGCATTTTTTTTTTAATGTATCCTAGAAACATGGACCAAAATAGACTGGACAATCTCTACACATCTCTCTACCACCACCAATTACATTGTTTGCACAACTCCTTTATTTTCTTTCCTAACCATTAAATCTGAAAGGTCTCACATTATTTGCAAGTAATTTTCTCTTAGACTATCAGATTTCATCACATCTTTGCAATCCTTTACACAGTTACCTCTCTCTTTCCCATCCTTCAAATAGAGATGCTTGTGAAATTCACTACTGGCAGTTTGTTACTTCATACATTGATTCTGCAGGCAGTTAATGTTTTTGGAAATGATCAAACATTGCAATTTGGGGTCAGAACATTACTCCTAAACTGTAAGAACCATTGCTGTCAAAATATGGAGCACTAACCATGTTGGACTAGGAAGTATGCTTTCCGATGACTGAGTCCAAATAACTCAACACAGACTGGGTATATGTATATGTATAACTGGTTCAACTTTGTAATAAGAAACTGCTATCCGACAACAAAAAAGATATCTTGGCCAAGTTCACACAACAGGTTAATTTCAGGTCAGGGACTGGAACTTGTGTCCCGGCTCTTGATTTCCTGGGCTTCTCGTTACATTTAACACTCCTTTAAGGAGCATATAAGACATTCCGAGACTGGGAGTCTTTCACCAGTAACTGCTAAACCCAGTGTGGAGTCTGGTTGGATAAAAACACAGAACAGCTCTTGACCGACTTTTACGTCAAAGAAATTGAACTGGGGGACAGCCCTGCATGCATTACAGATATCCGCAGTTGGTCATGATGCTTCCATGTGTCCCAATGTGATCTCATCGTTGTTTTCCATGCAGACTTTCAAGCAGCCCTCACTAGTTCATCTGGACTGGCCCATTTGTTGCCAAGTTGCAGAGCAGAGATACAAAATGCACTTCCATGTCAGCCTCAGCCAAAGAAAGTTTGGATAATGCCTCTACTGCTTACCGGCTCTGTGACCTCCTGAAAGTTACTACCAACGAGCTTCAGTTTTCTCAATGTGCAAAATAAAGATGAAATGGTTTCTACTTCCAAGAGCAGTGCTTCTCAAATTTTGGCATGCTGCTGATAATCTGGAGAGCTAATTACATCACAATGGCCCAGGCTCATTTAGGTACAAGTTCCCCAGCTGACTTTGATGTAAGCCTGTTTGCAAACCATTGTCCTAGATTATAAAAGGATGCAGGGAGAGCATGTATCATTATCTGGCCCAAAATAGGATCCAATTTATTACAATTACCCTCTCCTATGTTAGATGATTTTAAGCTCCATTTTAATTTTAAATGTCTATAATTCTATGATTCTATGAGAAAGATGCTTTAGCAATATATAGAAGAATTAACTAACTGAAAGGAATTCTCATTTTTACTCAAATGAAATTAATAAGGCTACAAAAAATTGTTAAAAATAGGTAGGGTAAATATGCACTTTAATGGGTTTTAACTACCCATGGATAATACATGTTTAACAGCAATATAGAATAATGGAAGTGTTATTCTGGGAAGAATAGAACTCTATATTCCCATGTTGGTAACTTGGCTCAGTAATAAAAAGTAAAGTAAATACTTCTGCCTACTTTAAGTGTCTTATGAAATGTGCCTAAAATCACATATTCAAGACAGATGTTAATTCCTTCTAATTGACAGTTTGCAAGGATCTGATTTCTGTAAGGCCTTCCATCACTGCAGCTGAGTGACATGTAGGCAGTTGCTTAATAAACCAAACCTATGCTTAGTGCAAATTTCTGTGGAATGTAAAATTCAGGAAACTCTAAAGAGATTAAGACACAGTCTGCTCCTTTTGCATCTCTCCATCCCCAACAACCTACATCTTTAGATATCTGGTGTCATGTTTGGCATCTTTTTTTGAAACAAGTTACAACGACATTGGCTTAGGATTTCCTGAGATTTCAGTAGACGAGAAACATTTGAGCACCAGGCAGGTATAGAGAGTAATTAATCTTAAGATCATGAAACCCTGCAGTAGTATAGGAACAGGATGGGAAATGTGGCTTTGTGAAAAAAACTCATAGCCTAAGCGATATATTTTCACAGTAGCAAATACACAAGTGGAAAACAAGAATCAAAAGACATAATTAAATACCTATAATGTGTTAGGCATTATCTTAGGCATTTTACTTATTGAAACTTCCTCTTAATCTAAAACCTTCATAAGAATGTATCTTTCTAACTCATTTACAAAATAGAAAGAGTCACAGATGTAGAAAACAAACATGGTTACCAGGGGGAAAGGTGGGGAGGGATAAATTGGGAGATTGGAATTGACATCTACACACTACTATATATAAAATAGATAACTAATAAGAACCTACTGTATAGCACAGGGAAATCTACTCAATACTCTGTAATGAACTATATGGGAAAATAATCTAAAAAAGACTGGGTATGTGTGTATGTATAATTGGTTCACTTTGCTGTACAGCAGAAACTAACACAACATTGTAAATCAACTCTACTCCAATAAACATTTTTTTTAAAAAAGAATGTATGTTTCTATTTAGAATTCCAGTGTAGAATGATTTTGAGGAACTGAATGATTGTATGAGAAGGCATCTTATAAACTCTGTGCTACCTTTTCCAGTCCATCACCACCATCTACAATGAATTCCCTGGCTCTAAAAGCATGTTTGGATACACTGCTTCAGCTTGACTCTCAGTCCTTATCCTCTTGTTAGTTTGAGATTTGCTGTCTTTCCCATTTCATGTGGCCAACTTTGGATACAACGAACTGAACCTTCTGCCCTAATTCTGTTCCATCCTGACTGGCTAGAACAATCTTGCCTGGCTCCTCCCGTGGACAGATCAAATCATTCAATTATTTGCAAACTGTATCGAAAAAAAAATTGTTTTGAATGAAAAGCTCTGTGATTATTCAGATAGCTGGTATCTTACAGCTACACCATTTTTAGAGTCTCCAAAACATTTTAGGAAGCACGAGATCTACTGGAATGAACCTTTCCTACATGGGACAATTAAAGTTATGTTTAAGTTCCCTATGTGGTTCAAATGGAAACATTCTGAATTACTATGCTGTGGAGTCATGATTTATACTCTGCAGTAAATCCAATCATAATACAGGCATAAAAATGGCATGCTGATTCTACTGATGCTATTACCCCATTTGCTTAGACAATATCGTTAATATGTGCAGTGTTCTCATTTAACGAAATTATACAACTAACAGAATTCAGGGGTTTAACTTTTTTTTCCTTTCCTGAGTTGTTATGGGCTGACTTTCTGAATATGTCATATGTGTAACTGCTTTATCCTTGCTTCCATTGTTGAAATGCAAGTCTTTACCTCCTGCCCGGCATATAGTGAGAGTTCTCTCACTGGACTTCCACTGTCTCATTCCACTGTAGTTTCCCCTCCAGACTCCACAAAAAAAATCTTAGTGATTTGCAAAGGTGATCATGCCATCTGCCTAAAAGCCATTCAATGGTCTGAAGTTAATAGGATCTGAGATGAGGAGACGTCAGAAAACCAGGAGGATTAAAAGAAATAAATAGTGAGTGGCTTCAATGAACTCTAGGTAGGTGGGCAACTCTTGTAGATGTGCCTTGTGTTCCCCCAAATATATCTGGGTAGGCTAGAACAATCTATTTATAGAGGTCACGCTTGGGAAAGGAGGCTCTGGATTTTGTTAATATCTCATATTTTTCCTTTTGTCACTTAGTTGGAGTGATATTGAAAACTTAGAGGAAAAGAATCTTGAAAACAAAAATTCTATGCACATGTATTACATCAGAGGTTATTAAATCTATGTTTGCTGGACCTTTGTCTTCTCATTTAATATTCTTCATTTTTTATCAAATTAGCATCTGTGTTTATGCTAATTACATCATTGTTAATAATCTCATGAATAAACTATGCACTTTCTTCAAAGAGTTTGCTCCTCAGGCAATGTCTATATAAATGGAGAGTCTAAACCCATTTTTATTCAACTGGATAAGTAAAGACCTTTATTATTGTGCACTGCTACCCCTTGCCAAAGTACAGGCCTTCTTTGTTTTTTTGTTTGTCTTTCTCATCTGGGAGTTTTTGACACATTTGTTTTTCTGCATCACAGTGTCCCTTCCTACAGCTGTGCCTCTTCTAGCTCCCATTTGCCTTTTAGGTTCAGCCCTGGGCTACCTAGGCATCTGGTACCTTTAGGTTGTATTCTGAATACCCAAAACCCAGTGAAACCAATGCCAACACATCCCTTACTAGAAATTATTAATACTCCCACGTGCCAAGCTTGAAGCAACAAAATTATCAGGATCTAATTGTCCCTAATGCCAATCTGCATTGCTCTGTTTCACTTTCTGACTCGAAAACAAAGATACTAAAGATGATTTCAAAAATGCAAATTCATTAATTTCTTTGATAACATTTTTAAAAGTAAGACTCTATTGAGTGATTATAGTCAAAGCTGTATTTATCTGTAGTCCATACTAGCTTTCTTGAAGAAATGTTTGTAATTTAATTCTCCAAAATGTGAAGCCTGGATGAAAAAAGCAAAATAAAATAATTTAACTTCTCAGCCATGAAATGAAATTATATCAGACAAAAGGTTGGTGCTCAGCATACTAAGAACCACAAAACAATAAAAAAAAAAGGCAACTAAACATCTATAAAAATGGGCAATGAATAGAAATAGGCAAGTTGCAAAGACATAAAAAAAACCTGCACTACTATATTGAATAAGATTTTCTAAGCTACTAGCAATCAGAGAAATCAGATTAAACAATACCATTTCTTACATATCAGAATGTGACATTAAAATGCTTGATATCAAGTCTTGGTGAGTTTGTTGGGAAATTGAAACTGATATACACTGTTGTGAGAAAATAAATTGGATGGGGAAATTGAATGGCAGTTTGAAATTGCTATCAAAATATGAAGTGCAAGTACCACATGATCCAGTAATTCTTTGAGGTTTAGAAAATACTTAGAAAAGTATTCACATATAAATACAACAAGATCTGAAAGAGGATTTTTACTAAAGTAAAGAAAAAAACAAAAAAAATAAGAAGGTAATTTCTAAACTGACATATTCATATGTTAGAATACTGTGTAGTATTTTATAAGGTTGAAACAAACAGAAATCTATTGTTGAATAAAAGAAGCATGTGAAAAATGATTTATACTGGATAATAGATTTTATATAATTAAATATTATGTGTTTTATACGTGTGTGTGTGTACACTACAAATGTCAATGCATTATAAAGGGTCAAGAAGGTCAACACTAAGCTAATAACACTGATGTCTTAGAGAAGTAGAAGGGAGAAGAAGGGGGCATTGGTGTGTTTCAGGAATGTAGTAAAAGGAAAATTTTCCTATTTGTAATGTTTTAGTTTTTAGTAAAAGGAAAACATTCATGAATTCTCTATGTAATTAAAAACTAATACTAATTTTTATTAAAAATAAAGGAAATAGAGATGTACTATAAAGTATAGCATGCATACAATTAGCAGCATGCTTGCAGGCTGCATAGATAGTATTCCTCTTGTTATCTTGTAATGCTGGGGCTTTATTGATCTCAAGCACCATTGAGCATACTGTCAAAATGCAGGAGGCTGATGGCTCATGGCCTTTGATGTCATGCTGTCTGAATTCTGGCATCACCACTTGAAATTGTTCAACTTTGTCAAATTGCTTAACCTGCCTATACTACAATTTCCCCATAGGTTCAATAGGAGTATTCGAAAAAGCAATTAAAAAAAAGCAAAACAAACAAAAAATGCCACCTATTGTAATGGTGAGAGTAAATGGAATCCTCAAGAAACCTTTAGACCAGGGTGAATGAGGTAGTGAACCCTCAGAACTTATGAGCCACTTTAGTTCCTTGCTGTGCAGAGAGCCTCTTGTTCTGTGTCTTCACACACACACACACACACACACACACACACACACACACACACACTTTGTTCTATAAGTGAAATCCCCAAGAAGCAATATTCAAACTATGATACTAAAAATGTGAATTGAATATTTAAAAGAAGAATAAAGATGTAGCAGTTTTATATCTCCTTTTTAATTAATTCCCATATTTATATAAGATGAAAGTTAAAATATCATTCATTCTTTTCCACCAACTTGAAAAATCTCAGCTCTTATCTGGAAATTTGAATCAACCTGATGGTTTATTTATCATATGTTTATCAATCATATGTTGAGTGAGATAAAACACCAAGACATTGAATTGAGCCAATTTAAAATTGGCTCTGATGATTTACAACTTCAAATTCTTCATCTATTTTGGTTTAAGTTTGGATTCGTCACATGCTGACATTTTTATATGTTACCAAAATGTCATCATACTAGGGCAAAAGAAGCTACTATATCAAGTACCCTTGAAATGCTTCCAACTCCAAATTCTGTGTTAGTTGTGGTTGAAGCGCATGACTTATATAGGGAAGTGACTTTTTTTTTCCACAGAGTTCAGAAGAAAATGTTAAATTTGAGAAGCCAAAGTCTTATGAGTTAAAGGCCTTATCTTAATCTGATCCCCCCTCTCCATTAATCACCAATGAATCTTAAGAATCTCTCTCTCTCTCTCTCTCTCTCACACACACACACACACACACACACACATGCACACACAAGAACATTTCCATTTAGAAGGTGACTTCCACAGCAATCATGACTATTAGGATTGTGGCTGGTATAAAAAAGGCATATTTTGGTCTTCAAAATCTTCAATGACAGCCTAATTCTTATGAAATCCAAATTCTTCTCCTATATTTTAGATTTTGAACAATCTGTTTTATTTCATGTTACCCATGCACTGTTACTTTACATGAATCATCTACTGATACTTTTATTCTGAGTCTTTAATGACTTTACTATCTTGAAAAACATGATGATAATCTTTTCCTTTACTTCTTTGCTTAGCTGAGACTGCCTTTTCTCTCCTTCCAACCATTGAAATCTTCAATCATTCTTTGGGAGCCAGGACACAGTCACCTCCCTGATAATTCCAAGCCTTACTTGTCACCCTCCTCTGAACTTGCCCAGCACATCCTCTACACCAACCAACACAGAATTTTTTATATATCATTTAGTTTGCTGAAGATCTATGTGTTTCATTCACGTCTTTATCATTGAATGTTAAAATCTTTGAGAACCAAGATTTAGAAACCGTTCTGCATGTAAATGACTTTGTTCCATAGTGATGACAAAAGAGGGCAGTTGGATTATATTTGGCTACCAAAAATAATATTTCAAATTTATTCTTTAAAACACCTCTAGTACAAATAAGTATTCAACCAATGCTTATTTTGAGTTTACTAAACTCTAGATCTTTTGTTAGGCCCTGGGAATATGTCATTGTACAAGTCAGACTTTTAACCAATGCCCTCAAAATGTTTACAATTAATAATGCCAGGTATTGGTAAGTAATCAGGGTATATTTTACAAAAGCAAAGTTACTACAAGTTGTAGCTGTGGTTTCCTGGTGCCACTTTTGTCTGGAGGCCCAGGTCTGACATCAGTGTTGAAGCCTGAAGGAAAAGAGGGAATCCAAAGGACACTGAAAGAAAAATAAAGGTACGTATCCCTTTATAAGGCCTTAGTTGTCTATATTCTAACATACAACTAATCTCTCCACAATGATTGAGTTCCTGGAATACATAATCTAATCCTCTATAATAAATTGTATTCAAATAAAGACCATTTAATTAATAGGGAACAACAATACAATTTATTATCTTTGGTGCCAGAGTTGATGCATTAAAAAAAAGAAAACAGTCTGCTTCATACACTGCAGAAGCTCATACCAGGTACCCTCAGAAATCTACTTTGCCACGCTGTAGAGCTTAACTCTTCTTTAGCCATGCCCATGCCCTTCATAATGAAAGTAGTCTTGCTTAAAGAGAGATTTTAACAAACTGAACAATACTCCTAGTTTCAATTTTCCTTATAACATTCTATAATTATAAATTTTTTTGAGCAAAGCCCAGGATTTTTTTATTAAATGATGGATTTGATAGTTGAGGTTATTACCTTATGTATGCACAAAATTATCTAAGTATCTATTCTAAGCTAATTTGTTATAGATGTATATTTAGTAAATTATCAACTTCCAGTTTTAAAAAATAAACTTCTCTAGGGGTTTAGAAGTATTAATGCAGCTTCAAAAGGTGAACTGTATACTCTTACTTTTTTAATTTAAAAGAAGAATAACAATTATTAACTGTGTGTATCTTGATATTGCTTTAAGAGACAATAAAAATTACCATACAAGTGATGTGCTTTAAATGATGAAATAAAATTTTTTGTAATATTTTCTGAAATAATCATGCTAATTTGGCTAGTACCTTTGCTAAATTTATTCACATTAAAAGCCATAGATTTATACATTTTAATACCATTTTTAAAAACAAAAGTATAGGGCTTCCCTTGTGACGCAGTGGTTGAGAATCCGCCTGCCAATGCAGGGGACACAGGTTTGAGCCCTGGTCTGGGAAGATCCTACATGCGGCAGAGCAACTTGGGCCCGTGAGCCACAACTACTGAGCCTGCGTGTCTGCAGCCTGTGCTCCGCAACAAGAGACGCCACGATAGTGAGAGGCCCGCGCACCGCAATGAAGAGTGGCCCCCTCCTTGCTGCAACTAAAGGAGGCCCTCGCACAGAAATGGGCACCCAACACAGCCAAAAATAAAAATAAATTAATTAATTTTTTTAAAAAAGACAAAAAAAAAAAAAAACTGCCATCTGTCTCTTTAAAAAAAAAAAAGTATATTTTTCAAGTTATATTTTGGAACTTCTATTTTAACATTTAAACCTTTGGAAATATGGGAAATGCACCTTTGTTTGTCCTTTTCACCCAAGCCATGTGAAAGTTAGGGATGATGGGTTTTTTTTTTTGTTTTTTTGTTTGTTTTTAAATTTATTTATTTATTTTTGGCTGTGTTGGGTCTTCGTTTCGTGCGAGGGCTTCCTCTGGTTGCGGCGAGCGGGGGCCACTCTTCATTGCGGTGCGCGGGCCTCTCACTATCGCGGCCTCTCTTGTTGCGGAGCACAGGCTCCAGACGCGCAGGCTCAGTAGTTGTGGCTCACGGGCCTAGTTGCTCCGCGGCATGTGGGATCTTCCCAGACCAGGGCTCGAACCCGTTTCCCCAGCACTGGCAGGCAGACTCTCAACCACTGCGCCACCAGGGAAGCCCCAGGGATGACGTTTTGTAATGTTAATCTCCATCCTTAGATACAGGAGAACTGGAGATTTTCAGAGAGGGTGAACTGGTGAGATGGGGCTCAGTAAGTGGAAAAAGAGAGGAAAAAACAAAGTGTCTTGTAGACTTTTAATTTCTAGGCTCTAGGTGGCCATGACCAGCTGGATATGGGGCTCCTAGCAGACCAGATCTTCCAAGCAGAGAGTGGGGCGATGCCTCCGAAAATCATAAGCCTTTAATTTGAGTTTGATACAGCAGGACACTCAAAGTCTTCCATACAGGAAGGGATGCCGCCTCTCTGACTGACGAATCAGCACAAGGAAGCTGAATAGTTTTGAGGGACATGAATCATATGAACATAAATACGCATGGTTTCCCAGCAAATACGGCAACTGAACTAAATGATTTAGGTATAACTAGAACACTAGGTATGGAAAGCCATGCCTTTAATGAGCTTTTCAATACCAGCAAACTGATAACTGGTTGCGGGATAAATTTACTGTTGGGTATTTATAAGTTCATTGCATAATTCCAGACAAAGGGAGTACCTTACCACGTGGAGGAATTTTTCAGTTAGATCCGTCATACGTAAAATAAGATTCCAGGACATGAAACATTGATTGGTTAGCTCAATATTTTGACAGAAACTGAAAATGAGACAGACCTCAGTTTTTACATTTTAATTCACGTTAGCTTTAAAGTCCTTTGCAAACAAATAATTTCCAGTTTCTATACAACATATGCATAGTAATTAGAATGCTAACATAAATGTTTTTGGAAGCTATCATTGATGTAGACATCTCAGCTTAGCCCTGGGTATATTCCCAGGTTCTTTTCTCAATACAAAGAGTTGATATCCTTACTTCTGTGAAAGTAAAGTGCGTTGTAACCTAGTGGGGCACACAAAATGTGCACAATTCAGCTGCCTTTTCCCAACAGACTGGGATGCAGTGTCCCAGGGTTAAGCATCAATTCTCATTCTATGGCCAAGACTGGCCATCTGCCGAATATCTCCTTTTCTTCTTAGCTCTTTGGTTATATGTTTTCTCCACTGCTATTAACAAATCCACTTGGTCCTTTCACATTCATCCAAAGGAGAGAACGCTCCTCAGTGAAGCAGTCAATGCAATAGAACTTGCAGACTATAAAGTCGGATACTCTTGAGTATCTGTCTTGGCCTTCATCACTTAATGTATTGAAGTTGCAGTTTTTCATGTGTAGCTGGGGATAATAACCTCATGCAAGACATGCAGCTCTGTATAGCACCAACTTTATAAGGTTTCATCAAAATTATAAATGAGTGAACATCTGTAAAGTGCTTAGCATAATGCTTGGCACACAGTTGGTGTTATAAGGTCTATTATTATTATTATTATTATCAAATAATATAAGTAAATGCTTGATATGTAGCAACTGTTGCATCAGTGGCAGCTCCTAATATTACTCTCATTTGACATTCTTTTTAGCCCTGCTTGTTTTGTAGCTCATCTTAGTTGATGCGATAGGGACAGGAAAGCAGTAGAATAGTCAAATTTACAGAACTTTTTTCCCTTTCTCTTCCTAATGTTAAGAAATGCATATGTAAACTTAATCATTCATTCATCCATTCATTCATTTCTTCCTGACATCATTCATTCAACTAATATTTATTGAATACTTGCTCTATTTTGGGCTCTGTGTTGGATTCTTATAGATATATGCTAACTTTTATATAATTCTCAAAATAAGTGGTCCTTAAGCATTATGGTACTCAACATATTGCGGAAAACTGAATGAGAAGTCAAGAAACCTGTAGAGGTTCATTTGGAGCTCCGTATATCTGATCCCAAATCTGGTTTCCTGTCCCTCCCTCAAACTGCCTTTGGCACAGAGTTTGCTCTGCTGTCCAAACCAAGCGAGAACCTAATCAATTACATTTTACAAATAAGAATGTAAAAACTGAGAAATGTGATTAGTCTCTGTAACTCCTATGTATGTGAAAGCTTTACAATTTCCCCAAATCACAATTCCATGCTTCTAAGAATCCAGTCTCTGAAAGTTATGTTGTCATAGACTGACTTGGCAGTCACAGCTAGCCTCTGAAGCAACTATTTCTCATGGGAAATGGTACTTCTGCTGTATTCATGACCATTCTCTGCACAATTGTTCAGTTCCGCTGGGTGGTTGATTTCATTTGAACATCAGCACAACCTTAGAAACCAGATGCATCATTTTTTTTCTCAACCAAATGTTGTTGCTGTTGAACAAGCCCAGCTGTAAGATTATATAGGGTGCTACCAACCACTGGATTAGCTCTATGGAGACATGGATTGTTGAAGGCTAACTCTTTCATTGATTTACTTGCCAGTGTCTGGGAGACTTGGAGGGAGATGGGGTTCTGCATATTCTGTTTGTGTCTTCGCAGGATTTTTAGTTCTCTTGCACTTTGTATCAAAACTTGAAAAGTGCCAAGAATTCTATTTCTTTAAAATCATGGACCAGGTTTCTTTTCTTGATGTGTGAGAGTGGGAAATATGTGCCTGAATGGAGCATTGCTAGTATAAGGGCTTCAGGAAACTTTATTATCTCTTTTTCTTTTCCATAAAAGCAGCTGGTGTTTAGGTGGGTTTAAATATTTTGCCTTTTGGTTCTATAATGATTTTAAATTGGCTTGTCAGATTCTTATGGAAGGGAAATTTTCTCATTTTCACACAATTTACCACGTTTTCTAAATAATATTCATGTATGCATTATTATCAAATTTCCAATTCATTTAGACATGGTCAGATTAATGATTGCTCTGGCTTTGGCTTTTGATATAAGCTATACAGACATCTCCCCTGAATCTTCATATTCATTATATTCATATTCTTCAAAATAATTAAAGCATGGGATAAAAAACAGTAAATGAGGAAGAACAATACATGAGCCATTGACCAATAGAGAATTTCTTCTTCCTCTTTCAGAACAAACATCGTTATTATCATTATTATTTAGAATCCATAATAACAGTAACATGCAAAACACAATATACACCTTTCTTCCTCATCACCCTCTTCAGGGAGGTAGGGACCATTTCTACAATATAACTTAGCTTCATTATTCTCTAGGATTTCTCAAGTCCCTTAATGCCTAACATTCACAACCACTCTATGTGTCCTGTGTCTCAATTAACTCAGGCTCAGACTTTCTGATTTCCTTTGCTTGCGTGATCTACATTTTCTCTCGAGGTCACTTCCCTAGATTTGTAAGCTAGCGTTAGCTTTATAAATAAAACAGTGTTGCATACCCACCAGGCATGGTTGGGGTTGCTTTTTCACTAGTTTACCACATAAAGATGTTTCCTGAGTATTTATTGATTGTTATTCATTTTTTTCTTTTAACAAATATTGCCCTTAGGGTCACACTGTACACTGTGAACTTTTTATAATTGTCATTCTTCCACCACAGGAGAATCAGCCCAGTCACCAGTGGGCTGTAGTTACTCCATTATCCCTTTGTTCACAGTTATGTTCTAATAAGATATATTCTTGCAAGAGATCAGCCCACTCACTGTCAGGCTTTCTTTTCTCCAGGGTTGCTGCTCATAATTTAAGAAGTATTGACTGGATGTCTGTAGATGTCTGGAGTGCTATAATCCACACTCACTCCATTACCTCATCCTTTCTCTCTTGTAATTTACTCCTTTTTCTATCTGCTTAGAAAAAAGTTTTTGTTTCCCCAAATTCAGATAAGTACAGCATCCAATTTGTGTATGCAGTTTTAATCTTGTGTATATAAATCCCATGCTACCCACTTGCCTTAGTCTATCATCTTTGTTTTATTTTATTATAAAATCTGTGTTTTCTCCTAGGAAATTTTAACCATTTAAAATAATTTTCAAAATAAGAGTCCCATTGCCTTTCTGGAAAGCAGTATGGAAAATGTATTAAAAGCTTTATAATGTTTATCACTTTCCATCGAGTAAGTTTTAAATTAATGATAGTACATAAATATGATGCAATATTTTTCAGTCATTTATTTGTTTCTCCTAAAGACTTTTAAATATTTTGGAAAATGTTTAGGAAAAAGTTACTCAACAAATATTCATTGAGCTCCATTGTATGCCAGGCACTATTTCAGTGGAAGGCAAAAAATTGATGAGAAATTATATGACAATAATGTCACGATTACTTGCAATTAAATATAAAGGAGATATATCAAAATAGAGCAGTAGAGATATATGGATATGCTTTGGTTTCTTTATACTTTTAGAAATATTTTCCATGTTTTATAATAAGCATATGCTACTTTCATAATAATTAAAAAAATCTAAAACTACTACTTTTATAAAGTACAATGCTTAGCAAGTAACACACTTTCTGTCATGTGCTTGATTACAAGGCAGAATAAGAGATATAATAATAGGAAGAATGATATTACTAATAGAGTGGGCCTCAGGCATAGGTAAAATCAAGCTAATACATGCCTGGAGGGAAGCTTGTAATAGTTCCTAAATACCTAGTGATAGAGTAACGGCACCAGAGTCAAGAGGATGATTATATTAAATATATATTCTAAGTTTCGTTTCAAATTTGTTGAATCAGAAACTCTGGGAAGCAGTTTGTGTTAGTTACTGCTCATTCTAATTAGTTGGTTGTATAACAAATTACACCAAAAGTTAGCTGTTTATGAAACAGGAGGGATGGGGGCAGAGCACAACTTTGAAAGAATGACATAGCCCGAGGACATGACATAAATTGATTAAAACCAAATGGGTCCAAGATGGCAGACAAGTTGACTTCTACTAGACCTTGGGCCTCAGTATACGCTCACTGTAACACATCAGCAAGCTAAATGACACACCCACCAGTGCCATGACAGTTCCAAGGCCAATCATATGGATCAAAAAGTGGGTGGTAGACCAATTCCTGGAGATCCCTGCCCCTTCTGGAAATAGCTGGAATACTCCTTCCACTCATTAGCCTATGAAATTACCTACCCCTATAAAAACTGACAAGCCCATACCCTGGTGCCTCTCTCACCTTCTGAGATGGCCCACACTATGTCTGTGGAGTGTATTTCTCTCTAAATAAATCCACTTCTTACCTATCACTTTGTCTCTCATTGAATTCTTTCTGCAATGAGACGTCAAGAACTTGAGCTTCATTAAGTCCTGAAACCAGGTGTGTGATCTCAGTTGGAAGACTGTGGGTTTTGGCCAGGTTTGCATCCCCGCCTAGTGGGTTCGAGTCCCATTCTGAGTTTTGGCCAGGTTCGAGTCCCAGTTGTGTGGATTCAAGTCCCAATCAAGATTTAGGCTGGGTTTGAGTCCCAATCTGAGGTTCACTTTCTCACTTATACCAACAATTTTTATTATCTCATGCAGTTTCTGAGGGTAGCCATTAGCTGGGTGGTCCTGGCCCAGCATCTCTCACAAGGCAGAATCGGGGTATTACCCTGGCTGTGGTCATCTGAAGGTGTGGTTCAGGCTGGAGGGTCCAAATCCACATGCCTCACTCACACGGCTGTTGACTAAAAGCATCTGCTTTAAAAGGAGGCCAACCTCCTCATCACATGGGTCACTCCATAGGGTGGATTGAGTGTACTCATAACTTGACAGCTGGCTACCCTCAGAGAAAGTGATCCCAGAGAGAGGACAAGTAGGAAACCAGGATGCCTTGTAGACAAGTCACACACCATCACCTTCACTGTATTCTATTCTTTAGAAGCAGGTTACTAAGTCTAGTCCACACTCAAGGAAAGGGGAATTAATGTCCAACTCTCAAAGGTAAGAATCTTAACAGAATTTTGGATTACCTTAAAACCACCCCATAGCCTTACTATCTGTGACTGCAATATAAACTCCTCCTCTCCTAATTCTAAAGCACAAGCAGATTGGAAACCAATGTGTCATCTCTCTCCCAGTGCAGGATCCCTGCTAGACAGAGGGCACCTTAGCAGTGATTACCCAACTCTGACTGAAGACCTCACCTTGTTAAAGGAAGGACTGTATTTTGAAACCGAGCAGGACCCTGTGGGGCTCCTGGGTACAAATCCTTTCTGTGTCCCCTGTTTCTTGTTTGTAGGAAATAGGTTTCATTCAGCCTCCATGATCTTCCCTGAGTTCCAAAGGGTACAGTTCAAACAGCTGCTAATCAGGGAAAGGAGGGAATACAGAGACAAGGGAGGAGCAGTCAAGAAACAATAGTGCAGCCTTGGTGGGGTGGGGCAGGGTCCTGGCTCCTCTTCAAGGGATACACATAATATATCTTTGAGTTCTTCTGTAGGAACTAAGGCCTCCACCCAGGTGGAAGATGGAAGGGTGACATTGACCCTCCTGACTTCAGTCAACTAAAACTTGGACTCTGTCAACCTTGGCCCCAATTCTATGATGAATTCTCCTTGCTCAAACCCCTTCATGAATATGCACGTTCCCTTAGCTTAAAACTTCCCCAATTGTGCTGTTTGGAGAGACATTGTTTGGGAAAGATCTCCAGTGCTTTCCTTACTTGCTGCAAGCAATAAATACTTCCTTCTCATCTTTGGCTTGGTTGTGTCTTTCGGCTTGACACCCACCAAGAGGTGAACCCAGTTTCTGGGTAACAATATCACATGGTGGCCCATTCTCTGATTCAACTTATAAGATTTATTTTCCTTTATATTGTGTCTGTGTTTGCACTAAGTAACCTCCCTATATCAATTCTAATGTTTTTATATATATATTTAGACTAGATGAAAAAGAAAAATGTGTCCACATCCTCAGGGAATTTGATTCTGTAAGACTGTGGGTGTAGTGCTAAACTCTGCCTAGATTAATATAATGAAATGGAAGGCTTCAGAAATGTGGGATTTGCTGGAAAACTATTCAGAGTGAAGTGATATAGACAAGGATCCACAAAAAATAAAGCCTGGAATTGGAGGTGATTGGAAGTGGAATGCTGAAAGAAAAGAGCTATATTCTAAACAGTAAAGAAAAATGTATTAAAAATACATCTTCATGCCGTTGTCAAGAAATTTAAATTTCATATGGGTGATATAAAGTTGTGAATGAAAAGTTTTGCCTGCTATATCAGTAAACAAAGGAACCCTGAGGGGATTCAGGCTGGAGAAAAGCAGGACACTGGCCTCAGAGAGCTGAGGTGCATACAAAAGGAATGATTTCAGTGAGCCCAGACTCTTGCATCTTTCCACACATAGCAAAGAGCTAAATTCCTTAACTGAAGATATCTGGTTTTCTTTAAGTAACAGTAATCTTTTGAAGTTCTGACAACCTGATCTTTGTTACAAAAACTCTTATATATCCTGGCTCCCCCCTGACCTCTTTAGAGCAGTCCCTCAGAGCATCTGAGAGGCTGTGTCCTGGGCCTAAGTCCTCAGAATGTCCTCCAAATAAAACATAATTCTCAACTTTTAGGTTGTGCATTTTTTTTTAGTCAACAAAGTGCTATCAACAGTTCAGAGCTGAGGAAAGAAGCTCTGTGTTCCTTCTTCCAGTTTTGCAAAGTGGAGTCATCATTCAGGAAAAAACAAACAAACAAAAAACCCTTTAACAGCCAACATTCCATGGTTTGTATAAAAAGAGTTGAGGTAAGAAGGTAGTTATTTGAGGGCATAGCAGAACCTTGGAGTAACAGATAATTTTCTCCTTCCTGAAGGAGGGCTGTGGCAGTAGGGATACAACTCATTTGTTTCCCTCCAAGTCTGGGGTAGGGGATATAACTGCTATGACACTAAGACTCTAAAAGGAGATACTGCCTCTCAGTCTCTGCATGATGGGAGGCTGAACTGTTGTCCACGTGCCCCACTGTGCGGCTACCACAGGATGGTGACAGGAACTTAGAGAAAGGGAAGAATAGTTTGCAACTCCAAATAGGGATGCAGATCTTTTCCCTGGTAAGTATGACAGATGTGGGGACTCGCTAGGGGTCCTGTGAACCCAGACTAAATCATGGAAGGAGCGACAGGCAGCTGCTCGCTGCCTCCCTGTGACATTTCCTGGCTAGTGTCACACCATGTAGGGGACACAGACACATCTGCCCTTAGAGAGAGGTTGCTGAGGAGTTTGCCAGCTGTGCCCTCTGAGCTAGGGCATGTCTCCCATCCTTGCAAGAACTCATCCAGTTAAGTATGCAGCTGGAGTCAGTAGCAAATGCACTGCGTCTCCCTTGCTTAACTTCCTTTGCCACCAGTGGGCCTTTACCCACAATGTGAAAGTCCTTTCCTGCTCCTTACCTTATGCCTGATACGGAAAATTGACCTCTGTGCACCAGCACGGAACTGAATCACGGAGACAGAGTTTGGGTGAAGTAGGAAAAAAATAGCTTTATTGCTTTGCCAGGGAAAGGGGGCTACAGTGGGCTAATGCCCTCAAAACTGTGTGTCTCAACCTGGGGGGTGGGGGGCGGGGAGCTTTATAGTCAAGAGGCAGGGTTGCTGGATAAGGATCAGGGTGCCTGCAGGACCTGCATTCCTTCAATCCAGAGATCATCCGGCATCAGGTGTTTTCATGATGAGTTTCTGTGGTTCTCAAGGTTATTGAACTGTGACCTTCTCTCTGGAATTAAAAGTGCTTAATCAAGTCGTTAACATCTTCCATTTGGTGGGGTTTTTGTTTTGCAGAAGGGCTCAGAGATATTGTTATGTGTATCACTTGAGGGGGAACCAGGATCCTGCCTCAAGGCTGCATTATTGTTTCTTGACTGTTCCTCCCTTGTGTCTGCATCCCCTCCCTTCTCTGATTAGCAGCTGTTTGAACCTGGCCATTGGAACTCAGGGAAGGTCATGGAGGCTGAATGAAGCTTATTCCCTACAAACAAGAAATAGGGGACATGGAAAGATTTTTGTACCCAGGAGCCCCACTGGGTCCTTCTTAGTTTCATGCCCACCACTTCTGTGGTGGAAAAAGAGGGAGGGAGTTTCAGACTCCCCTGGTCCCCACCCCACCTCTTCTAGGATCACCACAGCTAAGGAGTGCTCTGTCTAATCTTTCAGAGAGAAGTCTGCAAACTAGGGAGGGACTGACATTTTTGCAACTCTGAAATGACTACCAAAAATACTGAGTATGGGCCCAAAAGATCATCAAAAAACTAAGAACTAAGATACCATATAATGGCAACTTTCTTTTTCCTCTTCTCTCCTCCTTTCACCAAGTATATTGTGTCGTTTTTTTTTGGTTTTTTTTTTTTTTTGGCCGCGCTGCATGGCTTGTGGGATTTTAGTTCCCAGACCACGGATCGAACCTGAGCCCTCAGCAGTGAGACCTTGGAGTCCTAACCACTGGACTGCCAGGGAATTCCCTATTTCGTGTCTTTAGGGTTGTTACCCTGAGAACTCTGAATAAGACAATTTTTTAAACCTTTTACCAAAAATACAACTCTTCCATACATTGCTGAGTTGTGACTGTTAATTTAAGTCTGTTAGAGGTCTGAGGATAAATTTGTGTGATGTAAAGCACAAATTGATGCCTTCTTGACATCACATAGAGTTGACACAACATCATGCTAGTTGATATCTACTGATTAAAGATGCCACCAATAGGCTAGGTCCATTGCAAATATTATTATTTTTTTTGAGCTTAGTAATATTTCTATGAGATGGCATATACATCACCCTTCATTTTAAATAACTGGAAACTAGGGTACAAATTGGACTGTGAAAGGAATAAACCCAGATAGCCAGGCAACTAAAGAGTTGGGTGTACAATGGGTATTTGAGCCTCGGCAGTCTGATTCCACAGCAAAAGTCTTTGCTATCTTCTATTCTTTTATTGAAACTGTAGAAATGAAGCCAACACTATTTCCTGTCCTTCAAGTGAGCTACTCCCAATTAAGTCCCGTGCTCAAATTAGTTTGAAAATTTGGTTAGTACTGCTCTCTGACTGGAAGGTATCACCCCATAAATGTTCAAGTTGAACCACTGATTAAAAGAAGTGGATACACTGCTAATTATTTTCTTTCTGAAACAGAAAGGATGTATGCTACATGTGTGGACTTCAATATGGCTCTTAAAACATTGACAGCTTGCATTCATTTCCTCTGCTCAATTAATATAGTGCATTTCATGAGTAAGCTTCTCAAATCTCATTTCACTCATTCATTCAATTAATCATTAATTCATTTACTCGGCAAATATTTGTAGATTTATGAAGTATCTATGGTGAACAAACACCTCTATGTTGCCGGGTGTTAAGATTAAAAGAATAAATAACAAATTAGATGGTAAGTTCATTGAAAAATTGATCCCTAAGCTATGTGAAGAATGAACAGGAATCAGCAAGAGAAAGGGGAAGAACATTTCAGGAAAAGGGAAGCAGAGGAGAAGAGAGATTTCTCAGAGCATGTATGGTGATGTGTCAGTTATTTCAGTGAGACTCACATGGACACTTGTGATCCTGGGAAAGTGGGTACAGTCTGAACACTACTATAAACCAGATTTTTTCTTTTTTTTATAGAAATAGGAGCCTTTGAATAGAAGAAAGTAAATCTGAGCCAAGTCTTCTTATTTTGTCCTATGCCTTTGTCTGGTAGAACATACTTCCATTTTAGTTTGTTTCATTGATTTTCATTAAAGTTTAAAATAATTTGGAACACATTAAAAAAAAAAAAAGGAGGCTTTGAATGGCTTTAAGCTTACATGTGATGTGATAAGTTTTTTTTTTTTAAGACCTTATTAAAATTTATTCTTCACCACAATTGAAATTATTGGTTTATTTTAGAAGCTTAAGTCTGGATTTTACGTTATGCTTCCATGAATTAGTCAAGGTGAATTAAAAGTACCCATTTAAATTTAATTTAGTAATTCAGTAGTGTTGATAAATATAATTCTTCCATGTCCACAGTGAGCATTTTTTTTTTTCCTCGAATCTCTAGCAAGATAGAAATCATTTCCAGGACTGTACCCTTTACCTTTCCCCTTCTTCTCTACTTCTGCAACTGCAGCCACGGTTGCTTTACCACGGGTACATTTTGCCTGTTCTAGAATTCTGTATTAGTTGAATCACATGTATGTACTCCTTTGTCTCTGACTTCTTGCCCTCAGCATGATGTTTTTATATCCATCCATGTTATTGTGTGTATCAATAGTTTGTTTCTTTTTATTTTGGAGTAATATATTCAATTGTATGAATATTGAATGTACCGTAGACTGTTTATCCTGTTTCCTGTTGATGGGTACTTGGGCTGTTTCCAATTTGGGACTACTATGAAGAAAACTGTCATGAATATTTTTACACAAGTCTTTTTGTGGACAAATGTTTTATTTTTCTTGGATAAAGGAGTGGAATTTCTAGGTCATATGTAGATGTTGTTCCTCTTTTTTTTTTTCTTTTTAATTTTTATTGTAGGACACCAATGGGGAAGTGAGGGTGGGGTGAATTGGGAGATGGAGATTGACATATATACACTATTGATACTATGTATAAAATAGATAACTAATGAGAATCTACTGTATAACACAGGGAACTCTACTCAATGCTCTGCAGTGACCTAAAAGGGAAGGAAATCCGAAAAGAGGGGATATATGTATACATATAGCTGATTCACTTTGCTGTACAGCAGAAACTAACACCACATTGTAAAGTTTTGTGTTTTAGAATGTGATTTTCACCTATAGAGGTTTAGAACTGATTGTTGAGGAGAAAGGGAAATCAATCAGAAGGACACTGAAAATTTAAGTAAGAAGTGATGAAGATTCTGCTTCAGTCCAAGATGGAGTAACAAGAACCAGATTGACCCTTTTCACTGAAACAGCCCCAAAATGAACAAAATATGTGAAACTACATTTTTTAAGGACATTGAGCATCAGTCAACCAAAGACAGTGATTAGTGAGAGAAGGAAAATAAATGAGGTGAACTCTATGATTGTTCCAGCTACCTGGAAACAGAGTTTCCAGGCTATGGCAGAGAGATGGGGAAGCCAGGAAAAGCCCAGCAGACTCCCTGAGTTGAGAATATGGATCTGAGAGTCTGAGGCGACCAACACAGGTTGTTCAGGACAGAGTACAGAGAAGAAGAGATTTACAGAGAGAAATCTCCAGATATCTGCAGAGAATCCCCTCACCATATATTTAGCTAGGTATCACACAGCACACATATGTAAGAACAAGGTCCACATGAATGGATTAGAGGAAAGAGTATCCCATGTGGCACAGTGTCAGGAATAGTACCAGTTTCCACAAGACAGACTAGAAAATCTCCTGATTCACAGGACAGTGTTAGAGTGCCTTGCCTCAGACATGAGGAATGATGACCCTTACACTGAACACTGCTTTAGTCCCACATAATGAATTGTAAAAGCAAGATCTGAAGGATCCAGCTGTTTCCAAGTACACTGGAAAGCAATCCAGGACAAAGCTCAAGATTTTTAGGAACACAAAAATATCCAGCACTCTGGACCTAGAGATTATCATACTAAGTGAGGTAAGACAGAGAAAGACAACATATGGTATCACTTATATGTGGAATCTAAAATATGACACAATTGAACATATCTATGAAACAGAAACAGACTCACAGACATAGAGGACAGACTTGTGATTGCCAGTGGGGAGAAAGGGCAGGGGAGAGATGGACTGGGAGTTTGGGATTAGCAGATGCAATCTATTACATATAGAATGAATAAACAACAAGGTCCTACTGTATAGCACAGGGAATTGTATTCAATATCCGTAATGGAAAATATCCATAACTATGTTCCATAATGGAAAACAATATGGAATATATATATATATATACATATATATATTTATATATGTATATATATACCTGCATCACTTTGCTGTACACCACAAACTAACACAACATTGTAAATCAACCATACTTCAATACAATAAATTTTAAAAAAATATCCAGCATTCAACCAGTTAATATTCATGATGTCTGGCATCCAATCAAAGATTATCAGGTATACAAAGAAGAAAGAAAATATGACCCATAATGAAGAAAACAATTAATCAATTGAAATAAACACAGAACTGACACAGATGTCAGGTTTAGCCGACAGTGACATTTTAAAAAGTTACTATAATTGTATTCCATATGTTCACAAAGCTAAGAGGCTTAAAAAACCACAATCTCAGAAGCATGGAGAAAATTGCACCAAAATCAAATTGCTTAAAACCAGTGATAAAAAGAAACATTTTAAAATTTGTCACCCAAAAAAGACACATTATATCCAGAGGTACAAAGATAAAGATAACAGCAGATTTATTGTTGTAAAGAATGTGAGCAGGAAGATAGCAGAGCAACATCTCTTAAGTAAGTGAAAGAAAATCTTGTCAACCCAGAACGCTATACAAGGTGAAAATATCTTTAAAAAGTGAAGGGACAATGACTTTTCTAACATATAAAAACCTGAAAAAATTAATTACTATCAGACCCTAGCTACAAAAAATGTTGCAGAACATTCTTTGGGTAGATGGAAAATAACACCAGATGAACCAAAGGCCCCAAGTCATGGACTCTGGGGTCAGGGTGGGGGGCTAGGAGTGGAGGGAGGGGTTCTGGTTCAGGGTCAGAGTCGGGGGGCGGGAATGCATTCAGGCTCTCCTTCCCGGACGGGGAAGTCTGGGCAGACAGGCCTGAAGAGGACACCTGCCCAAGGCCTCAGATGACAGGACTAAGGACTAGGGTGTCAGGCTAGGGGTGCAGATACGAGTGAGCAGGGTGACTGGGGGCCTGAGCCCCTGATGGCAGCTCCCCAGAGACTGTGGTACACGGCCGTCACCAACTGTGGGACGGGCGGTGCCTCCCCTGTGAGACCCCCCAGGCAGAGCCTCTGTAATCAGCCACACTTGGGCTCCAAGAATCACACAAGAGGCTTTAAAGCAGGAGCTGAGGTCCTCAGTACATAAATATTCACAGCAGCAGTATCCACAATTGCCAAAAAGTGGAAACAACTCAAATTCCATCAACAGACGGATAAACAAAATGTGGTAAATGTGTACAATGGAATATTATCCTGCAAGAAAAAGGAACAAAGTACCGACACACATTACAATGTGATGGACCTCGAAACCTTTATGCTGAGTAGAAGCAGCCAATCACAAACTCACATGTTGTGTGACTCTGTGTATGTGGTGTGTCCAGAACAGGCAAATCTGTGGAGACAGTAAGCAGATGGGCCATTGCCTGGGGCTCGGGAATGATGGCCAAGGGTACAGGGCTTCTTTTGGGGGTGATGAAAATGTTCTAAAACTAGATTGTGCTGATGGTTGCACCGCTCCGTGAATATAGAAAAACCATTGAATTGTACACTTTCAGTGGGTGAATTTTATGGTATGTGAATTATATCTTAATAAAGCAGTTTTTAAATGAAAAAAAAAAAAAAAAAAAAAAGATAACACCAGATGGAAATCTGGATCTACAGAAAGAACACCAGAAATGGTGACTACATACACGTGTCATAAAAGACATTGTGGCTTCCGTCTTGCGCTCTTGAATTAATTGCACTAGGGAGTCCAGTTGATAAATCTGAAGCAATCCATCTACCCCATGTGGGAGGAACTGTGATCTTCTACCAAAAGCTACATGAGTAAATTTATATTGAAAACAGACCCTTCAGTAGAACCCACAGAAACTGCAAAATAATAAATGTTTGTTGCTTTAAGAAAAGCAAACAAACAAACAAAACAGAAAAGGAAAGGCATACAAACAAACACAAGTTAACATGGACTTTCCCTCAAAGTTTCTCTGTTATAGATGTGTTCTACAGAGATGCTAGCACTTGTTTGCAGATATAGATGTGTAAAGAGGCCCACTTCGGCATTGTCTGTAAGAGCAAAATACTGGAAGCAACTGAAATGTCCATTAATAGGGATTTGGTAAGCAAATTATGGTGAATCCATTAAAAAATGATGAGGATATTAACCAAGAAAGTAGCAGGAAAATGGAAGGAAAAAATGGTTTGGGATCTGACAGATATCCAAATGGTAGAATCAAGTATTAAACGTTAGGGGTGAGGAAAGTATAGCAGTTAAGGAAAGCAGGCTTTTCTGCATTTCTCAATTCCCATACTACCTTTTCCAGCCTGAATCAAAAGCCAGCTCGTTTGTCTCTGCTTTTACCCTTATGGTTAGTCTCAATATATTAGCCAATGTGCATTTTATTATTTTTTAAAATTTTTATTGAAATATAGTTGATGTACAATAGTGTGTTAGTTTCAGGTGTCCAGAAAAGTGATTCATATACATATATGTACATATATATATCTTTTTAGATTCTTTTCCATTATAAGTTATTACAAGATATTGAGTATAGTTCACAGTGCTATACCGTGCATCCTTGTTGATTGTCTATTTTATACATAGTAGTGTGTGTATGTTAATCCCAAACTCCTGATCCATCCCTCCCCCATCCCCTCTCCCCCTTGGCAACCACAAGCCTGTTCTCTATGTCTGTGAGTCTATTTCTGTTTCATAGATAAGTTCATTTGTGTCATATTTTAGATTCCATATATAAGTGATAGCATATGGTATTTGTCTTTGACTTACTTCACTTACTGTGATAATCTATAGGTCCATCCATGTTGCTGCAAATGGCATTATTTCATTCTTTTTTATGGTAGTATTATATTGTTTGTATATACCACATCTTCTTTATCCATTCATCTGTCAGTGGACAGTTAGGTTGCTTCCATGTCTTGCCTACTGTAAATAGTGCTGCTATGAACATTGGGGTGCATGTATCTTTTCAAATTTTTTTTTCTCTGGATATATGCCCAGGAGTGGTATTGCTGAATCATATGGTAGCTCTATTTTTACTTTTTAAAGGAGCCTGCTTACTGTTATCCATAGTAGTCACCAATGTGCCTTTTAAATGTAGGTTGAATAACATCATTCCTTGGTTCACACCCTCTAAAGACTTGACTTTTCTCCTGCTCCTAGTTTTTTTCTCTTCTCTATAACTTCACTTCTCTCGCTCCTGCCTTGGCTCATGGTATCTTTGCTATACGGCACTCCTGTTGTTCCCCACACATACTAGGCATATGCCTACCCTACTCTACTGTCTTAGCTATTTCTCGGCCTGCAATGCTCTTTCCTCAGAGCCACAAAGCTGTCATGCCCACCTGCAAGTATCTGTTTAAGTATTATTTTCTAAGACAGACCAATCTTGACTAACATATTTAGTGTGATAACCTGCCTCCCTACGATCACTCAGAATTCCCAATCCCCCCTTACCTTGTTTTTTTTCTGTCCTTGCTTATCACCTTTGGAAAGTATAAAAGATCTGAATTTTTAATATTGTTTATTTATTGCCTATCTGCTATAAGACAACATAAGACCCACAAGGAAAATGTGATTTATTCATGCATTTATTTATTTTTCACTAATGTCTCTCATGTTCATTGAAAAATGCCTGGCAAATAGTAGGTGCTCAATGCATATTTTTGTATGAATGAAAAAAAAAAATAAGGAGTTTCTGTGTGATTAAAGGACTGCACAGTGATGCTGTATCTGCTCTTATTCTAGATATCAAACTCCCATTAATTCATTAATATTTATTTGGATTTTTGTGGTGCTCATGTATGAGGCTAATGTGGAATGTGAGTTGCATGTTGGAGGGTATGTAAAGTTTGAAGAACTAAGAAAGGAAAAAATATAATTTTCAGTAGAGGGAACAAGTTGATCAAATGCACAGAAGTTGAAAAACACAGGGCATGTCAGACAAGGTGGAATATACCTATAATGTAAACTATACAATATAAAGAAATTAGAAGATAAAACCTTTCTTTCATTTTTGTCAGTTATTCAATTTTTTTCTTATACATGCATAGTGAGGAAACTGGACTAAATCTCAGTCGTGATTACAGAATGTCCAAGGTGGGGCTGGTGAAACTGGGGAGTCATGGAGAGGAGGTGGATAGATAGCCCACCAAAACTCCAGTTATGAACGAGTGTCCTGCAAAGAGGTTCCATCCTGAGAAAGATAGAGTGTGATCTATAAACAGACTCAACAAATCAAATAGGAGGGACCGTCTTGAGAAGCATGTTTTCTCTTTCTCTCTCGATGTGTCTCCCAACTCAACCTAACTATAATCATGCCTGAGTCTCATCTAGGGTGATGGGATGTAAAGTAAGAACTGAAAAAGCTAGTTTGCCAATATCAATATTATATACAGAGGAGCAAGAACCATTCACGGCTCTTTCCAACAGAGTGTAACGCATGCACACACATATTACACACACACACAGTCTCATTTTACCTTTATTAGCCATAGATTACCACTATGACAGTGCGTGGGTGATGGTGCCCAGCAGAGTGATAAAACCGTCCATCAGATATAAGGGGAACCCAAGAGGGAAATGGTGGCATCAAATACATCTCGTGATACTCAGTGTTCGAAATAAGGTGATGTCTGGTGAGGTCCTCCTGTGTCAGATAAGGCAGTGGTGATGCCTATTGAAAATGTGGTGCTTTGTAGGTGTGTGTCACCCAGTTTAGACCCAGAAAATGGTAACGAGAAAACATATCAATCCTCACTGGAACTCAGCCAAGGAATAGTGATGGCTAGAGGGAAACGATGATTTGTTTGTTTAAGGGATGTTTGTTTATAATACACATCTTGGTACCAAACTAATCAAGGGTCACTGTAAGGGACTGAATTTGTTTATAAGCAAAGGAGGTAATCAGTATGATTTGGGTTAGAATTACTTTTAAAGTGACCATGAGCACAAAATAAAAACAAAAAGCCTCTCCAATATCAGAAGTTGAATCAAAAATAAGCAAACAGACTGCATAATGGAAGTCTATGTAATTAGTAAAAACACACACACACACACCCCACATCACATGAAACAATTTGAAATAATGAAGGTTAACATATTGCAAATGGGTTCAACTCACTTATAATAACGAAGTAAATAGATTTTTGTTTGACTAACAAAACAAAATCCAACAATGTTTAGCAGAGAGAAAAGGAGAAAAATTCATATGAAAAATACAACAAGTAAACGCACAAAAGAAAACAGAAGTAACAATATTGACATCCATAATAGAATTAAGACTAGAGATTAAAAGAAAAAAGATAAAGATGGGCATTTCAGAACGCTTAAGTCTAAAATTTACCAGAAAGAAATACCAGTTATTCATATTTATGTATCCAATTAACACAGCAACAGCTTTCATAAAACAAAAATTTCTAAAGAACCAGAAATCAAAATACCATGGAACACTTTAAAGTGTCTCTATAACACAGATTCAATGCTCAAAAAGAAAGAGTATAGAAAACCCACACTACGTAATCAATATGGTAGATTTTATAGATTTTAAAACTCTGGTAACATCAAACACTCCAATTTTTCTGAGTGTGATAAAATTCACATATTCTCTTGTACACATTAGCTCTCCTTGCATTTAATGTATATGCTATTTAGAACAATAAAATATTGCTAGTGCTGTTATTACTTAGCATTTAGAGTGCTATTCCTATTTAAACTTATTTTACAAGCTTTATTTGGAATAATATTAGATACTGAGACACTCCTGCCCTTTGTGAAAGGTACTCACCCAGAGATGTTTGGGTTGAAGAGGACAATTTGATGTTTTTCAACTTTACTGGTTTGTTTTGGAAAGGTCTATTTTATTTCAAAATACATTTTCTTCATTCTAGAAAGGAGAGAAATCCTGGTTCTTTCCTGCGACTCCTTTGTCAGGCCCTTAGCATCTGTTATTTATGTTTGAGACGGACCAGGCTTTGAACCCAGATCAGTCTGACTCTCCTCCTAAGATTCCACAGTAGCATGTTATCTTTGGATTCTTTGACTATTAATCCAAATTCAAATAGATCATCTAATAGTTGTGATTTTTCTGGCATTGTGGTTGTTTGGATGATAATATCAGTAAGAATAGCTTACTGACTGTTGTGGGGCATCAGGAGGTGCAAATTATTGGGTGTAATATAGGCTCAAGAATGTATTGTACAATATGGGGAATATAGCCAATATTTTGTAATGACTGGAAATGGAAGTAACCTTTAAAAATTGTATAAAAAAAGAATAGCTTACTGCTGCTTTTTATTCAAAGCCTTATATGTGCCAGTGAAAGCAGCTCTTTTGTCCCTTTCCTATTTGCCCATTTTTGTTCCCCTTTAGCCTTAAAAGAACCTAATTATAGGAATGAGATAACTAGGCAATTTAACCTAACTCCTGACTTACACTCTCCTGAATGCACACCATGCCTTGCCTAACCTGCTTTCCTAGATAAAAAAGAAGTATGAATGAAGAATTAAGTAGTTAAAGAATGACTAGCTCTCTACCCCCGCCAGCCCCCTTAGTAATCCTGCGGGCAGATCACACAGGAAAGATAACATCTGAAGAGAGAGTCAGCCAGTCTGCACTCAATGGAGAAAGATGCAGAACCCAACATCCTGCCTCAATGATTCACTGAGATGCTTCCCCTTTTTTCCCTTTAAAAACTGTCACGGCTGAGCAGAATCTTGGGAGTTGGTCTCTGGACATGAGTCCACCTTCTCCCCAGATTGCTCTTCTGGTTAAAGCATCTTTCTTTTCTACTGATACTTGCCTCTCAATTATTTGCTTTTGAGCGGAAAGCAGCTGAACCTTTTCGGTAACACCAGGACATGTCTGTGACCATATTTCTTCTATGCCTTTCAACACCTAGAAAAACTCAGTGGGATATTGATATTGATATTTTACTGGGAGAAATTGGAATTAAACTGATACGTAATATCCAAAAGTACTTCTTTAAATCTGGCATCATCTGTTTCAGATGATAAATAAATGAATGGTGAGTGTCAGGGCCAGAATATAAGCCTGTTTCTTTTTAAATGCAAAAGCAATGTTCTTTCTCTCACATGACAGCCTTGTAGTTTTCCACATCCACTCTGTTATCTGCTTGCCTTTCATCATGAGAAGACATGCCCCTTCCTGGTGGACCGTGGTTGTATTTTCTAAAGTTGGCCACCACAATTTTTCTCATCCCACATACTCTTCTGGAAATTTGTCACTGCCCTACCCGGCTGTGGAGTCTAATTCCCATTCCTTGGATTGTATTGTGGCCTTTGTTACCATTAAACACAGTGAGAGAGTCACTGTGTGACTTTTGAGGCTAGACTATAAAATACATTTCAGCATACCCTTTGCTGGCTGAAACACTCACTGGAGCCGGAGCTGATGTAAGCATTTCAACACCACCAGTGCTGCCATGGTGTGAGGGAACCTAACTGGCCCACACCAGTAGGACAGACAGCCTCTGCTGCCACAGCCCCAGTCACCATCTGAACGCAGTTGCAGGACAAACCCTGAGGGACAACACCCCAACAGAGTCCCAACCCATCCAAACTGTCAGGCACTGCTGTCTGAAGCCAGAAAGCTTTATGTTGATTTATTGTGCAACAGTAATTGTCAGAATAGGTACTTATGGCAAGGTTTGCAAGTATGCAGGCAAAATCCGGTACACTTCCTAGTTTTGTAAGTAATGTTTTATTAGAACACAGCTACACCCATTTATTTACATACTGACTTCTTCAATGTTATAATAGCAGAATTTAGTGATTTCAACAGAGACCATCTAGCTTGCAAATCCAAAAATATGTTGTATCCAGTCTTTTACAGAAAATGTCTGCCAATCCCTAGCCAATGGGCTTCTTCCTTTTTTTCATATTCTTGGATGCACAGAGCAGAAGCTAGCCTATGAATCTTAATTTACTCACCTATTGTAGAATATATTCTTTTTATTGGGATATAGTTGTTTTACAATGTTGTGTTAGATTCTACTGTACAGAGAAGTGGAGTTCCCTGTGCTATACAGCAGGTTCTCATTAGTTATCTATTTTATACATAGTGTATATATGTCAATTCTAATCTCCCAATTCCTCCCACTCCCACTCCCCTTCCCTCCTTGGTGTCCATACGTACCTATTGCAGAATATTTTTTAAATGACATCTTTATTTCCCTCCTTGTATCCATGTCCTTATGAGGTCCTCTCCCACACTGACTCTGAACTTGCTTATGTGACTTTCATAAGCCAGTGGGGCTTTAGCAAGTGTGATGCAATCAGAAATTTGAAAAGTTATTAAACATCTGCACTTGTGATCTCTTGGTGCTGGGAACCCCTCTACCAACCACCTGAAAAAGTCTGTGTTCACTTCCTGGAGGATGGACCATGTCCTGGTTGTAATAGACATTTCAGCTGAGAACTCAGACATGTTAGTGAGTCCATCTTGGAGCAAACCCACAATCATGAAACATGTGAATATTCATTGTTAATAGCCAATGAGTTCTGGGGTGCTTTGATACACAACAAAAGCTATCAGAGACATCTATAAAGTTTGCTTTAATGTTCTCTGTACTTTTTTATACAGTGGCAAGGAAACTGAGGGAAATCATTAGCCTCAAGAAATAACATACGTTAAAAGTATACAAGAGTCAAAGAAAAATTATTCAAACTATCTAATGATACATTCATTACTCTTTAATAAGAGAAGCTGGGAATTAGGAGTTTACGGTAGAGAAGGATGATGTTTTATCCCCAATCTTTTAGTTTGGTTTTTAATTAAAAAATCCTGGAAGAGGGGGCTTTGGTTCTGACTCAGCATGACCTAACTTGGATTCTCATCTATTTCAAGAGACATAAGAATAATATGAAGAAGAATCAGGAAGAGACAGAGATGATCAGATTCAATAAATGGGCAAAGTAACATCTAGAATAAAAATTTTAAGGAGCAGATAATTTTAAAACAACCTGAGTTCATTCACTCCATGATCGGTGAGTTAGCACTAGAATCTAGGGCGACCAAACAAATCTATGGCTTGGTGAAAACTCTCTTCTCCTCACTGCCCACGGTTTTTTTTACCCTCAGAGAAAGATATTTTTATATGTGCTGTTACCACACACCTGAATAAAATAATCCTTCAGCAAATTTCATTTTCTAGCATTTCATTTCCCAGTGGTAATGCCAAATAAAATGTAGATAAACACATTGAGTGTAACTACCTGCTTCTTTAGCACTAGGCAAGATTCCATCTGTGGGCATTCTAATAAGCTCACAATGAGTGCTTTTTGTGTTGCTGTACAATCAGAGGATAATTTAGAACAAAAAGTAAAGGTCAGATATTTAATGCTGCTATGAGTGACCTTTTCACTCCCAACTCTTTGTAAAAGCATCGGTATTAGCAAGTTTAGATGCATCTTTTAAAAGAAACTGTACAATTTCCTCTAGGAACTGTGTTTCCACTTTGGAAGGACCCCCATGGGGTGGGGGGGGGTCCTTTTCAGGAGTTCTGCTGAAAACAGTCACAGGAAGGCAAAGTCCTCCTAGTACTCCTGAGAGATTCTGTGACCATGAGAAAAGCTAAGGACCAGAGCCAGGAGTTTCCGTGATAAATATTAATGCTGAGCATTCAAGTACTTACTTTGACCCTAGGAGTCCAGCAAGAAGTTCTCCTCTTTCCTCCTCAGGAGGAATGTGGGGTCTGCCAAAGGTCAGCTGTGTTATTAGTCTTCAGTTCATAACCTACCTAACTCGCTATTATGCTTATTACATGACCTTCAGCAGCAGAATGAAAACTTCCTCTTTAACCCAAATTCCCAAGGTCACATGAAATAAAATTAGCATCTTGTAATAGTGGTTGGACTAAGAACTTTCTGCATAATGAATGTTTAATAAATGTTATTGGAATTAAATAAATTCACTTCCATTTTAGCGGAGAATCTCTGGATTCATACTTTGAAGAAAATACTGTGAAAAACTGGGCTCCAGTTAAGTTCAGAAAGTGGTTCAGTTCACAAAACACTCACTGTGAGAACTAAGAAGACTCAGACCATTTTTATTTCCCTGCTCCCCTTCATGGCTAAACCCTACACACATTGTCCCTAAGTCTCTAATTTATCAATAACACAGTACATTCATTACAGTTCCTCATTTTAAAAAAATAATTTTTTTTTATAGTAGGTCCTTGTTAGTTATCTATTTTAAATATAGCAGTATGTACATGTCAATCCCAAACTCCCAGTTTATCCCTCCCCCCCCACCCTTCCCCTCTGGTAACCATAAGTTCATTCTCTAAGTTTGCGAGTTCCTCTTTTATTATTATTATTATTATTTTTGTTTTTGTGAGGCTCATCAGAGACCTCTGTGTTCCCGTATCCAAAGGACACAATTATGTTTTCAACTTAGCCCATCTTTCAATAGCATTTGATAACACTGATTTTTTTTTTCTTTTTCTGGAAACACCCACATCCTAACTTAGTGGACCCCCCTTGTCAGTCCTGATTTCTAGCTCCTGCCCCCCCAACTCCCTGGGTTCTGGTATTGGAGTTTAGGGCTAGACTGGCTCCTCATCTCCATTTTCACTCTTTTCCACAGAGATTGTATCTGAATCAGTCACTTCTGAATACATAGTTGCACATTCATTCATTCATTCAGGGAACATGAGGGAAAGTAGATGTTTCTCAGGATTTTAAATCAAGAAGTAAAGGTGTCTTCTGGAATTGTACAAGTGAGCTACCAGAAAGAGTTGATAGGAGGTTGACTCAGGGAAACAATAGGAGGATTTAGAAATGGTGAGGCAGTAAATCTTTCTTTTTATTACAGACGCCTCTGTTCCTGATGATTTTGAAAATGCCACTCATGGGCCATCTCATGTCAGTCAACATGGTTAGTTGTAAAAAGATGCATCTCCAAGACCCTAAACAAGTCAAATCAGAACTGCTGGGTTATTGCATATATGGTAGATAGCCTTTAGGAACTATAGTTTTATTTTTGTTTTTTAATACATTTATGTATTTATTTATTTATTTTTGGCTGTGTTGGGTCTTCGTGGGTGTGCACGGGCTTTCTCTAGTTGCGACGAGCGGGGGCTACTCTTTGTTGTGGTGAGTGGGCTTCTCATTGCGGTGGCTTCCCTTGTTGTGGAGCACGGGCTCTAGGCATGTGAGCTTCAGTAGCTGTGGCATGTGGACTCAGTAGTTGTGGCTTGCGGGCTGTAGAGCGCAGGCTCAGTAGTCGTGGCACACAGGCTTAGTTGCTCCGTGGCATGTGAGATCTTCCTGGACCACGGATCGAACCTGTGTGCCCTGCATTGGCAGGCAGAATCTTAACCACTGCACCACCAGGGAAGTCCAGAACTATAGTTTTAAATTTTACATTGACTTCATTTCCTAAGTTTTGTGTTTTTTGTTTTACTTTGTTAATTTTCATATCTACTCTTTAATTTGAATTTTGCTTTTGTCATTGAACTGGCAGACATTTTTTTCTTTTTCAGCTGTATATTTTTTGGAAATTTTGTTGTTTTAAAATGTTTAAATTCTTGGAATATTGAACTATGACCAGAATCTGAGACATTTCTACATCTTTAACAAGTTGGGTTTTTTCTTTTGTATTTTAAATATTTAATATTTTAAACTTCAATTTGTTTACTTGAAAATAATGTTTATTTTCTGTTTAACATAGATTTTATATTATGGATATTATACCTTAAGAATTTACATTCCTTTGTAGTTTCATATAGTATTTCTCTATTAAAGGTATTAAAATATGAGAAAAGTGTTATTAAAATTTCTCATTTACAAGTTTGATTTTTTTTTCAATTTAACCTATAGTTCTAACATGTTTTACTTTATATATTTCACTATTATATACTTCAGTGCAAAAAGGTGCATGACTACTATAGCATTTTTAGAGATTTTACCTTTCATAATTATAAAATATTTCTCCTTGTCCTTTTTAAATGGTTTTCACCTCAAGAGCTACTTTCTATGTTAATAGTACTGCCACATCTGCTTTTTTTCTTTCTTAGAGTTTTTAATAGCCTGAAATTCTTCATCTAACTATCTGTTTAGCTCAACCTTTATATGCCATTTGCTTCTAATGCATCTGTTATAATAAGCATAGAGGTACATATTAACTCACAGAATCTGAGATTCCAAGTTATTTAAACTATATATTTTTTCCTTTAACAACTGATATATTTGTTCTATTTTCATCCAACCTCTGTTCTATTTTTTGTTTTATTTTTGTTTGTTTGTTTTCAGTTAATTAATATAGTGACTCTTATTTTTCTACTCTGATAATTATTGGTTTTAATATGTTTTATTTGATCCCTTCTATTTATTTATAGTGTCTATATTTTATTATACTGATGATGAAATTGATGAATTAATCAAAAACATTTGTCCTTATAAAAGATATTTTGGGGATCCTTTTAGTTGTGTATCCTCCTTTCTGACCCATAGCATCCCCTATCCCCTGGATGTTTTGGGAGAGTATTTGTTTGTTTTTGTGTTTTACTTTAATTTTGGTCTTTATTATTGTAAATAAATATAATGCAACATTTTATTTTATTTAAATCTTATTTTAACCAAAATGATCCTTTTGCATTAAAGCCTACTTTGGTTTGGACAATGCAATAGCCTCATTAATTTCTCTGTATATATACATATATATATAGAGAGACAGAGACAGAGAGAGAGAGAAATTTTTGTTTATTACTTCATTTGACGATTTTCTAAATTATCCTACTTTTCCACCAAGTCTGGAAGTACTAGCTGTCTTATACGGTTGCTTAGTATGGTCCCTCTCCTTGAACTTTGGATCCCCCTTCAATATCCAGTGATATTTTCTTGTCTGATATAAAACATAAGCCAGAGGGAAAGAATGTATTCAAAGGCAGGAAAACAAGATGGTTAAGAGCTCAAACTTCAGGGTTAGGTTATTTGAGTTACTGTATGTAAAGTGCCTAGAATGATGTACAACAAGAACTGCAGAGGTAATAATTAGTGTTATACACTTGTCTTTTGTTAACAGCTTTTTTGAGACATAATTTACATACAATACAATTAATCCATTTAAAATATATGAGTCAATGATTTTTAATGCATTCACAGAGTTGTGCGACCATTACCACTATCAACAAGAGATCCTATACCTCTTAGCTATCACCCCACTCACTCACCCAAACTCCCCAGCCCTAAGCAACCACTAATTTACTCTATGCCTATTGATTTGCTTATTCTGGCCATTTAGTATAAATAGAATTATGTAATATGTGGTCTTCTGTGACTGGCATCTTTAATTTAGCATAATGTTTTCAAGTTTCAACCATGTTTTAGCATGTATCAGCACATCACTTCTTGCTGAATAATATACTGTTGCCTAGATCTACCACATTTGTTTATACATTCATCAGTCAATGTCCACGTACATTTGGGTGCTTTTCAGTTTTGGAGTATTATGAATAATACTGCTATGAACATTCATATACATGTTTTTGTGGTGAACATATATTTTCAGTTCTCTTGTATGTAGACCTAGCAGTGGAATTGCTGGGTCAAATGGTTATTCTAGGTTTAAATTTTGGAAGAACTGAGGAACTATTTTGCAAAGTGACTGCATCATTTTTGCATTCCCACTAGCATCACAGGAATGTTCCAACTTCTCTACATTCTCATCAACTCTTGTTACTAACTGACTTTTTGGTTACAACCATCCTAGTGGGTGTATGTTTTAGAATGCAGGTTTTATTATTATTCGGGTGTAGGTGAGGCCAACAGATCAGGAGAAGACTGCTGTTGAAAAGACAGTTTGTTTTTCACAGTTCCCAAGAGGAGGGGCAGACCATGTCACTCAGGCCACATGTGGAAGCACAAGGTTTGGTTTCTATAGAAAAAAGAAGACAAATCAGAGTAAACAGAATTAGTATTGGCCAGTTCGAATGATTTCAGAGGGCTCTGGAACATAGAGCTGTCTATAGTTATCTGTTATTGGACCCTGGGATAACAAGGGCAGATGGATATTGCATTCTGGTGTATAAGAGTTAGATAGAAGAGTTGGCTGGGCTATGAGCTATGGATTGGTAGGTTGGCATATGAAAGGCATAATTATAGGGGAGTCTTTTTTTTTATCACTAAGAATTATCTTCCCCTGGGAAAGACAGTCTCTCCCAGGTCAGCAAAATCCCAGATGCCAGAGCACTGAGAACAAGAAAAGAAGTTGCACAGATGAGAGTATCTAAGGAATTGTCACTCCATATTTCTGTTCACTTGTCTTTTTAATAATATTGGCTGCTACAGGGTCTCCGAGTAATTCCCCACTGCATTTATTCTTGCATTATTTCAAATTCCATAGTCGGTTAAATACATCCAGAGGGTATAATGTAACGGCTGTGTTGAAACCATTCAATCATGATCTGCATACAAAAGATGATAAATGTATGAATCTTTGGTCTTTAAGACATTGGACCTGTTCCTATTTTTAGACAGTCTCACTGTCTCTTGAAGTCTGCTCTTGACTTCCCTGGCAGACTGAGGGAAGAGGTGGCTCTCCAAATCTCTCTGTCTCTCTCTCTCCGCACACACACACCCACAAACACACACACATTTTAAAGAATCTTAAACAAGGCAAAATCCTCCTATTTGTAGAGCTCTGTAGGGTCAAAGATGTGCTAAGATATACACAAATACTTTATCTTATAGAAATTTAGAAATCAGTTGTCAAAAAAAAGTCAATGCCTGGTATTAGGTAAGCAGTTCATCTTGTTTATATGTCATTAAAATAATATTAAATAGTTTTATTGTCATTATTAAATATTACCAGTAAAGTCTTTCAAACTTTGTAAGAATTGATAATGTTAAATAAGCTGTTTTAGAATATAAATATGTAGAACTGCATTTACTTTGTAGTGTTATTATAAGCCCCATAACAAATCTAATGAAGATGACCACCCCCAAAATACTTAAGTATTAATCTCATTTTTGGATAAGATGAAGTAATCTAAGTATAATATAAGTTGAATTCAATAGTGACACACCATGTCCAAGTACTATTTAAGCCAGCAATGAAAACATGGTTTAATACTAGGAAAGGTGACATTGTATCACATCAATACTCCAAATGTTTACTAATAATAGTAATTGTTACTTGCACTTTCCATGGAATAATTCTTCTGTCATTACATTGCACAGTTATCTCAGTTTATCCTTGCTATAATCCTTTAGGGCACAGAGACATGATGTAATTCATGCATCACTCAGAAAGTGCTAGAGGTGGGAGAAAATCCAGGCAGTCCCAGGCTGCACTATTAATGCCTGTCCTATTAAAATCACATGTAATCTCTCTTGTAATTTTAAACAAAATATAACTCAATCTATAAAACTCTTCATAGTGGAGGAGCTTGACAAAAAATAAATAAAATAATTAATCTGCTAACCTCAAAATGATGCTGTTGGGATCAAAACAAGGAACCCAAAGATGTGACAAGTCTTAAACACCAGCCTGGCAATTCCAGCCAATCACATGAAGCACAAAACTGTAGTTTTTTAAAAGATTCATTATATATTTAGATCAAAACTTAGATGTGAAACTGAGCAGAACACTATGGGGCCCTCCCAGGTACCAACGGTTTTCTGTGTCCCCTGTTTCTTGTTTGTAGGGAAAATGCTTCATCTTCCTAGACCTTCCCTGAATTCCAAAGGGCAGATTCAAACAGTTACTGATTAGAGAAGGGAGGGAACGGTGAAACAAAGGAGGAGCAGTCAAGAAACAAAAATGCGACAATAAACCAGGGTCCTGGTCCCACCTCAAGGGACTTATATAACAATATATCTCTGAGTTATTCTACAGGAACTAAGGCTTCCACCCAGGTAGAGGATGGTAACTTCAGGCTGAGCTCAAGTTTCCTGGAGCACCGCCTTGTTACCTCACCACCAACCAATTAGAAGGAAGTTACACACCCTGTAGACTTCACCCCAAATGTTGCCTTTAGAAACTCTTCCCTGAAAACCATCTGAGAGTTTAGGTCTTTTGAGCACAATCCAACTGTTCTCCTTGCTTGGCCCTGCAATAAACCTTTCTCTGCCCCAGACTCCAACATTTCCATTTGTTTGGCCTCACTGTGCATCGGGCACAGAAACTTGTGTTTGAAAGCAGATGAAAATAAATTTTAGATGTATTAAGGAGTAAAAGAGGAAAATATAGATAAATACCTATTTGATACAAGGTAGAGAGGATTTACTAAGCTCAAAAGAATAGAGATAATATTGACATAATTATGAAATATATATTTGTAAAATTTTCTTCTAAATAACATTAAAAAATAAAAAATAAATAATTAATGTAAATTAAATAATAATAAAAATTAAATAATTAAAAATTAAATAAATAAAAAAATAAATAATTAAATAAAATTAATAAAAATTAGAATATAGGGGCTTCCCTGGTGGCGCAGTGGTTGAGAATCTGCCTGCTAATGCAGGGGACACGGGTTCGAGCCCTGGTCTGGGAAGATCCCACATGCTGCGGAGCAACTAGGCCCATGAGCCACAACTACTGAGCCTGCGCATCTGGAGCCTGTGCTCCGCAACAAGAGAGGCCACGATAGTGAGAGGCCCGCGCACCGTGATGAAGAGTGGCCCCCACTTGCCACAACTAGAGAAAGCCCTCGCACAGAAATGAAGACCCAACACAGCCAAAAATAAAACAAAAACAAAAACAAAAACAAACTCCATCCCACACCACAGTCTTTAAAAAAAAAAAAAAACAAAAAAACCTGATAAGGGTGCAATTTTAAAAAATTTAAAAAAAAAATTAGAATATATATTTATGCAAATTTAAAAAATGTAAGGAGTAATATTGTAAATTTATAAATAACTGTACAAATTGATAAATAGTATCATCTCCCCTATAAACGAATGAGTAAAAGCCATACATACAATTTTACAAAAAAGAAAATAAAATGATTAATAGACATATAAAAAATTTAGCTTTACCATCATTTGAAGAAACAAATTAGTATCACAAAATGTTGACATTTTTTAACTGTCAGATTTGCCCTGTTCCCAAAAATAAATCACAAGAATACATAACAATAGGTACTTTCATGTAGTTAATTAATAAGAATGATAAATTGGAAGCAACTTAATTGTTCAAAATGGAAAGATGCTCAAATTAGTGATGATACCATCCAGACAATGTAATAATAGGCATTTGAGATAATACTTGAAATCCTAAAAATGATGTTGTTTAATGTGCCTCAGAAAAATCTTAGTCTAATAAATTACTACATGCTGGTATAACATGTGCCTATATTTATGTATTTTTAATATTTAGTCTAATATTTCTACCATAAAATGAATTCATTGTAAAATGCAAAAACAAAAACAAAAATACCTTCCTATATGCAGACACATAGCCCATATTCAAAATATTTTAGAAAAATAATAAATAAAAACAGAATGAAATTTAACTGAAATTTCCAACACTACTTTTTTTTTTAAAACTTTTTATTTTATATTGGAGTATAGCCAATTAATAATGTTGTGATAGTTTCAGGTGCACAGCAAAGGGACTCAGCCATACATATACATGTATCCATTCTCCCCCAAACTCCCCTCCCATCCAGGCTGCCAAGTAACATTGAGCAGAGTTCCCTGTGCTATACGGTAGGTCCTTGTTGGTTATCCATTTTAAATATAGTAGTGTGTACATGTCGATACCAAGCTCCCTAAATATTCCTTCCCCCTACTCACTCTTTCCCCCTGGTAACCATAAGTTCATTCTCTAAGTCTGTGAGTCTGTTTCTGTTTTGTAAATAAGTTCATTTGTATCATTTCTTTTTAGATTCCACATATAAGGGATATCATATGATATTTCTCTTTCTGTGTCTGACTTTCTTCACTCATTATGACAATCTCTAGGCCCATCCATGTTGCTGTAAATGGCATTATTTCATTCTTTTTAATGGCTGAGTAATATTCCATTGTATATATGTACCACATCCTTCTCCATTCCTCTGTCAATGGACATTTAGGTTGCTCCATGTCTTGGCTATTGTAAACAGTGCTGCAATGAACATTGGGGTACAAATATCCTTTCAGACCATGTTTTTCTCTGGATATATGACCAGGAGTGGGATTGCAGGGTCATGTGGTAGCTCTATTTTCAGTTTTTAAGGAACCTCCATAGTGGCTGCACCAATTTATATTCCCACCAACAGTGTAGAAGGGAACACTACTTTTTCTGATGCTTTTTAAATCTTCTTGTTTGCCTAACTGTATTTTATAAATTATCTATAATGAGTATTTTTAAAAGAAATGCAGAGACCAATGGATATACAAAAACTGCTTATCTTTACCAGTGAAAAGAAAACTGAAACAACCATAGGTAAGCTTTTAATCAGTGTTATTAGAGTTTTATGGTGTATGGTGTATTTATGGACATAAATACATTTCTATCTACCTACAAACATATATATATGTATATCTGTATATGTACATATGACTATGCATATATATATATGAAACCGTGCCTCATAGGATTAAAGAAACTGATTACTAGCAGAAATTCTTAAGCATGTCTTACAGGACAGCAGAGAAGGAAACAGCTTGTTGAAATCCCCTCCACTTGTAATACAAGAAATTTGGCTGAAGCCAATTGGAATCCCCATGTCTGACTAGAGTCTAAGCAGAATGCACCTGCTTGTCTGATGGATGACCTTTAGTTGTCACAGCCCAAATTTCCACCACATGTTTTATACCAACACTCCCCCCCAAATTTGCACATGTGACACACGAAGAAACATGAAGCCTGCTTCCTTAAACCACGTAACCAGCCACTCTTTTTCTCTTTCTTCACCACCCCAAAACTCTAATTCTTAAATATCTACTTCATCTTGCTATTGGGGAGAAAGATTTGAACTGGCCTCCTATCTCCTGCTTGGTCCTCTTGTAATAAACCTTTCTCTCTAAGAAAGACCAGTGCTTCAGTGTTTGGCTTCCCATTGCATGTGGACAAACAAACTACTCAGTTTGGTAACATATACACACACACATATATAAAGTACTGTTAAAGGGCAAAGTTTCTATCAGATATTATTTTAGCAAAATTTTCACAGAGCTCTGGAAAAAATGTAATATCCCAATAACTTTACTTATGAGGATCTTATAACTGATGATGTGAACTAAAGCTTACATAAAGGTTGGTCATAGACTGTGGATAGAAAGGGCATGAAGTGTCCTTTCATCTTGGCTCAGTGTTTTGTTTAGTTAGGTTGTGCAGATTTAACATCTGGGTCCTCATAATTAAAATAAATGAAATTAAACAGTGTTGAGGATTACCAAAAAAAAAAAAAAGCCTATGAAAGATCTTCCTTGGGATCAGCATATAATTGGTGCAGGTTTGGTGGTAGCCACTCCTATGGTTATTATTATTGCTAAGGAAATATTGCAAGCAACCTAATTGTTCAATAGTATTGTAGGGGATCAGAATTCACCACCCTAAAATATGTCTTTTTGGAATATTATTTTAAGCTGATTATTGTCTAAGAAACAGCAGACGTGGGGAAAACTCTGAAAACCAAGTAGGAGTTACCCTTTTGTAAGAAACATTACATTTTTAGGGAAATCTCCAACTGTAAGGGGTTCTCCCTTGCTGTACCTAGAAGAGGACTAAATCTCTAGGAAGTCTTGTCAATGGAGAAGGCAATGACTTAAATCTGCATCACAATCACTCTTGTTTATTGTGCTTTTCCTGGTCACCTCGCAGAACTGACTCTCCCCAGCCTCAACATCCTCTTTTGTCTTTAGCTGAGGATGGTACTAAGGTGAGGGCTTCAGCCATTTTGGTGGGTTAATCAGTTTTCCTGGATCTCTCCCATGTCTACATGTTGTTAAACTTTTGTTTGATTTTCTCCTGTTAATCTGCTTCATGTCAATTTAAAACCAGAAGAACCATCCAGACCTGCCAGAAGAACTGAGGAGGATAGAGGAAAATCCCTTCCTCCCTGATAATATGAAACAGTTGAATAAACTGATATAAAAATATCAATAAGAACCCTAATGATATGAGAAAATGCTCATATTTCAGAGTATATAACAAAATCACATTCGTATATATGAATATATATTACATTTAGCCTTGTTATTTCTCAATGTTCACTTACATTCCCCCAACCTTAACATAATTGTTCTCATTTTTACATGTGCTTTCAATACTTAACCTATGTTTCTACATATTTTTATTTTGTTACAAGTAAAATATACAGTTTTGTGTTTTTTTAACTTAATGTTTTTAAAATTTTCAAGTTGTTTTTTAATCTTTATATTCATTATTTTAATGCCTGTATGATGCCACTGTGAGTTAATATAGGACATTTAGTGAACCTAGTGTAGGCTTACCTGTTTTCCCCTTTGTTTTTGTCCTTAAAAATTACACTGCTACAAAGATCTATGTACATAAAAATTATTTCACTTTGTCTGGATTCTTTCCTCAGAGCAAATCTCCAAGAGTGGGTGTGTGATGTTAAGTGGGAAGAAAATTTTCTTTTTGCTTCCATTACCTATCATAATCATATAGTGTCAAAGGCAATTGTTCTGATTCACTACATTTTTGGTAATGTAAAACTCTTTTAAGCGATCTTGAGCTTTATTAAGGTTAAATAACATAAATATTTTGTTTTTCAAATAGCTGTTAATATATGTTACCTCAATAGCATAAATGTTGCCCTAATAACATAAATGTTAGCTTATTATTGTTTTAATTGGATATTTGCAGGGATTGAACATTTGACCACTTTTTTTTTTCACCTTAATATACTGTCCTATTTGAATTCTTTATTCAAATTATTTGTTAGTTTATTATTTTTAAATTTTATATAAGTGTTGTGGCCTAGAAAATAATTTTGTTGCGGGTTGGAAAAGAATTTCCAGATACGAGGCAGAATGTAAAGAAGATGGAGTTTATTAGAGGGGAATGGTCACTGCCAAAACAGCGGGCTGACTTCCTAGTAGTCTGGAAGAACCAATCCCGAACATGTGCTATTAGTCAGTTTTTATAGCCAGAGAACAAAGGAATGGTCAGAGGTGAAAATTTCATTTTCTGAATGGTCAAGGCACATATGCCGTCCTTCTGTAGGGTGGGAATGTGACAGAGCAGGTGCCTTTCCTTACCTGGGATGAGAGGGGAAGAGGTCCCGTCGCCCACGTGGGCTCAGGAATTTCGTACCCATTGCAACATGGTGGGGAGGGCGATGAGAGCCTGGTACGGGGTGTAAGGCTGAAACTTTTTCAGGCAGGGTTGTCCTTTGTCCTTGAAGCACCATTGTCCTTAGAGCACCACAATAAGCATTTTTGAAAACTGATTAAAAAAACAACTATAAAAACACATTTTAAGAAAGATATTTTATTATGTATTAAGTATGATATGATAGGAAATTATATTTAATTATGTCAGGCAAAATGACAGCATTGTGGTTGTCTAAGAGCCTATGGTTTTAAAGGATTCTTATTGAAATATTTAGGAGTAAGTGGCTTTTTTGTCTGCTTTAAAATGCTTTCTCAAAAAAATAAAAAAGAAAAAAAAAGAGAAGGAAAACAAAAGTAAAAGCAAAAGTACCAAGATCATGATATTTATTTCTTATTTAGTTGATGAGTTCATGGGAATTCATCGTGCTATATTCTCTATTTCTGTCTTTGCCAATTTTTCCATATAATTTTAAATACATTAAAAATTGATGACACGGGGAGGGGGAAGGGTAAGCTGGGACAAAGTGAGAGAGTAGCATTGACATATATACACTACCAAATGTAAAATAGATAGCTAGTGGGAAGCAGCCACATAGCACAGGGAGATCAGTTTGGTGCTTTATGACCACCTAGAGGGGTGGGATAGGGAGGGTGGGAGGGAGACGCAAGAGGAAGGAGATATGGGGATATATGTATACATATAGCTGATTCACTTTGTTATACAGCAGAAACTAACACAACATTGTAAAGCAATTATACTCCAATAAAGATGTTAAAAAATGCATATATACCTGAACAAACATTTAAAACATACTTTAGGTAAATGTAAGCCTTTGTCATATTTACTGACTAATGACAGTGTATATTCTCATTCTTTCAGATTTTCAAATCTGATGTGCTAAATATCATGTGTTAGTTTTTTAAAGAAAAATTAAAGACAAACTTTAAGATCCTTGGGTAATGTCATCCCTTGCTTTTTCTAAGAGGGCCAGCAGGTCTCAGTAACCTTTCCACAATAAACGTGTTTACCTTCCTGTCTTTTATGTTCACTTTCTCTGTTTGTGATTCTGACAGCTCATAGGATTAAATTCTCCATGTATTGATTTGGATGTGCTCTTTGTCCTGTTTTGATCAAAAGAAACATAGTTTTCCCTCTGCAGTGATAAGGTACAGTAGACAGACCACATCATTTTCACAGAAGTCATTTCTAAAGTGCTCCCCCTTTCCTGAGAGCCACATGTGTGTTATTTCCTCTTTTGAATCATAAATTAAGTGCTGCCATTTATCAGAGATGAAGAAGATATGTTTCCCCTCTTTGGTTAGAAAAGGCCAACTAGATTTTTAAACTCAAAACTCAAAACAGTTCATGGGTATCAGTTTAAGTGTAGCTATGCAGAAATCTCAATGGACTGTTTCTTTAAAAATGTCCTTAGTGAAGCCAATTAATAGGCAGGAGATCAAAGTCTCTATTTTTTTTTTTTTTTAATTATTAGCACCTTTAATTATTATTTATTTATTTTTTTGGCTGTGTTGGGTCTTCGTTTTTGTGCGAGGGCTTTCTCCAGTTGTGGCAAGTGGGGGCCACTCTTCATCGCGGTGCGCGGGCCTCTCACTATCGCGGCCTCTCTTGTCGCGGAGCACAGGCTCCAGACGCGCAGGCTCAGTAATTGTGGCTCACGGGCCCAGTTGCTCCGCGGCATGTGGGATCTTCCCAGACCAGGGCTCGAACCCGTTTCCCCTGCATTGTCAGGCAGATTCTCAACCACTGCACCACCAGGGAAGCCCCAAAGTCTATATTTTGATATTTAAATACGTGTGCAATTGAACGACCATCAGTGGAGAAAAGAAAAAGAAATAACATTTATTTAAGACCTGTGCCCTGAGCTAGTCACACTCACAGATAACACCTCATCAGATTTGCTCTTGAGAGTTTGGTGTTGAAGGTCAATTTAGTGAAGAAGGAATCTGAAGCTAAGGGATGGGTCTATGCTTTGAAACCCACTCCTGTCTCACACCAGGGTCTGCTCTGTTCCTCCAGACTCTGCTGAGCGATTGTTTTGTAATCAGGAAGATCTGGATGACGTTCTCCACACTCACTCCCTTTGGAATCCGAGCCCCAAGTAAACGAACGCATTAAATTATCTTAAATGTGATTCAAATGCATGACAATGTAAGTGAATTAGCCCCCTTGTTAAATGTTAGCAGAAAAGAAAGAAGTACATGGATGATCTATTTTCCAGACAGAAAACACTAAACAAGGAAGACATATAGACGTAGAATCCTCAGTCTTTTGTTGCATTTCAAAATTTGAATGAAGATTTTGGATTTTTTTAATGAAAATCCTCACCATAGTCTCACTGCAGTAAATAATCCTGTCTCTTCACTTTTAAAATGGGATGGATCTCTTCCCTTCCTAACTTGCAGCATTGCTGTAAGGCTCAAAACGAAGCAAGATATTAGATGTGAAAATCTCTGCAAAATATAAAGTCATTTATGAATACAAGAAGTGGTATTGCTGCTCGTGCTGAATTTTGGCTTAAGTGTTTGGCAACAAAACTATTTTGATCGCCATAAAATTTCTGGCTCCAATAGTCTCTTATAATATATTTGGGACATAGCCAGTGAATTTCGGGAATAAGAGATAAAGATTAGTTGGGGTTTAGAAGTCACTCTTCACGCCTTGAGCTCTATGACCTTACAGGAAGAGCACTGAGTGTGGAAAGGGAGAGGGTCTCACCCCAAACCTACCATCTCGCCAAATGCCAAAAGATTCTTTGACAAATTGACTATTCATCTGAGTGTGGATTTCATTAACCAGCCCTATTAAGCCAAAAATAATGTAACCCTTCTCTGGACCCTAAAGTGTTTCTCATTGTCAAGGGATTCTTGCCTTTGTTGTACTGTCCCTGAATGTTCATTAATTTCAATGAGAGGTAAATGTCAACTTAAAGCTAAAGGTGACCTAAATGCTGCAGCAGCCTATGAGTATTAAAATAAAGAAGGCTCATGAATTAATGAGCCCAGTGGACGTTCATTCCGGTTGCAGAACAAGAGGCTGCCGCTTGCTTTGACCTCATCCCCACGCTCCGCAAACCCGGGCAACCGCAGGCACCCGGTCACAGCATGTAAGAGAGCCGCTCGGTTATGAGTTACAAAATGAGTTGGCATTATCTTTTTAAATGTTAATCATGCACCTCCAAAGCACTTGGGCCACTTCCCCAAATAATATTTTTCTAGCTCCATGCGAGGCAGTGTGTGTGGTATAAAGAACGCTGAAATAGGAATGGGAATCCTGGGCTTCCTGCATCACGTTTGGCACTAATTCATTGTGCTAATTCAGAAAATGTAACTTAAATCCTCAACTGTTTCCCCCACCCCTTGCCTCCTTCCACCCCAAGCCCCTGCTAGAAAAGAAATTATTTTGTCTAAATTTTATCAATGTAATATGTTCACCTGCTTAAAAATAAAATGGGAAAGAAAAGTGATTAAAATGAAAATCAAGAGTCCTTTGCCCCAGGGCTTCCCTGGTGGCGCAGTGGTTAAGAATCCGCCTGCCAATGCAGGGAACCCTGGTTCGAGCCCTGGTCCGGGAAGATCCCACATGCCGCGGACTAACTAAGCCCCTGTGCCATAACTACTGAGCCTGTGCACAGCAGCAAAGACCCAACATAGCCAAAAATAAAAAAAAATAAAAAAAAAAAAGAGTCCCTTGCCCCAAATCTTCCTTCATACATTTTCCCCAGGGTCCAAGCATTCACTACCCCCAGGGCAATGCCCAATAACAACCAGCTTTAATGGACTCTGCATTGCATTTTTCAATCTTTCTTTCCTATCCTTTTCTTTTTCTCTTCCTTTTTTGTAGTTATCCACTTATCTCTAAATAATGTGCCTATCCCTTTATTTTAAGATGCGTCAGCTCTGCACGCTACAAATACACGTTTTGCAGTGATGTTGCTAAATGTACCCCATTTATGTAATGCTCCCCTCTTTGCTCCGAATTTTTGTTAAGGTATGTGACTATTTTTCCTTCTATTAAAATCTCAATTTTCTCTCTCCACAACAGTATTCCTTCATTTTAGAGCTGGTATATACTGACACTGCTTCTCTGTCAGTCTCTCTCCTGTTACCAGACCCCCACCTGCAGTGTTTCTCAATTGTGCCCTAACGTATATATTGTATTGCTAAGTATATGAAGGGGAGGTCAAAAGTTCACCTTCTGTTCTGAAACAATTGTCACCATATATTTAACTAAAAATTTATTCAAAAAGTTATCATCTGATAAACAATATTTATAAAATTGTGACTTTGCAGATATTATTCACTGCAAAGTGAAGAAGTTACTATATCCTCTCCCTAAAGGCCTATTGTGATGACACTTGTAGGGAGAAGAAGCGAATGCCTGTTTCATCACATACCCAATGTCTTTGTCTTCTTCCTCATTCTCTCAGTGGCTGGGTTCCTCCATTTTTCTTCTAGAAGATGTTCTCTTTGGCCCACATTCATTCCCTGTGCTTCTCTGGACCTCCTGCATTTTAAGCCTATTGCACTGTTACTTTCCTGACATTTAGTTTCAGTACTCTTGGGTTAGATAGACTCTTTCTTACAGTATTTTATATTTTTCTCTCTTTTGGTGTTTTCTGCTCTTTTTCTCAATTCACTTTGTCAGAAAGTAAATGCAAATTTCTGAGTATTTTCATGTTTAACTTTATCTCACGCACGTGGTTGATTTTCCAGCTGGTTGTGGGTTGCTTGGCAGACTCCTTTGTCACTCTGAAGGTCTCTGTCTTCTCTCTTCTACCAGCACTCTGGCTCAATAAATATTTAATGCCAGTCTGCTTGTGTTGTTTTGGAGCAAATGTGATTGCATTTCCTTTGCTCTTTTTCAGAGTCCTTCCTTTATCCTTGAGGTTCTGAAATTTCAAGAAGGTAATGATTAGTTGTCGGTCTTTTTAAAATTCATCTTGTTAAACTTTTGCTTGATCAATGTAAATTGAAGTGTTCCATGTCTGTTTTCAGATCTCAGAAACTTTCTTCATTGATAATTGTGAAACCAGGCACCTCAGACTGGGACTTGAACCCATGTACTGGAACTTGAACCCAGCCTAAACCCAGACTGGGACTCAAACCCCCGCGGCCGGGACTCGAATCCAGCCAAAACTCACAGTCTTCCAACTGAGATCACACACCTGGTTACGGGACTTAATGAAGCTCAGGTTCTTGACATCTCATCACAGAAAGAATTCAGTGAGAGACAAAGTGATAGGTAAGAAGTGGATTTATTTAGAGAGAAACACACTCTACAGACAGAGTGTGGGCCATCTCAGAAGGTGAGAAAGGCACCAGGGTATGGGGTTGTCAGTTTTTATAGGAGTGAGTAATTTCATAGGCTAATGAGTGGAAGGAGTATTCCAGCTATTTCCAGAAGGGGCAGGGATCTCCAGGAATTGGTCTACCACCCACTTTTTGATCCATATGATTGGCCTTGGAACTGTCATGGCACTGGTGGGTGTGTCATTTAGCTTACTGATGTATTACAGTGAGCGTATACTGAGGTTCAAGGTCTAGTGGAAGTCAATTTGTCCACCATCTTGGACCCATTTGGTTCTAATCCATTTATGTCATGTCCTTGAGCTATGTCATTCTTCCAAGGTTGTGCCCTGCCCCCTTGCATCCTATTTCAGTTGTACTTTCCCCCTTTATTTATTTATTTTTAACTTTTTTTTCTTTTTCTGGAATTTCTGTTGGTTTTAGTGGGCCTTCCTGGAGTTCATCCTCTATCCTACTTGTCTTTTAGCTCATGTTTTTCATATTTCTTCATTTAGGTTTTCCTTTATTGAAGACTTCTTCATTTTTATATTCTATCCCTTCTACTTAAATTTCTGTTATAATTTAAAACAAATTTCTAAAGCAATCTTGTTTTCTCAGAGTTTTTTTTCATACATCTTGTTATTATTTTATGTATCATCTAACTAAAGGTAAACAATTATAATTATGATCCAACCTTTTCTTTTTATCATAAGTATTCCTTTTTATTTTGGTATTTTTCTTCTATACTGGAGATTTTTCTCACATATATGATGATTCTTAATTTTCTTGATATATGTATTAATGATACATCAAAAACTTGATTTTAGCCTAGAGTGTTTCCTAGTCTACATGCTTCAGTTGCATCTAAATAGCACATTTAAATTATTGAAAAAATCACTTTCTTCTGAGAATGAATATCTATCTCCATTCACACAGAAGAATAGTATAATTTATTTTTTTGATATAAATCTCTTCAATATTACCCCTATCTTAACATATCCTAATTTCTCTTTATTGCCAAAACTAGAAACTCTATTCAGGGTTCTGTTTAAACTTTCACTCATTTCGGCTGTTCTTCTCTCCAGGAGTATTCTAAAATGTAGCTGTCTCTGATATTTTATCAGTCAGGACCCTGCCATTCACCTTCTATTTTTCAGAAAGTCTTAGAAATCTCTTGTTTTCAGATGGCCCAGGCCTATTTTCTTTGCTTTTATAGGTACAACATCTTTTGACCATTTATTATCATTGTATTTTATTAATAGCAAAAATAACAAGGCAGGTAAGTGAACTCACATTGCCATCTTGTTCTGGAAATCTTCACTCATATTTGAGAAATTATTCTGGCTGAGTGGGAGTGTGCAGAAGAAGGGCAAATGTGGAGACAGGAAGATCATTGAGGAAGTGGATGTGATCATTTAGGAGTAAAATATAGTAGCTGTAGCAGGGGGGATGGACAGGAGGGAAATGGAGAGAAATTTGTGAAGGGTGACACAGCAGGATCTTATAACTCTCCCCCACACCTCCTATATGTCTATGTACAATGAAGTCATTGTTCTGAGGTTATGGTGTTTTTCCTGAGCCTGTCTTACTTGTCCTGAATTATTCTCACTATATATATTTGTTCCCTACTCTTCAATCTTATGGTTCCATCACCCATTTTGGTCTGTTCCTGAGCATTTAAACTTGGTCTCACCTTCTAGGGCTGGGACTTGGTCTTGCACATTTGTTGGACTCCTTAAAGTAGCTTATCTTCCTAACAGAGGCTTGGATTTTGGATTCCTTCCCAAAACCTAAACCTACACCTTCATTATCGAGAGTGAGGAATGCTAACACAGAACAGTCTGCTATTAATTACTGGTACCTTCTCATTTTTTACGGACAGGGCACCTGGAACGTCAAAGGCCTTAGGAATATGTATTTTGAATCCAAATCCCTAATGAGGTCTGTGTTCTCCTGTGGGGATTGTGTTCACTTTCTCTTTCTCTTACATAATCACGCTCTGCCTGTCACTTTATTCTGCCATGTGTTCTACATCCTTGTACCATTTCTCCATTTCACCTAATATATTGTTTTTAGTTTTCATCTGTCCTCATGGATCTAAGTCTGTCTCCCTTTCTTTGACTCTCCCCCAGCAACAACCTCTATGACGGCTTTCAATCTTTTTAATTCTGATTACAAGCACATGCTCTGGTGGTGGCTATCAGTGTACTAACCTCTCAGGACCCTCATCTCATCCTTGGGGGGATGAAGGGCAAGACAGAGGGCAGAAGAAAGGCTGATGACTGAGAACTCAACCAATAAATCAACTTAGGCTTTTTCCACTTTTTTTTTTTTTTTCTTCAGTACTATTAAAATGATCTTAACTTGCCTCCCTGGCTCCAGTCACATCCCTGCTCATCCATACACCAAACCGATGCCAGAATCATTTTTGAAAAGCAGCCAGCCCATTATGTTTGCCTGCTCCCGTATCACAAACATCAAAAACTGCAGCCTCTGATTAATAGATAGTTTTACATGAAGAGATGAAGAAAAGTGCTTTTCTGAGATTTCAAGGGGACTGAAGAAAGAAGACCAGATTAGAAAGACTGTCCTGTAAGAGAGCAGAAGGGATTGGAGGTAGGCTGGCCTGAATTTCCAAGCAAATGAAGGAGGACATAAAGGTAGTCAGGTGACATGGGGGACTACTGTGTAGGATAGCGTGCCCCTCCTCATGGTCTTTAATAAAGTTAGTAAACAGCAAGTTCTGGGTGGAATTTGATGTGCTCCGGTAAACAGAGAATGAGGAGATCTTTGTGTCTTATCTGATATGATTCAGAAACAAGAAGGTTACTTAAATACAGGAGCAGAAACTAAGAAGTCACAAAGACATAAGGTTCAAGTGTAAAATGGGCAGAGAGGCTCTGAGTTTATATAGGAATTAGAACAGAGGGTTAGGATCATATATATCCCATATTACTAAGGAGCAGGAGACCACAATCCCTCATGTACTTCCTCACCCAAATTCTGAATAATTCAGGGTTTCTATCCGTAGCATCTCTGTACAGGGAGAGAAAAATGGGTGTTGAAGTCTGACAGAGCTGGCCTCAAAAGCAGTTCCCTTTATGAACTGTGTTACTTTGAGCAAATCATTTCACCACTCTGTGCCCCAGGGCAGCTGTGGGATTGACTTGAGATAAATTTAAAAGCCTTGATAACACAGCCTGATCTGTGTTATTTTGTTTTACCGATTTTGCCTAACTTGTGTCTTTCTAATGATTAAGAACATTTCTCAAGGAGCAAATTTCCATGATAAGCAATTATATTCACCAAATCTTTATGTCATTCCAAAATCTGTATCCCCACAACTTTCACTCACTAGTTCTGTAGAATCTTCTGGAACAGAGAAAGGGAATAGAATCATCAAAAGTCAGATCTTTGAACTAAGTCGCAAAATATGTGGTCAAGAGGAGACATTAAACTTGAATCTCCCATGGATTTCTATTCTCCTGGAGACCATTTCCCTGCTGAAAATTCATCCTAGGTAGGTAAAAACCTTTTTCTCTGACATCCTTTGAAAATGAGGCCAGCAGTAAGTATGTAGCTATATAAATATATCCTGTCTGACTGTTAGAGTGTTACTTTGATTGTCTTTCATAATAACAGGCAGGCAGTGTCCACAATGGGCTATACAAACAATTTTAATATCCTCTTTGAAGTAAGTAGAATAGATCAACCTCATCTCCAGCAACCTTTTGGGAAACTGTCTAAGGCTTTCTCCAAACCCTGAAGGCAGCTGGGTCAACATGAGTTTTAATCCAGGAAGCAATCTACTCCCCTCTGTATGCATAGGAGGCAACCCTCTTCCCTTTGTTAATTCTCCCTATTAGCCTGCCATATTTGACAGTTGGCTGTCTCAAGATGGATGTGTTTTAACAAGTGCCTTAAGCCTTGGGCCTTCAAGATCATTCAGTAATTTTAAGGGAAAACATGCATTTCAGAAGTAATTTTACACTTGCCATGCTTAATAATCTATGAGTGTACAATCACATTTGTTCTTACTTTCAGCAGACAAACTATGGGGAATACTACGTAGTTAGACTTCCCATTATTATTGCAATTCATCTGATTCTTTTCCTTGTAAATGAATCTTTAATTAGTTAAGTTGCCACTACTGCGTTCATGTTTACACAGTGCAGCTCTTTAATGAAAAGTTCTTGAAATTTAAAATAAACGATAATCCCTGGCTTTCTGTTGCCTCTCCGTAAGATAGTAGAGGTGTACCTTACTTGCTGCAAAGTTTGCTTTTGGGTTTGATGATCAACAAGAGTTAAGCATTTAACTTTCTATCAAACTGGTGAATACCAAGGAATGTATGCCAATGAGTTATCATGAAGCCGTTGGGTTTAGCAATGGCAAATTCTGAGGTGTTTTCCTGATTTGTCCTTCTGGGTGCCAAATCTTTGTCATCTCTATGCATACAATGCCTATAAATAAGCAGAAATTAAATCAGAGTGGGCATTCTGCCTTTAAAGTAATGCATGTCAGCGTGGTCCTCCATGGAAGCAGAATTCCAGGGTGAGGCATCAACTCACTCATTCCAAGCAAAAGGAATCTTTCATTTTTCCTTAATTAACAAGAAAGATGGAATGAACCAAAAAAAAAAAAAAAGATAGATGAATCTGTTGGTTTCTCTAAGAGGAGAGACCAAATGGACATCTGGAGTTCATGAGAGTGGAGGGTAGGAGGGGGAAGGTTGCACAACAGAAATAGCACAGATCTTGGGAGATTTGTACATCAACCTTCAACAAATGTCAATGTATTTCTTTCTCTCTTAAGAGGGGATGAAGATGGTAATGATGATGGTGATAGTAAAATAATAATAACTACCATAATAGAAGCTTAGAGAAAATAATTAAATTTCCTAAAGTAAAATCTAGTTAGAAGAGGATCTTGGAATTAAAATCTAGGCACTCTTGACTTCATAAATGAGTCCTTCATCAGAACCTGATCTCCAGGCCAGGATATAGAGTTATGGTCTCAAAGATTTCCAATCAAGGAGGGCTGTTGCAACATAGTACTTTTCAAATCAATCTTTTCAAAAACAAATATGTATTTGTCAGTTACTAAACTCAGCAAAGTAAAAGATATATAAAAATGGTCTTTGCTCTAGAATATCAGAAGTTAATGGAAAGATATAGACATGCACAAACATGACAATAATGAAATATTAACTTGTACTTACCTTTAATATTGTAAATATCCTTTTTGTTAGTTCATGAGGAATTTTCACATTTGGAAGAATAGGCTAGCTTGAGATTTGTGGGTATATTCAATACTCCTGAAGGGTTATCAAATATATTTTTCCCAGTATCTTTGCTTATGTCTAGGCTTTCTCTAGTTGATTTGAGTAAGATTTACCATATACAAACTTTTTTTCTATTTCTTTTATTTATTTATACTTTTGGGGGAAAATTTTAGGTTAATAGCAAAATTGAGAAGAAAGCTTGGAGATTTCCCATATATCCCTGTCCCCACACATGCATAGCTTCCTGCATTATCAATATCCCTAATCAGATTGGTACATTTGTTATAACTGATGAACTTCCACTGGCGCAACATAATCACCCAAAGTCCATATTTTATACTAGAGTCCACTCTTGGTTTTATACATTCTATAGGTTTGGACAAATGTATAATGGCATGTATTCATCATTATGGTATCAAACAAAGTATTTGCATTGCCCTGAAAATCCTCTGTGCTACATGTATTTAACCACCTCCCCAAACTCCAGCAATCACCAATCTTGTTATTGTCTCCATAGTGTTATCTTTTCCAGAATATCATATCATTGAAATCATTCAGTATGAAGCCTATTCAGATTAGCTTCTTTAGCTTAGTAATATGCATTTAAGTTTCCTCCATGGCTTTTCATGTCTTAATAACTCATTTTTTCTTAGCACTGAATAATATTCCATTGTCTGGATGTACTACAGTTTATCCTTTCACATACAGAAGAACATCCTGGTTTCTTCAAGATTTTGGCAATTATCAATAAAGCTGCTATAAACATCCATGTGAGGGATTTTTATGAACATAGTTTTCAACACCTTTAGGTAGATACCAAGAAGGGTGATTGATGGGTCATACGGTAAAAGTATGTTTATTATGTTAGAAACCACCAAAGTGGTTGTACAGTTTTGCATTCCCAACAGCAATGAATGAGAATTCCTGTTGCTCCACATTCTCTCCAGCATTTGCTGCTGCCAGTATCTGGATTTATGTGTAGTGGTATCTCACTGTAATTTAAATTTTTATTTCCCTGATGACTTATAATGTGGAACATCTTTTTATATACTTATTTGTCATCAATATATCTTTGAGGAGATGTCTGTCAGGTCAGGTCTTTGGAATATTTTTCAATTAATTATTTTTTTAATTATTATTGAGTTTTAAGGGTGCTTTGTATATTTTAGATAACAGTTCTTTATCAGATATGTCTTTTGCAAATATATTTTTCCCAGTCTGTAGCACGTCTTGCCATTCCTTGACATTGCCTTTCACAGAGAAGAGGTTTTTAATTTTAATGAAGTTAAATTTCTCAGTGCTTTCTTTCATGGATTATGCCTTTGGTGTGGTATCTAAAAAAGTCATTGTTAGTGTGACCAAGATGGCAGAGTAGGAAGACCCTGAACTCACCTCTTCCCACAGGCTCACCAAAGTTACAATTATTTACAGAGCAACTCTTGATAAAAACAACCTGAAGACTAGCAGAAAATATTTTCCACAACTAAAGATATAAAGAAAGAACCACAACAAGAAGGGAAGGAGAGGTGGAGATGCAATATAGTCAAGACTCACACCCCCAGCGAAGTAACTCACAAAAAGGGAGGACAATCACAATTTCAGACGTTCTCACCAAGGAGAAAATTGTCCAAGCTCCGCATCAGGCTCCCCAGCCTGGGGGTCCTGCACCAGGAAGACAAGCTCCCAGAACATCTGGCTTTGAAGACCAGTGAGGCTTGGTACAGGAGAGCCGGAAGGATGTAGGAAACAGTGACTGCTCTTAAAGGGTGCATATAAAGTCTCATATGCTCCAATACCCAGCACAGAGGCAGTTATTTGAAAAGGAAACTGTGCCAGCCCCACTTGCTTGTCAGCCTCCCACAGAGAGAGGAGGCAACTGGGACTCCCCTTGGGGACATACACACTGATAGCCACCATTTTGGGGAAATCTTAGGACAGTGGGGCTGGCAAGTGCCATGTTGGAGTCCTTCCTCTAGACTATTCACACTGGGAGCTTACCTGACCACCAGCTGGTTGGCACTAGTTCCAGGACCTCCAAGGTTGGGTAGCCAGCTGTGGGAACCCAGTCCCCCATACCAGCAGGTTTGCACCAACCTTGCCTATCCCCCTTGGCCCTCCCCCACCCCAGCCAGCAGCCACCTGTCCTGGAACCCAACCCCAGGACCAGCCCCAGGACCGCACAAGGCCCCACAGTCAGCCACCCTGGGACCCAGACCTACCCACCAAGTGAGTCAGCACCCATTGTACAAAGCAGGGCTGGGAGGACATCCCTACCTACTATCACACCCATGGTAGTCAGTCCCACCACAACAGAAGGGCTCACACAGCCCACGCAGGGGACACCCTTAGAACATATAACTCTGTGGACCAAAAGAGAGTGTGCTGATGGGTCTCATAGGATTTCTCCTACATAAGGCCCTTTCCAAGACTGGGAAACAAAACTGACATATGTAATACATAGAATTAAAATAGGGGGTTAGGCAAAATGAGACAACAGAGGAATATATTCCAAACAAAGGAACAAGATAAAACACCAGAAGAACAAAGTGAAATGGAGATAAGCAATCTACTCAATAAAGAATTCAAGGTAATCCTCTCACAATATTTTGGTATTGCCCATGGTCCATGACTGGGTCCTCCATGGAGTTTTGTTGTGTTTTATTTTTTTAATTTTTAATTTTATATTGGACTATAGTTGATTTACAATGCTATGTTAGTTTCAGGTGTACAGCAAAGTGATTCAATTACACATATACATATATCTATTCTTCTTCAAATATTTTTCCCATTTAGGTTATTACAGAATATTGAGCAGAGTTCCCTGTGTTATACAGTAGATCCTTGTTAGTTATCTATTTTAAATATAATAGTGTGTATATGTCAATTCCAAACTCCCAATTTTTCCCTCCCCCCAACCTTTCCCCTTTGGTAACCATAAGTTTGTTTTCTATGTCTGTAGGACCACTTCTGTTTTGTAAATAAGTTCATTTGCATCATTTGTTTTTAGATTCTGTATATAAGTGATTTCATATGATATTTATCTTTGTCTGACTTACTTCACTTAGTATCATAATCTCCAGGTCCATCCATGTTGCTACAAATGTCATTATTTCATCCTTTTTAATGGCCGAGTAGGATTCCATTGTATATATGTGCCATATCTTCTTTATCCATTCATCTGTCAATGGACAATTAGGTTGCTCCCATGTCTTAGCTATTGTAAATAGTGCTGCAATAAACATTGGTGCATGTACCCTTTCGAACCATGGTTTTCTCCAGAGTTGTACACACTGAAACTCCAGCAATTCATCAGTTATAGTTTAGGTTTTCCTACTCTGGCACTGTTCCTACAGAGGTTTCTGCTGGTGAATCTCTGCTCTGGTAAGACATACCTGCCTGTGTTTGCCTGTCTTTCTCTCCAGTCTTGGGGACAATGGTTTGCTTTGTGTTCTATCCTCTCTTATGGGTCCCAGAGAAGTTGTTGTTTTTTCACTTTGTTTAGCTTTTCACTTGTTAGGACAGCGTGGTGACTTTGAAAATCCTGACATGTGGAACTAGAAACTGGTAGTCCCTTAATATAAACTTCGAGGAGATATAGTAAATAAATTATTGATAAGTAAGGACATAACTACCATAAATATAGTGGGTAAATATACAGCTTGAGCTCCTACTTTAAGTGATTTAAAAATGTAAAAGTAGATATCTGTAGTCGTTCATTCATCCAGAAATGTCAGTAGAATGCGGACTCTGGGCCAGGCAGTGTCCCAGCATGAGTGGCTGAGTGTTGCCAGCCCAGTGTTGGAAGGCTGGAGTGGGGTTTCCACAAAGCATGTGCTACGTAGATTAGAGAAGGGCATGTGCTGATTCACATGTACTGCTAGCCAGGTGGGGCCTGGCTGTTGGCACAATAGCTAGTTCTATGAATTCCAGTAAGTGTTCAAACAAAAGACAAGTTGTGTATTATTTATTTATTATCAAAGTATAGTTGATTTGCAATGTTGTGTTAGTTTCTTGTGTACAGTAAAGTGATTCCTTTATATATATATATATATATATGTATATATATGTATTCTTTTTCATATTCTTTTCCATTATGGTTTATCACAGGATATTGCATATAGTTCACTGTGCTCTACAGTAGGACCCATTCTATGTATACTAGTTTGCATCTGCTAATCCCAACCTCTCACTCCAACCCCCACCCACCCCCGCAACCACAAGTCTCTTGTCTATGTCTGTGAGTCTGTTTCTGTTTCATAGAAGTTCATGTGTCATATTTTATATTCCATATGTAAGTGATATCATATGATATTTATTTTTCTCTGTCTGGCTTACTTCACATACTTCACATAGCATGATAATCTCTATGTCCCTCCATGTTGCTGCAAATGGCATCATTTCAATCTTTTTTATGGCTGAGTAATATTCCATTTTATATATATATATATATACATGTGTGTATATATATATGTGTGTATATATATATATATATATATATACACACATACACATATGTCACATCTTCTTTATCCATTCATCTGTTGATGGACATTTGTTTTCATGTCTTGGCTATTGCAGGTAGTGCTGCTATGAATATTGAGGTGCATGTATCTTTTTGAATTAGAGTTTTGTCTGGATATATGCCCAGCAGTGGGATTGCAGGATCATATGACAACTCTGTTTTTAGGTTTTTGAGGAAACTTCATACTGTTTTCCATAGTGGCTGCACCAATTTACATTTCCACCAACAATGTAGGAGGGTTCCCTTTTCTCCACACCCTCTTCAGCATTTGTTATTTGTAGACATTTTAATGATGACCATTCTGATGGGTGTGAGGTGATACCTCATTTGATTTGCATTACTCTAAATTAGGGATGTTGAGCATCTTTTCATGTGACTATTGGCCATCTGTATGCAAAAGACAAGTTTTCTAATGTGAATTGCACATGATGTAACTTGATTTATTTTTACCTCAAATGAATAGACATGTAAGGTGACAAAAGTCTTTCCAGCCTTGATATATATTTGGAAATTTCTAATAATACACATATAGAAAGTAAACAGATTGACAGGAGTACCACTCTTCCCATGAATAAGAAATATACTAGTCTCTAGTTGAATGCTAGACGTTTCAATAGGAATAATGTAGCAAGGAGAAAACAAAGTAATATAAGTCTGTTGAGGAGAATGTAGCAAACAAAAAGTAGCTTAAAAGAGATCTGTGTGTGTGTGTGTGTGTGTGTGTGTGTGCATTTCAGAAACTAACTTAGCAAATAGCTGGCCCAGAAGGTATGGTCCCTATTCAATATTGAATAATAATTAATACTTTTAAAATAGGATTAATGGCTAAAATTTATAACAATGTACTCTGTATCTATAAGAAAAAACTAGAAAACAGTTTTTTTTTAAAGAAAACATTTGAATAAGCAGTCCTAAAAAAGGAAAAATTCAAATGAGTAATAAGAATATGAGCAGTTTTCCTATGTATTTTTCTTTTCTTTTTTAATTCACTAAGAATAAGAGTACAATAAAAGCTAGTATAATGAGATGCCACATTACTGAAGTCATATTGGTGATAATTAGGAAAATCAGTGATCCCAGGGTCTGTAAGGGTAGTGGGAACTAAGAACCTTTGTGCAATGCTGGTGTGAGGGAAATATGTTACAATCAATAAAATGCATTTTGTTAATTATTGCATAACCTAAGACCCAACAATTCCATTTCTGAAATAAATCCAAATTTTGCATAGGAAGTCTATAAAGACACGTGCACAAAGATAATTATCAAAGCATTGTTTTTTTTGTGAAGGGTTGAAGGCCATCTAGAGACTGGATAATTAATATAGAGTAGATATAAAAAATATTGTGGAATATTATATAGCATCTACAAGCATTAATCTAAATGTATGTGGTGTGATGTGTACTTCTTAAATACATGACAGATGAAAATGTGAGAATCAGGTGTCCTAGAGTCAGTATTAATCAGATAAAGTTAAAATAAATACACAAAGCAACACTAATAATTAGTTTCCACAATATGTATTTTATATACCATGGAGATATACATGTGTATATGTGTATATATAATATCCACAGACATACATTAAATAGATTAAGTGCCTACAAGGTGGAAGAGGAACAAGGATGGAGACCAGGGTGAAATAGAGAAACTTCAAGAAAGTTGCATGACATAAACATATGATGATTGTGTATCATGAGCAGGAAATATGATGAGGTCAACCTTCATCTGAGAGAATGAGAGAAACGAAGCAGGCATTGAACTCAAAAATATTGCAAGGAGACACACCATGATTATCATGGGGGGTTCATTCCATTTCTTATAAAATGTTTAGGGAAGTAAGGAACTTCATCATTACTGTAAAGAGTTTCCACAGCCACTCAGCCAGGGGTAATTGAAGCAGAGTCCACAGCACCCTGAAGTTCTGGTCTCCAAGTTATTGCTCCAGCCACACAGTAATTGGGCTCCTTTGCTCCTGCTTTCACGCTGAGCCATTGTACTAAGCCGGTTACTCTTTGTTTCTGCTGTGCCAGCTGTTGCCAACTCTCTGTTTGAGTCCCTCAAATTCAAACTCCTGAGAGTAAACCTGACTGGTGTGACCCATCACCCTCCACTGTCTGTGCTGTGCTGAGCATTTTTCCCATGGCAAACAAGCCCCCAGACTGCTGGGCACCTCCCAGGTGGTGACTGTTCAAGTAGCTCCTGCTTCTTGGTCCAATCTTTTATGACCAGCCTCATCTCTTCTGGCTATCGTATGCCTTGAACTCACTGGGTACATCCAAAGATCCATCAGCACTTCATCGTTGTAATGTGACTGAACTTGTGTGAAACCTTATCATTGCTGCATAATCTGTGGTCAATGTGGAAAGATGGTGCTATTGACAGAGTCAAAAATCATATCTAGCACTTGAACATCAGATCTGTATGGCAGTGCCACTGTGCAAGTTAAAGTCAATTTTGCAACCATGAAAGGTGATTATGCTGGTAAGTCAGGGTGCAAAGCTTAAGAGTAAAAGAGTTTTGACAAATCCCTACTTGGGTTTCCTTGTGAACTGGTGAGACCTCACTCTGGGTAGAGAGATGAGTACCACCAACAACCTTCTCTCACATGAAAAACTGTGGAGTCTCAAGAAATTGTGCTCACTTAACATCTTTCAGCCTGCCATAAGTTGGTGTGCTTTGCCAAGAACCTACTCTTTGCAGTATTGCAAGAAGCAGTAACTTATGCTAAATATTTATGTCAGAGTGCTAATTTTAGTCAAATCTCCCATCTAGTCCGCAGGGCGCTACCCGGGCACATGGCACATGCAGAAATCTTAACTCAGAAGAGGGCTCTATGCATGGCAGGCACTCAGACTGGCATAGATCCCCTCCAAAAAACAGCAATTCCTCTATATAAAAATACAAATGTGTGGAAATATATAAACATAAATGTGTTCTTCAGAATACCATTTGTAGGCTACTTTACTTCCAGCTCAGATGAAGTAGCAGGGACCGTATTTTCCCTCCCAACTGTCTCAACAGTAGTAAATACTGGGAAACCTATGAAACAATGGTTTTCAAGACATCGGAGACCAGACAATGACAGACAGGGGTCACTGAGAGATGGGAAACAAATATTATGAACCATACGACTGCCCCAGCTTAGTACATTTGAAGAGTCTCCAGACTGTGGCCCAGGAAGGGTAACCCAGCAGAGCTCAGAGGTTACACTGAGTTGAGGAGATGAAGCTAAGAGTCCAGGAGGTCAGTTGGCTAGAGGTGCAGGGTAGAGTGCCAATGAGGAGACAGATGCTCATAAAGGTAACCCTGAACAGCTGTGGAGGGTCCCTGTGGAGTATTCACCAGAGTGATTGGCTCACGTGTGTGAAAAAACTTCAGAGGGCTGGGAAAGAACCATCTGAGAGAATTAGAACAGGGCCCACTGGAAAATTGTATTATTCTTGGGATATAAGGATACAGAAAGCAGAATGGGAAAATGGTGCCAGAAGTGAAGGAGCAAATTTAAGGTGGCGGTGACTTCCAATTTTCTACAGGACTGGTGCATGACAGTAAGTGCCTCCTTACATTTTGCAATCTGGGGCTCCATTCTTAAGTAGGTACTTCCACCCAGGCAGGCACTTGCAGGATGCTGAACAGGAGTACCTCTTTATTGTGAACCCTGGATTCCTCACTTGCCTCACCCAAGTTCCGATCCTTCTCAGAAGATAGGAATAATTTGTTACAGACGAAACACAGCCATGGTCCTTCCTAAAAAAAGAAAAAAGAAAAATTTAAAGCAAGATCCAAAAAGATCATACATTTTCCAAATAATTTAACTGTGCCCCAGAACAAAGCTCAAAAATATTTATAGAAATAAAAAATTAGCTAGTTCTCATCCAAAAAGGGAAACATTTACAATGTCTGGCAATCAAATATGAGCAGATGTGTAACGAGCAGGGAAGTATAATCTGCATCAAGGAGTAAAACCAAACCAGAATTGACACAGATGTTAGAATACCAGACAAGGATATTAAAGCAATTATTATAATTGTCTTCCATACGTTCAAAAGTTAAGTGGAGGCATGGAAGATACAGAAAAAGATCCAAAGCAGCAATATAAACTATAAAAATCAAGCACAGAGAGGAAAAAAAAGAAGAACTAAAAGAAATGAAAAGAACATCAGTGAGCTCTGGAAAAATACAAGTGGCTTAATATACATGTAATTCGACTCTAAGAGGGAGAAAATGGCAGAAAAATGTTTTAAGAAATAATGGCTGAAAATTTTTCAGATTTGACGAAAATCATAAACCCAACACTCAATAAGCTAAATGAACTACAATTTCAAGAAATATGAGGAAAAACACACCAAGGCACATCATAACCAGACTGCTCAAAAAACATGAGGGCAAAATCTTAAAGAAGTCATGGGGGAAAAAGAACACATTACATACAGAAGAAATAGAGGTGAGATAACAGTGTTTCTAGTCAGAAAACACTCAAGTAGAAGATATTGGGGCAATATCTTTAAAGTACAGAAAAAGAGAGAGAGACAGAAAGGAAAGGAAGGAGGGAAGGAGGAATGAAGGAAGGAAGGAAAGAAGGAAGAAACAATTAGAGTTCTGTACAAGCAAAGTATCTTTCAAAAACTAAAGGTAATGGACTTTTTCAGACATACAAAAGCTTAAAGAATTCATCACCATTAGGCCCGAACTATAAGAAATGTTGAAAGAGTCCTTTTTTTTTTTTTTTTGGCTGTGTTGGGTCTTTGTTGATGCGCGCAGGGGCTACCCTTTGATGTGGTGTGTGGGCTTCCCATTGTGGTGGCTTCTCTTGTTGCGGAGCACGGGCTCTAGGCATGCGGGCTCCAAAGTTGTGGCTCACGGGCTCTAGAGCAAAGGCTCAGTAGCTGTGGCTCACAGGCTTAGCTGCTCCCCGGCATGTGGAATCTTCCCTGACCAGGGCTTGAACCCATGTCCGCTGCATTGGCAGGCAGACTCTTAACTACTGCGCCACCAGGGAAGTCCTGAAAGAAGTCTTTTTTATGGCAAATAGCACATGAAAAGATGTTCAACAGTGTTAGTCATCAGGTAAATGCATATTAAAACCTCAGCAAGATACCACTACATACCTATTAGAACGGCTGAAAATATAAGTCTGACCACATCAAATATTGTCAAGCATGTAGAACTGCTGGTACATTCATACGTTCCTCACGGGGGTATAAAATGGTACCACCACTTTGGAAAACAGTTTGACAGTTTCTAAAATGTTGAATATACACCAACACTATGATGCAGCCATTCCACTCTTTGGTATTTACTCAAGAGAAAAGAAAAAATAAACATACATCCATACAAAGATTTACACACAGATGGTCATAGCACATTTATTTTTTTAACATGGTATGGAAGTGTGCCATTTCCAAACTGGAGATAACCCAAATGTACATCAACAAGAGAATGTATAAAGAAAATGTGGTATGTATATACAGAGGATACTATTCAGCAACAAAAATAAATGAACTGTTGTCACACTCAACCACATGGATGAATCTCAAAATAACCATACTGAGTGAAAGAAGACAGGCAATCCTGAATACATATTGTGTGATTCCATTTGTTTAAAACTCTAAAAATGAACTGTTGTTCAGTGACAGAAAGTAGATCTGTGGTTGCCTGACTACAGGTGAGCTGAGAAGGGGATGAATAATTATACAGAGTCATGAATAAACTTTAAATGGATATGTTTATTATCCTGAGTGTTGTAACATTTTTACAGATGTGCACATATAGCAAAGCTTATCATCTTATAAACTTTTAATGTGTGAAGTTGATTTTGTGTTAGTTATATCTCAATAAAGATGTTAAAAATACCATTTATAATTGTGTGACTCCAGGAACAATTTTTTAAATTTAATTTTTAAAATTTTATTTTTATTGAAGTATAGTTGATTTACAATACCATATTAGTTTCAGGTGTACAGCACAGTGATTCAGGTGTACAGCACAGTTCAGAATGATTACATTCTTTGTCAGATTCTTTTCCCTTATATGTTATTACTAAACAGTGAGTATAGTTCCCTGTGGTATACAGTAGGTCCTTGTTGGTTATCTGTTTTTCCAGGAACAATTATAATGTTAAGCAGTAGCAGATTGTTTACATGTGGCATGATATACTTGATGTACTGGATGTTATGCAATTATTAAGAGCAATGTTTTAGAATTAACATTTTTGACCTCAAATATTGTTCATACTATTGTTCAGTTAAAAAGAAAATTGACTAATGCAATGTCATTTGATAACAGAATAACATGTCCATATGACTGAAATAAATTTAGAGATTAAGCACTCAAAATAGTTATTTTTGAGTGCAAGTATTATGAGTAACTTTTATTTTTTCTTTGTAATACCTTGCATTTTCTCATTCTAGTCAAATAACTGTATGATAAAATATGTTCATAAAACATTATTGGTATGCAAAAATATTAGTTCAAAAGAGCTTCAATGACTCCTCTCAATAGGCAAGTGATGATTTTCCCATTTCACAGAGGTGAAAATTAAATCCCTTAGAGACAACTCACTTGCTTGATACCACACTATCATTCTGTATCACTAAAGCGGACAGATTGACAGAACTTGATCACTTGCATCTGGTTTAATGCAGCAATCCCCAACCTTTTTGGCATTAGTGGACTGGTTTCGTGGAAGATAATTTTTCCACGGACGGCGGGTGGGATGGCTCAGGTGATAATGCGAGCTATAGGGAGCGATGGGGAGTGGCAGATGAAGCTTCACTCGCTCGCCGGCTGCTCACCTGCTATGTGGCCCCGTTCCTAACAGTACTGGTCGGTGGCCTGGGGATTGGGGACCCCTGGTTTAATGCATCTTCCATGATAACAGAGAAGTCCTATGCAAGCTAGATTTTTCTTTCATACTTTAACATTCTAATTCTTTAGACGGTCTTTAGAAATCCATCATGTATCTGAAAACTTCACAGAGAAAATCTATGGAATGGTTTATTAGCCACTTCACTCTGGTCTAAATAACGCAAACTTCACTTTGGTAATGTGAACTAGACTAAACATTTGCCTAAGAATATTGGTTCCTCTCATTCAATGTTCTTATTTTTTCCATTTGTACCAAGCAAGGAAACACAACCAGTGGGTATGCTGAGAGAGAAAGAGATGCTTACCCTTTTTAATGATGGTTTAGATCTCTTCCTGCACACTCCAACCCTATTTTTTGAAAGGAGCAATTAAATGGTGTTGACCTCTACATGACTTCCACGTAGTATTTTCAGAGCAGAACTGAGGCATCCAAAAACATTGAAATGACACTAATGGTCATTATGTTCATCAATGCCAAGTATCAGCAGTATAGAATCACTGCATGACAGCCTACATTTACTAAGTGAAGGTATTTAATGACTATTATTTTATTGTTTTGCTGTATCAGAGCCAGGGATAACATTAACATACTGTTCATACTGTCCTTCATGTTATCCTATCAATTTTCTATCCCATGTATGTTGCAAAACATAAAATAAAAATAGATACCAATGAGATCATTTTACAATTATTCATTAGGGAAGTTTAGAAAGTTTTAATATTTTCTTATATACAGAAAATATTATCATCATACAGAAGTTTTAGAATACAGAGTCACATGACATTTAGAAATTATTTATACAATTGCACTGACAAATGATTGAAATAAGGATGCTTGTTCAACCTCACACACAGCTCTTGGCAGAAGCAAGCCATAACTTAGGTCTTCTGAATTTCAATTCTCTGAACAGTCTGTTAAAAGATACTGTCTAACTTTTCAGAAGAAACATCCACAGAGTTATCAGTTTTTAAATTAAACGAAAGTTAACAGCTGACTCTTCACCCTGTGTTGACCATTTTGCTAAATAAACTAGTTTGTACTTGTTGAAAATTTCAGAGTGTTAGGTTTTCTTAACACAAAGCAAGCATGAAAAATAAATTAATATTTACATTAGAAGAATGGATAGAATTATACACAAAGATTATATGAATAATATTAACAGCAGTAGTAAAAATGGCTCACTTTATTTTTCACAGTCAAGATAAAAAATGTATTAATAATTCACTGAGTTGGCAACCTTTTTCTCATTATGTCATGAAAGATCATGATTCATAGATTTTCTCAATTATTTTTAGTTATTTTAAGACAGTAATGTATTTTTGGATTGGTCTAAAGTCCAAAAAATAATCTCTGGAACATACTCACTTTTGTAAGAAACATTGATAGAATATTTTGGTTAAACATGGTGAATTGAATATATATATTAGAGAGAGAGAGAGAGAGAGAGAGAGGTACTTACAAATGTCAGCTGATTGTTTGATTGTTTTCTGGCTGTTTTGTAGTTCTCTTGTTCCATTTTTCTTCTCTTGCTGCCTTCCTTACTTATTCATAATTGCTTCAAATGTAAATGGTTTAAATTTTACAGTCAAGAGACATAGAGTGGCTAAATAAATAAAAAAACTAGACCCAGTTGCCTACAAGTGACTCACTTTGACTTTAAATATCCATGGGCTCAGCTCAAGTGACTGGATGGAAAAAGATATTCTATGCAAGTAGAAATCCATAGAGAGCAGGGAGAGCTAGATGTATATCAGATAAAATATATGTTAACTCAATAGCTATAGCAAGAGACAAGAGAATTATATAATGATAAAGGGGTCAATTCATGAAGAGGATATAACAATCAAAAATATATATTCACCCAACATCAGAGCACCTGCATATACTAAGGAAATACTAAAAGTTATGCAGGGAGAAATAGACAATACCACAATAATAGTAGAAGACTTTAATACTCCACTTTAAACAATGGATAAATCATCTAGACAAAAAATCAATAAGGAAACACTGGACTTAAACTGTACTTTAGCTCCAAAGTAAATAACAGATGTGTATAAAATATTCCTTCCAACAGCAGTAGAATACAGTTTCTTCTCAAGTGTACATGAAACATTCTTCAGGATAGATCATATGTTAGACCATAAAATAAGTCTTAGTAAATCTAAGGAGATTAAAATTATACCAAGTATATTTTTTCTGACCACAATGGTATGAAACTAGAAACCAATAACAAGAGGAAAACTGGACAATTAATAAATATTTGGAAATTAAACAGCAAACTCCTGAACAATCAATGGGGCAATGAAGAAAGCAAAAAATACAAATTTTAAAAATCTTAAAAAAGATGAAAATGGAAATACAACATATCAAAACTGCAGAAAAAAGCAGTTCTAAAAGAAAATTTATAGCAATAAATGTCTACATAAGAAACAAAGAAAAATCTCAAATAACCTAACTTTATAACTAAGGGAACTAGAAAGAGAAGAACTAAAGTAAGCCCAAAGTTAGAGAAAGAAAGAAATAATGGATCAGGGCAGAAATAAATGAAATATTGACCAGAAAAACAGTAGAAAAGACCAATGAAATGAATAGCTGATTTTTTAAAAAGATAAATGAATTTGACACATCTTTAGTTAGACTAAGCAAATAAAGACCAAATTCTCAAATATCAGAAATGAAAGAGGAGACATTGCTACTGATACAACAGAAATACAACTCTAATTCAATATGATTACATTTTACTTATTTGACTACATCAGCAAAGACCTTATTTCCAAATAAGGTCACGTTCACAGGCATGACGGATTAGGACTTCAGCATATTTTTTTCACCAAACACAGTTCAGTTCACTATACAAGTCATGACAGATAAATAGCACAGTGATTTTTATCATGTTTACAGTTTTAAAAGTAAAAGTTTTTTTAATGGTAGTATAACTTAACAAACCTAAAATACCTAATTTGTCAATGAACCATTCATTGAATTTAGTTAGTAAACAAATCATATATCCAGCTAGATGAAAAAAAGGAGAACATTAATAAAACAAGAGTGGTCTCCCTTATGACCCACTCAAACATGTTCTATCCAATCAAAAGTTAGCCACTATCCTGATTTCAATGATCACAGGGTAGTTTTGTCGATTTTGAATATTCTATAATGGAATCATACAAAAAGTACTCTTATTTCTGAGAACTTTCATTGAAAATTATGTTCCTTAGATCATCCTTGTTTTTGCATGCAACAGACCTTCCAGGATTGACTCCCCAAATGCTCCAAAACTGACACAGGAGGGGAGCTACCACCATGAATGTGTCAAAATACTGAGTCCAAGAACAGATTATAGGAGGTGTGATTCTGGAATTAAAAGGGCTAAGTCTGGAAACTGTGATCACCATACTGCAACACTTTTTCGGAAAAACCTTACAACTCCTTACTGATTAGCAAAACCTACTCTGCATCAAGAAACATAGCTACAAATGGAGCAAAAGGGAATGCAAATTTTAACTTCCCATTCTCTGAAGCAGCAGAAGATCCCCAAGGAGGGGGGTGGAATGACAGTATAACGAGCAGCCCATAACATTCACCGCAGCAGTGAACAGAAAAACATACATAAAGGAGCGGAAGATGGCAGCGGGTTCCAAGAAATAAGAGGCTTATTAGCCGGAAGGAAAAGGAATGAAGAACAGTTCAAGCAAATAGGAAAGAAAATGCCTGGCAGGTTCTGGGAACTACTATAAACTACTGGAGTCTAGTCTGAGATTATAAGATTTACAAAAATGGCATTGTAATCAAGGAAGAGACATGCTCCATTTTGGTTCCATCTTGTTTTTATTTTAATGAGCCCTGCCCCTTTATGGTATTAAAATAATGTTTTCATGTGGCAAAAATCCGAACTGAGCAAAATATAGACTATGAAAACACAGAGTCCTGTCCATCCCTCTCTTCTTTAGTTCCACTTCTCAGAGTCAACTCCTGCATTAGAAACATTGAAGTGTGTTCGCACACATAACTATGTATCCCCAAAGAGAGTATATAAATACATTCTATTCTGCATCTGGATTTTATCCTAGAGATGATTCCTGATTAGCACGTGTAAATCTAACTCATTTCAAAAAACAGTGGCTTAGTATGTCATCTAAATAATGTATCTCAATATGTTTCATCAACCATCCATTCTGGTTATTTAAGTTGTTTTTGTATCTATACCTCTTCTACCTGTACTTTCTTGTACCTGTATATATAGATATACATATATATGTGTATACTTATCTGATATATATATATATATATATATATATACACATATGTATATAACAACATACATATGTATATATGTATTTGTCTGAAAGATACATTCTAAAAAAGTAGAAATTTGACTGGGTCACATATGTTTATTTTATTATAAATTGTGATGTGTATTGCCAAGTCTTCCAGAGAGATTGTTCTAATTTTTCCTTACAACAACTGTGCCTCAGGGTGTCTATTTTTTTTTTTTTTTTACAGTTACATCCACAAAATAAACTTTTGCAGTGTTTAATAAATTGCCTGGATTAATAAACATGTCAAGATTAATAAAAAGATAAAACATAAAATGTATTGTATTTTTACTTGCATTTCTTTACTTATGAGTGATGTTGGATCTGACCAGTTTGAATCTCAGAAAGATGTCTCTGGGAGAGCTGTATGGTGGAGGAAGTTTAGATTTGAGATTTATAGAGAAATCACACAATGAGGCAAATTAGAAATCATTTTCAATTAATAAAAAAATATATAAATGTTCCATAGATGGGAAGGGGATGGGATTTTTACCTAAGAAGAGTGTAGGAAGGGATAGACTATTAACCTATTGATGTCTCCTATTCAAAAATATGTATAGCTTAAAGATGTTGAGATATTTAATTTTTTTTTTCTTTTAAAATGATAACGACTTCACTTGACCTTTTGTTGGAAGCTGGCCCTAAATACCACAAGAAAGTACTGGCGAGAATCCCGACTCCCTCTGCTAATCTGCAAACCTACATGTGTGCCTGGAGAATGAATAGTTTGTGACACAGGCGATGTTGCTAGAAAGCCATCCACTGAGTTTGAGTGATGTGGCAATGGAAATGTACATAGTGTCATTTTAGGAGGTGGCTCTTCAAGAGACAGTGGAGGGACTTCCCTAGTGGTGCAGTGGTTAAGAATCCGCCTGCCACTGCAGGGGACACAGCTTCCATCCCTGGTCCAGGAAGATCCCACATGCCACGGAGCAACTAAGCCCGTGCGCCACAACTACTGAGCCTGTGCTCTAGAGCTCATGAGCCACAACTACTGAGCCCGCGTGCCACAACTACTGAGTCTGCTCTCTAGAGCCAGTGCGCCACAACTACTGAACCCACATGCCTCAACTACTGAAGCCTGTGTGCCTAGAGCCTGTGTTCCGCAACAAGAGAAGCCACCGTAATGAGAAGCCTGTGTGTCACAAGGAAGAGTAACCCCCTCTCGCCACAACTAGAGAAAGCCCACGCGCAGCAACGAAGACCCAATGCAGCTAAAAATAAACAAATAAATTTATTTTAAAAAATAAAAATAAGAGACATGATTTACAGAGAAAAAAAAAAAAAGCTGAGCATCAAAATATACTAACAGTTGGTAGTTTGGATGGAAAAGCCCACAGGATGACCCACTAAATAACCCCATTAATGTCCTTATCTAGAATGAGGCTATTTTTAAACAAAACAGGCTTGTGGGAAGATGGTTTATTTTCCTTCGTCCAGCAAAGGTCAACATGTGCTTTAAGTCTCCGGAAATATGACATGTCCTCTAAAAACCTGATGGTACAAATTTGAGAATTTCCACACTAGAAGAGACTAGAGTTAATCTATGCTGATAGCTTCTTATTTGGATAGAAAATGACACAGGTGGTGAAACTACTAAACATTCATACAGCAAATTATGAGAATAACTGGGAAAAGATAAGTATATTTTAACTCCTAGGCAGTCCTCTTAGGTCATATTAATAATTATCATATTGTTATGGTATCAGAAATAGCACAGCATTGTAGAAATTTAAAGTATCTAAAAATACAGATGTTGTGGTTGCATTGGCTATGGTATTAATGGAAGATCTAATGGCAACTATACTTAAATTATTAGTTATAAAGACAATATAAATTCAGCTAGCTAAATGTTATATGACACAGTTTTGTAAATATAAAACCAAAGCTTCTAATCATTTTTCCTCTAAAGAGCAGAATAAATCTTCTGTAGTCTGAATTATAAAGGCATATTGGCCAGCAATTTTATTTATTTGTCATCTACTATTTTTCCCACTAACTATGCTATTTAATACCCTGTGAGACAGAGATGATGTAAGGAACGGTACTTTCTTACACACTGCCAAGTGTCATCCTGAGTGAGACTATAATCACACACATACTTACCCGGAATGTGCAGCACAGAATGGATGTCCCATATTCTTTACTCTGCAATGCTTGTTTATGATGTTTTAACTTTTAAGGCATTAGGAGAGTCATAATCATTCAAGCACCTAATAAGAAAATAATTAGAACAGAAAAAAAATTTAAACCATTTTAGTATTTTTGCATGATTTACAATGGTCCAATCAAAAGAACTTGTAAAATGGAACACATGTTTTGCATTAATACCGTTATGTTTTTGTTAAAACAAAAAAAATTCATTGATGATGAAATTGAATTTCAAAAGCCTCCTATTGTGTTTCTCTGTCTCTGCTGGCTTTTTCCTTACCTCTGGCCCAGTTCGTTATCAGTGAACTTGCTGGGGTAAAATTTTAAAAAGGCAAATCTGGCTAAAATCCTTCAAGTGCTTTCCATTGCATATGGGATTAACTTGGAATTCCTAAGCACAGCGTGCAAAGGCCCCAGGGAAGGCTGCTGATTTTTTTCCAGCCTGGGCCATCATCACCCCCACCTCTCACCTACCAAACTTCGCGCCGCCGAACTAAGTACGTTTCCCAAGAAGTTGCACGGCTACCTGTGGTCTTTCCTCTGCATGAAGGACTCCCTCCTCCTCAGGCCTGCTCTGTCTTTGTGATCACATATTTGTCTTTCAAGGGTCCACACAAGCACCATCTAATCTATGAGGTATGTCCCAGCTATCCAAGTAAAATCATTGTTTCCCTCCTTTCTGCCCTAACCGTATGCACTGGATATTTGTAGCTGCTTTTTCCCCTTACACCCTTTTCCCCTTTGGGAGACTCTGCCTGGTTGGTGCTATGAGGACTGAGATTCAGGACTCTCCTGAACAGCCAAGCACTAATGCCTCAAGCGCTGACCAGAAAAATTCTTCCAAGGAATCAGTAGCGGAACCATTGCAGGTAGTGTTATTATTAGGCTAGTGTTTCTAAATGTTTTCTCAAACAAGAGCTGGGGGGAAAAATCAGGGAAGATGTGAGATTGGGTGAGCTGGGAGCCAGGATTCTAGCTTCATGGATTAAGTGAATGATAAAGAGTGAAATCTCATGAGGAAAGGATCAGAGAAAAAGATACAGAAAGTCACAATTCAATTCCCATCCCTGGCTCCAATGTCTCTGCTCCTTTTCTGTTTTGCTCGGTAATTTCCTTTTTCTACTTTAAGCTAATTTGCGTTGTGTTTCTTTTAAACCCAACAGAGTATTCATGGCACCAGAATTTGAAGACTTCTATCATAGTTATTATAAAATTTTATTCAAAGCATTTATTTCTATGCTTCTGACTCAACATTCTGAAGTCTAAATTTAACTACTTGCTCACTTTAAACGAATGTACTCCTTTCTGAAATTAAAAAGTAATTAAAGAAACACTCCTCTTGCCACACTGATGGTTATACCCAAGTGGCTGTGTTGAGTGGCAGAGTTTAAGGATGGACTTGGGCACCCGTGATAAAATCGCCACAATCACATTAACTTTGAGACCTCCCTTGGAAACAAACTGGGGTGGTCAAAAAAATAAATGTGGGCACTAAAAATGCAAACATTTTAGTCCTAACATTGCTTTCTCTGGCTTACTCTAGAATCCACTCTGCTAAGCATGTGCCATGGGAAAGTCATTAGAGTTTCTGCAGCAAGACTAGGGCTCTTGTCTTGTTAAAGGTGATCTAACATGGTGGGTACCTCTCCAGTCTCTGTTTCTTAATGGGGCAATTTGAGACTGCAAATTCTCAGATGATAGTCAGAGGAGCAAAGGGCTTCTACAGAGTGGTCACCAGGTGCCAAGGGCAGTTAGAGGAAATCATCACCTGCTGTAACCCTTGGTACTAATTAGCCTCCTCCTCGGTAATTACCAGCAGTTACGCACAGTCCATTGTGCTCTGTGCTTAAGCTTGCAGAGAGCATTCTGCTGCTTTTTTGCAAAGTAGTCATAATGTCATATAGCTTGCAAAAGAAAACTAAGTATGTCCTGGCCATGCTTGCTTGCTTTAGAACATGAATGCCTTTCTAAACAGGATGAATGTCTTTTGAAGCAATGCCTTCTGTATTCAATTTCAATAGAAATGATTTCCAGGATGTGTCTCCTGGGGAATGGCAAGAGAAGGTCACTAGGTGATGAAAATGAAGATCCAGCAGGTGATAGCCTTTCCTAATTAAGACTGTTGATTAAGATCCCGGTGGAATCTGACTGTCCCTGTCACCATCAAAATAGCCTGCAACATCTGAAATAGTCTGGGGATAAATACCAATTACAGCAAAAGGCTCACAGTGTTCTCTTAAGTGGTGATGACTTTGCCTGCTTCGAGAGAAGTATCTTTATTCAGATCCAGACTGAATCTCATTGATCATGTGATTCAAATTTTTGTATTACAAATATGGAAGAGTCATAAAGACATTAGGCAGACAGGCCAACATGTCCATAGCTAACTCATGACAGGGTCAAGACAAAAAGTAAACAACTGACAAACAATATACTTGTGACACCTCCTCACACCTATTTTGGAAGCATGCTGTTTCTTTTTTTTCTTTTTTCATTGAAGTTTACTATGTTGTGTTAGTTCCAGATGTATAACAAAGTGATTCGTATATATATATATTCTTTTTCAGATTCTTTTCCATTATATGTTACTACAAGATACTGAGTATAGTTCCCCATGCTATATAATAGGATCTTGTTTTTTAATCTATTTTATATATAGTAGTGTGTCTATGTTAATCCCAAATTCCAAACTCCTAATTTATCCCTCCTCCCTTTCCCTTTTGGTAACCATAAGTTTGTTTTTTATGTGAGTCTATTTCTGTTTTGTAAATAAGTTCATTTGTGTCATTTTTTTAGACTCCACATATAAGTAACATCATATGATATTTGTCTTTCTCTGTCCGACTTACTTCACTCAGTATGATAACCTCTAATTCCATCCATGTTACTGCAAATGGCATTATCTCATTCTTTTTTATGGCTGAGTAATATTCCATTGTATATATGTACTACATCTTCTTTATCCATTTATCTGTCGATGGACATTTAGGTTGCTTCCATGTCTTGGCTATTTTAAATAGTGCTCGAATCTTGCTCTGTTAATCATCTAATGCTTTCCTATAACTTTGAGTCTTTCCCTCTCTGGCTGAGACTTCTCAACATTCTGATATACTAAAAAAATTTTAAAAGGAAATCAACTTTGACTTTGTATCCTGCTCCACCAGCTCTGTTCTGTCAATGTTTTTCTTTTTCCTCCTACACCGCCCCCCCTAAACACACACACTCACCACCTTTATTCACTGGGGCCTGTCTTCTGTCAAATGTCATGACTGTTAACCCAAGGTCATCACTGATTTTTAACTGTTAAAGTACAAGAACATCTTTGTAAATTCCTTCTGGATTTCTATATAATATTGATGGGGATGCTTATTCAGCCATCTTAAACATTCTCCTTGGCTTTCTGCCACCACTCTTCCTTGGCTCTTCTCTGGGAAAATTTCCCTCTGATTTTTCTCTACAGACATCACCAGTCATTCTTCCTCTGTCTTAAATACTGGTTTTCCCACATTCTGTTTTTAACCTTTCTTCCCACCGTTTGTGTTCTTGTTGCTTTCATTCAACCTGTCCCAGGCTTCAACAAACCCAGATGTGTCCCTGGAATCTGGAGGCCTCTCTGCAATTGCTAATCTGCCATCTGCACTTGGGTAGTACTCATAAACACACATCACATACACTCACACACCCCACATACACAGAGAACCTCAAACACCACTCACAAGCTGAAAGTCGTTAATCCCCCATCCCTTACCTCCAAACTAGCTTCTTCTCCTGGGTGTCAGCCTTGTTGAATGTAATCACTATTCATGCAGTTACCTAAGGGAAGCACCTGGCAAGATTCCCTGACTTTCTTCTCTCCCTTCCTCCCAACATCCATTGGTCCCCAACTTCTTTCATTAAAATATCTCTTGAATTCTGTCCTCCTCTCCAATCCTACCCTCAACCTCAGTCACTGCTTCACTGCAGATCTTTGTCATGTTTTGCCTACTTATCACTACTTCCTAATGGTTTCCCTTTTATCATTCATCTTTGTCCAATCTACCACCTCACTTCCTGTAAGAAGAGTTTCTACCATAGAAAGAAGTAGAAACAGAAATTTTGTTATGTGCCCACCTAAAACCTTCAGTTCTAGGTTTTGGGTTCAGTTCAGTCTCTCACACCTACAAGACAGCTTTTTCGTGATGTCAAAGCTGAACGTTTGTCAAGCCTCCTTTGTCTGGAAACACTAGGTCCTTTTTCCAATTCTTAAGGAGAATTGACCACCTGATACACACTGAGGACACTCATGTAATTCTAGTAGAGAACTGTCAGCACACATGTACTGGTATTTGTGTGTTTATCTCCTTTCCTCAGTATACTTTATGTCTTTGATGGGTGGGACTTTCTATGTGTATATGTGTATGTGTGTGCCTGTGTGTATGTCTACATATTTTTCCCATTTCCTAGCACAAAGTTTAAAAAATTGTTTTAGGTTTTAAAGAATTGTTTTAAACATATTTCAACAAAAATAGTTTAGAAAGGATGGATGATCTTGTGTACCTACACACATATATGGACATATATTGTGTGCAAATCTATATCTGAATATATCAGTCAACTCTCGTGCACCAGTTCATCTCATTTTGGCCTCCCCTATCTCTTATCCCAGCCATCACTGTGGAGGCCAGTTCTGTGCAGACCCCAAGTGAGTTCAAACAGGAGCAACCCAACAGGGTCTTGCCTCATAGCCTAAGCTCCTCTTGCTTCCCCCTGTGGAAGTCTGCTGGGTACCCATGCATGCACAATCTGGAAGTGGGGGTAAAGGGGTCCTAAGTCTTCAGAGGGAAAACTTTTGACCAGTGGAAATGACAGCCCATGGATAAATGTGTCCCTTTATCATCTGGAATTCACTTCCTATGCCTCATTCCACGTGAAGACCTTTGCTGAAGGTCTTGGAGGAGCAGAGCACCTGCAATGGTGGGCACACCTTTAACTCACCCTTACATCAGTCCTCCGACCTCCCTCCATCACCACCCATCTTCCACTTCTGCTCCTGGGAATTACATTCTCCACCAATATTCAGATCTAAGCAGTCATTTCAGGCTCTGGCTTTTGGGAGAATCATAGGTTGAAACAGTGACTAATGGTACCACTAAGAAATGTAACTTCAGATTTTATTAGGTTATCATCTTCGTACTACAGTTTTCCAGAAAAATAAATTTCTGGTTTTAGAAAAAATATGTTTTCAGGCAATTTGTTATCTTGATGCAGTAAATTTATATGTGGATATAGATGTATAGTCGGTATATGATTTGAGTCTATTGGGGGAAAATAAATTTTCCTCTACCCTTATAAGTCCTCCTGGCTGGTAGAATAATTAAATTGACATAAGACAGATCAATGGGAGAAAGCCAAACAAGTTTAATAACAGGTATGCATGGGAGAGATGCAGGAAAACTGGGTAACTCACCAAAATGGCTGAAGGCCTCCCCTTAAATCATCTTTAGGTAAAGACAAAAGAGGATGTTGGGGGTAGGGGTTTGGGACTTCGAAATGGAGGAAGGCAATTGACATGGAGATGGAAAAGCAAATGTTTGATACATAAATATTTGCTGGGTCATCAGAGATAATGGGACAGAGAGGGGACTCTGAGCTCTGAGAGTTTCCCCATCACAGCTGGCTCAGTCTTTGAAGGTATCTCTGGTGATAACTCTATTCCAGGAACAGGCCTTCGATCTAAATTATTTTTAGGCATTTAGGGAGAAGATAAAAGTTTCTTCCTGAGTATGTTGGGCCTTGATTGTTTTCAGCTTGAAATAATTTGCATGGCAGAGACATTTGGGGGTGGCAAATTTTGTACCCCTACAAGTCTCACCTCTACTATTCAAAACTTATTTAACATGATCAATTTAATTATCACAAGAAACTTCAGATTTGGGGATTTCTTGGTTTTTAAAAATTTATTTTACTGAAATATAGTTGATTTAAATGTTGTGTTACTTTCTGGTATACAGTAAAGTGATTCAGTTATATATATATGTATGTGTGTATATATATATATATTTTTTTTCATATTCTTTTCCAGTATGGTTTATTATAGGATATTGAATGCAGTTCCATGATCTATACAGTAGGACTTTGTTGTTTATCCATTTTATATGTAATAGTTTGCATCTGCTAATCCCAAACTCCCAATCCATTCCTCCCTCCCCACCCTTCCCCCTTGGCAACCACAAGTCTGTTTTCTATGTCTGTGAGTCTGCTTCTGAATAAACTTCGGTTTTTGTCAACAACAAGATAGCGTTGATAAAAATCCATGCCCAGGGCTGGTTTGAATCTCAAATGCAATAATGGATGAAAAGTACCTCTCAGAACCTGAAATTGCAAACATGCAGTTCTGTCCTTCATTTCCTAAGAAAGCATTTTTGTAAAGGTGCACAATTACCAACCAGAGAAAAACAAACTATTGTCATTCATTATAACCATGACTTTCACTTACAAGAAATTAAAATTAGTTTCATTCACTTAGTGACACTTCAATTTTGAATATTTACTTCCATCATTACGGTTTTCTTAACATTTTGTTCTTTAATGGCTTAAGTTTACTCACGTTAATCTCATAGAAGCTAAGGAGTTGCTCTTAGCATAAAATATTTTTTTTTGGTCTCAACTGCATTACTTTAGAAGTGAAGGTAAGGAAGTTCACAAGAAGACATAGAGTTCTTATCACTTATATCAGTACTTTCATTTTTCCATTTTCTTCCCTTTTTTAAGTCATGAAAGTAGGCTGCAATAACATTCCCAAAACCGTACTGTGCTAACAGATGTGAAAATAACCGCCAATTCGACTGACGGACAGCAGAGTGCTAACCTGGCATGTCCTGAAATGCTGATTCATTAATTAATGTACAAAAAATTGAATTCAGCATATGCAAGGAATCTGACACCTGTCTATTTAAAATGGACGAGAAAACAAGTGAACAGACGTCAAGTGCACTAATGTTCAGACCCACCTATTTCCGCTCAAAAAGAATGCAGCTCCTTTATCTTTGCAGCAAGAATGATTTTATTCCATACAATAGGAATTCCACCTATGATAAAGGGCTTCACTTTGACTATTAAATGGTACTGCTCCATAGATAAAATACATGGGAATGACACAGAAATAGCAATAGCAATTTTTTCTTGGTATTGCAATTCTGAGTTGTGTATATTGCCCCAGCATGAATATCTTTGAGAATACTTTACACGTCTGACAAGTATTTGTCAAATTATCTTAAATACAGCCACTTTGATCCTCAAAATAATATGCTTTACTGGTTCTTGATCTTCTTGAGGGTCTTTATTGCCATAGTGTTTGGCTGCTAGAGATTGCTGTTTATAGAATAAGTGAATGAATGAATCTATCACAGACATTTCATTGTAGGTGTGTGGGGTCTTTGGTTTGAGCCAAAAGCCACTTGGATACTGCTCAGAAATATGCTGGAGAGACTGTGATTTCCACATGGTAAACTGTCAAATCACTTCTCTAATCTGACAAGTGATAACATAATTCTATACCTGGTCTCAGCCTACACGTTTGGAATCACTTTCTCCTTCATCACTTACAGTTTACTTAATAGTCTTGTCACTTCTTCCTTCCTAGGGTCTCAGATTCGCCAATATTTTTATCTCCTTGTGAGCTCCATTATGCAGATCCTGTACACTTCTTGCTTGGATGGCTATACCTGCCTACTCTGAGCTCTCCCTCCTGCCTTTCTTTTTCTTCTCTGCCACTGACCCATTCCCTGACATTTGCTTAATCTACTTTAAATGCCATCTTTCTTATTTGTTACCTTCACTGAAGAACCTACAATGCCTCTAGCCTATAAATACCTGCATCTTTATTATTTTGTTTGAGTTTGTCAGCTACAGAAAAGTATGAAGGACAAAGTTTAAATGCCCCCAGTTCCCAATACATCCCAGCTACCATGGGTTTCCATTTCCCTAGGATAAGAGTCAGATGCCTCTTACAACACAGCATGCCACAGCTCCCGTAGGACCTGCCTTCTTTCTCAGTATTGGGTTGAAAACTACATTCCTACTGCATTGAATTGTTTTCATTTATCTCATGATGTCCCTGTTCTTCTTGCTTTTTCTGATTTTTTTCCTGGACTTTTTTTTTTTCCCCTCACTCTACACTTCACTTAGCTCATTACATCCTGTTAATTTGCTTAGGACACATCTTGCTGACGGATACACAAACTACGAGACAAAGCACAGATGCTCACAGACGCAGTTCATAGCCATAGCAGCTTGATGCTGAGATGCAGGATGCAGTTCCAGGGAAGAAGCTTGGTGGCTCCACTCTCACTGCTGCTCGGGATGCAAACTGCCTCTGTAACAGCTCCCTGCAAAACGATCCTTGGACGCTATTTTCACTTCCAGACTTTTTTTGTAAAAGTGAAAATCCTCTTTGGATTTCTTGCAGTTAGTGAAAACAGGTACTTATGTAGGTCTTTCATAAAAGTGAAGTGCTGTAAAGCAAACTTTTGAAAAGTGAGGGATACCTGTATAATCATATTCAAACCATATACAAGTTCAATTTTATATTTTTCAATTATAATTCATATAATTGCATTGTTTCTAACAATTTCAATAGTACATATTTCCAACAAAATATTACCTAGTACTGGAGGCAGTGACTATTCTTACGTAGCTCCTGCCAAAGTCATCTTTGTTTTCCCATTAGGTGAAATGCTGGTTTGGGTCTGGAAAACCTGGGCCTTTGATATCAGATTTATTTTACCACTAGGAATAGTCCCAGTATATTGCATTTTTAGACCATTTTTCCTCAATATACCCCCTTAAAATGAGGCAGATTTCCTCCAATAACAAAATATTCATTCACATTCCTAAGCTTTGTTTATAAAGCTTCATTAGTGTTCAGTTAGATTTTCTCTGTCAGACTCATCTATGTATTTAAAATCCATTTTTGAGTCTCATACCAAATATGCATTTTTCAGAAAAAAAAACTGAACTAGTAAACTGAGATATAAAGTCTTCTTTCTAAATCATAACCATTACATTCTTGGGTTGTTAGTATTTGATCTTTGTATTTTTCCCCCTCTTAATTTGGAGATCCTAGACAGCACTTTGTCTCTTAGTGGTCACATAGCCATCTCTTCCACTATAAACATTTATGATGTTTTTCCTTTCAACCTAATACCACATAATTAGTCTCAAAAGCATGCTTTGTTTTAACACATTATTTAAGTTATTTAGAGCATGTAACCCACTGAAAGCATCAGTTATTAAATACAAAGTGTTATGGACTTAGGGATCAGAATAAAGGAAAGAAATAGATTCTGCAAAAATGTACCTGACTGTATAAGAGGATTCAAGAATTTATGTTTGTAACATATACAAACTATGGACTATGTATACAGCAAAGACTTTGTTGCTTATGTTAGTTATCTATTGCATTTATATATTCATGTGAAATTTAAAAAGTGATTCCACATATATTCTTCTATTTGTTTTACAAAGACATGCATACAAAGATGGTCATTTCATCATAACATTGATTCTTAATAGCAAAAATAGAAATCATCTATATGATCATAAATGCATGATCATTTATATAAATTATGATCCAGATAATAAAGGAAATATACAGACATTAAATATTTTGTCAGCATGCATTTTTTAAATTTATTTTATTGAAATATAGTTGATTTATAGTGTGTTAATTTCTACTGTACAGCAAAATGATACATTCTTTTTCATATTCCTTTCCATTATGGTTTATCACAGGATATTGAATTAGTTCCCTGTGCTATACAGTAGGAACTTGTTGTTTATCCATTCTCTGTATAATCAACATGCATTTTTTATATGAAAAATATTTGCAATACCTTCTTACATAAAGGAGCTTCAAAATATGATGCATACTTTAATTTTACAAATATATGCACATGGTATTAGTTTTCTATGGATGCATGACATATCACAGTTTATTAGATTAAAATAATACCTACTTACTATATCATAGTTTTGTGGATCAGAAGTCTACCACAAGGTGACCTGATTCTCTGCTCAGGGTCTTACAAGTCCAAAGTCAAGATTTAGCATGGGTGCATTTCTTTTTGAAGGTTCTGCAAAAGAATTCATTTCTGAAGTCATTTACATTGTGGGCAGAATTCAGTTGTTTGTGGTGGTAGGACTGAGCTCTCCATTGTCTTTCTACATGGCTCTCTTCATCTTTAAACTAGAAATGGCCAGTTGAATGCTATTCATGATTCTCATCTCTGAATTCACCATTTTGCCTTCTGCTGCTGCTTTTAAAGGCTTATGTGAGTTACGTTAGGCTCACCCAGATAATTCAGGATAATCTTCCTATCTTAAAGTCAACTGATTAGCATCCTTAATTACATTTGCAAAGTACCTTTTGCCATAGAGCAACATATTTTTTCACAGGGATTAGAATCTTCTTGGGGGCCACAATTCTGCCTGCCACACACATGTTATCATATATAGCTAAAATAATATATAGTCTGACATTTATGATTACATTAGAATGGTGATATTATTGGTGACTTTGTTTTCTGTGTCTACTAATTTTGTTTTTCAGCTAAGTGAATATCTTGCTTGTGTGTGTTTTTTCAGGGAAAAAAATGTACAGGTTATCTATGTTTAATAGATGAAGATTATTCAGCCCTGACTATTGTCCATGGATACAGCATTGCTGACTTTGTAGTTTGGATCTAAAAGCATGCTTTCTGACTGCTGTTCTAATTCTATTCCCCAGGCATCCTGACACTAGACAAAGACTACCTCTCTGAAACGTACATGAATGTGTTGTCAAGAATTGGTATGAAATGGGATATGATAGAACAAGTTTAATGATATGAATGTCCAAAGCCCTAGGTTCATGTGTGTGTTTCTTTACAATGTGTAATAAAATGGGTGGCTCTATGGGAAATCAGATGTGTCCAGGCCTTATAATGAGATGCTTGGCTGGGGCTCTAATAAGATGCCTTGCTGGGAGCATGTAATTAGACATTTGACTTGGTGTATGTAATCAGGGGTGTGACTTGGAGCATAATTAGTTTGAGTGTTGAGAGAGAGTAATGTTATGTACAGCTGGATGGCAAAAAGATGCTCAGGCAAGCCTTGTGGGAAATGCATGGGAACTGTGATTATTTACACGCTGAGAGGGAAATGAGGCATGCGGGACCATTCCCTTGGGATACAAGGGTGACGTGATCTCTTAATAGTGTGTGGTCATTCATTAGGATGAGGCTATGGGAATAGATTTACCTGTGTGGCATAGAGGGTTGAGCATGGACTCTGCTGTCCCACTGCCCAGGCTAGGATCTCTGTCTCATCTCTATGAGGACAACCTCAGGCAAGTCACTTATGTTCTCCCTGTCTCTGTTTTCTGTCTGTAAAATTTGAAAAACAATGCTACTTACCCCATGGGGTTGATGTGAGGATTAAATGAGTCAGTGCTTGGAAAGTGTTGAAAGCAGTGTCTGACATATAGGTAAGTGTGCTCTATAAGTGTTAGCTGTTATGGAGTGCCAGGACCTATAAGTGCAGTATTGGATTTAATCCTTCTTACAACTCTGCAAGGAAACAGAAGCTTGGAGGCATTCACTCACTTTCCCCAAATCACACAAGTAGCAATTAGCCAGAAGGAATCTACTGTGTGACAGTAGATTTATGGTTTGAAGTGTATGATACCCATTGCTGAAAGAGAAGATGGAAACCTGTGAACCAGATTCCTTGGGGAGCGATGAGGAAGAAAGAATGAGTAATAGAGATGAGTTGATAGAGCTGGTAGAGAACTGGCTGCATCCTGGGCCTCGGTTTCCCATCTACATATTAAGGAATAACAACCCCATCTCTTAGGTGGTCTTAAAAGTTAAAAGTGAAAAATATGTTAGAGTTTAAAATAGTGTCTGTTACATGGTATGTTTTGGTCAGTTAGGATAGTGTTTGTCTGCAGGTAACAAAAAATCTGACCCAAAGTGACTTAAGTATGTGTTGATTTGCTATCACTAATTTAGAAATCTGGGTATAGACAAGTGAGGGCTGAAATGGACGTGGCAGAGTCCTTCAAGGACTCAGGCTGCTGTTCTCTTCCTGATCTGCTGTGCTTACCATATGACAATCTCTCCACTGGTCACAACTTGGTGCCTCCCCCTCTAAACATCAGACCTGGATTTCAGAAGAAAGAACAGGAAAGGTGGGATTTGGAGGACGAAGAACCTCTATGCAGGTCAGTTAGCCTGCATTATAAAAATCTCCATGTTCTAAACACTGCCTTCTGCTTACTTCTCATTAGCTATCGATCCATGAGAGTTTGGTAAAGTGAGTTTTTAGCTTTCCACTGTACATATATTGAAGTCTTAATAGCTTCCTGGTGGATTGGTAGGTAGTCTTTATTTATCAAGGATATTACTCTTTTGTCATCATTTAAACTGTAAACATTAAGGTAAACCTTAATGACGGAGTAATTAGTTTTTCACTAGAAAACCTTGGCAAATTTACAAAACTTCAGGGGAAGAATAAATCATTCTTCATGCAGGAGAGGCTGTTATTCTACATGAAAATTACATGTAGAATATCTTTCGTTTTTTTGTGCTTTATATAAGGTTACAAATAGAACTAACAATCTATCCCCTCCCACCCAAGGAATATTTGATATTTCTTCCTTTACTTCTACTTAAAATAGGAGGAGCTGCATTTCTATTGTAGAAATCTACTAGCGGTTACATAACAAACCAAATCAACAAATTAATTTATCTCTGAGAATGTAAAGAGTTAAGCCTCTCTGAGCATTCCACAGGAGGCATATTACAAACTCAAGGACTCCACAGTGGTCATTAGCTGTATCTCCATGGAGCCATTGGTGGTCTTGCTCCTTCATCCCTTTTCTCTAAACTTGGAAAGGAAATTTATTGCACAGTACAAATTATCTATCTGAAAAGAATCTTCACTTCAGACTGGGCACTGCTGTGAATTTCTCCTTTGATGATGAAAAGGTGAGGGTGGATAATATATTATTCAGGTTAGTCTAAGTTATACTGTAGTAAAATAAAACCTCCACATTTTAGTAGTTTAACAAAATCAAAGGATTATTCCTATTCATGTGAGGTGTCCAACGAGGGTTGGCAAGGGGAGCTCTGCTTACCAAAAGCCATCAGAGATACAGGTGGACCAGGGCACCACCATCTTATCACGTCATTTTCTCAGTACAAGGGTCAGGATTTATTACAACTTCACAGAGACTGCTGGAGAGTCAAGCACAGACTATTAACTGGAAGTGACCTGTATTATTTTTTTTCAGATTTTTTTATCCAAAACTAGTCACATAGTCATGTATCCAGAAGTAAGGAAGAACTGAGCATCAGTGAAATTGGTTAGATCGATCCTAGGTATTATTCTGCTTCATTTTTTCCAAACTCCTAAAGGAAAAACAAAGCTTATACTTGCTTTATTCACTTTTTTACTCCCCTCTTACTCTACCTCTCCTGAGAAAGCTCTAAATACAAACGTCACCAAGGGCTGACATATCCCCACCCCTTTGTCCTTAAAACCCACAGAACTTTCCTAAAATAACTTTGCTAAACACTTACTCCTAAAATTCTGTTCACTAGATATCATTTATTTAAATGGTTCTCCAAGCTCCTTAGCATGACCTGACTCTCACCTCATTTCATTATTATCCTAGGACTTCTTATTCTATTTTGTTTTATTTTTCTTTGCTTCCTCCCCTCCCTCCCAGTGCCTGCTTGCCTATTTACCTCCCTCCCTTCCTTCCTTCCTTCCCTCCTTTTCTTTTCTTTATTCCCTTTTTTGACTTTCTTTTTGCAATTGTATGGTCATAACTTTGCTAATTTTTGTTCTTAGTTTTGTTGGGGGATTACGATTTTCATATTCATTTAGAAATTTTAGAAATCAAAGAAGAATAATAAATGCTTAACAACGTAGTTTTTATATTTCAGCTTCTTTTCTAATGTTTAGCTAATTTCTTTTTGTGATATTCTTAACCATTTTTAAGTGGACAATTCAATGACATTAAGGACATTCGCATTGTTGTTCAACCATCACTGGCATCCATCTTCAGAACATTTTTCATCTTCCCAAACTGAAACTTAAAAAGTAAAAAACAAAATTAAAAAACAACTCCTCATTCCCCACTGCCCCCAACCCTGGGAACCACCATCATATTTTCTATGTTTATGAATTTGGCTTCTGTGTGTTCATCACATAAGTAAAATTACACAGTATTTTTCCTTTTCTGACTGAATTACTTCACTTAGCATAATGTCATCAAGGTTTATCCGCGTTGCAGCATGTGTTACAATTTCCCTTCTTTATAAGGCTGAATAGTATTCCACTGTATGTATTTATCACATTTTGTTTATTCATTCATCTATTGATAGGCACTTGGGTTACTTCAGTCTTTTGGATGTTGTGAACTGTGCTGCTATGAACATGAGTATACAAATATCTGCTCAAGTCTTCTTTCAATTCTTTTGAATATATAACCAAAAGTGGAATTTCTTGTAATTCTCTTGATATTTATTAATATGGCAATTGTACATTTACTTTTTTGAGTAACCAGTATGCTGTTTTCCATAGTTCCTACACCATTTTACATTTTTACCAGCAACGAACAAGGATTCTAGTTTCTCCACATCCTCACCAATACTTGGCATTTTCTGTTTTGATATTAACCTATCTCATAATTTTGATTTGCATTGCCCTAATGATTAGTGATGTTGAGCATTTTATCACGTGCTTATTGGTCATTTGTATATTTTCTTTGGGGAAATGTCTATTCAAGTTCTTTGCCTATTTTTGAATTGTACTTTGTGTTTGTTTGTTTTTGAGTAGTAATTCCTTATAAATTCTGGATTTAACCCCTTATCAGATATATAATTTGCAAATGTTTCTCTCATTTCATGGATTGATTTTTCACTGTGTTGATAATGTCCTTTGATACACAAAAGTTTTTAATTTTGATGTAGTCCAATTTATTTTTTCTTTTGTCGCCTATACTTTTGGTGTCATATTTTAAAAAATTGCCATATAATGAAGCTTTTTCCTTAACATTTTTGCAAGAATTTTTTTTTGTTTTTAGCTCTTCCATTTATGTCTTTCATCCATTTTGAGTTAATTTTTTTCTATGTGGTATAAGGTAAGGATCCAGCTTCATTCTTTTCCATGTGAATATCCAGTTTTTCCAACACTATTTGTTGAAATGACTATCTTTTTTTCCCATTGAATAGTCATTGTACTAGTTCATTTGACCATATATGCAAGGTTTTATTTCTGCGTTATCTACTCTTTTCCATTGGTATATATGTTTTTCTTTATGTCAGTACCAAACAGTTTTGATTACTGCTGCTTTGCAGTAAGAATTTAAAACAGGAAGTGTGAGACATCCTACTTTGTTCTTCTTTTTCAGTATCATTTTGACCACTCAGGGTTCATTGAGATTTCATATAAATTTAAGGACTGAGTTTTCTACTACTGCCAAAAAAAAATTAGGTATTTTTTTCTGTAGGGACTGAATCAAATCTGTAGATCATCTTGTGTTTTATTGATATCTTTAGCAATAAGTCTTCTGGTTTATGAATACAGATGTCTTCCTATTTATTTGTGTCTGTAATTTCTTTTAGGAACGTTTTGTACTTTTCAGTGTACAAGTCTTTCAGTTCCTTAGTTAAGTTTTTTCCAAAGAATTATTTTTTTTTATTTGACTATATAAAGACATGGAATTGTACTCTTAATTTCCTTTCAGATTATTCATTGTCTGTATACAGAAAAATAACTAATTTATTCGTGTTAATATTGTATCCCCAAACTTGACTGAATTGGTTTATTATTTCTAACACTTTTTTTTGGAATCACTAGGTTTTCCACACATAGGATCATGTTGTCTGTGAATAGCAATGATTTTACTTCTTCCATTACAATTTGAATGTGTTTTGTCCTTACCTAATTGTTCTGGCTAGGACTGTGTTGAATAGGAGTGGTAAAAGCAGTATCCTTGTCTTGTTCTTAATCTTAGGGGAAAAGTTTTCAGTCTTTCACCATTGAGTATGATGCTAGCTGTTTTTCATATGTGGACTTTATTATGTTGAGGTACTTTATTCCTAGATTATTTTTTTCATCATGAAAGTGTGTTGAATTTTTTTCAAACTTTTTTTTTTTCTACATCAATGGAGTTTATGTATGTGTACTTTTCCTTCATTCTGTTAATGTTAATATGTTACAATGCTTGATTTTCAAATGTTGAATTATCCTTGAATTACAGGTATAAATCCAACTTAGTCATGGTTAGTCATGATTATATAAATCATTTAATATGTTGTTGAATGACTGAATTTGGTTTACTGGTGTTTTGTTGAGGATTTATGCATCAATATTCTTAAGGGATATTGGTCTAAATTTTCTTATTGTGTAGTGTCTTTGTTCACCTTTGGTATAGGGACAACGCTGGCCTCAGAATGAGTTTGGAAGTATTCTGTCCTCGTCAACATTTTGCGAGAGATTGAAAAGGACTGGCACTTAGTCCTCTTTAAATGTTTGGTAGAATTCACCAGTGAAGCAATCTGGTCCTGGACTTTTCTTTTTGGGGAGGTCTTTTGAGTCTTGATTCCATCTCCTTAACAGTTACAATTCTATTCAGCTTTTCTCTTTATTCATGATTCAGTCTTGGTAGGTTGTGTGTTTCCAGTAATTTGTTCATCTCATTTGTGCTATGAAATGGAAGACTTCTAGCAGGGCATGTTCTGAGCCTTCGAGTCAACCCAGTGTGAAGGCTTAAGGTCTTACCAGCATTTTGGAGGGCATGTGTCTTCCCTGGGCCTGTGTGTGTGTTGGGGGTGGAGGACTGCATGCACGCACATGCTCTTTATTTTTTGATTCAGCCTATACACAGCTTTTTTTGTTTTGTTTTAATGTCTTATTTTCACTAAGACTCTCACGCCTGCTTCTTCTCTGGCCCTTCAATGTGCTATGTGTTCCAATTACTAACCACTTGACCCAGGCATGAGTAGGTCTCCAGTCTACTTTTGGGGTCCATGAACCTTGCCTGCTGCTTCCCATGACTTTTACTAGGCTGAGGTCCAAATGGTGTTGTTTTTGGCCTTCTGAGCTCCAAGTTAGGTGACACAGAGACCAATTCCTCAAACAGTCCGCAGACAGGTTAGAATGTTTCCAATTAAGTCTGTTCTACTTTTTCTAGTTCATGGAAGGGAACTGGGGAACAGGCTGTTCCTTCTCTCAAATCAAGGCACATCACACTGGAGTAGGTGTGGGCAAAGCAAGGGGAAAAAAAGAAATTTACTGTTTGAATGTGTTTCTTTTCTTTTTTTTTTTTTTAATTTTTACTTTTATTTATTTATTTATTTATTGGGCTGTGTGGGGTCTTCGTTTCTGTGCAAGGGCTCTCTCTAGTTGCGGTGAGCAGGGGCCACTCTTCATCGCGGCGCACGGGCCTCTCACTGTCACAACCTCTCTTGTTGCGGAGCACAGGCTCCAGATGTGCAGGCTCAGCAGTTGTGGCTCACGGGCCCAGTCGCTCCGTGGCATGTGGGATCCTCCCAGACCAGGGCTCAAACCCGTGTGCCCTGCATTGGCAGGCAGATTCTCAACCACTGCGCCACCAGGGAAGCCCTGTGTTTCTTTTCTTGATTGGTCTTTTACTTGGTTGCTGTAGATGGTTGACTGATTTACAGAGCTTCTGTAAAGTTATTTTAGCCAGTATATAGTTCTTTATTTAATGTTTCCATTGGGGAATGAGGAAGTGGATTTTTCTAGTCTACCATCTTGCTGATATCACTCCCAGATTAATTCTTAAAATAAGACTGTAGCATAGGTATTATACTTAATGATCATTTTTTGCAGACAAGAAAACCATAATATATAGAGACTGAGTAACTTTGCCAAGGTCACACAGAGAGTAACCAGCAGAGGTGGGTTTTAAAATATGCCCCATAACTTCAAGAATTCATTGGTCTTGTTTTTATTCTAAGATAGAGAAGGAAACTTTATGTTTACTTTCTAAGATAGAGATTATAAAATGGAGATACTATATTATAAGCTAGAGATACCTATTCTAAAGTACAGAAGAAGGCTTGATGTCTCCATTCTGTTTTCTAATCTTTTATTCTGACCCTAAGTTTAGACATCTCAGAGGAAGTGATACACAGATACTTAAATTCAACTGCTATACCATAGCCAAGCAAGAGAAATCAAAGTAGAGCCAGAAAGGAAAAAAAAAAAAAAAAGTAGTGCATTTTTGATATAAATAGCACACAAAAAAGAAAACTAACTTTACCCTTCAGGTGTGCACAACATCTGTGAATAATGACTTTTTATTTTAGTTATCCTTTCACTAAATGTTTTGAAATCCACTGAGTAGGAAGGGTCACCAGAAGGATGAATTAGTGGAAATTGGAAAACAATAGTTTTCGAAGAGTGTTTGATTTCAATATACATCTTATGCTTTCTGGGAACCTCTCCCTTCCTTAGCATTGAGACCACGTCTGGCAAGCAGTTGGCAGGAGGAAAAGGTCTGCATCAGGGGACTACAAACAAGACAATTACTGGAATTCAGAAAAGCCCACACAGAAAACTGAATATCAAGCAGCAGTTTTATCTTACACTGTACATGAAAGGCATCTGTCTATTTCATTCCAGCTTATGTCTAAATGCCTTTGGTGAGAGGTATACTCTCAGAGTAATCAAATAGTATTTTGTTAAATATTTATTTAAACAGTAAAAGGTTGCCTGACATGTGATAGGATCTGTAGCAATGGTTTAGAGGGCTTGTATCATGATCAATTAATACTTCATTGATAATCATTATCAATAGTTTGATGAGTCATTCTATTTACGAATGCCACAAAATTCAACAGATCTTTAATGGATATCTAGAATGGACTCAACTATTCTAGTTTGTTGGGGCAATGTGATGAATAAGATACCTGTAGTTCAAGGAGTATAGTAAGCAAGACAGGCAGGAAAACAAATACATGGAGTACGACTTGATTCATTAATTCAGAACACATCTGTGGAGTGTTTGTTCAGTACCTAACACGAGGATAGATGTTAGGGTTAAAAACAAAAGTTGATAATGCATCGTCCCTGCCCTTAAGGATCTACAGAGAGGTACAGAAGACTAAGACACAGAAGTAGATTAATAATCACAGTGTGCTGTGGTCCATGCTAAGGTAAGAGTGCATAACAAATGATACAGGAGCAGAGAGGTGAGGCTCTATTTGCAGGAGGACTGAGTTACCTTTTGGAAAACTCAAATTTTATTTACTGTTGCAATTCAGCTATGGGATGAATATGAACAAGTGAGGTAGACAGACAAAGTCTAGATCCTAGCTTTAACAAGAGAGCTCAAATTAAAAAGAAGGAGGCAGTTACTAAAAGAAGGATCAGGAAAAAAGTTTAGTCTTTGGCATAATGCATTGGCATAGCCTTGTGGAAGCCTGTGAGTTCTGCAGTGTGGTGGCTATTACTTGCTCTGCCCAGCTCTCTGGATATGTGTACCAGAAGAAGGATGGCTGTAAAAATTTAGAGAGCTCTTACACTAAAGTACAAAACACCAGTGAGCAATCAGTGATGATTACCCTAATGGAATAGAATTTGAAAGGGAGAGGATCATTCTCTAGCCTTTGCCTTAAACCTCAATGCTCACTTAATGACACAACACACTATGATGGGGCTTAGAATCTACGTGTGCCCAGGGAGCCTAGGGAGGTTCTGGTGTCCCAGCAGTGGTCACAAGCATGGTGTGGCATCTAGCAGGGCCAGAAAGAAAGAGCATCAGAGGCACCCCAGAGAGTGTGGCACAGCCAGAGTAACAGCAGCAGCTGCCCTCAAGGTGGAGCCAGCATCAGACTACAGTACCAATGGAGCTCTGAGGAGGGGCAGCAGTAAATGGGAAACACCATGCTCAAGGCACTGCAGCAAGGATGCCTATAAGGAGAAAGCTATTAATGCACATGTGGAAGAAACCTAGAAATACTACCCAGGAAGGTGACTCTGGAGTTACATGGCCCAACTTGAACAAGTGAGAACTAAAGCCATAAAGACCTAGGTTGTTGCTGTTGATGTGTCCCACATCTGTACCCATCTTAGAAGGTACAGGAAATTTAGGCAGTGCATGTACACACAAAATAAAGTGTCTAACACAATGTATAATGCATGCTAATTAATTTTTTCCTTTTCTAAAAAAACTGCTTTATTGAGCTATAATTTACATACCATACAACTCACCTACTTCAATTGCACAATCCAAAGGTTTTTAGTATGTACACAGAGTTATAAGACCATCATCACAAACTAATTTCTGAATATTTTCATAATATGAAAAAGAATCCCTCTACACATTAGCAGTCACACCTACATCCACCCACGCCTTTGACTTCCTATCTCCTGGAAACCACTACTCTACTTTCTGTCTGTGTAGATTTGTCTATTCTTGACATTTCAGATAAATAGAATCATGCAATACATATTTTTTGTCACTGACTCTGTATGTAGGGTAATATTTTCAAGGTTCATTCATATTGTAGCATGCCACAGTCCATTTTTGGTGCTCAATAATACTGCATTATAAGGATTTATAATATTTTTCCTATCTATTCATTAGCTGATGGGGGTTTGTGTTGTTTTCACTTTTTGGGGTACTATGAATTATGCTGCTATGAACATTTATGTGAACATTTTTGTGTGGATGTAAGTTTTTCTTTCTCTAAAATATTTACCTGGGAATGAAATTACTGGGCCAATTTTTAATATTTTGAGGAATTACCAAACTATTTTCCAAAGTGACTACATCATTTTACATTTCCAGAAACATTGTATGAGCCTTCTGCATTCTCGCCAACACTTGCTAATGTCTTTCATTTATTATAGCCACTCTAGTGAGAGTGGAGTGGTATATCATTGTGGTTTTAATTTACATTCCCTGATGACAATGATGTTGAGCATTTTTTCATGTGCTTATTGAATGTTTGTATACCTTCTTCAGAGAAATGTCTACTCAGATGCTTTGCCTAATTTTAATTGGATTATTCATCATTTTATTATTGAGTTCTAAGTGATTTTCATTTATTTTGCATATAATTCCCTTATCAGATGGATGTTTTGCAAATGTTTTCTGCAATTCTGTGGTTTATCTTTTCACATTCTTGATGGTATTGTTTTCAGCACAAAACTTCTTTATTTTGATGTGGTCCAATTCATCTCTTTTTTTCTTTGTTGTTTTTGATTCTGGTGTCATATCAAAATAAATAAATGAAAAAATCTTAGCCCAATGTCATAAAGATGTACTTCTATTTTTTTTTTAATGACTTTTTTTAGCTTTTATATTTTGGTCTATAATCTATTTAGAGTTAATTTTTGTGCATGGGGTGAGGAAGGAGACCAGCTTAATTTTCTTGCATGTGGTTATCCAGGGGTTTCAGCACCATTTGCTGAGGAGCATGCTCGTACCTGCTTTGAATGGTTTTGGCATGCATGCTTGTCAAAAATCAATTGACCATTAATGAATTCTTTGTTTCTGGACTTTAAATTCTATTCCAATGATCTATATGCCTATCCATATGCTAGAGCATACTATTTTGGTTACTGTACATTTGTAGGTGGTCTTGAAATAAGGAAAAAGAAATTTATATATATATATATATATATATATATATATATATATATATATATATATACATACAGATATAACAGAATATGATTCAGCCTTAAAAAAGAAGGAAGTCCTGGGACTTCCCTGGTGGTGCAGTGGTTAAGAATCCACCTGCCAAGGCAGGGGACACGGGTTTGAGCCGTGGTCCGGGAAGATCCCACATGCTGCGGAGCAACTAAGCCCATGCGCCACAACTACTGAGCTTGCGCTCTAGAGCCCACAAGCCACAACTACTGAGCCCATGTGGCACAACTACTGAAACCTGTGTGCCTAGAGCCCGTGCTCTGCAACAAGAGAAGCCACCGCAATGAGAAGCCTGCATACCACAACGAAGAGTAGCTTGCCGCAACTAGAGAAAAGCTCACGTGCAGCAATGAAGACCCAACACAGCCCAAAATAAATGAATTAATTAAAAAAAAAAAAGAAAGAAGTCCTGCATGTGTGACCTTGATGAACTTAGAGGACATAAGTGAAATAAGCCAGAGAGAGAAAGACAGATATGGCATGGCTTCACTTATGTGTGAAATACATATATATATATATATATATTTAAAGGTCAATCTCATAGAAACAGAGAGTAGAATGATGGTTGCCAAAGCCTATGGGTTAGGGGAAATGAGGTTGGTATAAAGGTACAAACTTCCAGCTATATGGTGAATATGGTGAATAAGTTCTGAGGATCTAATGCATAGCATGGTGACTATAGTTAATAATACTGCATTGTGCAACTGAAATTTGTTAACAGAGTAAATCTTAAGTATTCTCACAAAAAAGAAAAAAGAAAAAAGAGAGAAAAGAAAAAGACAGAAAAGGGAAAAATAACTCTGTGAGCTGATTGGTATGTTAATTAAATGGTTGTAGAAATCCTTTCACGATATGTAGGTAAATCAAACCATCATGTTGTACTTTTAAAATATATTACAATTTTATCTGCCAATTATACCTCAGTAAACCAGGGTGGGGGAAAGAAATTAGGTATTGTGAGTCTCCTAACCTTGATTTTCCCTTTCAAGATTGTTTTGGCTATTATGCATCCTTTGAATTTCCACATAAATTTTAGGATCAGTTTGACAATTTATGCAAAGGAGGAAGCTGGGATTTTGACAGGGACCATGTTGAATCCTTAAATCAATTTAAGGAGCATTGTCATGTTAAAAATATTTAAGGAACCCCAGTCTTCATGGCCATATCTCTCTGGAATAATAAAGGACTCACAAGACAAACCTGGGGAGAAGGTGAGAGATACAAGTGACCTGTCCTTCCTGGGGTGAAACTATAGCCCTAGACAGGCAGCTGGTGTGAATGGGAACCCCATGTTCTTGACCACACACATCCGATGTAGAGCTCCCTTTACACTGAGCTGGGAGGAAATAGAAGTCATCATACCACAGACTCACGGCTCTTACCGAGATTTAATAGATTTTCTTAAATATATGTCCCCATTTTCTGTATGCCCTCAGGAGAATTTCCAGACACTGAATAGTTGTTTTTATTTTGTTTGTTAGTTTTTGAAATATTTTTCAGCAGTTCAGTGATTGTTTCATTAGGAAAAGCATACAACGAGCTCCTCACCTACTGTCCCTGTGTATAGTTTCTTAACTTTTTCTTTCTTTCCTGATTTTGCCCATAAGAAGTCATTATGGCATTGCTCTGCTGCTGTAAACCCACAAATAAAATGTGGGCTCCTCTGGTCTTCCAGGCAGAATTGTACTCTCCTCTGCACATTCTTAGAACAAACAATTGTTCTTGTACTTAATCACCTAATAATATTGCAGTAATTTTCTTAAAACCTCAAAGCCATGTCTGTGTTAAATTTGTCTGTGTGATATAGGCGTCCAGTGCAGGCCTGGTACAGAGATGCTGTTCAAAAAGTATTTATTTGGATAAACAAATGAATCCATCTAGGCAAAAATAAGATTCGCCACTTGAGACTGGGACATAATTAGGCTTTTATCTCTAAAGCTGATAATATGAATAATGAGGATAATATAATACAGCATATTTTTCATCTAAATACTTTCATTGACCCCTCTTCCATTCAGTGCAAGTATAAATGCCAAATCTCAAATGGAATTCCCTCTCCCAGGGTAACTTGGAGTTATCCCATGTTGCTGACTAAAGGCTATGTAATTCTAAAGTGTTTTATAACATGGGGACTAAAGCCAGGGAGACTTTTCAATAAAGGGACAATTTTCTGTGAGAGGAAAATTAGAATCAGCAAATTTTTTAACCTGACAAATTAGAAAAGATTATTACTATTTTTCACCCAGTGCACTTAATAATTGCCACATACTTGCTCTAATGTGCATTACAGTCTATTAAATCATCTCTGTGCTACCATTGTCTGTATTCCTATTATTGCACTTACACAGGACTGTAATTACTGCACTTATTTATGAATTTATTTTCATCATTAACTGGAGTTCTTTGAAAGTCATCACAAAGTATTGAATATTTGTATCCCCCAGATGCATAGCACATAATCAGTGCTCAATAAATGTTTGTTGAATACATCATTTCATGTATCGTCCTGTGCTGTAATGATGTGCTTCCATGTTGACTCTCTCAAACTCCTCAAAGAGAGTCTTCTTTTATCTTCATGAAAATATCCCCACATTGAATAATTGGGTCGCAAATTCAATAAATAAATGAGGGAATTAATGACTGGATAAATATACTGAAAACTGTGTTTTATATTTCACAGCCTTGGATACATAAATGATTATATTAACATGCATATACAAATCTCAATGACTCTGCACTACCATTTGCTTGACTATGTAGTCTAATTTTTCATGGCACCTCCAACTCAAATATTTTCAAGAGAACTCTCCAATGCATAGTTTCAGCATTTAGTTCATTTGATGACATCTATTACCTCGTGGTGAATTTTCTCTGTGGGTTTTTCTTGCTCTTTTTATTCTAAGCCCTCTCTCAGGTCTATCCAAGTCCTTCAGATACAGTTACAATAATCCACAGGAAAATCTGACTCATTTATTTATTTTTTTAGCTGCTTGGCATTCAAGTCTTCAAATGGAAGGTTTTCAGGAAATCCATCCACAAGTGTGTAGCCTTGGTGGGAGGCAGGTGTTCACCACCACCACCATGAAACACTGGGAACCAGATCATCTCTCTTATTAGTTCTTGTCGCAAAGGAAAAAAGACAGATAAGGCTGTCTTTATAAGGCTTATCCCCATGAAATGGGGAGTCCATTGTAGAGTCCCCATGAAATGTTAAATCTGGAGTAAGTGAGGTTAGGGTTGGTTAGAATCCATTCAACAGCTCATCATGGCATCGGTGTTCAGGGACATTGATGCCAGTTGTGGCAGCTACTGTCTAGACACTATCTAATAAAAGCTGGGTGTTGTGTTACCTTCTTTCTAACCATCCAGGTCCTCCATAGTGCCTGCCTTCAAACCAAGCTTATTTTCCACATTCCCATCAATATGTTGAGCTATGATATATTTTTTAAATAGATCTTTATTGGAGTATAATTGCTTCACAATACTCTGTTAGTTTTTGTTGTACAACAAAGTGAATCAGCCATATGCATACATATATCCCCATATCCCCTCCCTCCTGAGCCTCCCTCCCATCCTCCCTCTCCCACCCCTCTAGGTCATCACAAAGCACCAAGCCAATCTCCCTGTGCTATGTTGCTGCTTCCCACTAGCTAACTATTTTACATTTGGTGGTGTATATATGTCGATGCTACTCTCACTTCACTCCAGCTTTCTCCCGCCCCATGTCCTCAAGTCCATTCACTACGTCTCTATGATATTTTAAAACAGATCTCTTGGTTTTAATGTAATCAAGGTCTGTTTACCTTGCCTGGAACCCAAAATCTTGACAGATACAATATTACTTTAAAGGTAAACAGGGTTTAAACACTTTACTTTCTAGGAAGCTAGTCAACCCAATATAAATCAACAGAGGCAAATGAATGTTTCAGATAAGAACATTGTTTAATATCTTTCAATAGAGTGGCTTATTCCTGCAGTTTCTCAGCTGGGATACAGAATAGTGGCTTGCTCATACTACCTCTTAAATCTCTTGATGGAGATCAGCATCTTTAAAACTATGTTCACAAAAGGTCAGTTCAGGAGAGTTTAGTGAGTACTCTGAGAAAAGCGGATTCATAGTCACATAACTTTGGGGTATACTGGATGCTAAATCCTCCTCCTGGAGATTCGCTATGCACTTTAGCCTATTTGAGACTCCGAAGGGTCTTAACATAAAGACACTCATTTATCTTTCCTGGGGGTTTAACATAGAGTATATTTTTCACAGCACACTAATTAAAATAATGTGGAGCAGCAGACTACAGAAACCAATGTGGGTAACACAAATGGAGATTGCTAGTGTTCTTGATTTGCATTGTGGAGGGAATGGATGAAGAACCAGTGAAAAAGACTTGCCAACGAACCTGAAATGCTTTCGTTAGTGCTACTTTCCAACCCTGTGCGGCATAATTTCTTGCACGCCCTGCTATATGCCTTTCACTATAACTGACTTAAAAAGTTGGAACATGGAAGGGAGAACTGATTTCAAAACCAACAAAAAATACTTACTGAGAAAATATGAAGGATCAAATACTCATAGAAATCTATTGCCATCTTGAAAGTAAAATAAGCTATGTAATTTCCTTATAGGTATTTACTGGAGTAGAAATGTAGTTTTTCAAACAGGATACTAGGAGAGGAGGACAGTAAGGAAATTTCAATATTCATTTCAATATTAGTCACAATAGGAAATCATTTGACTCCATTTACAGAAAGCAAGATCTGAAGATATTAGTATAAAGATAATCAGTAGGAAAATTACATATGTATATAGGTATAGTTCTAACTTTCTAAATGTAAAAATAAATGTCAAAGAGTAAACAATGTAGATTACATAGTAAAGGAATGAATGTGTGTATAATATGTGTATCTCTGTATGTCTGCTTATTAGTTTATACACATATTTTTATAGAGTGACTGTGATATAAAATTTGAAAATAACTGGAAGAAGATATATCAATCACACTAGTAAATGTAAATGGCTCAATATCAATAATCAAAAATTTAAAAATTTTCAGATTTGCTTAGAAAGTATAATCAAACACTTTATAAGAAACGCATGTAAAGCAAAGAGATTGAGAATGGTTAAAAATAAAACAACTACATCAGGCAAAGAAAACAAGAAGAAAGCAGTATTTCAGTCTTGATGTGTGACAAGAGAATTCCAACAAAAGCATTAACATAGGCAAAGAAGGACACTTTGAAATGATAAAGTGTCACAATGAATATGTTTAATGTTCATTAATATTTATTTTTTCAAAGATATAAAAATAATTTTCACAATGTAGAAATCACATGACACAAAAATAAAAACACAGAAGCATATTAATACTAGAATTTAATATACTTCCCTTAATAAAGGTAGTTCCAATGGACAAAAAAAAATTAGCTCTTTTAGACATATATCAAAATCTGAATCCTAATTATAAATAATATATCATTTTTCAAGGGCAAAAGAAACATTTATGAAAACTGATGATTATAAGATGATAGAGAAAACTTCTATATATTCCAAAAAATAAAAATAACTCAAATAAAATTCTCTGACTGCTAAACAACAGTACTACAAGACAACCGTGCTACTAGAAAATAGTACCACTATTTGGCAAAAAGGCAATAAACTAGAACATAATGCTATTTTCTAAAAGACCATGTACCTTGAAATAATACAAGATAACACTAAACGTCTATAGGTGAAAATTAAAGTACAGAATGAAAATACATAAAATTTAAAAATTATGAAAATGATTGCACAGAATACAATCTGTGGCATAGAGCTAAAGCTATCACTAGGAGAAATATTTTAGTATGGTATAACTAACTCAATAAAGATGAAAATGTGTATGAAACACTAAAACTTAGAAAATAATGAAACTAAACCTAAGAAGTTAGAAGATATAAATTACAAATATATAAGGAAATACTAATGAGAAAGAATACAAAAATACATAAAACTTATAAATAAATCTTAGTAAAGCACTTCAAAATATTTTGTAAAAGCCAAATCACCAGCTACATAATAAAAAAAAAAAAGGAAGAAAAGACTAATAAACAACATAGTGAGAAGACAAAGCACAGACAATGATCAAAACAGAATAAATTTAATTTAGACAACTCTTTGCAAATAAATTCAAAAACCTAGATGAAACGGAAAAATACATAGAAAAAGTATCTTACAGAATTGACCCTAGGAATGAAAGAAAAATGAAAAGACAAATTAACATACAAGAATACAGAACATAATTAAAAATCCCCCATCTTCAAATAGATAGATGGATAGATAGATAGATATTGATATATTTATATATATAGATATATTGTTATCTATTTCATCAGGTCCAATTTATTTTTTAAGGAGGATTTGACCAAACATTACATTAACCATCCATAAAATAATAATCATTGATGAATATTATTACTTGCAGTGCTAATGGTTGCTTGGGTCTAGTTTAGTGGTTCTTGCTCAAAGGATAATGTGGCAGTAATAAATGACTAGAGGATCTTGAGTCAATTCAAAACCTTCCTTACTCACATATCTGGTGACTGAATGTGGAAGACTCAAACAGCTGAGACCTAAAAGGACTGTTTTTCTCAGGCATCTCTCTCTTCCTCCATGTGACCTCTCTACATGATACCCGCAACATGGTGGTTCAGAACTGGACTTCTTACCTGGCAGTTTTGGACTTCAAAACACATGTTTCAAAAGAAAGCCAGGTAGAAGTTGCATAGTCTTTTATGAAGCTGCCTCAGAAATCACACTGTCCATTCTGCTACATTCTATTCATTAGAGTCAATCACTAAACAAGCTTATATTCGAAGGGCAGGGATTAGACTCTAGCTCTTTATTTCTCTGCAAATGGCAAAGAAGTTGCAGGTATGTTTTAGAACTACTACATCCATCATGTTTACAGAGTTGACAGAGATTAATAACTGATGAAGTTTTTTTTTTCTTGCTCTCCGGCCATCTTGGCGGCTGCAGTGAGTGAGTAGGCTCCTCCGTACCGAGGTTTAAGCCACGCGGGGAGTCCAGGGAGTTGCCGTTTGGAGCTTCGGATCCTAAACTTCCTGTCTTGTCCTCTGTGTTCTAGACTGGGGGCGTCCCGCGCCTAAGGCAGGAAGATGGTGGCCGCAAAGAAGACGAAAAAGTCACTGGAGTCGATCAACTCTAGGCTCCAGCTGGTTATAAAAAGTGGAAAGTACGTGCTGGGGTACAAGCAGACTCTGAAAATGATCCGACACGGCAAAGCGAAACTGGTCATCCTCGCCAACAACTGCCCAGCCTTGAGGAAATCTGAAATAGAGTATTATGCCATGTTGGCCAAAACTGGTGTCCATCACTACAGTGGCAATAATATTGAATTGGGCACAGCGTGTGGAAAATACTACAGCGTTTGCACACTTGCTATCATTGATCCAGGTGATTCTGATATCATTAGAAGCATGCCAGAACAGACTGGTGAAAAGTAAATCATGCACAATTTTTCTTTAATAAAACTGGCCAGAGCTTCTTTAAAAAAAAAAATAAATAAATAACTGATGAAGTAAAGTAATATATGATTTAAGGATAACAAATAGCTGAGGAGATTCACAAAAATGGTTACCTGTCTAGGACAGGGGTCCCCAGCCCCTGGTCTGTGTACTGATAGCGGTCTGCAGCCTGTTAGGAACCAGGCCACACAGCAGGAGGTGAGCGGCAGGGGAGTGAGTGAAGCTTCATCTGCCACTCTCCATCATTCCCCATCGCTCACATTACTGCCTGAACCATCACTCGCATTACCACCTGAACAAACCCTACTCCCCCACACCCCCACCCCTGGTCCATGGAAAAATTGTCTTCCACGAAACCGGTCCCTGGTGCCAAAAAGGTTGGGGACCACTGGTCTAAGGCAAGAGAAAGTAATCACGGCAAGATTCAGAGGTAGTAGTAATGGTCTGCTTTGAGACTGGATGGTGGCTATTTTCCAAAGACGTCTGCAACAATGTCTCCCATCTGACAAATACTTCTCACTTTGCCACTCTTCATGTCAAGAAGTGAGCTCTAGATCTCCTACCCTTGAAACTTGGTGGGCTTGTCACCACTTTGACCAATAAATGTCTTGAAAGTTTCAAGACTAAGTCAGAAAATGTGCTGCAGCCACTTTCCTATTCACTAGAAAACTTGTTCTTGGGGCCCTGAAGTCTGAGTACCCTGAGGCTGCCATGATGTCAGGAAGCCAAGGCATATGTAGGTGCTGAACTAGGGAATTCCAGTCTTGGAGGTTTCAAAGCCTAAGCATTGTCTTGAGAATTACTGATCATTCTGATGAGTCTAGACCCAAGCTGTGTAATCACTGCCAGTCTTTGAATCTTCCCAGCTGAGGCTCCAAAAATTGCCCCACAAAGACAAGCCATCCACACTGGGGTCCAAATTACTGCTCACACAATCATGAGCAGAATAAAATGGTCCATTTCCTGCTACAGGGTCTTGGGGTAATTCACTATGCAGCAATAATAACTGTGCAGTCATATTGATGTTATTAATTTTATCATATATTTTACATACATATTTATATATATTCTTTAGTGTGTGTGATAGACATCATAAAAATACACACTTATTTATAATAAAAAAGACGTGGTACATATACACAATGGAATATTACTCAGCCATAAAAATGAATGAAATAATTCCATTTGCTGCAACATGGATGGACTTAGAGATTATCATACTAAGTGAAGTAAGTCAGACAAAGACAAATATTATATGATATCACTTATATGTAAAATCTAAAAACATGATACAAATGAACTTATTTACAAAACAGAATAGACCCACAGACGTAGAAAACAAACTTCTGATCACCAAAGGGGAAAAGTGTAGGGGGGAGGATAAATTAGGAGTTTGGGATTAACAGATACACACTACTATATATAAAATAGATAATCAACAGGGACTTACTTTATAGCACAGGGAACTCTACTCAATATTCTGTAATAACCTATGTGGGAAAACACACTGAAAAAGAATGGATATATGTATATGTATAACTGAATCATTTTGCCGTATACCTGAAATTAACACAACACTGTAAATCTACTATACTCCAATATAAAATAAAAATTAAGTTTAAAAAAACAAAAAACAAAAGCAAAACAAAACCAAAACAAAACAAAACACATTTAAGAGGAAAGAAGGGACAAGTTCCAAATGAGTGTATAGTAGGTAAAATATAAAGAGAAGAAAAACAATAAACTAAATAGGGAGGGGGTAAATAGTGTTTAACTGAGGAGAATTTAATTAGAACAGGAAGAGAAGAATGAAAGATATTCCTTGCTTTGACTACTTGTGTATCATTTGACTGTTTTGGTTTTATTTTATTTTAATGAACATATTTTTACTTATAACTTCATCTTTTCTTTGTTAGCATTTAATTTGTGTATGGAAGTAATACATTAGAGTCATTGTGTTATAAAGGAACTGTACAGAAATTTTGGGGCAGTATTTGGGTATACTTCATGGCATCTTGGAGGACACCCTTCTGAGTGTTGAGTAGTCATCTGATTAAAGAATAGATTTCAACAGATGTGGAAAGTGTGTTTGGTTGACCTGACTTGAGGGATAGGGTACATCATGTTGACTGAAAAAATATGCACAACGTGAGAGTCGTGAGTTAAGTTTTATTTAGGGCAAAATGAAGACTATAGCCTGGGAGACAGCATCTCAGATAGCTCTGAGAAATTGCTCCAAAGAGGTAGGGGGGAGGTCAGTATATATGTGCTTTTAGTGAAGGGGGTATGTGCAATCAAGCACACATTTCGACAGAGGCTTGCTGCTAGTCACGAGGAGCAGATGTCACCGTGAATAATTTTAGTGCTTTTCAAGACACGAGGAGATGCAAGAATTGGGCTCATAAAATCCTCTCCTGAAAATATCTAACTATTGAAGGCCTGTTCAGGCAGTTTTTCCCAGAGCACAGAGTGCCTCATTCCTGATCTCCACCCTGAACTCTTTTCAGGGGGTGTTGAAGGTCAGCGGCTGCAACAGCTTTAATTTAATCCTTGTAGAGCCATATGGCAAGTGTCAATTTTTAGTTGGTGATCACATATATGATATCCACATCCGGTACCCCTGAAAAGTTGCTCATAGACAGGTAGCTGACTTTCAGAACAGTTGAAATTGAGATATATATGACATACTAATAAGATACAATGAGAGGAGGAAACAAACAGTAGATTCAAACGTGATCCCTAATTTTTTATTCAGAAAAATAGAGTCTCCAACTCAAAAGACCAACTGATTTTCACATGAGCAATGGTGGCTCTTATTCTAAGATGGGTATAAGCAGAGATGTGTGTATTTTAAAATATTTAAGGATTCTGCGAGTAATGTCTGCTAACATAGAAAAATATAAACATTAATAATAACAAAACTAACAACAACAACAATAATAATAGTATCTACCACCTAACTGCTATGTTATAGACACTGTTTTAAACATATAGCTTGTAAGTGGATCTGGGATTGAAACTCATGCAATTTGGCTTCAGAGCTTTAATCACATCAGTTGACCTTCTCTCACAGTAGATTTAGGTGTGGAATTACCACAGAAAGCAAAGTAGATAGAGATAAAGCAATAGACAAAGAACTATGAAGGCACACCCACACATTCATAAAGATATATCGATATTTATGATAGGAATGTAATGTTTGTGCTGGGATCCACTAACTTAAATATCCGAATTTTACTTTGAAAAATAAAAACCCTCTTCCTTCTTCTTCATCCATATCAGCACAAAGTAGAAGGGATGAGGTCAAACTATAGTATATATATAAAGTATATATATACCTTATATATATACTATATACATATTTTTTTACAAAGTCCTATTAAACACTGTTTGCCTGATAACTAGTCTTGATCAATGTCAGTACACTTCCTTACTAGAATTAGGGATAATGGAGGAGCATGGAGCTGGGAGGGTACTACATATATTTTACCCAAACATGGAGTGTGCCACGTGTGCAGCTATCACTGGAGAGAGTGGCTCAACCCATGTGGCTTCCCGAGCTTCATGGGCAGGATGTAGCCAATTCTTAGAGCCCTGGAGAATAACAACTGTTCTTGGAATAGCTGGTTTCTTCTATTTTCTCTTCTTCCCCTAGAGGAAGTTGGAGGGTAAATAGCAGGAGATAAGAACGTAATACGTGGATATTGTTTCCAAGCTCTTGATGTCTCAGTCTCTGTAATGGTACCATAAGAATATTAAAACTCATAATAGCAATAATGAAGATCATTGCCCTGTAGGCTTGTTGTGATGATTAGGGACAGTATAAAATAAGCTCTAAATTTAAATAATTATAGTACTTTTTCTAAAGCTAGTAAGTCCCTTTTCGAATTCTAGCATATGGAGGAATTTCAAGGGGCTTAAAATGTGATGGTCCTAGTGCCCTGCCTGGCCAGACCCCAACCATAAATCAAGGTAGTTTCTCTCTGCTACAACTCATTTGCACTGCAATGTATCTGACTTACAGTCGGCTGATGAGACAAACTTTAGAAGAGTAGTTACATTTTAGCAGGAGGCAACAACATAAGCCAAAGAAAAATCTTTTTTTTTTTTTTTCTTGTAATAATTTGGAATCTGTTTAATCCAGTTTGAGAGTTACCCTTAGGACAAAGGCAATCTTTAAATGGTTTGGAGTCAATCAAATAGAGCCTATACTGAATTCTGACAGTAGAGGGAAAGGAAGGGTGTCTGGTCAGACCCTTTACCTGAGCAGTCTATGAACTCATTCTTGATGTCAAGGAATTAACTAGAAATTACTAGATATACTTTCCCCTTCCGGATTCCTCCTGAGATTTACTAAATTATCACAGGATTCCTCATAAGATGCTTCAAGACTCAAATGAAAAAATTCCTAAAGGTGGAATTTCAAGAACAGTGAATGACTGTGGAAGAGATATTTTGGGAAAATAAACTATCCTTATTGTCTTCCAATATAATCTGAGAGAAGGAACATTGGCTGAGACAGTGTTGAGCATTGCACTATCGTGGGTGTTTTCCCAAGTGAAATTATACTCAATTCTCACACATAATTAAAGGAAGGTACTATTATTTTACATAGCTTTTATTGCCACATGTTCATTATCAGAATCACGGAAAATGAAGAAAAGGTATTGATATAAAAATAAATACACGATTTCATCACAAAGACCTAATAGATATTAATTATTTTGTTACATTTACTTGTAATATTTTTCAGCCTAATCATGATATATTTTGATATGATTTACATTCTATTATACAAAATATGAATCCTCTTCTTTTCACTTATTGTGCATAGTTTCATATGTGCATAATATGCCATCATATGGATATTTATAAATTTATAGATTAATATATTTTAATAGGAAAACTACAGGAATAATACAAAACAGACATTAAATAGTATCCTTCCTGCAGGACAACTCAGCTATAAAAGTGTAGTGAATTGGTAGAACTGATTCTGTAATATAAATTAACATCAAAGCAATATTCAGTTGCTGACCATAAAATTTACTTGCCTGGAATATTTGATGTTTATTCATAGCTGTCACAAAGCTAGGTTTCTGAAATCTATTCTCAGAAAAGTTCTGATGGCTCCAATGCTTTACGTGCTCACATTTATATTTAAAGTTGATATGTGAATGAAAATGTCAGAGGAGAAAATAACTCTTGATTCCACCCCTCTTTCTTTCCATTTGTAAACTGATATTTAGGTACAATTAAACCTAATGGAGTAAATATCTATTGTGGAGCACAAATCCACAGGAAAAAAGTGGATTTTTGTTGGACTGAGGATGGCAGGTTCTCATCATAGTGGAGCTCAAGCACATTTCCTGTACATGTGGTGACTGTTTAGTAGCAGCTTTGGAGCAATAATCCCACCTCTAGGATGGACAACGTATAGATGGTCCTCTTCTGAGAAGCCCACGTTATAGGTCTTCTCTGCTGTCTGAAAAAATATCAACAAGTAAGATCTTAGTATGAAAGCCTGCCTTAAAGTTCAGAGCAATTTTCTTCTAGAGTCCCTGGAAAGAAGTTTGTAAATAAAAAGTTCATGATATTTTTATAGTATGTAATTTAATGAAAAGTTTTGTATATCTATATAGATGTAGTTGCATCTATCTATCATCTATCTATCTATCACCTGTCTCTCAAGAGAGACTTACAAATGTCAGCTGACTGTTTTCTGACTGTTTTGTAGTTCTCTTGCTCCATTTTTCCTCTCTTGCTGTGTTACTCACTTATTCATAATTGCTTCAAATGTAAATGGTTTAAATTTTCCCATCAAAAGAGAATATATATATATATTTTTTTATTTATTTATTTTTTTTCAGAGAGAGAGAGAGAGTGTGTGTGTGTGTGTTTGGAACTCTACAGTAAAGAAAGTATTCAAATATTCTAGGAAATAACTATAATAAGGATTTTCTTCCTGGTGCTAAGAACTTGTTGATTTGTGGTGATCTGCTTGTTCCAATAAATGGCAGGTATGGCTTCCTACATACATCCCCTCTTTTGGCTTTGGCTCAGAGTATGAAGAGGGGGCATAGAACTAGAGAGCAGCATGGCTGCTAGAGATCTACCAAAACTTATTTAATTCCCCTAAAGTTGGAAATTCAGATAATCCTATTTTTTATATTATAAATAATGCTGTGGTTAATGTATTTGTGCCTAAAGCTTGGCCCACATGCCTTGTTACAACCTAGGATAGGTATTTAAAAGTGAGCCTCTAATTTAAAACATCTGAACATATTTATGTCTAAATCACTCTCCAGAAAGTACATTTCAATTTACACAGTCACCAGCAATGTATACACCAGCAGTGTATTAATGTGTGTACTTCCCCAAACTTTAGTTATTCTTCATAACTAAAATGACTTAAAGACCCTAAAAGAAATAAGATTTGATGGTGGACTTTCAAGAACATGATGGGTTATAGAAGAGACTGCATACGACACTCTTAGGAACATCTTTCAAATGAAATTAAGTGAAACTAACATTTTGATACTTCCGATTTACTGTATTAGGTGCTTTGGAAAAGGTGTTTTATATGTAATCTTCACAAAAACTCCAGCAGATTAGTGCCTTATCCATATTATTGCATATTTGGAAACTGTCTCAGAGAGGTTAATTAAGTTGCCTTTGATCAAACAGCTTGGGTAATACTGGGCTTCCCACTAACATGTGTCAGACACTAAAACAAAATCAGACCACCCTGCCTCTCAAATCACGTGGTATAAAGGGCCAGTAATTCAAATGATCAGAGTCCATTCTCTGTGGTCCTTCAGCTTATGTTTAATTAAAATGTGCAGAAACAAATCCCATTTCACCATATTCATTATTCATACAAAATCACATGTGTCACATAAGAATGACAGCACAATATTGAAAATATCTAGGAAGCTATTTATCTCCATCCCTTTTATGCATTTATGGTCTTTTAATAAACAGCAGATTACCATCTCTTGGCATGATAAGGCAAGCATACACAAAGAAAGGAAAGAATTTAGCAACATTTAATTAATGACAACGCTAGCTATTATTTATGTGGGCACATTAAAATCTGCTGGTTTTTATAATCAATCTATAATTTTGAAATAATAGTAAATGGTATTAGTGCAACCACAGTATAAATTTGGTTAAAGATAACATTCATGTGTGGAAGTAGAGAGAACTCTCTCCCCTTACAAATGAGAAACTGTACATCAACTTTTAGAAATAGCTACTCCCGTTAAATGCAATCACTTCTTTCCATTGGCTTCAACTCTTGGGTGACTTGGAGATGAGGGAATGCCTATTATATGTAATTACTTTCCACAGCAAAGAATCACAGCTAAATAAAGTCAATTGCTTGCTGGAGGCAGCTTCTCAGATGAGGTACGGTCTATAGTAATTAATAGTTACTGAAATGACAATGTGTTGAAAACATTACTGGAGATGATCAGAAACATGAACAGTACCTGTTTCTATCTAACCCTTTTGGTTTCTGTGCACATGGACTTGAAAAGTACCCTTTTTAAAAAAAAAATAGATTTATTGAGATATAATTCATCTACTGTACAATTTACGCATTTAAAGTGTACAAATCAAGAGCTTTCAGTATACTCACAGAGTTGTGCAAACATCACTATAATATTATAATTTTAGAACACTTTCACCCAAAAAAAGAACCCTCATACCCATTAGCAGTCACTCCCATTTCTCCCCACTCCCACCCTCCCCAGTCCTAGATGGCCCCATCTTGTGTTTTGGGGGAGCCCCAAGACTTTATGGTATTTAACATTCCCTCTAAAGAGTGAAAACTCAGACCTCTGATTATTGAACAGTTTGACAACCTGTGTCACAAATTAAAATTATTTTATTCCTGTAGCTTTTATAATTCTTATCTACTTTAACTATATACTTTTTTCTCTTCCAGAGGATTTCAAGGAGTAAAGGCAGCTTTATAAAATAATGGTAGTCTAGCTCAGTTAGCCAGGAAGAAAAGGGTAAAAGAAGATGTAGTTTCTCTGACTATTAGAGAAAACATGTCAGAATGGCAGAGAGAAGGGAGCAAGCTCTCTTTTAATATTTGACCCACCAAGTAAGTATCACTATCATAACTTGTCAGAGCAATGATGACCAGGGGGATTTGTACAGGAGACCATGGCTGACAAAAGTAAGGCACACTCTGAACAAGTCAAAATCAGCTTTTATCTTCTAGCCTCCCTTGACCATTCTAGATCCGTGGCATGTTTTTGAATTTAGTAACACTCTTTGGCTTTATGCTGACATTATTAGCCCATGATCAAATGCAACTTTTTCATCTTTCTTCTTCGATAAAGACTTCTTTCTGGACAAAGTTGTTTCTTATTCAGAATGGAGTACAGCTGGCTGGTGACCTAGTTCCAAGAGAAGATTAGTACCATGGACCTGGTTCTTCATCTGTACAAGAAGGAGGTTGATTTGATGGTTCCAAAGATTGTTTTCAACTTGCTGTCTCTAATTAGGTGACTCTACATTGACCGTGTTGCTCAGTTTTTATCTAAGCACTAACCTGGGAGAGAATAGCATTCCCAGTCCATGAGCATTGGGACCTCGCAATTCACTATCACTGCAGAATCAGGAGTAGAATTTTTCCCTGGAAAATAAAAACACCACTAAGCCAGTGAGGAGCTGCATTACCTGGGTCCTAAACTAACCTACAGACTTTGAAAAGAGCAATTATCTGATTAAAGAATTTGTTTACCCAGTGAAATATGTCATTACCATTAGATTGATTGATGGAAATCAAACTTCTCCCAAGACAGGCTTTCTACCTTCATCAATCAGTGTCCTTCACTGACCTCTCTCTCTCTCTCTCTCTCTCTCACACACACACACACACACACACATGCACACACACACGCACCTCCACCTTCAAATTCTTGTTTATACGTTCATACCCTGCTATTCACTTAGAACATCCAGGACCCCTTTTTCCAGGATCCAGAACTGGCCAGGATGTGTCCATTGAATATTAAAAATATCAAGGCTGGCAGACAACTAAACTGAGAAGAGAGCAAGTGGGTGGCAGTGTGAGAAAGATTTTAAAGCAGATGGAGAAACAACTGGTAAGATCTGAAGTCTCAGAGGGTATGTGTGGTTCTGCAAAGGGTTTAGAGTTTGTGTGTGTGTGTTTGTGGGGAGGATGGTAATGGTGAAGCCATTATATTTTACTTGAGAGATGAACTGGCTTTTGGAGGTCAGATTGTTTTTTTTTTTTTGCTTTTTTTTGTTTGTTTTTTCTAAGGTTTTTTTTTTTTTTTTTTTAATTGAAGTATAGTTGATTTGCAAGGTTGTGTTAGCTTCAGGTGTACAACAAAGTGATTTTTGCAGCAACATGGAGGGACCTGGAGGTTATCATATTAAGTGAAGTAAGCCAGAGAAAGACAAACATCATATGGTATCACTTATATGTGGAATCTAAAATATGACACAAATGAACTTATTTACAACACAGAAATAGACCCACAGATATAGAAAACAAACTTATCATCACCAAATGGGAAGGGGGGAGGGATAAATTAGGAGTTTGGGATTAACATATACACACTACTATATATAAAATAGATAACCAACGAGGACCTACTACTGTATAGCACAGGGAACTATAGTCCATATTTTGTGATAACTTATAAGGGAAAAGAATCTGTAAAAGTATACATATATATATATGTATATATATGTATAACTGGAGGTCAGATTTTATACTTACTGGGTTCTAGACCCTTGAGTTGCTTTACATACAGCTGTTCTCTTTTAATCCTCACAATCTACCTCGGGGAAATCGGGAGCCTCTGAGAGCTTCAAGCAAGGTAATCTATCCTCACACTTAAAAAAAAAAAGCATACTGGGGGAAAAAAAAGATTACACTGCAGTTTTGAAGAGAAAGTATTGAGAGGCAATGGCTCTCAAAGTTAATATATATAACAATTATCTGGAATGCGTATTTAAAGTGCAGATTTCTTTGTCCCTCTCCAGAGACAATGATTGGGAAGATTAAACACAATCATCCCTATGTAAAGCACAAGAATGACTGAAATATAAAAAGCAAAAGTAAAATAAAAAGTAACCATTCTACTGCCAATGATTTCTATGATGATGATGATATGATAGCTAATTAGGTTCTAGGAAGTGGGGTCACATCTGAAAATATAGGACCCACACAATGTAAGATATCTGCCAGGGGTTCTTAACCTCATTGTTCTGGTTCTCTAAGGCAGTGTTCCTCAGTCCTGAGTGTGCTTGAGAATAACCCGAGGATCTTTCAAAATAACTACATGAAAAACAATTCAATTAGAATTTTGGGTGTGGGGAAAAAACATTGGAATTTTTATAAAGATCATAAAGGAATTTTAATATGCTGTTAGGTTTAAGAAATGCTGCCCAAGTTATAAACTTTTATTTCACCTTTATTTAGAGCGTTTGTTATAAATGTAGATTCCTGGGGCTAACCTCAGATGTACTGAATCAGATTACCTGAAGGGTGTTGGTGGTGAATGATCTCCATGTATCCAAATACCTCAGTTGGGTTTATGCACATTAAAGCATAAACCACTGCTTTAGAGGTACAGGTTGCATAAAAGTAATATATCATCATCTTATCTTACTTCAAGGGAAGAGTCTCTGCCTTACTTATTCTTGAATGAATGATCTACAGCTTTTATTGTAATGCTTGACACACAGGGCCACCAGATCTTTGTAGATTACTAAATTATCTGACAATGTATTTAATGCTTTTTTATATTTAGTAGAACACCAAAAATATGCACATAGGTTCTAAAACCAAATATCACCACTTGCTCTTTTATCTAAAAACAACAGATGTCCAGTTAATTTTGATGGATTATTTTTATTTTGTTTTCCCTTCCTTCAATGAAAGTGGAGAGGAGAAGTGTATTCAAGAAATATTTATTGGGTGTCTACTATCTTCTAGGCACCGATGCTCTGCCTTCTGGTGACACAGCCCTCCTCATGGCCATCAAGTCATAATAAATCTGAAATGTAGAATTTTCTATGGACTAGCTAAGTATACCCCAACAATAAGCTTTTTATTTATCTTTTCCATGCTATGCTTGCTTCATTTATCTTTTCCGGTTTGAAGTAGAAACTCTCAAGCAGAAACCCAGTGCCTTGATAAAGGTGAATGCTTTTGCAGTCATGTTTACTTCATCTCTTTGCACAGCGGTGTTGTTGCATAGATCTGGTCATTTCTTTGCAGTAGTATTTGGAGGATGATTGGACACTCCCTACCCCTCAACTGCAAGGTGAGATAATCAGACTTGTTATTAAAGTGTACACCTTTTATTATTCTTTTTTTGTGGTTCATCAAAAAGTACTAGGTTCTTCTTCAATTAAAGTTTATGGTTCTGGTAGTCTTATCAGCGATGTCAAAGTAAATAAATGATTTAACCAGAGGGATGAAGGGACAATCAATAAATGTAGAATGGTAATCTACCCAAGATAGATGTATGCAAGATAGATTCTTTTTGAACAGTGAATATATTTATATAAATATATAATTTTTTCAGTACTAAATCTGATAAACTTCATCTTTTATGTTTTACTTAATGATGCTTTTGAGAGTTTGATGATCCATTCTGTCATATTTTGCACAAAAATCAGGGCAACAAAAACAAAAGTTTGGGACATAAAAGAAATGTTTTAAACAGCTTGATATATAACCCTTCTTGAAAATTAACCACTTTTAAAAGCATGGAGTTTATGATATGATTTTTTTTAGAGCTTCTGCTCATTTAGTGCCTGTGAAGAACAAATATTTATAAATTTGATCACGGGATTTGTGAGTTCACATTATAAAGTTCTATTCATACCTACAGTGGATAGAGAAACCAGAGAAAGAACTCAAATATTCTGCCTCTACTTTAACTATTGCTACCATAAGAAGAATATGTCATAGAGACCTCTCCAGGCAGGACAGAGAAGTATGGGGCAGTGGCTCCAGTTAGCAAAATACTTCATTCAATAGACACCATCATTTTAATGCCTGGACTTTCTATAAATGCCTTCCCAGAGGTTGACCACAGAGCTCCAGATTATTCAAAACCCAGGGAAATGTGGATTGTAGAAGTTGATACAGAACCTTATGTTGTAGTCTTGGTGGGGTGAGGGGGGTAGGGAGGGGTGGGGTGTTTCCTGGTTCTGCCCCTAGATCTCAATGTGCTTCTTCCCCTCCACCCCTGAAAGAAATCTTGCCTGCCTTTCTTTGTCTCTCTTCATTCTCTAATATATTCAGCTCATTCCATGTCCCATAGAAATATTTCCTCCACCCCCGTTTTCCACATGTATTATTCCAGGTGTCAAATGATTATCCACTCTGCCTTGCTTCAGTTTTTAAAATTCAGTTTGTTTCTTCTCTTTGTTACAACTTATCCATGCTTTTTGCCTCACTGCTGCCTTCATGCACAATTATGTTCATTACGTTGTGAGAAAAAAACCCTGTAGGCAAAATTGCTTTCTCAGTCAGTTTCCAAACCCCTGTTGTCCTTTTAAATCTTTTGAGCATTTTCTGAGCAACCTCTGTGTGCCAGGGCTGTGCTGGGTACTAGTGACTGAACAGATGAACCCTGACCTTCAGGAGCTCAGAACAGAGCAGGAGAAAATCGTGCCCAGACACAGGGCTAGCATAGTGGGGTCCACAGAAGATCAGAAGGCCAAAGAAGACAAGGTTGTTGGAGAAAATCACTCTGGAGCACTTAGTCTTGTGTTTCCAGTCTCCCTCATGAGGTTTATCTTGCTCAGTACAATTAGCAGTAACAATTGATAGCCAAGACATAGAAGCAACCTAAATGTCCATTGACAGATGAAGGATAAAGATGTGGTGTATATATACAATGGAATATTACTCAGAAATAAAAAGAGAATGAAATAATGCCATTTGCGGAAACATGGATGGACCTAGAGATGATCATACTAAGAGAAGTAAGTCAGACAGAGAAAGACAAATATCATATGATATTACTTATATGTGGAATCTAAAATAATGATACAAATGAACTTATTTACAAAGCAGAAACTGACTCACAGACATAGAAAACAAACTTATGGTTACCAAAAGGGAGAGGGAGGGAATAAATAAGGTGTTTGGGATTAACATATACATATTATTATATATAAAATAGATAACCAACAAGGATCTACTGTATAGCCCAGGGAACTATACTCAGTATCTTGTAATAAACTGTAATGGAAAAGAATATGAAAAAGAATAGATATACATATGTATAACTGAATCACTTTGTTGTACACCTGAAACTAACAACATTGTCAATCAACTATACTTCAATAAAAAAATTAAAAAGAAGTAAAAATCGGACCCATTATGAACCTACTGTAAGCTTTTATGTACAAACTTTAAAAAGTATCCTCTTTCTCCTAAAGTCATTTCTGATGTGTCTACTCCACAGAGACCAGCTTTCCCCTCTCATTGCTTCCCTACCTTTCACCCTTTCTTCCTCATCCCTACGTTTCTCACAAAGAAGCTCAGAGGCTTCTCCAAGGGCAGATGCCATGTGTTTGCCTAAGAAGAATAGCCTCCCACCCTGAAGACAGAGAATTGAAAGGTTAGCTGTGTTGACTTGTATCCCTCGCTGAGCTCTCATGACTCATCTCCTGCCTCTCACTGCGCACACCTGGCGCTCTAACCATCTCAAGACAACATGTTTCCCAAATAGGAAAAACACCTTTTGAAGCCTTTGCCTACTCTTGACATGTTTTCTTGACTATGCCTATTATGATTTGAGACTCAGCTAAGACATCATATCCTTTCACAAGAATCCTTTGATTACGTCTCTTCTCCCAACCCCATGGCACCAGCTGCTCCACTCATCAGGGAAGCCTCCGTTCAGCACCTGTTTGCACCCAGAATTCTCTGCTGAGCTCACCCAGCTCTCCATGGTGATTCTCACTGTGCAGTCACTGCTGACCTGTGCATCTCCTGCCTCAAGGGCAGACGCCATGCCTTCCACCTCTGCAGCTCCATCTCCCAGTCTGGCATCTCATACACAGGAGCATAAGAAGACCTGTGAACTTATAGTGTGTACGTGTGCTACAATGATTCATTATTTTTTTAATTTTTTATTGTTTTTTAAAATGGAACTTTAGTTGATTTACAATGTACTGTTTCAGGGGTACAGCAAATTGATTCAGTTATATATACACATATACACATATTTATATATAATTTTTTAGATTTTTTTCCATTTTAGGTCATTACAGGATATTGGGTATAGTTCGCTGTGTTATACAATAGGTCCTTGCTGGTTATCTATGTTATATATAGTAGTGTGTGTATGTTAATCCCAGACTCTTAATTTATCTCTCTTCCTACCCTTTCCCCTTTGGTAACCATAAGTTTGTTTTCTATGTCTGTGAGACTGTTTCTGTTTCATAAATAAGTTTGCTTGTATCATTTTCTTTTTTAGATTCCACATATAAGTGATATCACATGATATTTGTCTTTCTCTGCCTGACTTACTTCACTTAATATGATCATCTCCATGTTGCTGAAAATGGCTTTATTTCATTCTTTTTTATGGCTGAGTAGTATTTCATTGTATATATATATATATATATACCTCATCTTCTTTATCCATTCATCTGTCAATGGACATTTAGGTTGCTTCTATGTCTTGGCTATTAAATGAGAAAAAAATATCCATAGAGTGAACAGTGTTTCCAGTGAAGACAAAACACAAGAATGCTGATACTTAATGGGATGAATCTAAGACAAAGAAGGGAGCACAACATGGACAGCAAATTTGAGAGGAAACAGGAGTTGCATTAATCTTCTCTGAATCTTGTCTCCTGAATATAGTCCAGGACTCTGAGTGGAGGTAAAACAAAACAAAACAAAACAACAACAAAAAACTCATTTCTTTTCATGAACAAAATAGTGACAATGGGTTACCGTCCACAGGTTTCCACAGATGTGTCTGCCACATCTGACAGATTTCTCCCTCTAATCGAACCACAACATTTCCTCAGCGTTCAAACTGAAGAACCTAAAATATAACTTCTCTACGCCCTTGATAAGAAGCAATGTTTTCTGAGAACTTTATAGAGGAAGGAACAGACACTTCATTTACTCCTTGTGAAGCAGTTTGGTACTCATCACCAAGACCATTAAAAAAAATAGTAAATTCCATATTAGAAAAAATGGTGGAACAATAAACTTCTTATAACAAAATGGCATGTGTGTCAATCACAGATAAAAGTGATATGCATAACCTCACGTTTGACCCATAATTCATAATTACTTACCCATCGGTTGGTTTACACAGAAGTGAGGAGATAAAATGAAGTCCAGTGTTAAATTTATTCACTGAGGTATCAGCAAAAGGAAATAGAAATATCACAAGATAATAGAGAGGAAAGGGACTGTGAAATTCTGTTGTTTCTTTGACAAAACATGCTGTTAATGAGTTTCCAACACACCATTTGCCAAGAAATAATCAGCATAACAGTCACATTTGAGGCCTTCTGTTCATTACTGTTGGCTGGCTTCTTGATTTTTGCTGAAAGAGGAAAAATCGGGGTTAGAACGCTACCAAGAGTAACTACAACTCTCAAGGACTCTAGGATTGCAGCATTTGTATGGGATTTTTTTTTTTAATCATAGAGTTCAAATATTCATTTATGTATTCTCATTCATTCTTAAGCATTACTGACCACATTCCTACTAGAGCAGGTACTGTCTTATGTGCTGGAGACACAAAAGTGCATGCCATCTCATATCCATGGTCAAATCAGATATGCTTGGTGCTTTCACCATGACTGAGCAGAAGAGTAAAGGATTCTGTAAGGCAGTAGCAAAAGAAACAACAGAAAAGAAAAAGTCTGAGCTTATTTAATTTATTTTTAAATATATAACAAAATCAGTGTTAACATTTTAGAATTGGTAAAAAGAAGTATGAGCATGTGTTATGTACAAATGACTTAATTCTGAAAGACATTGGGGAACACTGTTGCCTAAAGGTCACCATCATCAGTTCATAGTGATTGAATTCCAGACTTACTGCTCAACTTCTGTCAGTCTTCAAAATAACTTCAGCATCCAGGAGCTGCTTGGTTTACTGAAAAGAACCTTGAATGGCAGCCAACAACATGTGGTTCTAGTTGCTAGGCCTATTAGCCATGTGGACTTGGACAAAGTCCTTGCATTCTGAGGCTCAGGTACATAGACAGCAATACCAGCTCCACCTACCCCCAGAGCATTGACCTGGAAAACAGAAGACTGCATATTCCTGGGCTTTCTATATGACCGCTAGAGGTTAATAATCCAATCTCCCCACACCTCCGTGAGCTGGGTTCCATTCAGGCGCAATCAATCCCTGCAACTCCTATCAATGTTTTCTTTCGCGTTACGAATATTAGCATGGAACTTTTACAAATCTTTTGGAGAGGATAAGAGTGTAGGGAAATTCTAGAATAATCTGAAGAATGCAATGAACACACCTTTCCTGAGCCTCAAAGCCAAAGACCGGGTTGTTTAGGTAGCCCTTTTCTGGGTTCTCCAAAGCTCACCCACCTTGACATGTTCTGCTTCTTTGACCATCTCCCTCATTCCCACATGTGGTTTCTGTTCTCTGAGATTATGCTTTGCCTTGTTCATTTTAGTGACCCCTGTTCCTCTAGCCAGGAACTTTCTCCTACCCCCAACCCAACCACCATCCTGTCTGACTCCTACTTGCCTCAAGATTGACCTCCAGTTCTCCACTCTGAGGATCTCAGGATGGCTCAGCTTCCAATGGCTCTCTCCTCTGATCACTTAGGTCACTTAACTTCGCTGTGGTTTTGCAAAATGATTGTCTATTACTGTGTAATCCTAGTTATCTGTTGTGTGCATGCTTCACTCCTAGATTAGTATTAATTACCATCTTTAAGTGAGGAACTGTGCCTTAAAGGTTATTTCATCACCCATAGCACCCAACCCAGTGTCTTGGTGATAGACATATAGGAAACAGATATGATTCAGATATCATTGGTGTGCAGTTTATCCTTTAAACTTTCATTTACAGATGAGACTATTTCTCTTTCAACCACAATGCAGAAAGTAAAATGATTATAGAATGAAATTTTTTGAAATGACTGTCCTTTTATTGAAATAGAATTATATTAATGTCACCCTCACTGATTCCTCCTAGCAGTGTATGAAAGGGGTATGTACTCCTTTTATTAAAATACCAATTTACAGGATTTGCTCAGCAAAGGAAACCACTGATACAATGAAAAGACAATCTATTGAATGGGAGAAAATATATGCAAATGATATGACAAATAAGTGATTAATATCTAAAATATATAAACAGCTTAGACAAATCAATATTAAAAATTAAAAAAAACCCAAACAACTCTATTAAGAAATGGGCAGAAAACCTGAATAGATATTTTTCCAAGAGACATATAGATGGCCAACAGGCACATAAAAAGATGCTCAATATTGCTAATCAGCAGAGAAATGCAAATCAAAACTACAATGAGATATCACCTTACTCATGTCAGAATGGCTATCATTCAAAAATACCATAAATAACAAATGTTGGTGAGGATGTGGATAACAGAAAACCCTTCCTGTACACTGTTCGTGGGGTTGTAAATTGGTGCAGCCATATGAAAAACAGTATGGAAGTTCCTTAAAAATTTAAAAATAGGACTACCATATGATCCAGTGATTCCACTCCTGGGTACATATCTGAAGAAAACAAAAACACTAATTCAAAAGGATACATGTGCCCCAGTGTTCATAGCAGTATTATTTTCAATAGCCAAGATACAGAAGCAACCTAACTGTCCATCAACAGATGAATGGACACGGAAGATGTGGTACACACACATACACACACACACACACACACACACACACACACACATTTCCTTAAGTTTCCAACATGCTCAGTGAAAAGGATAGAATTACTGGATTGGCAGGCATCAGGATAAATAGAAAGCAAGCAAGTTAGGGTGTGGTATATTACACTCAGGATCAGCCGAGCTCAGACTTTTGTCATGCATGTATTCACTCATCCATTTATTCATTCATGCAACACCTACAATAGGTGAGGCCTGGAGCTCAGTCTTGACAATTCAGAGAGAAATAAAATAATCTCCTTTTCCTTTTAATCTCATTAAAGAAAGGGCATAACAAAAAGATAAATATTTACAATATAATGTGAATTATTTACAAATAGTTCTGGTAAAGGTCACATTCTCATGCAAACGTACCCCTTTCTGTTTTTCATTTACATGCACATCATTATACATTTTCTGTGCATGTATCTCAAAATAAGATGTAGAAGTGCCTTATAGTTTTAAGGTTTATATTCAAAGAATACATAGATTTCTGGAATAAATGGATCAAATACTCAATTATTTTAAAGGAGTCATAGAGGCTTTCTGGAGAAGGTGATATTGAATCTGAGTCTGAAATCTTGAATTTTCAGTGTTACTATCACTAAACTGTATTTGTGCTGGTATTAATGCCACACCTCACAAGAGTAAATCTTCTAAATAAATGTCCCCATGTCACACATAAAGATGCCCATATCACTAAATTATTTTGCCTTGATTTCTTTATTCATAAATTTCTGGGAACCTTGAGGCTACTAGAGAACTCTGCTGAATCAATAATTAATAACCTTCCAAAATAGAAAGCATCAAGCTCAGACGAGTACAATGGTGGATTCTACCAAACATTTAAGGAAGAAATTATACTAATTATCTACAATCTCTTCCAGAAGATAGAAGCAGAGGAAATACTACCAAACTAATTCTATGCGGCCAGCAATACTCTAACAACAGAACCAGACAGACATTACAAGAAAAGAAAATGACAGACCACTATCTCTCATGAACATAGATGCAAAAACCCTCAACAAAATATTAACAAACCAGTCCAAAAAATTATAAAAATAATTATACACCATGGCTAAGTGGAATTTATGCCAGGTATGCAAGGTTGGTTCTAAATCTAAAAAGTAATTAAGGTAATCCTTTCATATAAACAGACTGAAAATGTAAAATCCCAAGATTATACCAACTGATGCATAAAAAGCATTTGAAAAAAATCCAACACCCATTCATGATATTTAAAAACTCTCAGTACACTAGGAGTAGAGGGAATTTTCTCAACAGGATATAGACTATCTCGAAAAAGCTATAGCTAATGCCATACTTAATGGTGAGAAACTTGAACTTTTCCCACTATGATAAGGTACAGGCAAGGATGTCTCCTCTCAGTACTCCCTTTTAACATCATACTGGCATTCCTTGCTAATACAAAAAGGCAAGAAAAGGAAACAAAAGATATACAGATTGTGAAGGACAATATAAAACTGTCTTTTTTTATGCCAGATGACACAATCATCTATGTAGAAAATCTGAAGGAATCAACCAAAAAACTCCTGAGACGAATGAGTTATTATAGCAAGGTGACAAAATACAAGGTTAATATGCAAAAGTCAACTGCTTTCCTATATAGTGACAATGACCAGAATTTGAAATTAAAAACACTGTACCATTTATATTAGCAACCCCCTCCCCACGAAAAAATGAGATACTTAGGTAAATATAACAAAATACACTTAAAATCTATATAAGGAAAATTACAAAATTCTAATCAATGGAATCAAAGAACTAAATAAATGGGGAGATATACCATGTTCATGGAAAAGAAAACTCAACATTCTCAAGATGCCAGTTCTTCCCCACTTGATCTATAGATTCAATGCAATCTTAATCGTAATCCCAGCAAAGCATTTTATGGATATCAATAAACTTATTCTAAAGTTTATATGGAGAGGCAAAAGACCTAGAATAGCCAACAGAATATTAAAGAGAAGTTGGAGGACTGACAATACCCGACTTCAAGACTTACTTTAAAGCTACAATAATTAAGTATTTGGTGTTGGCAAAAGATAGATTAATAACAGAACAGAGAGCACAGAAGTAGACACATGCAAATATAGGCAACTGATCTTTGACAAGGAGCAAAGGCAATACAGTGGAACACAGATAGTCTTTTCATGGTGCTGGAAAAACTGGACACCCACTTGCAAAAAGTTGATCTAGACACAGACTTTACAACCTTCACAAAAATTAACTCAAAATGGATCATAGACCTAATCATAAAATTCAAAACTATAAAACCCCTAGAAGGTAATAGGAGAAAACCTAGATGACCTTGGGAATGGTGATTTCTTTTAGATAAAACACCAAAGACATGATACATGAAAGAAATAATTGATAGGCTTCCCTGGTGGTGCAGTGGCTAAGAATCCGCCTGCCAATGCAGGGGACACGGGTACGAGCCCTGGTCTGGGAAGATTCATGCCATGGAGCAACTAATCCTGTGCGCCACAACTACTGAGCCTGTGCTCTAGAGCCCACGAGCCACAACTACTGAGACCACACACCACAACTACTGAAACCCACGCGCCTAGAGCCCATGCTCTGCAACAAAGAGAAGCCACTGCAATGCGGAGACCACACACTACACCAAAGAGTAGCCCCCACTTGCTGCAACTAGAGAAAGCCCCTGAGCAGCAGCAAAGATCCAACGTAGCCAGAAATTAATTAATTAATTAATTAATTAATTATTTTTTAAAAAGAAATAATTAATAAGCTGAACTTCATTAAATTTTTAAAAAACTTCTGCTCCGTGAATGACAATATCAAGAGAATTAGAAGACAAACCACTTTGAAAACATATTTGCATAAGACACATCCAATACAGAAAATGTTATCCAAAATATACAAAGAAATCTTGAAGCTCAACAACAACAGCAAAAATCAGACAGCCAATTAAATAATAGGCCAATGACATTAACCAACCCCTCATCAAAGAAGATATACAGATGGCACATAACCATAGGAAAAGATGTTAAATATCATACATTATTAGGGAAATGAAAATTAAACAACACTGAGACATTACTACACACTAATTATTATTATTATTATTATTATCTAATTATTATTAGAATAATCCAAATCTGGCACTCTGACAACACCAAATGCCTATGAAGATGTAGAGCAACAGGAACTCTCATACATTGCTGGTGGGAATGCAGACTAGTACATCTACTTTGGAAGACAGTTTGACATTTTTTACAAAACCAAATATCTTCTTACCATGCAATCCAGCAATTTCATTCCTTGACATTTACACAATGGAGTTGAAAATTTGTGTTCACACAAAACTCTGAGCATAGATGGTGATAGCAGCTATATTTACAATTGCCAAAATTTGGAAGCAACCAAGGTGCCTTTCAGCAGGTGAATGGATAAATATATGTTGTAGTACAACCGGTAAATGGAGTATTATCCTGTGCTAAAAAGAAATGAGCTATCAAGCCATGAAACGACACTGAGGAATCTTAAATGTGCATTTTTAAGTGAAAGAATTCAGTTTGAGAAGGCTACCTACTGTTGATTCTAAGCATATGACATTCTGGAAAAGGCATCACAATTGAGACAATAGAAAGGTCAATAGTTGCCAGGGAGAAGGGGGAGATGATAAATAGGCATAGCACAGAATATTTTTAGGTGAGTGAAGATACTCTGTATGAGACTATATGGATGGATATATGTTATACATTTGTCCTAACCCATAGAATGTTCAATGCCAAGCATGGACTTTAAACTATGGACTTTTGGTGATCATGATATGTCAATGTTGGTTGATGAGTTGTAATAAATGCACCACTCTGGTGTGGAATGTTAATAATTGGGAGACTATGCATGTGTTGGGGTAGGGGACAGATGAGAAATCTCTGTACCTTCCTCTCAGTTTTATTGTAAACCTAAACCTGCTCTAAGAAGTCTTAAAACAAAACAAAACAAAACAGCTGACTATATCCTAGATCCTTCAGAATACCTGTAATGTTTAGTTGTGGCACATTTTATGTCTGTCTAGGCCTTTATTCATACTCTTTAGAGGAAAGAAAGTTTGTCTCTCATTGGCATTGCTGAAAGCCTTCCAAGGACACAATGTAAAACATTTTCCTTTTCCTTCCACATGATTCTGAGTCATATTTTCTTCTAATAAAGAATGTTGTGACGTATTTGTTGATTTTATTTTTTCCTCCTCCTGTGGCTGCTGTGGGCAGAAGCACTGGCATTGATCTCATTTCGGAGATGCCTTGTCCTCAGGCTTCTAATCAGCATGAAGCTGTCAGTTTAAATTCCCCAAGAAACTCTCCTGTGATAGGGCTTGATGTAAGAGATGGTGGCAAGAAATAGAGAGCACAGAAAAAGAGACATACTGTATTTCAGACTCATCAAGGAATCATTTTCCAATCCAAATCTCTCATCGGGTGGCCTGGTAATTTCTCATGGGCTCTTGCAGTGTCCTTCACTAAGTGACCCCTTATTTATGTTTCAATTTCAATTTGCTTTTCCAGATAAAACAACAAAGAAAGTCGTGGTGCAATTAGAATAAGTGTAACTACAGTACTGAAGGGGGAAAAGTATGACTTTATATGTCTTTTCATTTTGCCTTAGTATCTCATTTACTACCTATCTCTTTAAAATGAAGTAGTTAAATAAATACTTTTTGAGAACTAAATGTAGACACTAAGTGAAATTCTAACAGCTTCTGCTTTTCTTCTTTTGATGAGCTTAAGATCTACTGAGGAGGATGTATAGATATGGCTATTAAAAAGTCAAAGTTGTGAAAGGGGCCCAGCACTCTATTCAGTATAAAAACTTCTGATTAATTCAGTGAAATGAGCTCATCTGGTATCTCCCTTCTTCCACTTCAGTAATAGAAAATTTAGAAAATGTTTTAAATAGAGAATCAACCCTAACACCTAGAATGCTTTCAGTAACGTGGCTTTGGGGAAACATACTCTAAAACAAGTTGTATGGTAGGTATACAAATTGGCATAACCTTTATGAAGGAGAATCTGGAAAGACTTAAGAAAATGAAAAAAAAAATTAACTTTTGTTCTGTATCTCTGAAGATACATCACCAAAAGTATAAACACACATACACATAAGGTTATTCACTGCTGCACTTTCTGTCATAACAAAATATTGGAAATGATTTTAAAAGTCATTTGTAAGAGATTGGTTGAATAAACTCTGGCTCATCCACCTGTTATGAAATAATTTTCAGGAAATATTGCTAAGATAAAAATGCAAATTAAAAAATATTGTATTTAGTGTAAGAGAATATTGGAAGTGAAAATGTGTGTTGAACTTATTTTTACTAAAAAAAACAGTGTAAAAATAAGCTACACATTTATGCGTTTGATTACTTACAAAGGGTGGGTATGAATGGGGTAGAAATGTCGGGGGTGGAGGAAAGTCACCTCTTTGATTATATGCATTTGTATAGTTTTGACTTGGGAAACCAGGTTACTGTTTTCCATATTTTAAAATATAAGATAAAATCAATAAAGATTGGGAAGAAAAAAAAAACAAAACTAAAATTGAATTCAAACAAAACCAAATGACATAACTGTGTTTCAAACAAACATTGTAACTACCCTGAATGAAAGGAGATATAAGTCAAATAAGCTTTTGAATGCAGTGTTTTGACTATACAGCTGCAAACAAATTAAGAAAAAACAACGGTGAACAAATGGTGAAATCTAGTTAGGAGACTTCTTTTTCAAGTGCTGTGAGTAAGCAGTTCTGAAACTACCTTCTGTGTATGATAGGCCTGAGGACAAATTAAACATGAGTGGGCTGTGACCTGGATTTCTCACTATTAAAGAAACTTAGAAGAGGGGGAAGAGTAAGCTGAATTATGGGAAGTTGGATTAGAATTGGAAGTAACAGTATGAAGTCAAGGTTTTAGATAAAGATAAGGACATGAAGATGTAGACATATTTCTATCAATCAATCAATATTTCCTAGCTCAACTGAGTCTAGAAGAATGGTACACTACTAGTAATGAACACACCAGAAGCTCACATCTCAGTTTCTAAGTACTCTTCTCCATCAGAAGGAACCAGAGTTCCTTGGGAAAATGGCTGATTTCAGGTACAGGACAAGAAAAGCCCAAGATATCTTGTTAGGCCAGAAATATGGAGTATCTCAAGAGTGGTGGGACACATCAACAGGATAGTTCTCAATCCCCAAATGTGGGCAATTTGAGTATCAAAATAGACAATGATAGTCACAGATTATAACTCATTCAATACGATGCAAATATGTGTGTTCATTTAATATAAATAGGGAATCATTTCAGACAAAACCATCAATACATACTAAAACTAATGGGTGTTTCACAAAGAACAGGATATTTACATGGTCTCAAAGTATCTTCCTGTATGTTGCCAAGTAATTACAAAGGGAGGATCCTGGTAAACACCATCTTTTTTTTTTTAATTTTTTTTTTTATATTTATTTATTTATTTGGTTGTGCCAGGTATTAGTTACAGCAGGCAGGATCCTTAGTTGTGGCTCCAGGGCTCCTTAGTTGTGGCACATGGACTCCTTGGTTGTGGCACATGGGATCCCCAGCTGTGGCATGAGAACTCTTAGTTGTGGCAATGGGGGATCTAGTTCCCTGGCCAGAGATAGAACCTGGGCCCCCTGCATTGGGAGTGCAGAGTCTTATCCACTGCGTCACCAGGGAAGTTCCCTGGTAAACACCATCATAACTAAGAGATTAAAATTAACATCACCAGTAATGGAGCCAACTGACATTGTGTGTCTCCTCATGAAGAAAAGAACATTAATTTTTGGAATGCCTACTAAAACTACATAAACAAATATAATCAAGGGAAAACATCAGACATTAAAGTAATACAAGGGTATTTTAGAAAATAATTGGAGAATACAGTTCAATATATCAAAATTATGATAAAATACATCTACTATATTGACATAGGTAGAAATCAGATTTCAAAATGTCTAGGAGTGAAGGTAAAGAAGTGAAGATAGAAAAGAAATTTTATTCATTCATGTGTCTGATCAGCAAAATTGAAAAATGTAATTGGACCAAAGTGGCAAGGTAAGAGGAATTTTGTTTGGTTGTCTTTATATTGTCACTCTTGGGACACTTGAACCTGTCTTGTTTCTATGTGAGTCTGTGAGATTAACAATAAATTATTTCCTTAAGATAACCTCCTAATTAGTCATTTAGCTAGTTTCTAAAATGGAAAATTTAATGGAATAGGCCATATTAGTCAAGTTTTCTTTTTGTTATTTTACGGTAACAACAATTTCCAGTTCTCGGTCGCTTACCATAAAAAAGGCTAGATTCTCATTCATACCATATGCCTGCCATTGTGGGTCCCTTTGGCTCTGCTCCACATGTCTTGTTCATTCTATCAGGTTAAAGGAGATCAGGTTAAAGGAGAAGCATCTGTCACGGACATTGCAGTTCTCAGGGCTGAGGGGATGGAAACACGGTGGGACCTCATAGAGGCTCTCAGACGTTCTTCTTGGCAGGACACATGCCACTTCTGCTCTCATTCCATTAGTCAAAGCAAGTGTACACAACCAGCAAATACCTGGGGACACAAATTGCCACACTATTGAATTTTCATAAGTGTAAATATCAAAAATACTTACGGCAGATGATTTGAAAATTGGGAAAAAAATTAAAGAGGAAAACAAAAAACACAAGAATCTTAAGCATTCATGGAACATTGTTGCTAGTTGAATGTTGATTCATTTCCTTTAATTCTCTGTCTCCACATATACATATTCACTCACACACACATTCAGATTTACAAAGGGTCAAGTTGTACACACAAATTTATACTAACTCTTTGTATGCAAGATTATATTTTAAAAATCTCCTCAGAGAGAATGGCATGGACATATATACACTACCAAATATAAAATAGATAGCTAGTGGGAAGTAGCTGGATAGCACAGGGAGATCAGCTGGGTGCTTTGTGTCCACCTAGAGGGGTGGGATAGGGAGAGTGGGAGAGAGACACAAGAAGGAGGAGATATGGGGATATATGTATACATATAGCTGATTCACTTTGTTATACAGCAGCAACTAACACAACATTGTAAAGCAATTATATTCCAATAAAGATGTTAAATTAAATAAATAAATAACAAAAAAATAAAAAATAAAAAAAATAAAAATCTCCTCAGATCATTAAAGAATTTACAAACATAATTTTATTTTTTTATTTATTTATTTTTTTTACTATGGCCTATAGGCTCAGTTTGGCCCCCATTTGTTTTTATAATGCCAGTGACTAAGTATAGTGTTAACATTTTTAAAGAGTTTTTTTTTTTTAATGTACCTGTCTGCTTTTATTTTCTTTTTTTTCATATCCCCCAGGCATTTATTTTGTTTGTTTTGTTTGTTTTTTGTTTGTTTGTTTTTAACATCTTTATTAGAGTATAATTGCTTTACAGTGGTGTGTTAGTTTCTGCTTTATAACAAAGTGAATCAGCTATACATATAGATGTATCCCCATATCTCTTCCCTCTTGCGTCTCCCTCCCTCCCACCCTCCCTATCCCACCCCTCTCTGTGGTCACAAAGCACGGAGCTGATCTCCCTGTGCTATGAGGCTGCTTCCCACTAGCTATCAGTTTTACATTTGGTAGTGTATATATGTCCATGCCACTCTCTCACTTTGTCCCAGCTTATCCTTCCCCCTCCCTGTGTCCTCAAGTCCATTCTCTAGTAGGTCTGCGTACAAACATAATTTTAAATGAATGCAGAATAGTCTACTCTAGTGATGTGACACTATTCACTTAAATGTTTAATATTACCTGGTATCTATGCTATTTTCGATTTTTCTCTTTAAAATAATGTCATGATGAATTTATGTGTTAGTTTTTTAAATTTTCATATATAATAATTTCTTGAGGAATAAGTTCTTATTACTGAATGAAATCTCCAAACTATTTGAAAGTTTTTTTGGTGCATATTGCATAATGGCTTTCCAGAAAAGATTTGCCCAATTTATTAGGTCTTTGTTTCCCACACCTACTATTGCATCCATTGCCCTGAGGCTAAATAAATTCTATTTTATAACATTTCTTTGTCCCTGAGGTCAGACCAAAGGTGAGGATATGCAATTCTTCCTCTACTGAGAATATCCATACACACAAACAGCAGTACCTCTCCCTTTAAATGGATTGAACCTTTATTTCAAATTTTCCAGGAAATAAGAAGTGTCTTGTCCTTAGGAAACTTTGGTTTATGTTTGTCTTAAAGATATCAGCTTTGGATTTGTATGTTGGAGTCCTCCATGCCTCATGTTCCACAAAAATAGGAGAAATATATATATATATATATATATATATATATATATATATATATATATATCCTGTATGCTATGTAACCAGAAGTCCATTCTGGATGTTTAACAAGTTTAAAGATGTTTAACAAGTATAGTGATAAAAGAATGGTAAAGGCAGAAATTGAGACACAGATGTAGAGGATAAACGTATGGACACCAAGGGGGGAAAGCGGCGGGGGTTTGGGGGTGGTGGTGTGATGAATTGGGAGATTGAGATTGACATGTATACACTGATGTGTATTAAATTGATGACTAATAAGAACCTGCTGTATAAAAAAATAAATAAAATTAAATTAAAAAAAAAAAACAATGGTAAAGAACATGCTTCATTATCTGTGACTCTTCAAGAATTACCTAAAGGCAACTTGTATTCAGCATCTCTCCCTGCAGCCACCTGTCAGGTAAGCAGAAGAGAAGGAGAAACGAAGAGTTTCTGATCTCCTTCTCCCAGCTCTTTACTCCCCCTCTCCCTCAAAGCAGCTGCCCTAATACTCCCTTTCCTGCTGTGATTATTGATCTCATTCATAAAAAATAACATTTGAATGATGGCAGACATTGCATGCTGCTATTCAGTACAAGGAAGGATTTCCTTCCTGAAACTAACTGGTCATGACAAAGGGAAGGAGATCTTATCAGAGGCAAGGGACCTAATACTAAATTTCAAGTGAGGCAGTTGAAGGACACATTTGGTTCATTAAATTGTGTATGGCTGTCTTTAGGAATCTCCAAAAAAGCTCCACAAAGAAGTTCAAATTTGATGAGACTGGTATGCCCTGTGGATCTCATCAGAAGTACAAGATTTTTCTCTTTCAGTGCCTTGGGTAACAGCTCTCAGTGGGGCTTGCGGATACTTAGAGAAACACTCTTGTCTAGTGGAATATGAGGTGGATGGTTGTTCTACAGAATAACCTCCAGAAGAGTTGTTTTTGTTTTTCTCTGATCTTTGTCAGTGACTGGAGAATGACACATGATTGACTACCATTCTCTTGACTAATTAAGGAATGTATAATCTCTATTTCTATCCATAATCACCATGGAGAAAAATAGTCTAACTCTGAGTCTCCATATCAGGATCAATTTATGTCAAACTCAACAATGAGCATCTGCCCATCTCTTCCTCCTTTTCATATTTGCTTCAGTTCCTACAATACATTTCTGTCAGGCTGTTTAGGCAGATCATGTCCTGTTCATTTATCTATCTTAATCTATTAGCCTGGAATCTAGCAGGAACACAGTTCTAAGAATCAGTGTACTTCAAATCACTTATTTGAAGACTGCCAATCAATCCATCAACACCCTAACCATGGACAGTCGGATTTTTATACATTGAATGAGATCCAACTAACCAAGTGTCTGTAATTTATGAAGCATCCCATGAAAGGTGCTGAATGTTCAGGCTGGAACAATTTCAGGAAGCACATTACAAGTATAGGTGGCATGATTGATAATGACTGGGTGGGTCAGATACAAACATGGCCCCAGCCTGTCTATCATAGATAACTATAGGATACTGAGTTGGACATTGCATGTATCTGCCAGATAATTGTTTAAAGATAAAGTGTTTGTAAAGCATGTGCTTATGAAACAAGTAGCTGACCTAGGTTGAAATCTAACCCACCCTGTTGGTTCGTTGCTTGATGCTTTAATGTATGGGATTTGCCATAAGAGGGAATATCCAAGGCAGAAAAAGCAATCTAAAGACAGAGAAGGAAAATAAGAATTTCAGTTTATTTTGCCTATAAATCTGTGAATTCACTTCTATATCCATAGACATGTAAGGTGATACCTCTCTTTCAACCAGTAGCAGTTAAATGGCAGAAAATGTTGGACTTTTGCAAATAATTTTTCTCACATTTGGTTGGAAAGTTTTGGTCTGGTTCCAAAAGGAATTGGAATTAGAAATACCTCTATCATGATAGAAAAGGCACTGTCATGGTAAATGAATCTGCAACTGTTGAAAAACAATTTAGTACAGAGGTGTATCCCTAGAAAATATAAAGCAATAAATGTCAACTAAATTCCTAGGGAAGATATGATACTCAATGAGTCCAAGTCTTCAGCAGCAAAGGGGAACTGGCAGAGCAGCAACTGTGGAAGTTATTGAAAAAATAAAACCATTTTCTCATTATTCTTTATACAGTGTGATGCCTCAATCAAAACACTTACACATGTCTTATTCCTCCTGGATGCCTAATATAGGGTGTGTATATTATTTATGTTCATAACTTCAGTGCTGAGCGTAGCCCCTCACTGCACAAACTCAACACTTACTGAATTGAAAGCATTAAAAAACAAAAGTCAACTGAGTAAATCTGAAGATATAATTGGCTTTATTGAACAAGTCATGAATCTGGCAACATACCTTCTAGTAAATAGAAAGGTGTTCCAAGGGGTTGTACAAAATTAGAGGCTTTTATAGGAAGAAGGATGAAGCAAGGGAGATATTAGTGAAAGTGTAGAAAGGTTTATTTTTAGGTCAGGACATCATTTTAGGGAGAAGGGACAGCAAGGGTTTTATCACACAGATTGCCTCTTCCTCTGGGAGATGGAGAGGGCCAGCGTGACAGATTACCTCATGGGTGCTCACCAGAAATTTCCAAACTGGTTGATTAAGATCATATTTCTGCTGAAGTTCAAAACTCTCAAGTTTTGGTTTGCTTTCATCAGGGGCAAGTGACTCCATTTTGGGCTTGTTATTTCTTTTTTTAACAAAAGTTATAAATATTATTTCCCAAAATAACAAGCTACACCTAAGAGAACCCTTTGTGAACGATTTCGCTTGTAAAGAACGCCATGCAGCATGGGTTATTCTTGTTAACAGTGAGTTGGCAAAAAGAAAAGGGATGAGAAATGATAGAAAAGGAATCCATAGATAGAAAAAGGAGAAAGAAAGAGTAGAGAGTAGAAAGAGATCAATAGGAGTTGGGAAAAGCAGAGTAGGAGTGAGAGGGGCAGATCAAGGAAAGACGGAGAGACATGAGAGAGAAAATAAAGCTGGGTGAAAGACTTACAGGGTTAAAAAAGAGGGAGTAGGGACATTCCTGGTGAGAGGAAGAGGAGTACTTCCGAACTCAAGAGCATCCTTGGATTCTATGAAATACATGGATAATGGGACTTCTCATAGATATCAAAACAGAACCTAGAAAACAATCGAAGAAATGTTAAGTCAGAATAAACACAAAGGTAAGGGGCATACGTAACTATGTGGGTATTGAGAAATTATCTCCCATTTCTAGCTTGTTAGTTTGTGTTGTTGTTGTTTTTTTCCTAACCACTTGGATATCTTCCAACCAAACTTGGAAAAGAAATGCTGTGAAACAGGTTTGAAGAAACTGCAGGTACATCATTTTTTGGCTAATTTAGTAAAATAGCACATTTATAACTAAAATGAGAGAAAATGGTTAGAGGCAAAAAGGGAGCTATACTTCCATGGCCCTCTGAGCATTTTAGCCTGTGTATAATCAGTTTACGTTCAAGAGGAAACAGTGTTCAGCTATTTAGGTGGCTCTCTATTTCTTGAAAATCTTGGTTATTTTGTGTTTTTCTTAACATAGACTTCAGGCTGTCCTAATTAAATAAGAGAAGTTTTATTATCAGCAAAAGTGGCATTAGACCCAAGGTAACTTTAGACGCTAGAGTTGTTTTTCTTAGTTTGGGAAAAGTAAGAGTAGGGCTAGAAGAAAGAGGGATTCACATTTTTGTGTAAAGACATCAAGGAGACTAAAAAAATGCTAAAACCACCAGGTGTCCTGAGAACAAAGAGAAGTGGTTGATGTCGATGTCTACCTTGGCTTATCACCTAATTTCTCAAGTGCCCTAAGTTCACTTGTCTAGGAAATCAGCTCATCAATCACATTGCAATCAATGGTTGTCATGGTAAGGATATTCCTGGCATTATTTCCAGGACCTTTTTTGGCCACCGCAGCAAAATTGCTCACAGACAACCAGCTAAGTGTTTCAGCATGGGGAGCCTTGGAGCATGTATGGGTCATAAAATCTTAGATTTGGAGGGGATTTTAGAGATTATCTCATCCTCTCTCCTTATAATCCATTAAAGAAGGGGAAACAGAGAACCAGAGCAAGGGAGAGACTTATCCCCAGTCCCAGGAAGTTGGTGACAGGACTAGGACTATTTCTATCTCCCAACCTTCATGCCCCTGGTTTTCAGACTGACTTAAAAGAGAAATACAAAGGAGACATAGAAGGAGAAGCTTTCTGGCATTGAGGCTGAGCTTCATGGAGGTAGACCAGCAGAGTGCATAAAAATGGTTGTTTTTTTTCTCTTTATGTTTCAAAATCGCACTGCAAATCAGTAGTTCAGGTCTGTAGGGTGCACCCAAGGGTGCATCTCCTGATGGGCAGTTACCTCCTATTCCCTGAGGACTGGCTCTACATCATAACATTGTGCACAGCCAATGCACTGAATTTTTACCTTAGCAAAGGTCTATCTTTAAGAGGAATAGCAGACAATGTGAGGCAAGATGGGATAAATAAACAAATATCTGAGAAGTGTCTCCTGATCTCCCTCTTTACATCTGTTTAAACTTTTTTGGTTTCTTTTCTCTTTCATTACAAACAGCAACACACACTTCATCCTGTCTTTCCTCTGCCAATCTCTCAAAGCCATCTCAGAATGGGTCAGGATAGAGTGACAAAAAGATTTGGGATCGATTTATGAAAAGCATCTTTTGGAAAATGTACTCCAAAAACTGACACAAAGAAGAAAAGTCAAGGGGATCTGTGCTGCACATCTGGCTTTGTATTCATTTCAATAAATATTAACGAGGGCCCACTATGTGCCAGGAACTCTGCTAGAGTACAAATCGTGGTTCTGCTCATTGCCAGCTGAGTAAGTTTGGGGGCTGCAAACACTGAATCTGTAAAACAGAGTTAACAACGTTTCTCCCATGGAGTCATGAGGATTAAACATGCTAACATTCTGATCTACTTTCTTTAAGGGCATTTTTGTAATTTGTTGCCATCTAGCTTTGTTCCAATGGGTCATCTTCCAATGGCCATGTTCATGAGTCTTCACCCAGCTGTACATCCCAGATCCTGAGTTGGGGAGAATGTCTGGTTATGTTAACAAATGCTCTGTTGAAGGTAATGAATATGATGGATTCTGTCGACTGAAAAAAAAATGCACAACATGAGAGTTGTGAATTAAGTTTTATTTGGAGCAGAATGAGGACACAGCCCAGGAGACAGCATCTCAGAGATCTCTGAGAAACTGCTCCAGAGAGGTAGGTCAGTATATATGTGACTTTGGTGAAGGGGGAGTACATGTAATCAAGTACATATTTTTTGCAGAAGGTTGCTGCTAGTCTGATGAAGTTTACTGAAAGTCATGTGGAGCAGATGTCACCATGAAGGATTTTAGTGCTTTTCTAGGTACGAGGAGATGCAAGAACTGGACCCATAAAATCTTCTCCTGAAAACATCTAACTATCTGAAGGCCTGCTCTGCCAGTTTTTCCCAGAGCATAGAGTGCCTCATTTCTGATCTCCACCCTGAACTCCTTTTGGGGTGTGTTGAAGGTCAGTAGCTCATGATTTAATCCTTATAGAGGTAGATGGCAAGTGTCAATTTGTAGTTGGCAATTCCATATACAGTTGGAATGTGGCAAGGATTTGCAAAGTTTCCTATAGGAGGTGAGAGTTTATTTAAACGTGGACATTCTGAAAAATAAGATAATTCAGTTCTTACGTAATGAAGGGGGTGGTGGTGCTGTAGTCTGTGCTACATCAGAGAAGATTTGAAGTGAGAAGACAACCATTTCATATTCCCATAGCTCCCAAGGATCATAAATTGGAGAAAGCATGCAACTGGCTTTAATCTCAACCAGTGTATTCTGATACATGTTTATAAACCAGTTCTCTGAAAATAAAGAAAACACTGATTTACTGCATGTTCTGATTTTAATAGTGTAAATCATTCCACTAAGGCCCATTTGAACTACCAGTGTGAGGTCAGTCAGTGTGGGTTTAGGAAGGAAAGCACCCAATCTGCCCTGTATAACTGGTGGGAACCAGCTCCAGCACATCACTGGGTCAACATCACACTGACTGTCCCTCTGAACTTGGTCAGTTAATATTTTTAACCCTCAGCCTCCTTACCCATAAGGTGGAGACTATGAAATCTACTTCAATTATTTACAGAAAGGCTAAATGATAATAAATAAAAGTCCCCAACATGGTATTTTGCATATCAATAGATTCAAAAGTACTAGTTTCTCCCTTTTCTCCTGTTGTTGAAATGTTTTCATGAGTACTCTGAAGACCCAGAGGAGAACCCAGAGGAGGTAGGTATTGCCAAGGCAAGAGCAATACCAGAAAAGGGTCACAGACTTCCAAGGATTCCCACTCACTTAACTAATTCACCTGGTTAACTCCAATTTGTATTTGAACATAAAGCACCCCAGCAACCCTTTTGTTTGATGGGTCTTTACATGTGAATGTTTCACCCACCAAGATGCTACAGTATTGTCTCAGGGTAAAGACCATGCATAGTTTTCTTTCTTAAAGACTTACATATTTTAAGTCCATAACCTATGCCTTTGAATGATTTATTAATTGACTTGAAAAAAAATTACATACATTAATACAAATATTTTATTTAGGGGTTTATTTTCTGCTTGCTTTTTAAAATAACTTTTTATTGAAGTATAGGTAATTTACAATGTTGTGTTAGTTTCAGGTGCACAGCAAAGTGATTCAGTTATAGACATGTGTGTATATATATGTATATACATATATATATTCTTTTTTGGATTCTTTTCCATTATAGGTTATTACAAGATATTGAATATAGTTCCCTGGGCTATACAGTAGGTCCTCTTTGTTTCTGTATTTTATGTATAGTAGTGTGCATATGTTAATCCCAAACTCCTAATTTATCTCCCCCTGCCCCCACTATCTCCTTTGGTAACCATAAGTTTGTTTTCTATGATATCATTTATCTGTGGAATCTAAAAAAATATGATGCAAATGAACTTATTTACAAAACAGAAATAGGCTCTGCTTGCTTTTAAAATAAGACTGCCCCACTCAGACATTAGTAGCAGTGAGCTGTCCACATTGAGGGACCCATACTTTGCTCCAGTCTTGCTCTGCCCCTGCTCCATTGCCTTGTATTATTTCTCTTCACTGCTGCAGTCTTCTCATCTTAAATTCCCTTTGAAATTCACATCTAAAAACAGTCTCTCTAGACTTAATCTATATTGTTCTCTAGCAAAGAGTTGGCTTAATATGGATTTGCTTTCTATTTCTTTCTAGCTATAACCAATTTGAGTATAATGCTTAAAGTAGTTCAATGTGTAGCTAGAATAATACCCACCATGTTTCTTTGATATGTGTTCCAAGCATATAATCTCAATCAACCCTGTGAAATAGAAATTAAAAATTTACTTTACATAATTTGAAACTGAAATGCTGAGATATTAACCTCTTCAAGTTTACACAGATATGTTCAGCCAGTTCTATAATATTCAACCTGTTCTTGCTTTGTCTTCTTTCTCCTCCCTCAAGACTTAAGTATGGAAATAAATAACTAAGTCATTACTTAATGACTACTAGACACCAGTCACTAGGTTAGACATTTTTGTGTAGATAAAATGGAAGAAAACATTCTTTTTACAGTTTCCATTCTAACTTGGTCTTTCTTTAATCTTCTACACTTTTCACAACTGCCTCCTTATCAAGACATTCAATTTCCTTGGCTTTTGTAACCTACCTCTCCCCTGATTCCTCTCTAAGATTCTGGTTTTTCACCCTCCTCTCTTTGGATATTAAATGTTGGATTCCTCATGTTGCAATGTTCCTCTCTTCTTATATATTCTTCACCTAGGCAATATCATACCATACCCACAGCTTCAGTTACCACCTATTGTGGACTGAGTTGTGTTCCCCCAAAATTCATATGCTGAAATTCTAAACCACACCCTATACCTCAGAATGTGGTTGTATTTCTAAATAGAGCTAATTAGTTAGCTAATAGAGATAATTAGTTCTTAAAAGAACAAATTAAGGTAAAATAAAGTCATATAGGTGGGCCCTAATTCAATATGACTAGTATCCATCAAAGAATATGGGATTAGGACACAGACATGCATACAGGAAAAGATTATGTGAAGACAGCAGAAGATGGCCAGCTACAAGCCAGGGAGAGAGGCAGAGTGGCCTCAGGAGTAACCAACTCTGCTGACACATTAATCTTGAACCTCTAATCTCTACAACTATGAAGAAATAAAATTTTGTAGTTTAAGTCACCTAGTCTATGGTAGTTTGTTATGGCAGCCCTAGCAGACTAGTATACTACTTATATGTGGATGATACCCAAATGTACGTTTCTAAACAAGAACATTTCCCTGAGCTCTTGATCTAGTTATACAACTGCAAGATATCCTTTCTTGGATGTTTCGAAACCACATCTGCAAAACCAAACTAATGCTCTCTCCCTTCCAAAGAAGTTCATATTTCCAGTATTCTCTCTTTCCATCCATCTAGCTACAACCAAGCTTTACACATCTGTGTTACTTTCACATCTCATACATGGTCAAGTCCTGTCAATTTTGCCTCCTAATTGTCTGTTGAATCCATTCACTCTCCATTTCTACCAAGTTGGTCTAAGCTAATGTTGTTTCTCATCCATACTATCGATATTACAGTAACCTTCTAACTGGTGTTCCTTGCTCTTAATTTTCAGTCTATTCTCCTTCCCACAGCTCACTTACCCAGTTAACACCCTTCATTCCACACTTCCATTGATTTATCAGAGTGATAACACTGACGATGGTGTACAAGGCAGTTCTAGCCAATTGGCTGGAAAATCAGTTCACCAAAAAGCCATTTGCTGAATTTTGAGCATTTCTTTTGTACTTTTCTTTTACCCCTTGCTCCTGCCCCTGTATCTGACCTTGAATCTGTCCCTACCCTTTTGTAAGCTCTTGTTTATGGCCACAAAATAACTGCTCCAGGAAAACCTACAGAAGCAGAGTAAACCCACAAGGAAGGACAAACATAGAGATGGGGCAAGACTAAACATTCTACAGGTGAATGGTCATTAGACCCGTTGATTTAGGAGAGTTGACTCTGGGAATCAATTTCTAGAGGCTGTCTTCTTCCCTCTGTCCCCCAAAACTCTGAAAGACATGGGTATTTCCATGGGTTTCAAGCTCATTTCATACCAATGTCTCCTCCACCGGCCTGTCAATTACATGTAAACAGAGGAGGCTTTTTAAAGCTCTGTGTAGTTTTAGCTGGAGATGCTGGACTGCCTTGGAGATGATTCAAAGTGTGGAGAAGCATTTGGTTGTCATAGGAGGCAGCATGGGTTTGAGACTTGGGTCCTGTCCTTTCATGGATGAAGACCAGAGATGCAAAATATCGCTCATTGCAGGCGACAATTCCACCCGACAGAAGCTCTGTTGGTCAAGAGATTTGGAATGCATGAGCCCTATCACCTCAGGCCTTCTTTCCTTCTCTCTCTTTTCACCAAGGTAATTTCTACTTAACCTTTAGACCTCAGATAAGTGCTACTTCACAGGAAAGTCTCAACCTCTCTAAATACTGATACATCACATTATACTCATAGCCCTGTGTGCTCACAGTTTTATAATTAAATATTTATTCCTGTGATCATTATGTCTTCCCTGGAAGTCTGTCCAGCTTCAAGCAGACAAGAACTGCCTCTGGTTTGGTAACGACTGTATCCCCAGCAACTGACAGGGTACCAGGCACTTGGAGACACTTGGTGAGTGCTTGCTGAATGTGCAAATGAATGAAAGCATGAACGACACAGCCCTGATCTTAAAAGACTTGCTTTATGGCCGGAAATAGTGAACAGAGCTGATGATGAAACACCATTGTTTTCTCTGTCTGTGAGCAAAGAAGGGGCACCAAACCAGTCTTGGTACAGTGAACCCCCTCTGTACTGAGAGAACGGCTAGAATCAAGATTTCACACAGACATGAATTTTAGTCCCTACAATCCCTATGGATGGAAATTTTGCTTTGGAAAGGTGACACTTAAGGTGAATCACTTCAAAGAGGATGACTGTTTCAACTCTTTCTCTTAAAGGGCTCCCAAGTCAGTTCAATGTCAACCACATGCACCTTCTCTCTGCAGGGCTTGGACATCTATGGACTGTGGAATTTTATTTGCTTCTACTGCAAAGGGTCAGTGCTCTCTTACTGAACAAAAGAAGAAGAAAGCAAGAGATCAGGTCCTGGTCAGAGCAGGCTTTAGAGCTGGAGAGCAAAAGGACAGGGGATGAGGAAGAAGGGAAATGGAAGCTACTGGAGAGGAAGAAGAGGAGGGAATAAAAGCAAAATCAGCTTTACTGTTATTTCCCATGGTTGAGAAGAAAAGCCTCACTGTGCTCTCATTTGCAAAGGAATCTGGGGCAGACAGATACCTCAAGATACTCATCATTTCCTTAAATCTTTAATTGGGCACTTCAAAAGATCACAAATAAGCTTTTTAAAAATATAAAGTTTAAGTTGAAAAGAATCCATAGAGACGAACAATATTGAATCTTCTGGTCTGAACCAATGGCCTTATTAAAAACAGAAGGGGGTGAGGGTACAAAGACACATTCCTGAGCCACTGGTTAAAGGAAGCATTCAGACTTTCCTCCCTCTGTTAATGGGCTAAAAATGCACAAGAAAAGCAGGGAGAGACAGAAGATTATGCTCTATTCAACTGTAACAGCAGGATGGAGATGTGCACTCTGAGTGGCAACGCCTTTCCAAATGCCTGTGAAAATAAAATCAGGGAAATTATTGTCCATGCTCTGAGCTCTGCCTCTGTGCTTGCATATTCCAGTCCTGTTAAGACATACGTTCTCTGTGAATCAGCTCACCAATCCTACTTTTAGGTGTTAGTTCATACCTAACACTGGATGTGCCCCCCAAGGCCTCAGCCCTCGATATCCTGCTCAGTGCTGCCCTGTTTGGTAGCTTGCCTTGCTCCTGATGCTGTCATGTTGGATTCTGCTCTGGTGTTCTCTCACTTGTGATTGCTTTTATGACATCCACCCTTTCTCCCTGCCCTTGAGTCCCACTCATTCTCCTGAGCAGGAGTATTCATTGTCCTCCTAGTGGATGGAGCTCTGTCCAGCCTCTGCAAGGCACAAGCAAAGGAAAGGAGCTCAATCCAGCAACTTGGAATTTCATCACTGTCTTCCTTGCTGTCCACTGGGTTTGCTAGTTCTGTCTTTTAACACCACCTTTGTTTTTCTGGGTTTTTTTTTTTTTGTTTGTGCTTCTCAATGTAACCAAGCCCACAAGGGATGTTTTAGAGTTCATCTCTCCACCCGGTGCCCTAGATCAGCTATGACAGAGGCTCTGGGTTATTCCTAGAAGGTTTTTTGAGGGGTTCAAAGTCTTAATCCTGAACTTTACACCCCAGAGCTGAGCAGTCATTGCTTTCTCAGAACCTTCTTGAATCTTTGCTGGGACTTCTACTCTTTTCTGAGGTCACCATGCTCTACATGGGCAGCCCATAAAGCCTGAGGTTGGGGTCTCATTACACCTACTCACAGTTTTCCTGGACATCCACTAAGCTTCTTCTGACCACCCCCTTCAAGCCTAGTGCCCCCATTGGGTGGCTTTCCAACATGCCTGATGCAATTTGTGTATCTTTCTGATTTCTGAGAGACTACCCTCTCTGATCAAAGTTGTGGCACTTCCTGGGTTTCTGATAGATATTTCTTGGCTCTATCCCAGCTCGGTTGATTACTGTGTACAGATTACTTTTATTCATTGCCTCCAGCTTGTTTCTCCAGTCTTGTTTTGCTATCTCTGTTGACTTGTTGTGCTGCAATCTATCTATACAATTCAGCACAGCTGACACTTCTGGCCTGACCCTAGGAAATTAGTTGAAAGTAGTGAAAGAAAGTGTATGAGTCTTATTTGCTACTATCTTCTCCTTCCACCAGCTGGATGTTAATGGCTCCACAGCAATAAAGATGGTGGAACCAAAAGATGGAAGTTATCCTTATAGATAAAAGGGTGTTACCCATCAACAGAAACACATTCATTGAGCAAGAAATAATTGTTAGCTTGTTAAAGCATTGCAATCTTGGTGTTCATTTGTTACCATGTAGTGGTTGGGATTTATTTTTATTGAATTCTACAATTTACTGGCCACTTCCTAGGAACTTTTACACACTCTCTTTCATTGTCCAGCACACTTGGATGGCAGATTATATAACTAATTTACAGACAAGGAAACTGACACTTATATGAGCTTTTTATCTTGCCTAAAGTTAAAGCAGAACATGTAAGTACTTATCACTTTAAATAAAGAGAACATTCTCCCTTCATTCCTTACCCTTCTCCTAATAAGAGAACACCTGTTTCTTTATCCTTTTGTTGGTCATATGATACAGCTTATTATGCAATTCCAGAACTAACGATACATGGCAGACTACCAAAGTGATGAGTTGAAGAATCCTTCAAGTCATGTCTGGATTGAGTGATCCCTACCTGACTATATTAGTCAGGACTGGTGCCCAGAAGAGCCTCCCTTAAAAACCTAAGTTATTTGGACTTCCTCTCCAACGTTTTCTGGACCCTAAGAGGAGTAACATATCTGAGTGCTGAGAGTCTAGCAGTGTCCCTGTGCTGGGTTTCTCTACTTGATAGTGTTAAGGAAGTCACTGCTCAGGCCTGCCCAGAGCAGCAGACTTTCTTTTCTCTCCTTATCAGAAGGAATATTCTTTCTGTGAGGTAGCCTGCCTTTCTCCATTTTCTCTGCCTATGGTTACATAAGGTAATGAGATTCTGTTTAGTTGATTCAGCTGTTCCTCTTAAGGTTTTCCTGATATTGTCCTGATTTTAGCATTGAAAGTGCCTATTCTGAGAAATTCCTGGGTCCTTAGATACTGGGACAGCTGGTCACCCTAAATCAAGGTCCACTTACAAGAATGGTGGTGCACAGCATTGGCGTGTTCTCTTCTCCTATCATTTTCACCTTTCCATGAATGTGGAAGGGAATTGGGTCAACAATGATCAAGATGATGATGATAATATTAAGAGCTAATATTCACCGAGAGCTTACAATTTTGCAGCAATTACTGTAAGGATTTTACACCTAGTATCTTATTCCATCTTTCCTAAAACACTAACATTAGTAATAGTGCCATCCCTATTTACCACATGAAGAAGCATAGGATTAAAGAAGTTAAAGATGTTGGTCAAAGTCTCCAGCTGGTTAGGTAGTGGAGCAATCTAATGCTTGAGCCTACGTACTTACCAACTGGTATACGTTGATGCTCCTTCAACTGGTTACTCAAGGGTCTGATATCTCAGTTGGAGCCTGTGTGGAGTGGAAGTGGATCCTACATGACTTGATCTCAGGCTTTTCCTTGACTATGACCCAGGACTGAGTTTCCAGTGATATTCCACAGGGTTTTCAGAAGATATGGAAATAAGTTGCATTACATGACACTTTCAGTTTGTGGCCAGATCTGTATTATTTCATTATCTTTACTCTATTAGAGCTTACCAAAGATCTGATCATCTAATCAGTATTTATCTCTTTTTAAATAATTTTTCACATCTATGACTATGTAGAATCATGACAAGATTGTTAATTTTTTTTAAAAAAGAAGACAGGGCTTCCCTGGTGGCGCAGTGGTTGAGAGTCTGCCTGCCAATGCAGGGGACACGGGTTCGAGCCCTGGTCTGGGAAGATCCCACATGCCGCGGAGCAACTAAGCCTGTGAGCCACAACTACTGAGCCTGCGCGTCTGGAGCCTGAGCTCCGCAACAAGAGAGGCCGCGACAGTGAGAGGACCGCGCACCGCGATGAAGAGTGGTCCCCGCTCGCCGCAACTAGAGAAAGCCCTCACACAGAAACGAAGACCCAACACAGCAAAAAATAAATATAAATAAATAAATAAATTTATTTTTTAAAAAAAGAAGACAATTATTACCCTTTTAAAAATGAGAAAACTGAAACCTAAGAGGGAGAATTTTAGTGGATGAAAAAGGTCCCTAAGAAAGTATTTGGACTTAAATTATCTAGACTAATGGTACATTTTTGATACAAATAAACAATGATATCTAGAGATATTAAATGATATACCCACAACTAAGTCCACTTGAGTCCCATTTCCTTCCCCACTGGATCCCTTTGAGGTTCATCTTCATTAGCTTGTATTTCTAGGATCATAACAGAGTGATGGAATGTGACAATTCTTATGTTTTCATATATGTTGACATTGTTCAAAATTGGGTATAAAATAAATTGAAGAGATATCATCTCCAAGAACACCTCAGTGCATAAGGTTCTGGGAAATTAATCCAAGAAAGCCTTCGCCATTTTTGGTAGAATCCTTTGTAACAGATTGAATTGCAACAGATCAGTCGCTTGACTAAAGATGCCAGTTTACATTAAGCTGTCATGGTTTGCTCTATCCTCTACTTAGAAAGGAATAGAGCACATCATTCAACATTGGATCATCCACATGTGAGTCAAATAGGTGATGTAAATGCGTGTGTAGAATATCTGCTGAGGACCTCTTAGCTGTGCACTGGTTCTCTCATGCTTCTGCTCAGAAGATAGAGTGAAATAACTTCTTAAAGAAAAAAAAAATTCTGATGAAAGCTATCTTATTTTTTAAACCCTGATGAAAATGTCACATGGTAGCTTTCTAGTCATATATTCCTATTGTGTGGGTGCCAATCTGGAGGGGAAGAAGAGTTTGTACTTGACATGGTGCACCTCTAACCCTCCTCTGCAGGAGAGAAGAAAATCATTATAACAAAAGGCATTAGAAAAGGCCTGTCAGTGTGACTTTCTGATGATAGAGTCCAGTAAAACTGAATGCATGGTTAGGAAAAATAAGATTCTTGTCAGTTATAGCCCTCGATACCAACATTGTCTTCTTTGTTATTAAGAACAACAATGTTTTTGTTATTATTGTCTTAACTTTGTTAAGAAATTAAACTATGTTTCTGTTGCAGAACCCTTTGTATTTTTGCCATTGATAGACTATCATCTTAAAAAAAAAAAAAACTATTTGATGCCCATTGAAATTCAGTAACTGGCTCAAGTCACCTTTCTAGTCTGATTTTATTCTCTTATAAATCAGATACATACCCAGGCTTGGGCTCTCCTCCTCTCCATTGCCTCAGAGAATCTATGTAGGCAATACATCGTGCTCTTCCTTTTAGCTGACTTCCAAAGCAGGCTCTTAATTTTCACTGCAGTTTTTGCCCATGGTGTTCAGCTTGGTGTTTCAGTTGGCTCTTGCTTTCTAGTAGACCAGGAATCCAGTTCAGCTTTGCACTTCTTCTACAGCTGCCCCACTCAGTTCTATGTCAACTGAAAAATCCTAGGATACAAGTGTGCTTCAGAGCCCCAGAAACTTCTTTTCAAGCACTTCAATCTAAATCCTCATCAAGCTATATTTAATTGACCAGTTATTACATTCCAAGTGCCTACTACTTATTGAGCAATTTACTATGATCCACACACGACTGTGATTTACATATACTGACTCATGGTACACTCACACAATATCTACAGGAAAGATGTCATGATTATTCATATTTTCTGAAGATGATGGCCATGAGGTATAGCACAGGTAATTAACCTGCCCAAAGTCACACAGCTAGTAAGTGGCAGTACTGAAATTTGGACCTTGGTAATAAGTCTCAAGGCTCTATGTTCTTCATCATTGGACTATGCCACCCTTATATATATTATGATATTTTATTCTGATTTTTAAATATCTGTGTGTGAGTTTCTATCCCAATTATAAAGTTGAAGACATGACAACTCAGAGAAATTGAACAAACTTCTCATAGCCACACATCCAGTAAATGACAGAATTGGGGTTTGAATCTGGGTCTTAGTAACACCAAATAACATATATTTTCCATTAAAATCCAAATATGTCACCTGTTGTGGTCCCATAACTTTGAAAATCATGTTTGGTATTGACTGGTCTCTGCCTTAATGGTATTTATCTTTCAAGTAAATGTTTAAAAGCACTTAGCTCTCACCCTAAGCCGGGTGCTGGATAGACAGAGAGATAGACAACTCCCAGTCTCTGACCTCTAAATATCAGAACTATCAAAAAAGAATATGGTTTACTGATGCACAATGTAGGAACCCCATTTTCTAAGGGCAGTTTTGTAGGATTCTGCAGTCAAGATTTACCAGAGAGCAAAGAAATGGAAGTTATGGCACCAAGCCTATAAAATGGGTTTACACATTTTCCTGTCCATTTATTGAATGTCTCAGAAAAAGTGGAGCTTTTAAAAATTTTTTGAAAGGTGCATCTTATGAATGTGGATTTCCTCAAGCCATTGTTGTGGCTTTAAATCCAATTTTTGATGTTTTGAGGACTTTCATGATTCCTGGACCAAGAGGCCCCTAAGACTACCAGTCTATCTCTCTGGGCTCCTGGCATGCTGCTAGTTTAGTCATGTCAAATGCTTTATAGTTGCCCAAGGGGCACACTGCTTCACATCCTGGTCTGTGATTCTCTTTTTCCTTCAGATGAGGTAGGCTTCTCTTTGCCTGTCTGTGAAAATCCAAGTCATTGATTAAAGACCAAGTCAATTTCCATTTCTTCAACAAGACTCCCGTGCTCCTTCATTGCAGTTAGTCACTCTACAAATTTTGGGCCTTGTGTTTCTTTCTATTATCATATTTATAATTGGTAATGAATTCATATATACATATCTGTCTCTCCTTCTAGGTTGTTAACCACCTAGAGCATGAGATGTACTATTATTTAGTGCATTATTTGGACTGGCTGTAAAGTCAGACTGGCTCTAAAGAATCTTTGAGCTTGGAAACCTCTTTAAGACTTTAAAATTGCCTGGGACTACAAATCTCTGGGCACAGTGAGGTCAGTTAGCCAGGTGAGAGCACCCACTAGTGTCCTGGAGCAAGAAATCAGGTGTTCTGGGATGGCAAGCCAGTCTGAAGCATGACAGACTGGTGATGTGATTCTGAGCTAAAGTCTTCAGAGAGAAGTGAGAAGCATAAGAGATAGAAACTGAAAATGGGCACCAACTATGAAGACACCTGTGGGCCCTTAATTAGGAGAGAAAACCAAGGGACTGGGCCAGATGGGAGCAAGTGTAGAAAAGAACTGGGTCAGTACTAAAATCCTGCTATTGAGGGAATAAGGCTCCTTTTTACCTGTTCAAAGGCCTTTGCAAAATCTATATTCATCAAAGTGTGATGGGTTTTGAATCTGTTATAATATTACTACAGCCGTTTCTCTATATGAAATGCAATATAACATGCCTTCAATGGTTAACTTTTCTGAATACTATAGCTGATGTCATAAGTGAATGACAGTAGAAAGTATTTTTGAGTATCTCAAAATATATATTTTCTAACTAGCAAATGGGATCACATAAATCCATCCCTGAAAAGAATAGCAAAGGTGAAAACAGTATTAGAAATCTTTAGGATTTGGAGAAAGAATTTTGCCTTCTGGGAATGTTAAAGGGCATTTTTAAATTTTATATATTGCAGTGTAAACCTGAAAGATCTTTGTTTATATTTTTAAAAGGGATTGTGCTAATTTTTTGTGAATGGAGAATGTATCAGAGGCACCTGCTTGAATCATTTTAGTTTAGGGAACTATAAGAATTAATGCCAATCACACTCACTTTCTATAAATACAGGGGAAACTGACACTCAGGATGGACGAAAATCTTCCCATTTACCACCAAATTTATACACTCATTCATAGAATTGAGACAGGCTGGGACCTGGGACCTGGGGCCATTACTGCAGTGCTTTCACCTGGACAAATATCTCCATGAGCAACAAAATACAAAGAAACTATAAGTGACTAAAAATAACTGCATACATACACAGTTGGGGCAAATTCTGGACAACAAGATACAAAAAGCCCAAAAACCCATCTGCCACTTCTGAAGATCTGGGAGCAAAAACAAGGGGTTGGGAGCAAAAGCAGGGTATTGTGCATGCCCCCTGCACTCAACATCGCCAAAAGTGGGGGGGGAACACCTAAGCCACCCCTCCAGCCCGATCCCTGGACCCACCCCTACCCTCACCCCATGTAAGGTACCAGCTGCCCCCCCCACACCCCACCAAGCAAACAAAGGAAACTGTTACTTGCTTTTGTTCCCCCCAGCTGCAGCAGGAGCCCCAATAAAGCCTTGCCTGAATTTCTTGTCTGGCTCCTTATCAATTTCTATTGATTAAGGAAGGCCAAGAACCCAGGTCAGTAACAGAATGAATCTGCAGTGGGCCTGCAAAGACATGTAATTCATGCTGCTTCTCTACAAGAAGAGGAAACCAAGGGCTATTGAGCTCATGTCATATAAACATGGACCTGGAATGAGAAGACCTAGGGCATAATTCCAACCCTGCAATTCACAATCTCTTTGATCATAGACAAGTTTTTTCGTATACTTGAACCTCAACTTCCTCCCTGTAAGAAGGGAAGTGTATATTAAACCTCAGACACCTTTTGTGAGAAGGAAATAAAATGACAAGAATGGGAACATCTCTGATATGGTCTTCAGCATATATAAGGGGCCTTTGTGTCTACTTCATCCCAGGATGCAAAAGCCTATTCCTTGAACCTCTCAGGAACCAGCCCATTTTGTCCGACTCTCCAAAAAGTCTTGTTCCCCTGCCCACTGAAAAGTCGTTCAATCACACCCATCACTTCTCATATTTACTCGTTCTGATTTCTAAACCTGCGGGCTCTCATTTTACACTCGATACCAATATTAATTTCCTGTAGCTGCCACAACAAATTACCTCAAATTTAGTGGCTGAACACAATGCACATTTATTCCCTCACAGTTCAGGAGGCCAGAAGTCAGGAATCAAGGTGTTGCCAGTGCTGCTCTCTCTACAGAGGCTTTGGAGAAGAATATGGCCCTGCAGTTCTTAATGTAATCTCATTGACTGCTACTTGAGGACCAAGTGTCAAAATTATCTAGAAGACTGCTTGAAATATAAGTTTGCATTCACTGTTATGAAGGACAAACTTGCTTTGAGTATATTCTGTGCCTTAAGCAACTAGCTAATGATAGTAGAAAGTAAAAATGAGTGGCAAAACATTAAAATATGCATTGCTTATTTCACCTTTAGCTCAAATTTAAACCCTGCTGATGTTATTTGTTTTATAATACAGATAGTATAACTTGACAGTAGTACATGTTTGTTGGAGATGCTTGCATTTGTCTTTCTGATGAGATGTGCCATCAGAAAGATTCAGTGATCATTTGTCTGCCTTCTGTGACTGTAGCTGTGATTGTTTATTCTACCTTTATGTTCTCAATCCAACTTCAGCTCAATCCCACGTAGGTTTGCAACTTTGATAATTTCAGTTACTTTGACTGCATTTGTGTCTTTCCTTTTTGATCTGAAATAGTCTAAAGTTTTCCAGACTAACACCTCCAGGATAGGATCAAACCTGTTACCAGCATACACTCATAGACAGGATCCAAACACAGCAGAGTTGTAATAAGAATAAAGGATTTAAATATCAAATCACTTAGGTCAAATAGAGTTACCGTATGATCCAGCAATCCCATATATCTGGAGAAAAACATGGTTTGAAAGGATACATACACCCCAATGTTCACTGTAACACTGTTTACAATAACAGCCAAGACATGGAAACAACCTAAATGTCCATCGACAGGTGAATGGATAAAGAAGATATGGTACATATATACAATGGAATATTACTTGAACATTAAAAAGAATGACATAATGCCATTTGCAGCAACATGGATGGACCTGGATATTGTCATACTAAGTGAAGTAAGTCAGACAGAGAAATACAAATATATGGTATCACTTATATGCGGAATCTAAAAAATTATACAATGAACTTATTTACAAACAAAAACAGACTCACAGACACAGAAAACAATCTTATGGTTAAAGAAGGGGAAAGGCAGGAGGAGGGATAAATTATGAGTTTTGAACTAACATATGCATACTACCATATACAAAATATGTAACCAACAAGGACCTATTGTAAAAAAAAAAAAATCAGAAAAATGAAATCAAATTGATTTGAGAATAAAAAGGAAAAAAATGTAGAAGGAGGGTTTCCCTTTCCCTGAAAATAGAATATAAATTCCTTAATGATGTTTAATAGGGTTCCTGCCATAAAAAGTTTGAAAATTGCTGCATATCATGCATATTCACTTACTAAAGTGCTATTCTTATTGTAAAGAAACACTGAGCATGTGCCACTTGAATACAAAACCCATAGGACCCTACACAGTGTAGGATGTTGCAGATAATTAGGTAACCAAGAGATAAGAGACTTTAGCATGTGTTGTTATGGTAATATTTTAATCATTCAGCTTAATGATCTATAGTCCCAAAGTTGTTTTCCAGGGTGAGTGTTTCATTGTTCAATTAAATGATCTTTGTTTAGTTGAAACTGTGATTGCCCTTGTATCCAATTAGAAATCTATATTAGAAAGGGATTGCCACTTTTGATGATTTGTACCCAATCATTGCCCATTTGATGACATTGCAGATTCAACAAACTCTTCCCCAAGCTCCAGTTAACAGCACCCTGTGTGTTGGATCATGGAGAGGTGGGGCTGAGGCATGGAGAAGACAGAGTAGCTCCCCAGAGCTGATCTGACTAGGTGTTTGCATAGATTTGTCACCCTGTCAATCTAAATGTGGGCTCTGACTTCAGGGCTAAGTTATGATTTTGGATTTGGGCATAAGACATATCTGTTCGAGTCTTAGATCAGTTTCTTACTACGTGACTTCCCTAATATATCTGAGTCTCAGTTTCATCATCTATAAAAATAGGACAAATTTTTACCAATTCAATGATTGCATGAAACGACAAAACCCCCAGAAAAATGCCTATCCATGGTTTTCTTTCTTACTTTCATTTCCTTCTTATTAGAGCTTCAAGTGTTAATGGTGAACACTTGTTTTAAGTATGATACTTATTTTATTTAAAACTATTTTCTCCCATATATGAATCCCCTCAGTTTGGGGCTTACCCCCTAAACTTCCCTGCCCCTTTCATGCAACAGGTAATAAGACTCTCAAGGTTGCCTTGAGAACATTCTCATATAATGGTATTTGAGGAATCATATTAATTAAAATAGCAACTATTTATTTATTTATTTATTTATTTATTTATTATTATTATTTTTTAAACATCTTTATTGAAGTATAATTGCCTTACAATGGTGTGTTAGCTTCTGCTTTATAACAAAGTGAATCAGTTATACATATACAATATGTTCCCATTTCTCTTCCCTCTTGCATCTCCCTCCCTCCCACCCTCCCCATCCCACCCCTCTAGGTGGTCACAAAGCACCGAGCTGATCTCCCTGTGCTATGCGGCTGCTTCCCACTAGTTATCTATTTTACATTTGGTAGTGTATATATGTCCATGACACTCTCTTACCCTGTCACATCTCACCCCACCCCCTCCCCATATCCTCAAGTCCATTCTCTAGTAGGTCTGTGTCTTTATTCCCGTCTTGCCACTAGGTTCTTCATGGCCTTTTTTTTTTTCCTTAGATTCCGTATATATGTGTTAGCATACTGTATTTGTTTTTCTCTTTCTGACTTACTTCACTCTGTATGACAGACTCTAACTCCATCCACCTCATTACAAATACCTCCATTTCATTTCTTTTTATGGCTGAGTAATATTCCATTGTATATATGTGCCACATCTTCTTTATCCATTCATCTGCCAATGGACATTTAGGTTGCTTCCATGTCCTGGCTATTGTAAATAGAGCTGCAATGAACATTTTGGTACATGACTCTTTTTGACCTATGGTTTTCTCAGGGTATATGCCCAGTAGTGGGATTGCTGGGTCGTATGGTAGTTCTATTTGTAGTTTTTTAAGGAACCTCCATACTGTTCTCCATAGTGGCTGTATCAATTTACATTCTCACCAACAGTGCAAGAGTGTTCCCTTTCCTCCACACCCTCTCCAGCATTTATTGTTTCTAGATTTTTTGATGATGGCCATTCTGACCAGTGTGAGATGATATCTCATTGTAGTTTTGATTTGCATTTCTCTAATGATTAATGATGTTGAGCATTCTTTCATGTGTCTGTAGGCCATCTGTATATCTTCTTTGGAGAAATGTCTATTTAGGTCTTCTGCCCATTTTTGGATTGGGTTGTTCGTTTTTTTTGTTATTGAGCTGCATGAGCTGCTTGTAAATCTTGGAGATTAATCCTTTGTCAGTTGCTTCATTTGCAAATATTTTCTCCCATTCTGATGGTTGTCTTTTGGTCTTGTTTATGGTTTCCTTTGCTGTGCAAAAGCTTTTAAGTTTCATTAGGTCCCATTTGTTTATTTGTGTTCTTATTTCCATTTCTCTGGGAGCTGGGTCAAAAAGAATCTTGCTGTGATGTATGTCATAGAGTGTTCTGTCTATGTTTTCCTCTAAGAGTTTGAGAGTGTCTGCCCTTACACTTAGGTCTTTAATCCATTTTGAGTTTATTTTTGTGCATGGTGTCAGGGAGTGTTCTAATTTCATACTTTTACATGTACCTGTCCAATTTTCCCAGCACCACTTATTGAAGAGGCTGTCTTTTCTCCATTGTATATGCTTGCCTCCTTTATCAAAGATAAGGTGACCATATGTGTGTGGGTTTATCTCTGGGCTTTCTATCCTGTTCCATTGATCTATATTTCTGTTTTTGTGTCAGTACCAAACTGTCTTGATTACTGAAGCTTTGTAATATAGTCTGAAGTCAGGGAGCCTGATTCCCCCAGCTCCATTTTTCGTTCTCAAGATTGCTTTGGCTCTTCGGGGTCTTTTGTGTTTCCATACAAATTGTGAAATTTTTTGTTCTAGTTCTGTGAAAAATGCCAGTGGTAGTTTGATAGGGATTGCATTGAATCTGTAGATTGCTTTGGGTAGTAGAGTCATTTTCACAATGTTGATTCTTCCAATCCAGGAACATGGAATATCTCTCCATCTATTTGTATCATCTTTAATTTCTTTCATCAGTGTCTTATAATTTTCTGCATACAGGTCTTTTGTCTCCTTAGGTAGGTTTATTCCTAGATATTTTATTCTTTTTGTTGCAATGGTAAACGGGAGTGTTTTCTTAATTTCACTTTCAGATTTTTCGTCATTAGTGTATAGAAATGCAAGAGATTTCTGTGCATTAATTTTGTATCCTGCTACTTTACCAAATTCATTGATTAGCTCTAGGAGTTTTCTGGTAGCATCTTTAGGATTCTCTACGTATAGTATCATGTCATCTGCAAATAGTGACAGCTTTACTTCTTCTTTTCCGATTTGGATTCCTTTTATTTCTTTGTCTTCTCTGATTTCTGTGGCTAACACTTCCAAAACTATGTTGAATAATAGTGGTGAGAGTGGGCAACCTTGTCTTGTTCCTGATCTTAGTGGAAATGGTTTCAGTTTTTCACCATTGAGGACAATGTTGGCTGTGGGTTTGTCATATATGGCCTTTATTATGTTGAGGAAAGTTCCCTCTATGCCTACTTTCTGCAGGGCTTTTATCATAAATGGGTGTTGAATTTTGTCGAAAGCTTTCTCTGCATCTATTGAGATGATCATATGGTTTTTCTCCTTCAATTTGTTAATATGGTGTCTCACATTGATTGATTTGCGTATATTGAAGAATCCTTGCATTCCTGGGATAAACCCCACTTGATCATGGTGTATGATCCTTTTAATGTGCTGTTGGATTCTGTTTGCGAGTATTTTGTTGAGGATTTTTGCATCTATGTTCATCAGTGATATTGGCCTGTAGTTTTCTTTCTTTGTGACATCTTTGTCTGGTTTTGGTATCAGGGTGATGGTGGCCTCGTAGAATGAGTTTGGGAGTGTTCCTCCCTCTGCAATATTTTGGAAGAGTTTGAGAAGGATGGGTGTTAGCTCTTCTCTAAATGTTTGATAGAATTCACCTGTGAAGCCATCTGGTCCTGGGCTTTTGTTTGTTGGAAGGTTTTTAATCACAGTTTCAATTTCAGTTCTTGTGATTGGTCTGTTCACATTTTCTATTTCTTCCTGGTTCAGTCTCGGCAGCTTGTGCATTTCTAAGAATCTGTCCATTTCTTCCAGGTTGTCCATTTTATTGGCATAGAGTTGCTTGTAGTAATCTCTCATGATCTTTTGTATTTCTGCAGTGTCAGTGGTTACTTCTCCTTTTTCATTTCTAATTCTATTGATTTGAGTCTTCTCCCTTTTTCTCTTGATGAGTCTGGCTAATGGTTTATCAATTTTGTTTATCTTCTCAAAGAACCAGCTTTTAGTTTCATTGATTTTTGCTATTGTTTCCTTCATTTCTTTTTCATTTATTTCTGACCTGATCTTTATAATTTCTTTCCTTCTGCTGGCTTTGGGGTTTCTTTGTTCTTCTTTCTCTAATTGCTTTAGGTGCAAGGTTAGGTTGTTTATTCGAGATGTTTCCTGTTTCTTGAGGTAGGCTTGTATTGCTATAAACTTCCCTCTTAGCACTGCTTTTGCTGCGTCCCATAGGTTTTGGGTCGTCGTATCTCCATTGTCATTTGTTTCTAGGTATTTTTTGATTTCCCCTTTGATTTCTTCAGTGATCACTTCGTTATTAAGTAGTGTATTGTGTAGCCTCCATGTGTTTGTATTTTTTACACATCTTTTCCTGTAATTGATATCTAGTCTCATAGCGTTGTGGTCGGAAAAGATACTTGATACGATTTCAATTTTCTTAAATTTACCAAGGCTTGATTTGTGACCCAAGATATGATCTATCCTGGAGAATGTTCCATGAGCACTTGAGAAAAATGTGTATTCTGTTGTTTTTGGGTGGAATGTCCTATAAATATCAATTAAGTCCATCTTGCTTAATGTATCATTTAAAGCTTGTGTTTCCTTATTTATTTTCATTTTGGATGATCTGTCCATTGGTGAAAGTGGGGTGTTAAAGTCCCCTACTATGATTGTGTTGCTGTCGATTTCCCCTTTTATGGCTGTTAGTATTTGCCTTATGTATTGAGGTGCTCCTATGTTGGGTGCATAAATATTTACAATTGTTATACCTTCCTCTTGGATCGATCCCTTGATCATTATATAGTGTCCTTCTTTGTCTCTTGTAATAGTCTTTATTTTAAAGACTATTTTGTCTGATATGAGAATTGCTACTCCAGCTTTCTTTTGATTTCCATTTGCATGGAATATCTTTTTCCATCCCCTCACTTTCAGTCTGTATGTGTCTCTAGGTCTGAAGTGGGTCTCTTGTAGACAGCATATATATGGGTCTTGTTTTTGTATCCATTCAGCCAGCCTGTGTCTTTTGGTGGGAGCATTTAATCCATTTACATTCAAGGTGATTATCGATATGTATGTTCCTATTCCCATTTTCTTAAATGTTTTGGGTTTGTTATTGTAGGTGTTTTCCTTCTCTTGTGTTTCTTGCCTAGAGAAGTTCCTTTAGCATTTGTTGTAAAGCTGGTTTGGTGGTGCTGAACTCTCTCAGCTTTTGCTTGTCTGTAAAGATTTTAATTTCTCCATCGAATCTGAATGAGATCCTTGCTGGGTAGAGTAATCTTGGTTGTAGGTTCTTCTCCTTCATCACTTTAAGTATATCCTGCCACTCCCTTCTGGCTTGCAGAGTTTCTGCTGAAAGATCAGATGTTAACCTTATGGGGATTCCCTTGTGTGTTATTTGTTTTTTTTCCCTTGCTGCCTTTAATATGTTTTCCTTATATTTAATTTTTGACAGTTTGATTAATATGTGTCTTGGCGTGTTTCTCCTTGGCTTTATCCTCTATGGGACTCTCTGTGCTTCCAGGACTTGATTAACTATTTCCTTTCCCATATTAGGGAAGTTTTCAACTATAATCTCTTCAAATATTTTCTCAGTCCCTTTCTTTTTCTCTTCTTCTTCTGGGACCCCTATAATTTGAATGTTGGTGCATTTAATGTTGTCCCAGAGGTCTCTGAGACTGTCCTCAGTTCTTTTCATTCTTTTTTCTTTATCCTGCTCTGCAGTAGTTATTTCCACCATTTTATCTTCCAGGTCACTTATCCTTTCTTCTGCCTCAGTTATTCTGCTATTGATCCTATCTAGAGTATTTTTAATTTCATTTATTGTGTTTTTCATCGTTGCTTGGTTCCTCTTTAGTTCTTCTACGTCCTTGTTAAATGTTTCTTGCATTTTGTCTATTCTATTTCCAAGATTTTGGATCATCCTTACTATCATTATTCTGAATTCTTTTTCAGGTAGACTACCTATTTCCTCTTCATTTGTTAAGTCTAGTGTGTTTTGACCCTGCTCCTTCATCTGCTGTGTGTTTTTCTGTCGTCTCATTTTGCTTATCTTACTGTGTTTGGGGTCTCCTTATCACAGGTTGCAGGTTCGTAGTTCCCATTGTTTTTGGTATCTGTCCCCAGTGGCTAAGGTTGGTTCAGTGGGTTGTGTAGGCTTCCTGGTGGAGGGGACTAGTGCCTGTGTTCTGGTGGATGAGGCTGGATCTTGTCTTTCTGGTGGGCACATCCACGTCTGGTGGTGTCTTTTGGGGTGTCTGTGGCCTTATGATGATTTTAGGCAGCCTCTCTGCTAATGGATGGGGCTGTGTTCCTGTCTTGCTAGTTGTTTGGCATAGGGTGTTCAGCACTGTAGCTTGCTGGTGGTTGAGTGAAGCTGGGTCTTGATGTTGAGATGGAGATCTCTGAGAGATTTTTGCCATTTGGTATTACGTGGAGCTGGGAGGTCTCTTGTGGACCAGTGTCCTGAAGTTGGCTCTCCCACCTCCGAGGTACGGCCCTGATGCCTGGCTGAAGCACCAAGAGCCTTTCGTCCACACGGCTCAGAGTAAAAGGGAGAAAAAATAGAAAGAAAGAAAGAGGCTATAATATAGTGAAGTAAAATAAAGCTATTATAAAGCAAAGCTATACAGACAAAATCTCCCCCAGAAGCATATACATATACACTCACAAAAAAAAAGGAAAAGGGGAAAAATTAATATATCCTGCTCCCAAAGTCCACCTCCTGAATTTGGGATGATTCGTTGTCTATTCAGGTATTCAACAGATGCATCACATCAAGTTGTTTGTGGAGTTTTAATCCGCTGCTTCTGAGGCTGCTGGGAGAGATTTCCCCTCCTTGTCTCTGTTCGCACAGCTCCTGGGATTCAGCTTTGGATTTGGACCCGCCTCTGCATGTAGGTCGCCTGAGGGCGTCTGTTCCCCGCCCAGACAGAATGGGGTTAAAAGAGCAGCTGCTTCGGGGGCTCTGGCTCACCCAGGCCGCGGGGAGGGAGGGGTACGGAGGAGGCGGGGCGAGCCTGCGGCGGCAGAGGCCGGCGTGACGTTGCACCAGCCTGAGATGCGCAGTGCGTTCTCCCGGGGAAGTTGTCCCTGGATCACGGGACGCTGGCAGTGGCGGGCTGCACGGGCTCCCGGGAGGGAAGGTGTGGAGAGTGACCTGTGCTCGCACACAGGCTTTTTGGAGGCGGCAGCAGCAGCCCCAGCGTCTCATGCCTGTCTCTGGGGTCCGCGCTGATCGCCGCGGCTCGCGCCAGTCTCTGGAGTTCGTTTAGGCGGCGCTCTGAATCCCCTCTCCTTGCGCGCCGCGAAACAAAGAGGCAAGAAAAAGTCTCTTGCCTCTTCGGCAGCTGCAGACTTTTTCCCGGTCTCCCTCCCAGCCAGCTGTGGTGCGCTAACCCCTTCAGGCTGTGTTCACGCCGCCAGCCCCAGTCCTCTCCCTGCGATCCAACCGAAGCCGAGCCTCAGCTCCCAGCCCCGCCCGCCCAGGCAGCTGAGCAGACAAGCCTCTCGGGCTGGTGAGTGCTGGTCAGCGCCGAGCCTCCGTGCGGGAATCTCTCCGCTTTGCCCTCCGCACCCCTGTGGCTGCGCTCTCCTCCGTGGCTCCGAAGCTTCCCCCCTCTGCCACCCGCAGTCTCTGCCTGCGAAGGGGCTCCTAGTGCGTGGAAATCTTTCCTCCTTCACAGCTCCCTCCCACTGGTGCAGGTGCCGTCCCTATTCTTTTGTCTCTGTTATTTCTTTTTTCTTTTGCCCTACCCAAGTACAGGGGGAGTTTCTTGCCTTTTGGGAGGTCTGACGTTTTCTGCCAGCGTTCAGTGGGTGTTCTGTAGGAGCAGTTCCACGTGTAGATGTATTTCTACTGTATCTGTGGGAAGGAAGGTGATCTCCGCGTCTTACTCTTCCGCCATCTTCTCTCCTCTCCCCAACTATTTATTAAGACCTCACCATGTGCAAACATTGAGCTGCTATGTCTAATTATCCTATTTAATTTTAAAAGACTTGAAGACTGAAATCTAAAGAATTTAGAGTAATATTTGCATTGTTAAATGTATGATATAATGAGTAACAATGTAAAATGTACAATGCTTACTCAGAAATAAAATATTGATGCAATAGATAAAACATAAACAAAACTATTATCTTAGATTATTTTATTGCTACTTGTTGTGAAAGCAGTTTGACTAGCTATTTCAATGCACATTGAGGTGTTTTTGTTGTAATGTCAGTTAAAAATATTTATATTGCAAATACTGGACTGTTTAGAAAATCGTTTTTAGAATAAACACATTTTGAGAGCTCTGGATGCCTTTATAAGAGGTAAGTTGCAAATTGTATTGGTTGATAAAATAACCACTGAAATGCAAATTTTGATTTTTATTTTTGAATCAAGACTAGGGTGTCCTGAGCTTTAAAAAAAAAATGAGGACACTGAAAATGCTAAGAAGCAGAGGCATAATTGAAAGAATCAAACCTAGTAATTTCCCAAAATGTAGAATTTGGGGTACAGGAGATGGTAGAAGATACATCTATCCTGGCTTGTTTAAGTGTTTTGATAGTACGTCAAGAGATTTAGAATTTGACATGTGATGGAGACTCAGGTACATTTGAAGTACCTTGAAAATGGCTAATCAAGGAAAATGCCATTCCATGCTTTACTCCTATAATGGAATGAAAGAGTAGGAATTGCCAGGAGGCAGTGACTCTTCAATATACTAGTCCCAGTTATAAATTAACAGGAGTCTTTCTTGATTGTTAATTTAGATAAATGGAAAGCAAAAGATAAAGTCATTGAAAAGTAAAAACATTTATTGTCCACATCATCCTTTTCATGCACAAATAACATTTCTAGAAACTCAGAAATGAAAGTATTTGCAGATGGGTTCCAAGAATTATCACTGCTATTCTGAACTGGGCAATTTCTCAAAGGGGCCAAGAAAGAGTGGGTCAATCTCCACAGCACCCCTGTCCCAGATGTCGATTATAGGAAGGTCCTCTCATTGTACTGCTGGGTTAGATGACCAACTTGTGTGTGCTTGTCTTTTCCCTGCTCACCTCACCACGTGACACTGTCCCACTTGTACTTTCTCTTCTAGCCACAAGAGTCTTTGGAAAGATCCAAGAATTTGTCAGCCTCTTTCCTGACTCAGAGAGTTTCATGTGCTCATATTTTTTTAATGATTTTTTTGAAGTATAGTTGATTTACAATGTTGTGTTAGTTTCAGGTATACAGCAAAGTAGTTCAGTTATATATATATATTCTTTTTCAGATTATTTTCCCATATATGTTATTACAGATTATTGAGTATAGTTCCCTGTGCTATACAGTAGGTCCTTGTTGATTATGTATTTTATATAAAGTAGTGTGTAAAATGCCATTTGTAGCAACATGAATGGACCTAGAGATTATCAAACTAAATGAAGTAAGTCAGACAGAAAAAGACAAATATCATATGACATCACTTATATGTGGAATCTAGAAAAATGATACAAATGAACTTATATACAAAACAGAAACAAACTCACAGACATAGAAAACAAACTTATGGTTACCAAAGTGGAAAGGTTGGGGAGAGGGATAAATTAGGAAATTTGGGAATAACATATGCATATGTTCTTAACTTTGTTTAAAAAAAACACTGTCCTGCTAATCTTATGGTTGGTGCAATTATGTCATTTAAATCTTAGCTTACATGTAGATCTTCCCTTATTATGGCCAAATCAGTGCCTCAGTTATGCTTTGCTTGGCATTTATCTCAATGTGTAAGAATGAGTTTAACATCTGTTTATCTGTTTAGACTGGGAGCGTTATGAGGTCAGGAACATTTCTTTCTCCTTCACCCATATAGTCACAGCCTGTGCCACAATATATGGCTTGTTGTTCAATATGTGGCAGAGTAAATAAATGATGGATACAAGAGGGAAACACACAGTCACTCCTTAATATAGATGGCAATTTTTGATTAACAGAATCACTTGGAAAATTCCTAGAAATGTGTAATTCCTGGAGCAGATTCTGAAAGATTCTGATTCAGGAATTCAGGGCTCACTATTCAGTGTGATTCTAACTCAGCAACATGCCCATCTCCTGGGAGCTTACTGGAGAAACAAGATCTCAAACCCCACCTTAGATCTACTGAATTAGAGTCTGCATTATAACCAGATTCCTATGTGACTCCTATGCATACCAACATCTAAGAAACATTGGTCAAAGTTGTTTACTAAATAATCTCCAGGTGTTTCAACCAGCAGCCCTGTTTGAGGGCCACCAATCAAGAATATGACCAAATCAATGGAAGTAAAAGCAAAAATCACCACTCGCTTCCCAACCCCAAGCAGAGCAGACATTACAATGTGCATTTATTCCTTTAACACAGCGTTTGTGAGACAGAGACAAGATGGTAGAGGGAGTAGAAGGACCTTTAACTCACCTCCTCCCATGAGGACACCAAAATCACAACTAACTGCTGAACAACCATTGGTAAAAAAACACAGTATTCATATTAAGCACCTGCTCTAATTAGGCAACACTGCAGGCTCAGGGAATACAAAGCAAAATCAAACACATTTCCTCCTCTTGAGAGGATTTAGGTCTATACTTGGGAGATAGACTCACCAACAGTTGACAACACCTCACATAGGTATGGAAGCTTGACAAAAGCAAAGGAAATAATTTCTACTTGGAGCCTTATGAAAGCTCTTAGGTAAATGAACCTGGTGACACATCTTTATCCATAGGGAGGTGTTCGTATATCAGGCAGAGTTGTGGGAGATCCAGGGCAGACTGGCAAGATTGAAAATCTTCAACCCAGATCTAGTGGGAGGCAGCTGTGACTCTGGAAAGACCCTGGGATCCTATGATGCAGGGCAGAGTTTTTCCTCTGCCAGGTACAGCCTCTGCCCTCAGGAAGCCCAAAGCCCGGTAAAGGAGACTAAGTGAAAGAACAATTAAATCATAGAATAACAGATGCACAGACTTGAAACACTTGGCTGTGTTCTAAAGGGTACCTAGATGTCAAGAAGGTGGAGGAAATGTTCATTGCAGCACTATTTACAGTAGTCAGGTCATGGAAGCAACCTAAATGCCCATCAACAGATGAAAGGATAAAGAAGATGTGGTACATATATACAATGGAATATTACTCAGCCATAAAAAGGAACAAAATTGGGTAATTTGTACAGATGTGGGTGGACCTAGAGACTGTCATACAGAGTGAAGTAAGTCAGAAAGAGAAAAACAAATATCGTATATTAACACATATGTGGAATCTAGAAAAATGGTACAGATAAACCAGTTTTCAAGGCAGAAATAGAGACACAGATGTAGAGAACAAACGTATGGACACCAAGGGGGGAAAGTGGGGGGAAGGGGTTTGTGGTGGGATGAATTGGGAGATTGGGATTGACATGTATACATATTAAAAAAAAATCATTATGGCAGGTTGGTAAAGGCTAACTAAATAACCTCATCAGGGGAAAATCTACAGCCTTCATTTGGATAAAAACAATCAATTGAAACACCTGCCCTGACAGCGAAATTAATTTTGCTTTTCCAAATGTGTGTTATGTGCAACCATACATCCAGGAGATGTTTCCCAAAGGAAGAGCCCTGGGGAAAACTAAGTGTGGGAAACGCTGTATGTTAAATGTATCTTATGGTCATTCACAACACATATTAGCATAGTAAAAGTTTGTAGTAAAGAAATGTTAAAAAAGAAAAAAAAAAAAAGGTGGAGGAAAAAGGAGAGATATTCTAGGCAGAGATTCCACCACACTTGAAGGCTTAGAGATGAGGTAAGGCTTCATTTTTTTTTTTTTTTTTTTAAGGAAAAGCAAGCACTTTTCAATGTTTCTAGTGTGTATGAGTTTCTAGTGAGGCAGATATAAATCTGCAAGGTAAGAAGGAGCCAGAATATGTAGGACCTTAAACGTCATGCAGAGAGCTTGGATTTTACTGTTTGTCAGTGGAAAACCTCCAAAGGATTTTAAGTAGGAAAGCCCCATGATCATATTTGAATGTTCAGCCTCGTTAGGAAAGAATTGCAGAGGAGCAGGTAAGATGTAGAGATTGGATGGGAGGCGGTCTCAACTGTCCAGGTGGGAGACAGTGGGAATTGAATCCTGGAGATGAGTATAAGAAGGAAACAGATATTACTCAAAAAAGAATTCTCAAAGCCTTTAGACAGAGACTTTTTTCCCTTGTCTGATGTAATTCACAGGAAGCTGGTTGCTGAATTCCCCACCTTACGGAATAATTTATTAAAAGCACAAGTTAAAATGCGGTGGGAATGAGTATGGGGTAAACAGAACTGCCTATCAGCAGTCCAGATAAAAAAGGAAGAAGGGAGGGACTTGCCTGGTGGTGTAATGGTTAAGAATCCGCCTGCCAATGCAGGGGACACGGGTTCGATCCCGGTCCGGGAAGATCCCACATGCCGCGGAGCAAATAAGCCCCTGCACCACAACTATTGAGCCTGCGTTCCACAACTACTGAAGCCCACCCACCTAGAGCTCGTGCTCTGCAACAAGAGAAGCCACTGCAATGAGAAGCCTGCGCACCGCAAGGAAGAGTAGCCCCCGCTCACTGCAACTAGAGAAAGCCGGCGAACAGCAACGAAGACCCAGTGCAGCCAAAAATAAATTAATTAATAAATTAATTAAAAAAAAAAAAAAAAGGAAGAGGGGAAAGTTAAGAGAAAATCTAATAAGGAGAGAGATTAAATAAACAAATGAAAAGCAGACCCAGGGACTCAAAATCAGTAGTGTAGCATTTAGTCTTAGGCAAACATCCCCAGATAGCTCAGTCCATCAACAGACATGGACAGACAAGAGAAAGAGATACTCCTGAGTACCACAAGTCTCTTCAGGAAAAGAGCAAAATATGTTCATGAAGGCGGGGGGCGGCGCTTATTTAATTTAAGCACATTTCCATTCAAAAGCATTCAAAAGAAAGCTTATTTGGGCACTTCTAGGTACACATGGAAAGCCCTACAGCTCTGCAGACCACTGAGCCCTGGCCCACTTCCCTTCCCTTTGACCTTGTCAACTGCAAAAACACGCAACGTGGGATCTGTGAGTTCAGCTTTATTTGGGGACTTACTGAGGACAATAGTCCAGGAGGCAGCCTCTCATATAGTGCTGAAGAGTTGCCCCAAAGAGGTGGGGGGGGAGGTCAGTGTACGTATAATTTTGATGAAGGCGGTACGTGCAGTCAACACACATCTCGGTAGAACGTTGCTGCCAGTCACGAGGAGCAGACGTCACCATTCATGTGCTTTTCTAAGACTGAGAAGAGGCAAGAAATTGGGTTCATACGATATTCTCCTGAAAATATCTAACTATCTGAAGGCCTGTTCTGCCAGTTTTTCCCAGAGCACAGAGGGCCTCATTCCTGATCTCCACCCTGAACTCCTTTCGGGGTATGTTGAAGGACTGCAGCGGCTGGTGACTTCATCTCCTTGTAGAGCTGGGTGGCAAGCAACATCCTTTGGTCGGCGACCCTAATTCTGGTAAAGAACGTAGTATTTGGAAGTCAGTTACACAGAGGGTTCCGCTCACCATCGTACGCTGAGGTAAAAGCAAAGCAAGTGCAGGTTGAGATTGTCAGCACAGAAGCAATATTACCCCAGTATAACCTGCTATGATTTCTGATTACCGTCATCAGGAATGCCAGGGTGAACAAAGCAAAGAGGGCTGTTGAAAATACTGTGCCTCTGATAAAGGGAAATAGTCAAGTTGCAGCTTTTTGGCTTTAGGATTAGAAAATAAAGACTGGTTACATAGTTTTTGTGCTTTCTCACAAGCCTCAGTGGGTATTACTGCTGAGTTCATTTCCTAAATTAGTAGATTTCTAAAGCTCTGATAGAGAGGTGGTGATAATTTGGTAAAATGTGTACCCATAGTGGAAGGGAGACATATTGAGGAAAAGGAGAGCAAAATGCTACCAAAATATTTAAATTACAATTAAAAAATTTCTAAAGCTTAGGAATTGTGATCTTTCTGGGAATGTATCTCTTTTTAAAACCCTAATTAAGAAAGCAAGGGTGTAGAGGTAAATTTCAAATCTAAGAGACTATAGTAAGCCCTCTGTATCCATGGGAATAGATCTCCAGTTGGTTGAGTCTGCAGATGTGGAACCCACAGATACAGAGAATCCTGTACTGCCCAGTATCATATAAGGAATTTGAGCATCTATGGATTTTGGTATCTGCTTGGGGTGGGAGGGTGGGGAAGGGGTCTTGGAACCACTGCCAGAGGATACTGAGGGCCAACTATATTTGGAAGGTAAATCTTCCCAAGAGGAAGTCTTGTGAAAATGTCGTCGGGTTACCAGAAAATTTGCAGCATTGCAATAATAGTTACACACACTCCAGCTAACCATTTTGAGCATTTACTGTGTGCTAGGCACTCTGCCTCTGTTAGCTAATTTTACCTTCCCTTAAAAGGAAAGAAACATTAACTTCAGCATTTTACTGATGAGAAAATGTTTGTGTTGAGGGTTAAATAAGACCACATAGCTAGTGAGTGGTGGATTGGTAGCCTAGCTCCAGGTTGCCTGCTGTGAACACTAACCTGGATTAGTTTGTTTCTCAAAATTAACTGCAAAATGTGACAAATGCTAGGGGAAGAAAAGCTCCTGAACTTGATGTTACAGTTTCTATATGAAGCTGGGAAGCACATCTAGTTAATCTGATCAAATCACTGCCGACAAACAACCATGATCAGATTCAGTCTTCTAAAGAAAATCACTCCCATATTGTTTTTGTCCGGTTCAGAATCCCTTAACAGCTATTCCTTCTCTGAAGGAGGAAGCACGCACCGGTGAACCTGGCTTGTATTGCCTTCGTAGTCTGGTTACAATCTATCCAGATTCAATCATTTGTGACCCCCTTACGTTCATTATCTCTTCCTATACTCTCCCTCAAAATCTCTGCTCCAGCCACAGTGAATTACTACTCTCCCAAACGAACTTTGTTTGGGGGCTTGTCCACTGTCAGAATTGGGATTGTTCTTGTCGCAAAAACTACACATTTTTGTTTCCCCAAAACATCACAGTGGGCTGGAACAATGGTGGACACAATAATTCATAAGATTGTTCTAAAGATTGTCTGAGAAGGTGTGTTTAATTAACTGCCTAGCCAACAAGGGGTGGATGGTTATTCATAACAGTTAAATGATTTTGTCAACACAGACTGTGTATTGAAAATGACCAGAGAATTCAGACTAAACATCTTCCTGAGCCTAAAATGTTTGGTTTTGTTTTTCATGTTAATGACATTCAGCATCTAACCACCCTGTTGAGAGGACAATTATAATTCTGTTACCTTTTCCAGGCCAGAGCTGATGTTAGAATGTCTCTAACTCCATTTATTGAAACTCAACTGTCTATAATCCATTTATTGAAGACACAGCACTAAGAACTTCAAGTGTATCATCTCATTTAATATGCTCAAGTATCATACCCTCTATATATTATTAATTCCACACTTTTACAGATAGAAAAAAACTAAAGTTGAAAAAGAATATGTAACTTTCCCCTTGCCATCACAATTAGTATGTAGCAAAGCTAGTATTCAAATAAAGGTTTTCTAACTCTAACATTGTGTTTTTCCAGTAAATCAGATTGTCTTTCTTTGCCACACGACTCATCCTTCATTATCTAAAGAATCTGTAAATTCCAGCTCACCCGTGTGGTAAACTAAGGATCTTTTGACAGATTTCTTATGATGATGTTTCACAGGCAAATTGGTTTAGGTTCTGGATTAAACAGGACAGTTCCTGGGGAGATTATTCTAGTCGCAGATTTAGCATCTCTAGTTTTTTTCCTATAAGCTTCCAAATATGAATTGCTGAATAGCCAAGCCCCAAAAGCAATGACTTGAGAATAATGTAATGTAGAGAACTAGGCAAATGCAAGTTTCCAATCCTGCTCTCTTTCCATATTTCTTTCTGGTTCAGGTCCTTCTGTCAACTCCATTCAATAAATATTTCTGGAGGGCACACCTTATGCCAAACTTCTAGAAACTCAGGTTACAAAGGTTAACAACACAGAATGTACTTTCTCTAGGAGCCAGTAGCATAGTGAGGTGCTTATTGCAGAGACCAACCTGTTACAAAATAGGATTGGGAACAATGATTCTGCAGATGCTTCTCTGCAGGGGATTGCCACAGTCAAACTAGTTTGGAGCATGCTACGTGCCATTAGCTCTTCCTTGATATTTGTAGTGTCAGTTAGCTTATTAGATATCCTGCAGTGAGGAAACTTGTTTTACTTTATTTAGGTCTGGTTTTACATAAAAGACCTATGACTACAGAAACTTTATTTTCCCCCTTGCAACACGTAGTAAAATTCTATGAAATTAGAGTCCCTTCCATGTATTTTTAGGAAATAGTAGCCTAAAATATTTTACCAGGCTCATAACCGATATCTCTATCTCTCTTCTCCCTCATCTAAACAGTCGTTTACACAATTGTCAAGATTGTCTTCCTCAAAGAGTGATCAGACTATGGAGGTTATGTTATTTGGTTTGAATATCAGATCAAGCACATACACACAACTCAGAGTCTACAGTTTTACAGTAAATTCTAACACATTGTCAGAGCCTTTTAGTTTAGTTGTTTTTTTTCTGTCAAAGCTGCTTCCCCAGCTTTATGTCCTACTGTTCCTTTAGTCACACAAGCTTAGTGAAATGCTACTACCCTCCTTTCTCACAAAGCCATCATAACACACGTATATCCTTAATGTCGGTCACTAGAATATTCCTTTTCTCTATCTCTGTCTCTATGTTTATTGCAACTTAAAGGGAGAAGAAAGTGATGTTCCAGAGTATGCTGGTGGCCTAACTTAATCTGAGGAGGTTTTTTGGAACAAATGAAATAAGACATTATTTTCTTTTTTTTGTTTTGTTTTTGTTTTTGTTTTTTTATACAACTTTTTTTTTTTTTTTTTTTTTGGCTGTGTTGGGTCTTTGTTTCTGTGCGAGGGCTCTCTCTAGTTGTGGCAAGCGGGGGCCACTCTTCATCGCGGTGCGCGGGCCTCTCACTGTCGCAGCCTCTCTTGTTGCGGAGCACGGGCTCCAGACGCACAAGCTCAGTAATTGTGGCTCACGGGCCCAGTTGCTCGGCGGCATGTGGGATCTTCCCACACCAGGGCTCGAACCCGTGCCCCTGCATTGGCAGGCAGATTCTCAAACATTGCGCCACCAGGGAAGCCCTTATTTTCTTAAAAGATGGCTAAACGAAGTTTTTACTGGGTGATTTAGTGAGACACAGGATTTTGCTTGAGTTGGTGTACATTATACTGCCAAAAAATAGATTGGAAATGTCAGTGGCTTGTTTTAATGTAAATTCTCCATGCGTTTGGTAAAACATATTGGCTTCCAAGTGACAGTGTATTTTTGACTTGATATATATCCTCAACTCATACTTAGTAGGGACTTATTGATTGTTTTCAGTAAATACTCTGTGAAATGTTTTCTCATTTAGCTGAAAATAAAGCTCAGCTTTCAGTAAGATATTTTTTCACCTTTTCAAGTAGAAAAATTGGTTGATCATGGTGGCTATTCTCAAAGTTGATCTTAAACCATTAGTTTTAAGTCTGTAAAATCTGGAGACCTGAGTGGAAAAAAGCAAAAAAAAAAAAAACTTATTAAAAAAGCTAATAATGCTAATTTAGAAAAGAATGTACCATTTTTCCTACCATGTTAATATAAATAGAAATATGGTTAGTATTGCCCAACTATATAAAATTTGCAAATAAAAATGATGTAAAAAATTAGAAAATATGGATCAAAATTCATATTCATCAGGATTATTCTCTAATTAGTTTCCAATTTATAAAGAAATGTTTAAACAAGATTGTGGCTTAGTCCCAAGATGTGTTTGCATTGAGAACTTTTGTTTCATTGTTTCTCCTCATGAAACTTGAACAAACTAGCTTTCATTCATGCTGTATCACTTGTTAAAATGCTATGTTCTCTACAATGAAATAAGGCTTAATATTTTTTTCAAATTTATATAACTACAATTACTCTGTTTCTGACATTGTTATAGACAAAAAAATAAATCACCATATTTAAATAAGCATGTTGGAGATTGGTCCAGTGTTTATGACAAAAAAAGTGTTTTCTTACATGCCAGCATAACTCAAATTCATGTCCCAAGAAAATCACAATTATTAATTCAGGATACTTTTGTTATTACATCCAACTAGCTAAAACTATGTAACTTTGTGAATTTCAAGGATTTTCTCTATATCAATGTGTAATTACGTATAGTGGAGTGATGGATACTATGCTCTTCTTTCTGCTACTTTTCTGAGCTTTCCAAATTGTCATAAGTAAGATGACAAGTAGAGCCACTTTAAAAATGTTTTTAAAGAAACTAAGGCGTTGCTTCTTTTTTTTTTTTAATTGAAGTATAGTTGATTTAAAATGTTGTGTTAGGTTCAGGTGTACAGCACAGTGATTCAGTTTTACATATGTATATATCTATTCTTTTTCAGATTCTTTTCCCTTGTAGGTTATTACAAAATTGAGTAGAGTTCCCTGTGCTATACAGTAGGTACTTGTTGGTTGCCTATTTTATATAGAGAGAGTAGTATGTATATGTTAAACCCAAACTCCTAATTATCCCTCCCCCACCACTCAAGGCCTTACATTTTAATTAGGAGATATCTAGGAGATTCTTCAGCATGGTTTGTCCACATACATATCATTTCTTTGTATATAACACATATATCATTGCATGAGAAACAGATATTTTACCTGTGTAATACAGCATGTGTTTTCATAACTGTTATGGAGATGGAGTGCAGCATGTCAAATGTACTTGCAGGACGTAATAAGCAGGGAGCTAGAATTAGCATCTTTATTGTTTTAAAAAATAATTTTGTAGGGGTTATCTGCCAGGCTGCTTTCAGCTGTATTCCTGACTTTCGGCTATGCTGTTCTCTATCACAGAAACCACATTCCCCTGGAGGCCTTGCCAACTGGCTTCCCACAGGGTTCAGCTAATGGGCAGTGGAGGCAGGTGATCTGAAGGCTGCCTCCGTCTGTGTCTGAGTCCGTTCTGTAGAAGAGACTGCAGGTCCTCCACTATGGCTCCCAGGCCACGTGATGGCCACATTGTAGTCCAGTTTATGCCAGGTTTCATGAAGCTGTCTCCTCTCCTGGTACCTCCATTTTTAGCACCACTGATTCACTGTTTTGTTAAAGGTTAGGTCCCTCTCTTGTATCCATCTGGTATCCTGTGTTAAATTTCTTCTGTTTGAAGTATGTAGATGGGTTGCTATTTTCCTGACCCTGACATACACACCAATCATTTGTGCCACACTCCACAGCCACCCTAGAAATCCAGCCACCATTGCTTTCTTTTAAATTTGTGAATCCCTGGTATCCTGGGTATTTGTGTTGATTACTTTAAGGCTACTCTTCACTGGGCAGCCACAATGTACCAGGCATCGTAATGAATGTCTGCCAGCCTACCTGCTTCTCTAGCGTCATTATCAAGAGACAGTTGTCCCACGGGGCATGGGAGAGGGATGGAGTGGGAGTTTGGGATTAGCAGATGCAAACTATTATATAGAGAATGGATAAACAACAAGGTCCTACTGTAGAGCACAAGGAACTATATTCAATATCCTGTGATAAACCATAATGGAAAAGAATATGAAAAAGAATGTGTATATATAAATATATCTATGTATAACTGAATCACTTTGCTGTACAGCAGAAAGTAACACATTGTAAATCAACTATACTTCAATAATTAAAAAAAAGACAATTGTCCTTATTCTCTTCACTCCACTCGTGCTGATTTTCTTCCAGATCATCAAATACACACATTTCTTTTTACCTCCATGCATTTACACATGCTGTTCACTGTGTGGAATGGATTCCCCACCCCCACCCTTGACTCCTGAAGCCTCACTTATCTCTTATGTCTTAAGGTAAACATTGCTTCTCTGTGAAGACTTCCCTGTTTCCCTGCTGTACCCTCTCATTCCACCATTTACTTTCTCCTGGTAAGACATATAAAAATAATTAATTTATGGCAGAATTTGTATCTTAATCTTTCACAATACCTGTTAAAATATAAGGTCAAGGAAGGCTGAGACCAAATCCATCTAATTTGAACCTGTGTCCCTACTCGCTGTCAAGACTCTGATGCATGCAAAATTGGTACTTGATAATATTTGTTGAATAAATTATTTCATTTAGTCTTCTCAACATTCTTTTAAGATGGGTATTAGTCTTCCTACACACACACACACACACACACATATATTTAAATACATTTTACAGTGTTTGAGTAGGCTGCTACACAGCATGAACTGTTTTAAACACAGAAGATAAAGCAATGATCAAACAGACAAGTATCCTTCCACCATAATACTTACATTCCAGTAGGGAATATATACAATAAGCAAGTGAAATACAGAGCATGTCAGATGATGATAAGTAATATTGAAAATAAATCAGCAAATCAGACTAGACAATGCCACATAAGGACAAATTGCTATTTTGAATAGGAAGTTTGGGAAGACCTGCTTGATACTGGGACATGTGAGCCAAAAATTAAGGGAGATGAGACAGTAAAACAAATGGATAGAAGAAGGAAAAGAGTTACAGAAAGAGGAAATATCACTCATTTTAGAAACAAAAAAAATATTTTCAAAGAAGTGAAGTAAATATTCTGAGGTATGCTCACAAAGTGCCGTACTGACAGTGGGTTGTGGTGAAGGAAAGTACAGCGTTTATTGTAGAGCACTAAGCAAGGAGAATGGGCAAACCATATTCAAAAGACCTAACCTCCCTCACGGCTTTCAGGGAAGGATTTTTAAAGGCAAGGTACATCTGAAATTAACACAACATTGTTAAGCAACTATACGCCAATATAAAATTAAAATAAAATAAAGGCAAGGTAAGGGAGAGGGTCGAGGGGTGTGCGATCATCTTGTGGATATCTTTCTGATTGGCTAGTGGTGAGGTAACAGGCTGGTACTTCAGGAGTCAACATCATCAACCTTTTGATTCCAACTAGTCTCGGGTCTATGTGCTGGTGGTCAGCATGTATTTAACTTCCTCCACCTGGTGGGGGTTTTAGTGTCTGCAAAACAGCTCAAGGATATAATTCAGGATATTATATATAGCCCTTGAGGAGGAACTAAAGGCCCTTGACTTTGTTTTATGGCTAAACTATTATTATTTTGTCTTGCTTGATTGTTTTCCTTTGTTTCTGCATTTTCTCACTTCTCTGCTCTTTGGAACTCAGGGAAGGCCTAGGAAGCTAAAGATTTCATACAAACAAGAGGTAGGGGACTTGGGGAGTGTCTGTACCTGGGAAGGCCCTGCAGGGTCCTGCTCAGTTTCAGTTATAGGGAGTCTCTATTTGTAACCAGTTGAGTGTGACTCCAGGCCAGTGCTCTATTTAACCCCATTATAATTTCAAATTCTGGCATCTGGGACATAAAACCATTACAAAATGTTCACCAAAGTTATATCAACTTGAGACACTTGGCCATAGATGTATTCCTACTCACCATGCCTGCCATATCTCACAAGAGAAGGAGCAGGTGTACACAGCATTAAGGATAGAATTCAGCTTCTGATTTTAGGCCATTTCAGCTAAAAAAGTTACTTTGTAGGTGTTTGTTAGTAGTGGGGTTAAGACACCAGTGATGATAAAGTAAACTGCTCAAGAAAGCCGGTGAATTCTGTACTGTTTCAGAGCTGTGGTCAGACTCTCACCATTGATCATGAAGGGGGCACAGAGTGTGTAGTGTTGGATCTACAAATGTCTACAATGCTGTGCAAAGAACTTAGACTCTTATGTCACCTTCATACACAGAGGCATTATTAGACCATCAAAATAATGTGTTTGAAGCCTTGACTAGTGAAAAGCTTGTGTTTAGTTCTCTGTCTTTTAAGTTAACTGTGGCATTTCTTAAAATCCTTTTGATGTCTTAAGAACCACTAATGAAGACAGATAAATACAAGGGTCCCTGTAGGCACAACTGTGATGGTTCACATCAGATTGCCTAGCTGTAGAGTTCCTTTATTCAGGAATGCCTTAGTACCACTTTTGGGCATGTGCTTTCCTCTGATGTCCTCGGGTCCCAAGATTAAAAGGAAATATCCAACTTAATTATAATGATGAGGTTGTGGGTGGGATGGAGAATTGGAATTGGTCGGGCTTGAATTTTTGATTCTAGCTCCAGCATGGACTAATTATCAATGCTTTATCCCTCTGGGCTCCACCTGTAAAATGCAGACACTTGTATCATTTAAATTTGAAAGTTATTTGAAGGACCATATTGATGATCCATATTAAATACGTTAATTCTATGGACATGTATTAGATCTGCGGCAAAGGGCGACTCTGATGTGTATCTTTACTGATGATAATTGACATTATTCAGGACAAGCAGCTTAGTGTGGAGAGAATCACAAGGTACTGGAGCTGAGAGAGCTAAATTATGTCTTCACTATTCCAAGAAATAGCACTGTGCTTAGGGCGCCATAGTGTAACCTACTAGACTTATTTATTTTGCCACTGGTAATTAGGAGGTTAGAGCAGAAGATTCCAAATTTCCTTTCAGATAAAAAACAACCAAACAAAAATCCCATGGTTCTCTAATTTATATCCTCTATGCATTTGTATATTGTGACATACCAACATTTACAGGAAAATGCTGTCTGAAGCTCTTGAGAAATTCTAACATTTCACTCCAACACACAGTGAAATCAACTTTCATTAAAAAGCACGTTCCATCTGGGAAAGAGCCAATTTCCAATCCCAAATCTATCATTTCCAATCCCAAATCTATAATATTATCCAGATCCAGGCTTTAAAAAAAGGTAATACTTCGTCAGATAACCCAGATTGCTTTTCCCTCTGATTTTGATAAAGCAAAAATAAATTTTTTATTAAATATTAAAACCCATGAACTAAGAGCAATCTCCTTTCAGAACTAAGATTAAAAATCTAATGGGGCTTTGTCTTCCAAGTTTTCACTCAAAATTTCTATCAAACTTTTAAAAAGCCTGTCTGTATTAATGAGGTTGGAAACTTCAGACGCTTTAACATCTATTTGCTGGAGAATAAATAGCACTTTACCTGGGAGTTTGGTTTTTTCCTGTGTCACTGTTATACAGGTCATTTGACAGACCTATAGATACATTCGTGTATTTCAATTATTCTCTGTTCTTACAAACACTTTACTGCCTCCTCTGATTCACTATCTCCCATAGTTATATCTTTTAAAGAAAAGAGAAAAAAAACTATATAACATGATTTTCACTTTTTCAAGAATCCTATAAAAATATAAACTTCAGATATGTGAACTCTCCCTTCGGAATTTCTATTCTTCTATCTGGCAGACTACATGTCTTGTTTTATAAATTGAAGCAACTATACACTCCAAGCATTTATATTTGTACTTCTTCACTTTTGTACTCTAGTTTAGCTTATGTTCTGGAAAATGGGTAGTCTTTATCTTTCTTTGCTTCTCAGTAGCATTAATAATGGAGATGTAAATGTGGTAATGAAACTTCAATGTGATTTATGACTTATATCACAGACAAAAAGTTAATGTGTCTAAGATACAAAAGTAATATTTAAAAAGAGAGAAGAATATGGTAAAAATGTCAACACTCCAATAGAAAATGGGTTAGAGATATGAGCATATATTTTATAGAAAAAGAAAGGTCGACGTGCTTAATCATATAAAAGGATTTTCAAAGAAACGATTTTCAAACTGGGTAATAATGAGATAAATAAAAATTTTAAATACAGTGATATATAATTTCTTATCCAACACATTGGCAAAGTCTAAAAGTTGACCACATGCTTTGGTGTTGAGACATGGGGAAATAGTGCCAGTGGAAATGCAAAATGATCCAATGCATATAGTGGGGAATGCGGCATTGTTAGAAGATTTACCTGTGCATTAACCCTCTGATCCAACTAATTCCTACTTTAAGAATATATTGCAAGGCAGCCATGCATCATATCTTCACCTGGAAGGGATGTCCCTGCTCAGGACATCTGCATCAGAGCCCCAAACTCCACCCCCACCAAAGATCCCACTTGCACAATGGCAGTCCCCAGTCAATGGGGGAAGGTGGTGGTCTGTCCAGTGAATCTGATGAAAAAAAAAAAGAGAGAATATATTGCAAGGCATATGTGCAAGGCATGTATGCACAGAAAACTTATTTTTTACAGCAGAAGAAAGAGTTATTCCAAAAGCCCATTATAAGGGAAAGGTTGAATAAACTCTGGTAGATCTATAAAAATGAGAATAGGCAGCTATATAAAGGAATGAGAAATACCTCTATACGATCCCATGGAGTGATGTCCTAAATATAAGGGGGAGAAGGAGGAAAACAATGTGGAGAAAATTGAATAGTTTACTATAAGTAAATATAATCATTTACTAATTGATTGTTAAGAAAATGTGTGTAGTGTCTTATATATGTAGATACAAACACACATACCAAACATGGTTACATTTATGAGAAAAACAATGAAAGCATAAACCATAAAATTAAACAGAAGGTTAATTTTGTAGGGAAGAAAGGGAAAAGGGTGGAGGTGACAGGAATAGAAGCTAGAGTTCTCTGAATATGTGATGTTTTCTAGATTTGATTTTGTAAGTAGGCGATTATTTTATATAAGTATAAATAATATAATATCCAAAACAAAGCAAAATGAAACAAACCCATCTAAACTTGTTTCAAGTTGGTGACATAATTGAATCAAGAAGAATTATTTCAAAGTATATAAAACACAATAATTTTACTGTTATCCCAGTGGATTATACCATAAGGGAAATGTAAACTCCAAAACAAAATAAAACAAAACATTAACTAGTTTAGTAGACATATTGTCAAAAGCAATGGTGGTATAATTATCCTGAGAGTGCTGAGTATGTATTGTGAGATAAAGTAATGAGTAATATTCTTGTCATTGAGGATCAGGACAAAGTAGGTATGAGGTAAGGTCACTGAGGCTCAGTAAAGAACACGCAGTTTTGAGCTTGAATTGGGAGTACCAGTATCGACTTGTGATGTTTTATCTAATAAACACCAACTAACTGACAAAATTAGAATACTTGATTTGCAACTCCTAATTAAGTAGTGTACCATCCACAGCTGCCAACATCACCACAATGACAATTCACTAAATTTTGCATATTTCCTAATGGAAATATACCACCCATGTGTAAAAAATTTTTACCAAAAGCTCTATTAGGCCTATAGGATGCAAAAACCAATTTACAGGAAATTTGGGGAAGTGAGAGCACATTACATGAGATCAGAGAGATGACTATGAAAATTTCACATGACAAATGTTTGATTTCTTCAATAAAAATTGCAAGGGAAAGGAAAAAGAGATAGAAAATAAATCAATAATTCAAACAGAACTTGAGACATATCAACCAATTGCCATGTGTTTGAAATCCAAATTTAAACAAGCAAACTTTAAAAAAAAATGACAGGGAAATTTGAACATCTAAATCACTGATGATATTAAAAGTCACTGCTAATTTACTTATAGGTTTGAACCTAGTAATGTGGCTATTTTAGAAGAAAAAAAATGCCTTCTCTTTTAGAATACATGCTGATATGTGTACAGATGACATGGTGTTATATGCGATTTTCCTCAAAATAACCGAAGTTGTGATGAGTGGGTGATGGTATAGGTGAAACAAAACTGGCCATGACTTGATATTTTTTATGAGTATTTAGGAGTTTATTACAGTTTTCATGCTATTTCTTGTGTTTAAATATTCCATAATATAAAACAGAAAAAATAACCATTGTATCATTTTTTAGCACTTTGAGCTATCTCAAAAATGGATGAAATAATTAACTTGTAAGGTGTTATGAAGAAAACTCAAATAATGATCCCCAGACTGAAAAAATTTCCTAACCAGCTGGCCATGTACTATCTACATTATTTTTCTTATATGTTTATGGCTATTTTTTCTAGGAGTCCATTGCTAAAGTAAAAATTCTCCCCCCCCCCAAAAAAAATAATCATTCCAACTTTGTGAGAATTCTACCATTAGAGTTTGCCAGTTCTAACAGCTAACTAGGAAATAAACAGATAAAAGCAGAACATTTTGATATGAGAATGGATTTAAAAACATTGTTGTAACAGCTCAGTTACAGAGAACAGATTTTATTCTAGCTAGTTTAAGTTGGAAGGGATTTATTACAGGATGTGACATTGCTTACAGAGGGTTAGGAGTGTTAAAAATACATTCTAGGTTGAGCTTCTAAGCATTACCCCCAAAACCCCTCCACAGACCTGAGCTTCCAAGGTTGCTGCTGTATATTCTATGATAAGAAAACTTATGCAGTCAGGATATCACCAATTTGGGATGTTGCTCCAATTAAGAAATTAGCTTCAGGACCATGAGCCACACCTGTTATTATGTGCATCAGAAACAAACAAACAAACAAACAAAGATGCAAGTACAGCTGATTGGCCCAACCTAAATTAAATCTGGAACTCTAGCTAATAAAAAAAGTCTTCCATTTGCAGCAACATGGATGCAACTAGAGATTATCACACTAAGTGAAGTAAGTCAGAAAGAGGAAGACAAATACCATATGATATCACTTATATGTGGAATCTAAAATATGACACAAATGAGCCTATCTATAAAACAGAAACAGACTCACAGACATAGAGAACAGACTTGTGGTTGCCAAGCGCAAGGTGTTGGGGGAAGGATGGACCAGGAGTACAGGGTTAGCAGAGATAAGCTTTTATATAGAGAATGGATAAACGACAAGATCCTACTCTACAGCACAGGGAACTGTATTCAGTATCCTGTGATAAACCATAATGGAAAAGAAGATTAAAAAAATGTATATAGGGAATTCTTTGGTGGTCCAGTGGTTAGGACTCGGCACTTTCACTGCCGAGGGCCTGGGTTCAGTCCCTGGTCGGGGAACTAAGATCCTGCATGTGGAAAAAAAAAAAAAAAAATTAATGTATACGTTAAACTGAATCACTTTGCTGTACAGCAGTAATTAACACAACATTGTAAATCAACTATACTTCAATTTAAGAAAAGTCTTAAAAATATAATTTTAGCTTCTCAGCCATTTTAATCCTAGAATCATACTAGGCAGAGGATAGAATCGAAGGAAAACACCAATCAACAACATCACAAGAACCACCACATTTTCTTTTCATATTTCATAAATTAGTACTCTCTGCATCTTTCTCCTTGTCCCCCTTACCTCTGTCAAGTCTAAACCTGAATCCCTTCTGACCACATGGCACTTGCATTGCATAAAATATGCTTTTTTTCTTATTCCAACTACTTGTACAAAATATGCAGAAGGTCAGTGTTTTTCCTGTTCCATTTAGTTGAGAAGTTACAACATAAACACCAAAATCAACAAGACATTGTTTCCCAGGCCTCACTTAAGGAATGCATCCTCATGTCTACCTGGATAGGAAACTAGCCCAGTGTGCACCTGCACCCACTTCTCAGGTACACTATTCTTTCACCGTGAAGGTTGTCTTGGAAGTGATGTTGCAGAGTAGTTCAAAGTTTAACACAGGAATTTTTACATCTGTCATTCTGAAACTGTGTCATCTTATAGTTCATTTATTTGTTTACTGTAGGCGTTCATCCTTCTCCAGTTCAGATTCTGTATTTAGTCCCTTTCTTCATCCTCACTGCCAAGCCAGCATCTGATGAGCATTAAGGAGGAGACACCTAATTACAGAGTGAATGCTCAGCACCGTGGGGTCGCCTGAAGAGAGCAGGAGCTCCCGGAATCCCAGCTAGAGACTTCCGGGATCAGAGCTTCAGGAAGTGAGAAATAAAGAGCCCTGGCAGGACCCAGATGAAGAAATCACACTCCAGGCAATGTGGCTGGGAACCAACCCTGTTTAGCTGCAGAGAAGCTTTTCCTAAATAGAAAAAATAAAGCCAGCTACTTGCTTGTTGAACAAAAAGAACAGAACACATATCACATAGTTATCAAGTCCTGGTTTCAAATAATTCACCACTGTCAGGAGTAGATAATGGCATCTAATTAAGACATTAATTAAAACTCATAATACTTAATTAGAAAATGTAAAAGTACTATTAGACTTTTTTTCCTTTTAAATTAGCTGAAGCAGCTGATTAGCAGGTTTTCTTAATGTAATTTTTTCATTAAATGGAACACCATATGGGTAAAAATTAGACCTGTAAATAACAGTGTTACAATCAATCATTATTAAAAGTTTGGAGCAGCTGCTAGAGAGATGGTGTGAGGGTCCTGGCCCCAACACCCTGGTACCAGGCCAACTATAAATGTAATTACTTTCTGCTTACTCCCAAATCCCACTGTAGTTTCAATTGGACAAGCTCCATTCTTCAACATTTTTTCTGAACTTTCTAGGAGTTCTTATGCCCTTTGAGTGTGTCAGAACTCAAGTTCTAAAAGGAAGAACCCAAGGGAACGACTTAAATTGGTGTGGAGGGAAGATAGGTTAAGACAGGAAATATTGTAGTTGGCACTGAGGAAGTTAGCGAGCCCCTTTCGCGGCTGCCCTAGAAGACAAGCTATGTTCTCATTTGGTGGAGGTACTGTGGGACCAGTGCAACCTGCAGTAGCTTCTCACATCTATGTCATATCATTCCTGGACACTATGCTTTATATGTATTACATCAGATCACGTTATAAAAATGCATTTTTTTTTTTGCTTATTTCCATCTCACTGGTCAAATGAAACCTTCCCAAGAGCAGACATTAATCTGTTGGACTATAGTGATCTTATATCCACAATACCCATGCAAGATTGAGTACAAAGTAGGTGTTTAATAAATATTGATTAAAAAATGAATGAATGAATGAGACTACTGAGTTTTGTGTATTGTGTGCATGACCGCACGTGTGTGTGTGCATGCGTGCGTGTGTGTGTACTGCTTTTAGTATTACAAATGTTTGGCAGTCAGGTACTGTGTTTGTCATTTCTCATAGAATCAGAACCTCTTGCATGCTGGTCAATGGTCACATATTCATATAAGCCTGGATGTAAACTCCACCACCACAGAGAAGTCTAAATAAATGCTCTTAGCTGAGACTCATAAAAAGATGGCTAGGCTCAGCCATTCAATCTATACCCCATTAGTTCCTACAAACACCCTACAAATGAAGACCGATAATCTTAAGCATTGACATGGAAGGGAAAACACAAAGATGGTCAGATTCAACCTCCAGGATAGGAGACCAGAGATAAGGATGAGGCATTAAAGGAAATAAAGTTTCATGGATATAAATTCTACCCAGCCTACTTGGTTAGGGTTTATTTATACTTGGTGTGCTGGGGTAAAGAGTGAAGACATAAACAATGTCTAAAAAAGATGGCCAGGTCCAGGAAATGAAGTACCTTGAAAGTATGCTAAGAGGTACGCAGCTCGTTTTACTTGACCTCAACATCAATCCTCGATGGATTCTATTTTAAAAATTGACCTGTGAAATTTGTCTTTAGAAGTCTCACTGAGAAATCCTTATAGAGAATGTACTACAGGGGAAAAACCAGAGGGTAGAAAGACTACTTTGTATGGTAAACATTTCTTCCATTTCTGAATTTGTCATATCTTCTCAAGTGTCTATTTTAATTAAATGAGGAGGACTATACCTCTTGTCCTTTTAGCATTTTTCTTTATGGTTTCTGTATTCTAAGCAGAAGTTTTTAAGCCCATTGAGGCCTTGTAAATAGAAAGTATGAACTGAGGATGGAGGAAAGAACCTGAATCTATCAAAATCAGTGAGTTCCCTGATAGTTGCTGTGAGAAGGGATGTCTGCCTTCCCAAGCCTTGGTATATGCTGAATAAAAGCACTAATGTCTTCACAAAAGAGAAGATAAAAAAGCATTACCTAAAATTTCTGGGCAGCTATAAAGGAAATAAATGACTCTATTACTTTGAAATGTAAGCAAACATCGATACTAAAGTCCTGGGGAACACAGGAAGCCATCCACTATTAATAAGTGGGAGTTCTATGACCTCACCTAATATGGTATATAAAGGATACATATTTTTTCTGGGAAAGGCCATTTGGATGCTTGTGTTTGGAGTGGGATCACAGGGGTGTGGCTGTGTGGTCCATCCTTTTCCTTTGTGTCACTGGCTTCACCTATGTCCACGGGACTTGGGGACCAAGGCAGAATTCAGCATTTGTCCTTGGCCAGATGAAAAGCTTTTGCGAGACCCCATTACCCCCTGTTTGTTTGTTTGAGCCCAGAGATGAAGATCCCTGAGGCTACCATACATGGTAGATATGGATTGGTGCAGGTAGCTTGGGGTGGATGGAGTGGGGGAAGGGCGTTAAGCTCATTCAGGTGGGAGGAGAGCGGGCTTAGAGCTTTCATCTTATTTTTTTTCCTTCTGTTCCCTCCTATGTGATTGGCTAGTGAGAAAGACCTGGGATGTCCTGCTTCTGGACCCTAGAATAGACTCAAAAGAAAGGAGGCCTGGAGTTCGCAGGAGAGATAAAGTGAGAGAAGGGAAGTGCCCAGAGAAGGGCTCTAGGCTCCCTGTGGACAAGTGTGCCTGCCTTGTTCTGGCATTGTGATGGAGAACAAGATGAGGCAACTGACCTCGGAGAAAAGGAGCAAGAAAATGTATCCTAGATAGCAAAAAATCAAATCTCATTTTCTTACGTCAGACTTAATTGACCTTGGTAACCTTTAATAACCTCTCTGACTCAATTTCTTCATGTATAAAATGCAAAAAATCAAAAAACCCTACATAGTATTCCATTCACAGGGGTTTGTGAGCATAAAATAATCTGACATATGTAAGTACTGAAAAAATGTTAACTGTTTCTCATTATTATTTCATTACTACTCATGTTTAGTATTATTATTTATTGAGAATAATAAAAGGGATCTACAGGATTCTCATGAAGACAAAAAATATTGATCAGATGATATCACTCATATGTGGAATCTAATTAAAAAATGATATAAATGAACTTATTCATGAAACAAAGACAGACTTACAGATTTTGAAAACAAACTTATGGTACCAAAGGAGAAACTTGGGGTGGGGAGGGATAAATTAGGAGTTTGGGATTAACATATACACACTACTATATATGAAAGAGGTAAACAACAAGGACCTACTGTATAGCACAGGGAACTCTACTCAGTATTCTGTAATAACGTATATGAGAAAAAATCTGAAAAAGAATGAATATATGTATATGTATAACTGAATCACTTTGCTTTACACCTGAAACTAACACAACATTGTAACTTGACAATACTCCAGTAAAATTAGAAAAAAAAAAAAGTTGATCAGAAAGGAAACTCTGTAAGGATTGTGTGCTCCAATCACCAAAAGAAACATTAGCCAGAAAATTCTGTTCAAGTATTTATCTAAACACACACATGTGCACACACCCTCATGTATCCATTGGAATTTGCATCAATAACTGGTGGAGGTTTTAGGATTTGGGATTGGACTTCTAGCCACACTCTATTCCAAGGTCCACTCATCATTTAGCACAAAAATGGGATGCAGACCGGGATCTCAAAAACCCTATTGCGTGAGAGAGAGAGCATCCGCCCTGCAAGTCAGGAAGAACCTTTGAATCATTGCAATATCCTGGCAGTACGCTTGGCTGGATTTGGCCTTTATAACATGCTACCACCTCTTTAGGGACCATGGCATGATGGCCGTTCTCATTTTCTTTTCTAGTGGTCTTTCTATTCCCCTGAAGCTAGAAGCTACCCAGGTTAGGTGCCCATATGATTTCCTAAATTAAGCCAATAAGCCATAATCTGACAGCACCTGATTTTAATGCAATGGCTCTCATTTAGGTGAAAAATCTTGGTGGACTTCTAAAGACTGATGAGTTACCACCGCTGAGACAGGCAGACAACAGACTGCCTGCCTGCCAGAAGTGCAGAAACATCTGGATTCTACCCACGTGGACCCCAAACCTGAGAGTTTCTAGTGACTGTCTCTCCTTCCCCATCAGGACACTGGCTGAGATCCCCTGGATGAAGTGCTGTTTGCTTTTGCTCTTTGACTAGATAGAACCCAGTGGCTGCAGGAAGAAACTCACTCCCTCTTCTATATCCTCAGCCTGCACAGGCGGTCTGCTGTCTAGGACCTTGAGCCCTTTTCTCCTCTCCTTGACTTCACTGACCTTGCTCCTCCCCTGAGTTTAGGGAGAACAGAGACACTTTGCTTCTCTGTGGAAATGCTCACTTATTATGGAATAAAGAAGTTAGTTTTAGCTGAACTCTAGCTACAGAGTCACACTACAGAGTAGGTAAATGTATCTAGGGCCCTGGTAGGAACTAGACAGTTATCCTTTCAACTACTAACTACCAGTTGCTGGTATTAAGGTTTGGTAGTGGCAAGGGAAGGTTATGGGCACAAGTCCTGCCTATGACCTTGAACTTGAGACCTGGGCTCCAGCCCACATCTCCTGGAGTCGTAAAACAATCAGCAAGATGGTACTTATTTTCTTAGTCTGCTATTTTGTCTTCATGAATCTCCCAGGATAGCGGGGTGATAAGTAGGGTATTATCCAGGCCTTCTTGCTTCCCTCCCTTTGATACCAAATGATGCCATTAAAATCTCATCTCTACTTTTGACAGCTTTAGGGAATTACCTGTTGTGTCTGTGTGTCATATCAGCTCCACTCCTGGGTCTTATCTTTACCCCATATACAGATGTAACAGAGCATCTGTTCAGGCTGACAAGTTTGTCAAGGTCAAGAGGTCGGGAAAGGCATGGTATATACCATTGGGGGGAAAAAATTTAGTTTGCAAGAAGTCACAGGTACCTACAAAGGAGCAAGAGAAAAGGCAAGAAAAATCAGATAAACTGAGTGTTACTAAATATCAGATGTTAAACAGATACTTTCAAATAGATTTCATTCTGAGGACAAATCTAGAGTGTAGGCATTGTTATCTTCTTTTAAAAAATGTTTCAATTTTGATTTAATTGTAGATTGGCATGAGTTTGCAAGATATAATCACAGAGATATCACACATATCCTTCACCCAATTTCCCCCAAGAGTAGCAATTTGCAAATCTGTACTACACTACAGGGCCAGGATATGAACATAGATGCAATTCAAATACATAAAATAATCCATCACCACAAGGATCTCATGTGTTGTCCCTTTATAGCCACACCCACTCCCCTCTTATACAGACTCCCTCCTTAACCTTTGGCAACTGATACTTTGTTCTCCATCTTCAAAATTTTGCCACTTAAAGAATGTTACATAGATGAAATTGTACAGTTTGCAGTCTTTGGGGATCTGCATTTTTTTTTTCCCCTCAGCATAATTCTCTGGGTATTTATCCAAGTTGTTGAGTATATCAATAGTTCCTTCCTTTTTATTACTGAGTAGTATTCCATGATATGGATGGTCCACAGTTGAAACATTCACTTCTATAAGGACATCTAGATTGCTTCCACCTTTATACTATTACAAATAAAGCTGCTGTAAACATTCACATACAGGGTTTTTCAGGATCAAAGTTTTCATTTTTATGGGGTAAATGCCCAGGAGTATAACTGCTAGGGTATATGGTAATTGCATGTTTAGTTTTAGATTTTTTGTTTTTTGTTTTTGTTTCTTAATGCCAAGCTGTTTTCTAGAGTGATTGTTCGATTTTACATTCCAATGAAAAATGTATGAGTGATTTATTTTCTCTGTATCCTCACCAGCATTTAGTATTGGCACTATTTTTTTTTTTAATATCTTTATTGGAGTATAATTGCTTTACAATGGTGTGTTAGTTTCTGCTTTATAACAAAGTGAATCAGTTATAAATATACATATGTTCCCATATCTCTTCCCTCTTGCATCTCCCTCCCTCCCACCCTCCCTATCCCACCCCTGTAGGTGGTCACAAAGCACAGAGCTGATCTCCCTGTGCTATGTGGTTGCTTCCCACCGGCTATCTATTTTACATTTGGTAGTGTATATATGTCCATGCCACTCTCTCACTTTGTCACAGATTACCCTTCCCCCTCCCTGTATCCTCAAGTCCATTCTCTAGTAGGTCTGCGTCTTTATTCCCGTCTTGCCCCTAGGTTCTTCGTGACCATTTTTTGTTTGTTTTTTAGATTCCATATATATATGTGTTAGCATACGGTATTTGTTTTTCTCTTTCTGACTTACTTTGCTTTGTATGACAGACTCTAGGTCCATCCACCTCACTACAAATAACTCAATTTTGTTTCTTTTTATGGCTGAGTAATATTCCACTGTATATATGTGCCACATCTTCTTTATCCATTCATCTGTTGATGGACACTTAGGTTGCTTCCATGTCCTGGCTATTGTAAATAGAGCTGCAGTGAACATTGTGGTACATGACTCTTTTTGAGTTATGGTTTTCTCAGGGTATATGCCCAGTAGGGGGATTGCTGGGTCGTATGGTAGTTCTATTTTTAGTTTTTTAAGGAACATCCATATTGTTCTCCATAGCGGCTGTATCAATTTACATTCCCACCAACAGTGCAAGAGGGCTCCCTTTTCTCCACACCCTCTCCAGCATTTATTGTTTGTAGATTTTTTGATGATGGCCACTCTGACTGGTGTGAGATGATATCTCAATGTAGTTTTGATTTACATTTCTCTAATGATTAATGATGTTGAGCATTCTTTCATGTGTTTGCTGGCAATCTGTATATCTTCTTTGGAGAAATGTCTATTTAGGTCTTCTGCTCATTTTTGGATTGGGTTGTTTGGTTTTTGATATTGAGCTGCATGAGCTGCTTGTAAATTTTTGAGATTAACCCTTTGTCAGTTGCTTCACTTGCAAATATTTTCCCCCATTCTGAGGGTTGTCTTTTCATCTTGTTTATGATTTCCTTTGCTGTGCAAAAGCTTTTAAGTTTCATTAGGTCCCATTTGTTTATTTTTGTTTTTATTTCCATTTCTCTAGGAGGTGGGTCAAAAAGGATCTTGCTGTGATTTATGTCATAGAGTGTTCTGTCTATGTTTTCCTCTAAGAGTTTGATAGTCTGGCCTTACATTTAGGTCTTTAATCCATTTTCAGTTTATTTTTGTGTATGGTGTTAGGGAGTGTTCTAATTTCTTTCTTTTACATGTAGCTGTCCAGTTTTCCGAGCACCACTTATTGAAGAGGCTGTCTTTTCTCCACTGTATACTCTTGCCTCCTTTATCAAAGATAAGGTGACCATATGTGGCACTATTTTTTTAATTTTTATTTTAACCATTCTTAAAGGTCTATCACTGTGGTCTTAATTCATATTTTCCCAATGGCTAATGATGTTGAACATATTATGTGTTTATCTAAGTTTTATGTATCCTCTTTGGTGAAATGCTTCTTCATGGTTTTCCCTGTTTTACAATTGCATTGTTTGGTATTTTAATATTGAGTTTGAGGGTTCATTATATATTCTAGATACTAGTCTTTTGTCAAGTAATGGTTTGCAAATATTTTCTTCAGTGTTTTGAAAGCCTCTTAACAGTCTTTCACAAAAAATTTTAAATTTTGATGAAATTGAATTTATCTTTTTTTTTTTCTTTTGCTTTTGGGGTGAAGACCAAGAACTCTTTGCCTAGCCTTATTTCCTAAAGATGTTCTCCCATGTGTTTATTTCCCAAAAGTTACATAGTTTTGTGTTCTACACTTAAGTTCATGCTGCATTTTTTGTTAACTTTTGTATATGGTATGATATTTATGTAGAGGTTCAATTTTTTGTCCATGAAATTGCTCTGGCATCATTTGTTTAAAATGATTTACTTCCCCTATTAAGTTGCTTTTGACTCTTGTCTAAAATGAGTTGAGCATATTTGAAAAGTTCTGTTTCTGGGTTCTTTTTCTGTTCAACGGATCCATGTATATACCTCTATGTCATTGTCATACATTCTTGGTTACTTTAGCCATTTGATAAATATTCTTCCTTGTTCATTCTCCATTTCAAAACTGTTTTAGCCATTCTAGTTCCTTTGCTGGTGTATATAATTTTTGGAATAATCTTGTCTGCTCTCACAAAAAGAAATCTTGTGATTTTGGTAAAAATTGTGTTAAATATCAGTTTTAGGATAATTGGCGTCTTTACTTTTTGAGCTGTCCAATCCTGGACACAGAATATCTCTCCATTTATTTAGATTTTTCAAAAGATTTATTTCATTACTTTGTTGTGTTTTTCAGCATACAATTCCTATACATCTTTTGTTACATATACATCTAAGCGTTTAAGCCTGGAGTAGAGTTGTTACTGTCTACAATTTTTCCTCCTTCTAGACTACCTCTTTCTTGGTTCTTTGGCTAGAGAGCAAACTTTTATCAGGACTTTTTGTCTGTGCCCTTTGGACTTTCTTTGTCCCCAGCTTTTTCCACTCCATGTCTGGGATAGAAGAAGCAAAATGAAGACGCAGGGAACTCAAGGCTCTCCCTTGTGCTGTGAGGTCCTTAGCGGATCTCTCATCTTCTCTCTACCATTCAGCTTTCTCATGTTTTTTTTTTTTCTTTTTTGGTTTGGTTTGTTTTTGTTATTTTATGTATGTATGTATTTGTTTGTTTGTTTATAAACTGTGCAAGATTGTTTTTTTCTTAACAGGAGTACTAAAGGAACATATGTCTACTCCATCTTCCTGGAAGCAGAAATCATACTCTCTTCCTTTTAATTATGAATAAGTTGAGACTCAGAGATGTTATACAACTTGCTGAAGCTTACAGCAAGTACCAGTGATTGAATTCAATAACCCTCACCCTCTGTATTTTTCCCAATTCTGATATCTGAAATGATAGCTTACAGCCACATAACTGAATGTTTTAAGTGCTAACTTGAAGAAGGTAGACCTCATTCTAAAAGTAACCCAGAAACATTGACAGGATTTTAGAAGGCTGGGAAGGGCATGTGATCAAGCCATTTGGATGAAGCTTTTACCTAAAATGAGACTGAATTCTCCTTGTAAGTCTAAGACATTTTTTTTCTTCTCTGTATAATCTTTTCTAAACACTGGCTATCTTCTGAGTTGAATACCTATTTTTGGATTTTTGCTTGTTATTCTCACTGACATTTCTCAAACCTCAAAATAGACCAACTGGGAGAAGAGGGCTGTACTGTGCCAGGTTACAGACTCTGAGGCAGAAAGTGAGTGAAGAGAGCGTTTAGGAGTATTTTGACAGAAGCGCCAAATTTAAACAATTTTTGGAATATGTATTTATCCAGCACATATTAGTACAGCAGCTGTAAGTACCTCTAGATGGATGCCAGCATCCATCTCACAGAAGCCACCTTCCTTGTGTTTATTGATTTGAACAGATGTGCGTATTTGTATACACAACACAGATCTCATACAGAGCTATCAATAGAAACACGGTGTATCAGATATATCTTGATAAGCTTTAAAATCATAGGTTTTATTTCCCTCTCTTTTATTTGTTTTTCCAAAAGTTCCAATGAAATATCTTTTATCTAAAAAATTAAAACTGATGGTATTTGATTAAATAAATAACTCCCTCCTCACTGAGTAGATCCTGGCTAAATGAACACAGTTCTTTTCATTTCTCTTTTCTTCATTTGAAAATGTCAATGTATATGTTCTGATCCCATGTGCTTCTCTTTGAGAATAAGGCATATCCGTCCTCTGGATTAAAATCATTAACGTCCTCTGTTAATCCAAGATTAACTTCTTCATCTAAGTATTTGTTCCCCCTTCCCATTTTCAACTCAGTGCAGATATTTCTAAACTTTCTAAATTCACAATGCTGGTAGAATCTCAGCAAATTTTTCACTGCACTCCCAGGTCCAAAGAATTATCTAAGAGTTCAATTTAATAAACTAAGTACAAAAAATAATAATAAATAACTATGTCCCAATAACTTTGTATCTGCTAGAAAAAATAATATACATAAACTGAAAGAAAAAATTTTGATTTTATTGCTAAAGCTGCAATTAATATGCACAACCTAAAAGTGGAGAGTTATGTTTTATTCAGCGGACATTCTGAGGACTTCAAGCCCAGGACATAGCATCTCAGATAATGCTGAGAAACTGTTCTGAAGAGGCAAGGCGAGGGGGAGGGGGTAGCCAGGATATATAGGAGTTTTTGTAACAAAAGACCAGGTAGTCAGAACATCAAAAGATTACTGTTAATAAAAAAAAAAACCCAGACATCTCAAGTTAATGAATTTAGCACTTTTCTATGTATGAGAAGATGCAAAGTCTGGGCTCATTGAAATCATTCATTTGATTTGTATCTCCTCAGGATGCACTGTTAGGGGTGGTTGCAGCATTCTGTTTCCATTCTGAGTTCCCTCAGGGCTCACCGTCTGGGTGGTTGTAATGTGGTGGTTTGATGGCTGCCACATCCTTTGTTTACTGATATGGCAGGCAATATTTTCCATTCACACTTACTATTGGGATAGGTGTGCCTATTGGACACTGCACACCTTTTCAAACCATAGAAGCAGACTGGATGCCACAACCCTCGTATCCTGTTTCACGGTGATTTTCCCATGGCACTTGCATTTTATGGCAGCAAAAACTAAGAACCCAGCTTCACATCAGTAAGTGCATGGTATAGTCTAAAGGTGAAAATGTCTAATGCCTCACCCAAGTAGTTTATATGGTGCTTTGTTGTTGTCAAGTGTCACTGTGTTTTGCTCAAAAATTTAAAGTTTTCTACAGTGGCCTCATGTCGTGTGGTGCTCTGGACACCTGAGCACTCATTTCAGGAACCGGGGTCAAGTATCAACTACAGAGCCAGAAAGACTGAGCTCAAATACAGCTCTGCCATATCCTAGGGATACACCTCAGGAATCATCTAACCCACGTTTGTGTGTGTGTGTGTCTGTGTATTTTCGTTTAAAATATTTACAATGAGAGTATTCACTTTGTGGATTTGTGATAAAAATTAAGTAAACTTTTATAAGCAAGGAATGTAAAAGAATTCCAGGCATAATGTACACATTATATAAATACATGTTAGCTATTTAAATGTTAGTAAAATCCTCATTTTTCCAAAATCTTTAACCTCTTTATCAATTAGGTCTTTTCTATAAGGACCAATACATACTAAAGACTCCTTCCATTCTAAGAACAAGAGAGAAACTTTGGGAGAAGTTGTTCATATAAAAACCATAAATCTTCCTTGTCCTCCAGTCTGAGACTTTCCATCCTTGCTCATGTACATGCCATATCTCTGCAGCTGTTGTCTTTAACATCTGAGTGGAGAGATTCCAACTATAGGAAAGGCACAGCAGCCAGACGCTTGTCAGCAGGTAGGTTTCCATCCCATTATGCTACCTGCCTCTATTGATAAGTATGAACCTGTTTGAGTTTTTGACTGGAGCAAATAAGCAAGCTCACACAGCATATCTCAGGGACAAATAGGCAGCAACCTAAAGAACACAGTTCTCATGTTGCATTATTTTCCTCTCCTACCTGCCTAATGACAGCACTTCATGACAGCACAGTGCTTCTCAACTTGATCCTATTTGGTAATAAGGTTTGCCCTTGAGCAAAAGATCTTAGAAAGTCCCCCAATGTATGCTTGCTCCTGAAAAATTGAAGGAATCTATCACTAAAGTGATAAGCAGTTTAATGGAATTTGTGAGTGGAGGAAAATAGTTGGATATAGGATGTTGGCCTACGAAATAAGGAAATCTATGGAGCCGTTTTGCTCTCAGTAAATACATGATAGGGAAGAGAATTAACAGTTCATTCACACTAAATTAAACATGAAAAGTGAGAGGTCAGATGGAGCCTTGTTTAAATAATCTGCATTCTCAGCTAGGTGAGATAAAGTTGCAGCCCCTTATCTTGACAATAATTTATTGCCCAGGGGAAATTTCATTGCTGTTTTTCATTGAGAATTTTTCATCAATAAAAAATGTAACAGATAGGAATAATGTTAAAATATCAGCACCCAAGAAGGTACCATCTCATTCATTCTCAATGGAACATGTTCTTTAAAAGGACATGCCTTGACTTCAGTCAGAAAACCTATCTTATTTACAAAGGAAGAAAAATACTAAAAAACAGATTGGGTCTAGAAATATGCAGTAGAGGACAGTGGAAGAAATTACAATTTTGTCAGCAGTGCAGGGGCTAAATTAAATTATTGTGATGTTCTCTACACACAATAGAAAAACAAAATGGACTTGGCTGAAAATTCTGGGTTCAATGCACAGTTCTGCCCCTTAGTCTCAGACCATGAACAGATTATTTAAGGTGTCCTGGCCTGTGCTTCCTCATGTCTAGGGGATAGGCATCTTACCAAAGAGCACTTCATATCGTGGCTAAATAAATGTCACAGTAACTGTCCCCAGACAGGATCTTTCTCATCCCGTCCTACTCTGGAGCCTCTCACATTCCTTCCAAATTATTCCTGGAGACTCCAGGGCTGTCACACGTCAGCTGATGCTCTTACCTACGAGAAGCAAGTGCCATTTTCTTCTCTGCTTACAGAGCTGATACCGTTTGTTGCTGTGAAAAACACCGGGTCTGTTAGAGCCTTTCCTGTCTCCCCTGAAGGTGCCTGATGCTGCTGTTTCCTATAGCAGAGTGCCCAGATTAGAAACAATATCACTTTAGTGTTTCTCACTTTCCTTAGGACTCATTCTGCGTGAAGCTCTTCTTGGTTCCCTAGGCTGTTATACTTTTCAGGTCTCAATCATCTTCTTTTTTTTTTTTTTAATTTTATTTATTTATTTTTGGCTGTGTTGGGTCTTCGTTTCTGTGCGAGGGCTTTCTCTGGTTGCGGCGAGCGGGGGCCACTCTTCATAGCGGTGCGCGGGCCTCTCACTATCGCAGCCTCTCCTGTTGCGGAGCATAGGCTCCAGACGCGCAGGCTCAGTAGTTGTGGCTCACGGGCCCAGTTGCTCCGTGGCATGTGGGATCTTCCCAGACCAGGGCTCGAACCCGTTTCCTCTGCATTGGCAGGCAGATTCTCAACCACTGCACCACCAGGGAAGCCCTCAATCATCTTCTGTTCACAATGTTTTTACTGTGCTATCACATTGCACTAACTTGTGACTCACCCCCCAGCACGTGCTGAATGAATCAGTGTGTGAAAGAAGGTGTGCAAGTGAGCAATGATGAGGCCTATAAGACTGGAAAAAAAGTAGTGGAATAGATAGTGAGCTTTAACTTAATCCTTCCTTGGGAGTTAAAGCATTCCCCACCCAAGCCCCACATGACACAACTTCCAAGTAATCAGTACAATTTCTTTCTTGGCTGGAAAATGCCAATATTGTTCCAGGTCAAACCTATGTAGAAATCAGCTCTTTGGCAGTTGATTTTTGTAACGATAATATAAGAGGAAACGTGTTGGCTTGGTACTCAGTCCTGCCAGACCTAGGGAGATCAACAGAAATTACCCAGCAAGAATCAGAAAGAGACAAGATTCTGTCTTGTTTTGGACTTTATCCTCATGGCTTTGTAGAATAAAGTGGAATAGAATAGAATGAGACACATCATATTATCTATCTATCTACATATACATAGAACAAATTAATGAATGAACATATAGACTTCTGAGTTGATGGACACATGTAGATGTTCTGAAAGTTAAAACACATCACCATCCTCTTCATTACCCTGATAGAATAAGTTAATTCAGTTTCTTTTTCTTTTTTCTTTCTGTACACCCCAAAGAGCTGAGACTAGGAAAATATTGCTTTCCTTTTGGCTTGTAAGCACACAAATTGTTGACATTTTTCAGTGGAGAAGAAATTTGCAAGTGGATGTAGTTGGCAGAATTTGGTCTGAGCAGTAGATGGAAGGTGAATCCCACTCTCCTAATGGTAAACACACACACCTTACATCTCATTAACCTGTTAATAGCACTAGAAGTTTACCACTAAGAATCCAGTTTCTTGCTTTTAGGGTCTTTATATTGTAACATAAAATACTTGGTAGATTATTTTCAAACATGGGATGGAACAGAAGAAGTTGGTGATGGATGGGGAGGACAGAGGCCTTTTGAGCCCATGTCTCTGGAGAGAAGGCAGTGCACTGCCCTCACACACCCTAACACCCAGACTAGATCCAGCAATTCTATCTCCAGATCTTGCTAACTTCTCACGTGTTAACACATTTACTCCTCCCGGTAACACTGTGAGGGAGACATTATTGTTCACACACTACGTTAAGGGAAAAAAACTGAGACCAAAAGATTTAAATTCATTTCCAATAAAGCCACTCAGTAGGAGATCTGGGAATTAAACCCAGGCTAACAGAACTCATATTCTACATTATCAAATGCTGAGATAGAAACTTCTACCTCACTCTCATCAGCAAGAAAATAGCCCTGTCTCTGATTACACAGAAATGATTCAACAACCCAACCAACATTAAATAAATAACATGTAAATACATATATATGTATATATGTATATGCATACATATGCATATTTTCCTCCTAGATACTCCCCTTCTGATCTATTTTTCTCTGTTCATTTTTATCCCTAACTCTGCAGCCAACTCTCCAATTGGAGGGCCCAGATTCCTAAAATACAAATAGGCACACAAAATAGAAAGGGTATTGAATATTTATTTGTTTGTTTGTTTAATATAGAATAGCAGGGACCTCGGAGATAAAGACCTTTAGTTCTGGAAGACCTTAGAGGCTTGATTTATTTATTTAGAAAACCATTGGGCCATCTTCCAGGAGATATAATGTCCAGTTAAAACTTTGTCACTATCTGCTATGGCTCATCACTAACTGTCTAGACTTTATTTTGCTCGTCCATGAAGTGAACTACTGAGTTCTATGATGTGCAAATGTCTTAATTTTTATAAAATCTTCACCTTTTCTTGTGTTTTTTATTAATATTAAGGGAAAATGAGAGGAAAAGCTGAATGATAAAATGTTATCAGTTGTAAAGTATTTCTATAGTTATCAAATTATTGTGACTTATCAGAAGGCTTAACATACTGGACCAAAGTGTTTATTGTGTTGCTTAAATAAAGTCCTATCATACAAACCTTGCTTCATTCTCTTTCCTTAAAAGTTGGGTATCTCCTTGCATATTAACCAATCTTCTGCATTGTCTTGGAAGACATAATTGAGTCTCAATTCTTTATTAACATGCTTCAGGAGTCCCTGGTTTCCTTACGACGGAATTGAAAGAGCAAAGCTTATCTCTTATTTCTACCGTAGACTCCACAGCCCATCACATGATGGTAGATACATAAAAGTGATTAATAAGGATAAACTACATATGTCAGATGGAGCATTGTGTTCACTGTGAGCCAAGTAAAAAATCACTCCTTCCAAAATATTAATTTGTTGGTCCTAGGTAGAGTTCCAGGCTTTGAAATTTGAGGCAAACACATTCTTTGCTCTCAAACAGCTTGCGTTTCAGTGAGGGGAACAGGAAATAAATACAAATATAAACAGGATAATTTTTAGGAAACAAAGAAAGCCATACAGCATTAAAACAGGGTGATTTGATAGATAGTACAAAGAATTATTTAAATGGGAGATTTTATAAGGTTTCACAGTGAAGCTGAGCTGACACTTAAATGATGAAAAGAAAGGCAAGAAGATAAAGATAGTATGGTCAGGTCTGTAGGGATTTAGGGCCTGAGGGCAAAGTGAGACATGTGACTTTCATTCTAAGTCCAAATAAAAGTCTTCTGAGATGGAGGAAACATTCAAATAACTTTCCACCTTAATTTTAAAATTGCATTTCAGCCATCCCAGCAGTTTCATATACCCTGATACCATCTCTTTCCATTCTGCTAGATTTTCCTTTTTAATCACATTTCTTTCTCCCTCTCCAAAGATTGAATCAACAGCTCCAAATTCTTCTCCTTTTACATCAGGTAACATTTTAGCACTACCCCTTTTATTCCCTCTTCCAAAATTAGATAATCCTATAATGCTTAATAACCTAAGGGAGAATTATTATTAACATGACTCTATCAGTTCAATAGAAAAAAAAAAATATATATATATATTTTTTTTTCTTTTTCTGCAAATAAATTTTCTATTGAAGTCTGTCTTGTATTGGAAGTTTCTGGACTACGTTATCTTGTGGCTTTTCATTTAAGACTTCAGTTGGGGCCAAAATGTTACTATTTTGGTTTTTCATCTTCCTTTGTGAGGTGTAATTTATTTTATTCAAATTCAACAGAGCAAAGGAAGGCATACCGTTTATTATCACCTAGAATAAAGCAGCAATAGAAAACTGAGTGAATGGATCTTTCAAAATTAGCTGAATGTAATGCAACAGAGTCAAATAATCCAGCTATTTTACTAACATTTTTCATTTTACTCCAGATGGTAATGGACACCCTCTCCCCCACCTTTACTTAGAGGACATGCTGCTCCTCGTTTCGTTCTAGTCTTTTTTTTTTTTTTAATTTTTTAATTTATTATTTATTTATTATTTTTATTTTTGGCTGTGTTGGGTCTTCGTTTCTGTGTGAGGGCTTTCTCCAGTTGCGGCGAGTGGGGGCCACTCTTCATCGCGGTGCGCGGGCCTCTCACTATCGCGGCCTCTCTTGTTGAGGAGCACAGGCTCCAGACGCTCAGGCTCAGTAGTTGTGGCTCACAGGCCCAGTTGCTCCGCGGCATGTGGGATCTTCCCAGACCAGGGCTCGAACCCGTGTCCCCAGCATTGGCAGGCAGATTCTCAACCACTGCGCCACCAGGGAAGCCCTCGTTCTAGTCTTAGTGGATAGATAAGCAAGGGCTACGCCCAAATAATGCTCTTAAAAATATCAAGACATATTCTGCCTGCATTCCAGTAGGATGCAACGATTGAAGTTTACAAGTTTTGGCTTCCCCTAATTAATATTTACTTTGTTCGTCATTGATATACAGTGAAGAAACAAAAGAACATCTTTGGGGGCATTTTTAGGGGAATGAGTAATGTACTTTATTTAAATTCAACAGAGCAAGATATACCCGTTTTGTTTTTCAATCAACTATTTAACCCCTTAACTACATACATCATATTTGGAAATATGTAAAGATATAGGAACTTATCATGTTTAGAAAAGCTTTATTATCTGGATACTTCACGTTCATACAAATATAAAAAAACAGTACTACACCATTCACATAAATTGCTCATCATTCTACACTTTAGCTAGACATTGGTGAACTTCTCATCTCTAGTTGACGTCTCCCTGCATTTATTCTCCTCCGTAACCTCCTCAGTGTATTGTCCACCAGCCTTCCAGGCATGGGATTCAGCTAGTTTGTTCCATCTAGTTTTCTTCTCCATGGAACAGGAGGAAAATATTTCTTCCATGGCAGAAAGCTTAAGTTTTCTCCAAAGACACAAGAGTTCTTCCCCAGAAAAGGTAACAGTTGTCTTCACTTTGTGGGAAATTACTATGGAGTGCCAAAAATGGATGTAGAAACAGTTAATACTTTAAGACATTTTGGAGGATGAGGAGAAAGTCTGATGACTTTCTCAGAAACGTCAATAAATGGTGTGTGGAGCCCTTGACCTCATTCCTATCAGCGTTGTGTGTTTCAAATAAAAACTCCACAAGACTTACTGCTTGTTTTGTTTGAAACATGATCATCAAAATTCTGTTAAACCTCTCTGACTTGCATTTCCATAAAGAGAACAGGGAGTAGTCACAGACATTTTGATGACTATTGATTTAAATTCTTCAACTGGTTGCTTAACTCTCTCACTTGGTTAGCTTTACCTGGTGCTCCTATGTCATGATAGAAGCTTTCTGGTCCTTGGTGGCCTGCTGTGCAACTGGTCCTATGCATATGTCCTTAGGGTCCTAAGTTTAGAAAATCAACAAATACAAGCCCCACAAGTTGTCTATAGAGCATCATTTGTAAATAGGCAATTTTTAAGGACAAAGTGGTCCATTAACAGAAGTGGAGTCCTCTATCTAAGCTTAAGGGAAGGGATTTAGGGTTATATCATGTATAGGCTAGTGGTCTGTGTTCTTTATTTCTCATATGTATGTGGTTTCTAGCTATATATTCTACACTTCTCAGTGCCCCAAACTTCATAGACACAACAGAAATGTGGACTTTAATATGGCCCTAGGTCTAATTTGGTAGCCGGTAGTCATTTTAACATTTCTGGCCTCGTTGTTCTTTTGGCCTCTAATGATATGAAATAAAGTGCTCATTTCCAAATTGCTAAATATTGCAGGATCTTCATATAGTATCTACTTGATTAGTATTTGGCTGCCTTCTGGCATCACCATGCTCTCACCTCCTTATTAGATGTGGTATCAACAATGTGAGGTGGAACCTGTAGGGTGGAAAACCACACACTATGACATAGTTTGGGCCAGAAACCAAATCCATTTCAGTTCTCTTCTCATCTGACTCCTGAGCCTTGGCTCCACCTCCTCCTGCCTGTGAACTTCTCAGCTGCTCCTGCTTTCCCTGCCTCGAAATCAGCCTTCTGCAGCAGCTTTGACGTGTTCCTTGTTTTGTTTCTTTTGGTATCTAACACTTTTGGATGCATCCTCCATGCCTTGATGCTCCCTCAGACCCTAATTCTTTTCTTTAGCCTGTACCTGGTACTGCTTTAGAATAAATGGATCTCAGAGGAAACTGACTATATAAGGTTAAGGTGTTCTCAATACCCATGAAATAGTTAGTGGCCCCAACACTAACACCTCCATTGAACCAATCACACTACCAATATTCAGATTAGATCAGCATTTATTGCAAAAATACAAGCAGGTCTGCGGATCCAAGTGCTTTGGCTCTTCTGATGCAAGGGTGTATTTAGAGAAAAATTGAGAGTTTTAGATAATAAAAATCCAATTATGTGTGTATACACATGCATTTTGATTGAAACATTACACTGAAAACCTACAGGCTTTTCTTGGAAAAAGAAAATCACTTTGAATCCAGGCAAAGTGGTAATCTCTTCTTGTATATCAACATCTTAATGTATTTCACAGATTTTAGGAATTATCATAAAACAATAGTTGAATATTCATTTTTATATTAATCTGATGTTAGCACACGTCCCAGAGTTATAAACCCTAAAAACCAGGAATAATTAATATTGTAGCTTGCATTTCCAACTCTTCATTATTGAATAACTAAAATCTAAATTATTAAAATCATCCAGTCAAAATCATGTGATTTTGCTTTCTCTTGCCTCTGTTTCTACTGAAATGATAATAAGGAAGTGAGGACAACATGTAACAGGAAAGAGAATGAGAACAGGGCTGTCAACAAATGAGAAGGTTCAAGCTGTTGACAGAAGAATCACTTAGATGGAAGAAGTCTTAGCCCAGAACAAGGGCCATAAGAGCCTGCAGCAGAGAAGGCACCCATCTGAGGGGGACACCAGCAGTGGTGTCTGGAAGGTCCCAGGGCAAGAACAAGAGGTCAACCTGGATATAAGGAGATGGATAGGAAAGCTGCTTAACTCAATCTAGGCCCCCAGTTGTCTGTAGCCTCTTCTTCCCTTCACCTTCTTTCTACACCAAGAAGCAATGAGACACTAATATCTATTGAGAACAAAACTAAACAAACAAACAAAACAAAGCCTCATTATCTAAATATCTTGCATAAACTATCTAGGAAAACGGGAAAGAGCATCAATTCTACCCTAACATGGAGAAAAAGCCACATAAACTTCACAATTATAACTTCTTTTGAGTCTGGGAAGACCTCCATATGATTTCCTTCACTAAAAGACCAGATCAAATAAGAACACTTCCATATATGTTTCCTCCCCACCCTTTACAGTTCCAGAAGCACGTTCCCATGTCCTTTGCCTGTACGTCTATACCTCTGGCCTATATTTTTTCTGCCTAGGTGTCTAAAGTGTGTTATGTATGTCTCATTTTCTCAAGGCACTAACTTTTTTAAGGCAGAAAGCATATTTAAAGCAACAATATGTGCCATCCACTATAGGCTATATCAGCGTTCCCTTTCGTGAGTAATTTTTGTTTTCATTGTCAGTTAATCCACTACTATGGGCCTGACATTATTTCTGTTGCTTGAGTTATAGCAATTGAGAATATAGACCTTGTTTGTGGAATTGACAGTCTGGTAGGGAAATAGACATTACAAGTAAATAACATTTGCTGAAATGCTACAAAGAAATGAACTTCAAGCCTCAAAACCATCATCTCCATCTTTATGCTTTCTCTAAATCTAAAGGTCCACATTTTAAGCACTTACTAGTCAATTTTATCTAGATGTTTTACCACCATCTTAAACCCTGTGTGTGCCTCCAATTTTCAATTTTCCTACTTTTATTCATAGCCGTATCTTTGACTAGTGATACATTTTTTTGTTTAGTCTCTATATTCTAACTCGAATAGAAAGCTGCAGAGTCCTTACCAGTAACATCTCTATATTTCCCTTTGTTTTTATGTCCACTGCTATCTCTTTGGTCAATGCTCTAATCACCTCAGTTCTTCCTCTAGTATGTTTTTGTTAACTTTTTTTTAAATTGAAGTATAGTTGATTTACACTGTTGTGTTAGTTTCAGTTGTATAGCAAAAGGATTCAGATACACATTATTTTTCAGACTCTTTTCCCGTATAGGTTATCATGAAATATTGAGTGGAGTTCCCTGTACTATACAGTAGGTCCTTGCTGGTTACCTACTTTATATATAGTACTGTGTGTATATTAAGCTCTTGTTTCTATACTTCCATTTGATCTGCACAAACTTAGCACCTCTAGTTTTATTCTGAATTTTTGGCTCTGTTAAATACCTTTAATGCTGACAATATCAATACTGACTCCTATAATCTGTAGTTCTTGTGTCAGAGAAGGCTGTTATTAGAGGACGTCATATCTCAGTAGAGTCTAAAAGGCTAATAAGGACTCAGAAATAGATGGATAATAAATTGCTGTGAGGTGGAAGGGTGGGGAAGCTGAGTTTCCTATAGGAAACAGGGTTTCCATGAAGTGGAAAGTGTCTAGTGAATGCTCAGAAGCTAATGGTCTTGGAGTTCAAGGTGGTATTCAGAAGAATGGGAGTGAAAAATACAGAGGGAGGGGAGGGGTCAGGTAAGGTTGAACAGGATAGCTCCTGCTAAGGAGTCTGGCTTTGATTTTGTAGGCACTGGAAAGCCAAGATGTGTTTCTAACAAGGTAATTATTTGATTGCACTGGTAGCCTTAAAAAAAAAGTCATTCCAGCAGTTTTTCCTGAGCAAATCAGTTCAAATTGTTTATTCTTTTTCTGCTAGGTTAAGATCTGCCCAAGGATGAGGGCTAGGTCATACCCAATTCTGAATCTCTAGTGAGAACCGAAGTGCCTTGTAGCAGACACACATTCGATGTCAATTGATAACAGATTGTAGCAGGAAGCCTCTTCAAGCCATTTGCCGTTTAATTACGTGTTAAGGTCATCATTGAACTTCTCAACAGTGCAGATCTTCTCTCTCCAGCTAGATAGACTGATACCTTTTTTTAAAGATAACTATCATACCATGTTTTATTATTAAAACAAACACTACTTACTGAGAGCTTTCTCTGAACCAGAAACTATTCCAGGAGCTAGAGACACAGGGAGTGGGATAGATGGAAGAGACCTTTCCTCTCAATGCAGATTACACACTACATCACCCATAAAGCACTCGTACATTGGAGACATTGACAGATTCCATCATTCTCTAAAAAAATAATTTAGCAGCTGTTCTCTTGTAAATCTCCCAGTGTTGTTAGAACTTGGTCCAAATGATCTTTGCCTAACATGTTTGTTCTTCGAAAGGCCACGAATGCCTCTTTTTCCTGGCTCGAGCACATCCTTTAAATTGGTTTGTCACTGGATGTGCTAATGCTGATATATTTTGAAGTAACGTGATGGATCTTGAAAAGTAACACTGACTTGTGTTATTACGTACTTGTGTACATAATTCAATTTGTGGCATCTGTTTCTTCTGCAAATATTGTGCTAACCTAAAACCCAAGCAGGGAAGAAGAAATAAAGCAACTTCTGTTCAGAACTATTTTCCTTAGGAACATTGATTAATAATTCACTTATTATATCAGAGTGAAGCTTGTTCCAATAAATTATTAATGAATAACTACATTTTGTGTTGATATGCAAAACCTGTCTCCAGCAATTATAAAATGTCAGAGCCCTAATGTAAGCTATAGTGAAAGGCCACATGGGACTATAACTCCTATAGTAATATATATTTAGATTTACCGTCATTGGGAAAATTTTATTAAGCAGTTAATTATGTATGACAATGTACAAGAAAAGCACATAAGCCTGATGTTTGTGCTCTCAAGAGTTGTATCCTAAAATAGTCCTTGGAATTTACTATTATTCAGTAAACACTTTCTGAGCACCATGACAGATACCGTATGAGAACCTCAAGAGGAATACAGATCTGTCTTTGAGTTGAACAGAAATAAAGAATGCTTAGCACACAACAGTACTGAAAGTGTTACCACTGTTGACCCCTATGCCTTCCTAGCCTTGGTCATTTGGGTGGCAGTTTCCCTCCCTGGGAGCAGGAAAGGCCTGGAGGAGCCCTCATTTCTCTGTTAGATGCTTCGCCTCAGGCATTCCCTAGGCTTATCCTCTTGTTAGCTGTGATTTTTCCGTAGAGAAGCAATGATCATTAGGTAGAACAAGTCAGGCAATAAGACCATTTTATTTATTTCTATCAACCCCTCAAGTCACAGGCAGGCACAACAAGGAGCTTCCACATATCCAGGACAGCAAGATCTAGTGAAATGATTCCGTAAAACACAATTCCAGACTCTTTCCCCAAAGGGAATATACTTTAGCTGGAACTTCTTCACTCTACATTCTATTTAATATGTTTGCCTGTGACTTTATATTCTATAGCCTCTTATTTGTTTTAGTTTTTGCACAGAAGTGCATAAATAAATTGTGTGTAGGTACAATATGATGAAATCCAATTATTTTATATGGTTACATATATATATATATATATATATATAGAGAGAGAGAGAGAGAGAGAGAGAGAGAAAGAGATAAGTTTCACCATTGAGAGAAGGAGTGTAAAGGGAAATTGACTCAGAGGAGAAGATACAAACAACCACCTTGACCAAGCTTTCAATGAGCTCATCTGGGGAGAAAGAGGAGTCAGAACACCAGGTAGCAGAAGCATATGGGGAAGATGAAGGGAAGGGAGAGGGTGTGTGTCACAGCAATATGTGTAGAGGTTGAAGGTAGGTTGTTCTCCACTGTGTCAGGGGATTGAGATAAGTGAGACAGAAAATTATACCCAAAGTTTTAGTTTCGAGAGGAAGAAATTATTACAGATGTGGGCTCCTTGACTCCCCAAAGCTGAATGAAGACTATTAGACTTACATCCCTGAGGGAAAACACCACTCTCTTGCTGTCTTCTTTCATCTTCAAAAGACAAGTCAGGGAAAGATAGACACGTAAGGTTTGGGAGCCTGGACTGGGTGATTTCAGGACAGGGTTTGCACAGTTGGGAACTGGTTGAAACTGAGCAGGGTTATCTAAGAAATTTGGATGTGTGGACGTGAAGAGAGTTGTCAAAGTGAGTATTGATTAGCAAGCTGTTAGCCTCAACAAGTGAACTAGGGTAATTGAGGTGCAGTTGTATTTTCCAGGAACAGATATTTCCTGGAGGAAGTATCTAAGCAATTTTTGCCTTATCTTCGTATTGATGAGCTTAGAAGCAGGAAAAATATTCTTCATCCTAGAATTGTTTAGCAGAGGAATATGAGAGTATCTTGGTTCCAGTCTCATTGAATTGTGAAGGGGTTTTAGTCATGATGTTAGGATTACACAGTGTTAAAAATTAAATGGGCTAAAATTCCATATGTTGAAGGGACACTGAGCCCAAGGACTCAAGAAGACACGTTCTCCTTTGCTGATTTTATTTCTAGACCCCATCTGTTAGTTCTGGAAGTTCCCCAGTGTTTCCCTTTCCCTCTGAAGTGATGCAAAGATGGTTTACAATATGTTGGTGGTGGGAGTGGTTTCACTCCTAGTCTGGGACTCAGTCTGCCTTCGCTGTGATGGAGAAGAGCCACAGGAAGCAACTTCCACAGCTACTGCCTCATCCATATCAGCCTCAGGGCTCCCCAAAGCCCACGACTTTACACATTTATCTCTTCCTGTTCTGTGTTAATTTCATCAGTGGGGAATGCCCTGGGGCTGGAATAGACACAATATCCAAATGAATCAATGTCCTATAAGGCAAGTGCTATGCCTTCAAGCAAGGCAGAGCAATTATTACCCAACATGGGTGCCCCTGCTGGTTCTCAAGGACAAGCAGGAGAAGTGAATCCATCACAACCCTGCCATTTGAGGTGCATTTTAAACGACAGTGACTCTTCTGCATAGGCATCGTTCATTTGTGCTTGGTGTCATTCTCAGCATTCTTTCAAGACTGGCAATTTGCAGGAAGGAAAAGAAGGGCTAGTGGCTTTAAAACTGAAACTGAGATAGGGGTGAAACTGCTCTTCCAGGGGAAAGAAAATCTCTTGTGTGAGAGCTTTTGGGGGGCATGTCCAATTAACTGTAAATCCTTCAGCCCAGCCTGGCACTGATAATTAAAATATGGGCGTGTGTGTGTGTGTGTGTGTGTGTGTGTGTGTGTGTGTGTGTCTGCATTGCCACAATACATAAAAAGGAGTCTTAGTTTGGCATTTAATTAGTCTCTGTTGAGGGATAGTAGGGGAAACACGGGAATATCCTCAAGGAGATCCCATTCTGTTGGTGGAGACAGAGAAATAAACAGCAATTATAATATCAGTGATCAAATTAGCAGCATGGACAGAGGAAGGGAGTATCGGGAGCATAAAGGAGGGAGTTTGGCACATCTGGCTGGACTGCTCAGGAAAGCTTCCTGTCTGCAGGTTATGCCTGAGCTGAGTTTGGAAGAACAGGGAGCAAAAAGGGCCAGGGAAGAGCATTCTGGACACGAAGGATCATGTGTTTAGAGAGAACATTTGGTGAAAGGTATTGACTCAGGTGCATTGAGAATGAGATCTGAAAAGGGCAAGAGAGGAGCAATGAAAATAGAGAGGGAGGTAGGATACCTTCAGCAGAACCATGAGGGAGGATGGACCCCATTCTGGTTCTGGGAGAACAATGGAGAAGTTTTGTGCAACAGTGACCAACCACAATTTAACGGTTCTACCTAAGTGAAGGTTCTAGACAAGATTTGTGCTTTTCTGTATCTAACCATTCTGCGTTGGTAATTGTTTTATGTTGTCTGCTTACTGTCTTGAGTAGTGATTTTGCACCTGTCTTCCCCACCACCACCACTAGACCATAAGCTCCTTGAAGGGGTCGCTTATTGAATTATTATGAGGGGGGCATTGTTTTCATTTTTCTTTTTTGTTTGTTTTTGCTTTTTTCATCATAGGACACAGTTGGGATTTTTCATATTAGAAGTGCTCAAGATCATAAGTCCTGGAAATGGCAACCTGCAGAAAGCAGAAAACACAGTCAGGACACCCTAGCTTGATGGCTGAGCTTCTTTATCTGCTCCCAGACATGTGGGGTCTGGGAGTGTTTCAGGGAGCCTGCCTCAGAGGAAGAGCATGGCAAGTCCTCAGAATGTAGACCAGGAGGACAAGGGAGACCTCAAGAGTGCTCATTGGTGTATTTGGATTGAGCTCAAAGCAGAAAATCCTTGGGAAACCTCCATGTTGAAGAGTTGGTCAGTAAGAATCAGAAATAAAGTATAAATGTTGGAAATATGAAGTTGGAGTCATAGCCTGGAGGTGCTAGAATTTAACAGAATTTAATGGTCGTAATTCAATCTGAACTGAAGGAAGATTTAGACATCAAAGACTCAGAGAGAATAAGAAATTAGAACCCCAAAAATCTAGACAAAATTTTAAGTGTACCTCCTTGCCATATCAGAAAGGAATGGTGGAGAAAATGCTACTTGTTGCCTGCAGGCGTGTTTGCAGGCCATTTGCAGATTACAAAAAGGACATAGGGTCATATATTGCCCCAAAATATTCAAGACTAAAGATGCCTATCATTTAACTCTAAAATGCCTAAAGCTCTCCCTCCTTTCCAAAATATATTTTACTAAGTATCCTTATATTTAGAAACTTGATTAAATAGTGTGTAAAGCAAGAGTAGATAGGTTTTGATTGAGATTCTGAAGATGGGACAAATATCATTGTTTTCTCTTTGCTAGATGGGCAGTGGTGTTAAGTGCATGTCATGTAGTCACCAATTAGTTTTTTATGATGTTAAGCATCATGAACAAGACAGTGTCATAGAAGTGTCAACAGAGTCATTTTCCGTGGTAGACAGCAGGTATGAAAAATCATGGTATTTGGATTCAGCCATAAAGGTAGTGGTAGGGAATTTTCACAATAAGTACCTCTGTTGTGCTGGCAGAACTGCTTAGAGAAATTTTTTTGCTATGGCCTAAGGTTGCTCCGGTGGCTGCCAGAGGGATTCTGTCCTGTTAAACAAGAGTAAGTAAGTCAGACTTTCTGTGTAGCCACATTCTGTGCATGTGAAAGGACCCTCTGTGGATCTTGATTTGTCTCCCCTGACAGCAGGATCCTCCAGAGGTAGATCAGTCTATTGCAGACACATATGAATAGTCCAAGGTTGGATTCCAGGTCCTCCAAATTATCTCTTTAAACAAAAAGTCAAATATGAAAAGCTATGGGTTCACACTTAGAAGATACAGAAAATTATCAAGCAGAAGAATTGCAATCACCATTCAGAGATAACAACTTGGCATTTAGGCAAAAATGTTTTGTATGTTTTTCTTGTATGAATGTAGTCATACATGTTTAAGTTTGTATGTACTAAGTTGGAATTGTGCTGTCCGCTTGCTCAACAAATATCTTTTGGTGAATGTCCTTTATACTTAGGGAGAAAAATAAATATGGTAGCATTTGACAACTGCTGTAATAGAGGTACACAGGATGCTACAGCAGTATGTGATACACTCCCAAACCTGTCTGGTTGAAAAGGGTTAATTACAAAGGAGATGATACCTGATAAGAATTCTAATGGATTAGTAGAAATTGTCCTGGTCAATAGTAGGTGGAAGAACAGGATATTTTAACAGAGAGTAAGTTGTTCAGAGTTACAAAGCTAAAGCTTGGTTGCAGCATATCAGAAAAACTGCAAGTGGCTTGTTATGGCTGGAGCACAGCATTAGGGATGGATATCAAGGAAGAGTGAATGCATTATTAGAGAAATCAGTTAATGGAGTGTCAGATACCCCTGTTTGTTCAGTATTTTGTGAAATCTGTAAACAGTTAACTGAAATACTGTCTTAAAAATTCAAACATTGGTGGGAGGATGGTGGTCAGTGAAAGTGCCAAACTAAGAACCTCCAAAAATGCAAAAACCTGCTTCATAATAAACAACAACAACACCAAAAAAAACTGGAAAAATTGTCAGAATAATTTTAAGGAGTCTGAAAATTAACCAAAGGCTTGCAGCAATCCAGGGAGTGCTTATTCAAGAAAAGTGACTGAACCTCAAGAATAACTATGAGCTGTGGGGCTTTTTAACTTGTGCTCTTTTCATTCCACATCTCGAGCTCCATGGTAGCCTTAAAAATGAACAGCCAACAATCATGGCCAAACAGGCAAGATGGCTACTGGAGGAGGCCAAATGGGATTGGTGCTCCTTCAAATCCCCATTTCCAGGAATTGTTATGATTGCCCTCTCCGGCTGTTTCCTACTCATTTGTCCTAACTTGGAGCTCCCTCAAAGTGAATAGCCTCTTCCCTGGGGCATTTGTTTAAAAAAGACATAGCAATTGTTTAACATTACAGCTGCCTGAGGCAGCAGATTACATTTGGAACAAATAATAGCTACCCAGAAACCTTTAAAGGAAAAACTGGGGAATGAGATATTCATAGGAGGCTGTAAGATTCTCTGACATGTTCCTGGGATTATAGAAGGCCACGTGCATGTGTGGGGATCTGCACTTGCCCAGGGCTATGCACATGGTCAGAAGAGTCATGAGGATGTTCTAACCTCTCGTAGCTAAACTTGGGGACCTGCACAAGCAGGGAATAAAGACAGAATTAACTGCCTGGCCTAGTGTTTAAGGGGTGCCCCAACACACACAGAGCCTATTGACAGAACCTGGGATTGCTAGTTCCAGGCAGTTAAAGAAATTTTCATCTACTCATTAGGTGACACTAAGCTATCCAGAGAGAGACTTCATTATACATACATTTCAAAGAATACAGACTTTACAGAATTAGTTCAGAAAAGTTACTAAACAAACACACCACAATAAATAGAAACAACAACAAATCCTGAGTAGGAGAGAGAATTTTATTTCCAAAGTTACTATGTATAATTTAAAATAAACTAATTCAAAAAAAAAAAGTTAGACAAAAACAAGAAAGTATGGCTTAAAGTAAAACAAACAAACAAATAAACAAAGAACATTGAATTGTACATTTTAAATGGGTGACTTGTTTGTTCCATGCAGGGGGGTAAAAACTATCAATGGGAACTACCCCTTAGGAAGTCCAGACATTGGAAGATTTATGCAAAGATTAAGATGAGTACAAATTAAGAGAAAGATTTTAAATCAGCCATTTTACATATGTTCTAAGAAATAAAGGAAACTATGTTAAAAGAATAAAAGGAAAGCATAACTGATATCTAATCAAATAGAGCATACAAATGAAAAGGTAGAAATTTTAAAAACAAATCAAAGAGAAATGCTGAAGCTGAAAATTAAAACAACTGAAATGAAAAATTTACTAGATGATCTCAGTAGCAGATTTAAGAAGGCTGGAAAAGGAATCAGCAAACTTGAAGACAGGTCAATTGAGATTATCCAGCCTAAGGAACAGAAAGAAAGGGAAAAGTGATTAGAACCTCAGAAATCTATGGGACCACAAGGGCATCAACATGCACATAATTGGATTCCTAGACAGAGAGGAGAGGCGGAGGCAGAAAGAGATTGAAGAAATAATGTAGAAAACTTTCCAAATTTGATTGAAAGACTAATCTACACATCTAAGAAGCTCAATACACTCAAAGTAGGGTAAAGTCAAAGAGAGTCATGCCTAGACAAGCAATAATGAAACTGCTGAAAAACAAAAAGAATCTTTAAAGCAACAAGAGAGAAGTGGCTATTCACAAATGAGGGACCTTCGCTCAAATTAACAGCTGATTTTGCATCAGAAAAGGAAGGATGCCAAAAGGTAGTGAGATGATATAGTCAAAGTGCTAAAAGAAAAAGAATGTTAACAAAAACTTCTAGATCTATTGAAACTCTCCTTTGAAAACAATGGAGAAATTCAAGCATTTCTAGATCAAAAAGAAAAAAAAAAAAGCAGAAAACTTGCCAGTAGCAAATCTTCCTTACAAGAAATAATAAAGGGAGTCTTTCAGAGGAAGAAATAAAAGAACAGTAGACAGTACTTAAAATGACATGAAGAAATAAAGGTAACTGGAAAAGGTAACTGCATACATAAACATATAACATATGGATGCATTTTTACTTGCAACTTTTTAAAAAACCTATCTGACTTAAAAGAAAACTCTATTAAGTGATAATTCTAAATCATGATGATTAAATTTTATGTGCCTACTAGGCTACAGTGCCCATTGTTTGATCAAACACTGATGTTACCGTGAAGGACTTTGTATACATGATTTTCATCTATAGTCAATTGAACATAAGTAAGGGTTATTATCTTCTATAATGTGAATGGACCTCATCTGATCGGTTGAAAGCCTTAAGAACAAAAACTGACATTTCCCATAGAAAAAGAAAGTCTGCTTCAAGACTGTAACATTGAAATCCCATTCTGTCTGCAGCCTGCTGGTCTGCCCCTACAGATTTCAGACTCAGGAAGGGAGATCAAGTCCTTTTGAGTTTCCAGCCTAATGGCCTGCTCTATGGATTTCTCACTTGCTTGCTCCCACAATCGTGTGAAGAAACTCCTTACAATAAGCATGTCCTGTTGGTTCTGTTTCTCTGGAGAAACATGGCTGAAAAATCATGTGATGTATACAGATACACAGTCAATTCTCATCATTCATCATAGATATGTTGTACAAAATCATGGCAAACACTGAATTAGTGAATACTGAACCATTGTTCCTAGGGAAAATCATAGATATAGATATAGACACAGATATAGATATAGATAGTATATTTTTATATATGTAATCAATCTCATGGATTATAATATTAAATCCTAAAAACAACTCATCTTGGTGGATTCTGTTTTCCTTATTTCACAAAGGAGAAAATGAGATTCAGAAGTGTTAACTGACTTGCTGGAGGCCTCCCCAATCACAGGTGCCAGAATTTAGATTCAAACCCCATCCAACTGGATCAAAAGGGAGAAATTCTTGCAGTGCACTACACTTCTCCCTACCACTTCCACCCTTTGGTCATCTTTGTATGAGAGCTGAAACAACAAGACAGAGCATTGTCTTGCTTGACCTCAGATGTGAACGTACATGCTGGGTGACTCAGTTCTTTTTGCTATCATGTACCTGTCCTCAAATCACCACAAAAGTGTCACTAGTATTGCTTTTGGAGTTACAAATGTATTTTAGCAAGTAGGGAAATGTGGAAATATAGAATCCATGAATAATGATGTGTGTTGACAATAAGCACCAAAAAAGGTGGTAGAAATATAGCTATATAGGGGGAAAGTATGTGTATTCTTCTGAAATTATGTTAGTATTTATGCAAAATAGATTACTATAAATTAGGATGTTAATTGTAAACCCCAGGGAAACCATTAAGAAAATTATTAAACAACAATAAGGGAAAAAGTAAAAGAATGGCAAAGTAATTAATATGATGCAATATTATTTAACACAAAAGAGGACAACAATGAAAGAACAGAGGAAAAACACAACAACAAATAGCATAAAACATACAGTTAACAAATAACTAGCCAAGTGGCAGATGTAACTCCTGCCTTATTGTTAATTACATTAAATGTAAATACATTAATCATTCCAATTAAAAGACAGAGACTGGAAGAATGGATTAAAAAGAAAACAAAACTTGATCAAAACAAATTGTTGCCTACAAGTAACACACTCTAGATTGAAATACAAATAAATTGAAAGTAAAAAGAGTGAAAATAGATATCCTAGGTAAACAGTAACCCAAAAAGAGGTGGAATGGCTGTACTGATACAAGAAAAAAATAGACCTTAAGATAAAACTTATTATTAGAGATGGAGGATAATACTTATCATGATAAATGTCATTTTTTGAAGAAGATATAAAAATATAAATATGTACCTAACAAGAAATCCCCTAAAGACATGAAACAAAAACAGACAGAATTGGAGAAATAGACAATTCTGCAATAATATAGATGTCAATACCCCACTTTTAGTTATGATGATGTTTTAGATAACAGGTTTTCACAAGTGTGAATGAATTATAAACACTCCTTTCATCCTGTGAGCCTCTACTCTCCTTCCAGGTCCTGCTCCAAGCAGCTTTTGATCAAAGTTTGGCCTGTGTGACACTAATTTTCCTCCTGCATCCATTTGAATTTGGTCTTGACTCACACTATTTTTGGTTTTCTCATAATCAGGTATCTTTTCTTTGCTTCTCAGTCAAGAAGATGAACTCCATGAATAAAGAAAGCTCATTCTTGAGTATATGCTCTGCTGTAAGTGTATGTTTTAAAAAGTGAAACTGGGTCATTTGTACAGATATGGATGGACCTAGAGACTGTCATACAGAGTAAAGTAAGTCAGAAAGAGACAAACAAATATCATATATTAATGCATATATGTGGAATCTAAAAATACGGTATAGATAATATTATTGCAAAGCAGAAATAGAAACACAGGTGTAGAGAACAAACTTATGGATGCCAAAGGGGAAGGGAGGGTGGGATGAATTGGGAGATGGGGATTGACACGTTTACACTATTGATACCATGTATAAAATAGATAACTAATGAGAACCTACTGTATAGCACAGGAAACTCTACTCTGGTGACCTAAATGGGAAGGAAATCCAAAAAAGAGGGGATATATGTATACATATAGCTGATTCACTTTGCTATACAGTAGAAACTAACATAACATTGTAAAGCAACTATACTCCAATAAAATTTAAAAAATAAAAAAATATTTGAAAAAATGGAATGAATATCCATTAATTTTTTTCAGTTTGTACTGAAAGGTGAGACTGGCTGAGTTATATAAAGATCAACACAAGTTTGAAGGGATTATTATACTAATAAGAAGTTTGAAAACAATTCTGGAATTATTCATTAACTTCTAGGGCTTTCCTGGTAACTCTATGACCTTTATGAATATAACAGGCTGATTAATAAAGGCTAAATATACTTTATATTTTCCAGAAATTATCAGTATTAACTTCATTTGAACTTCCCTCATCTAACAGTTGGTATTTTGTTTTAATTGTCCCATATGATTATTCAATAGCTGTGAAGTCGGAAATTAATAATTGAAGATGTGAGGGCTAAGCTATTTGGCAGTTTTCTTCTCAAATGGAAATTTACAAAGTTTTGTTTTCAAAAGTAAGGAAGGTTGGAAAGTCAAATGGATACAAGAAATCCCACAGAGAAACAAATAGAAAGATTGATACAAAAATCTCTGTTGTTCTCTTCAAACTTCCTGAAGAGTGAGTGTGTGTGTGTGTGTGTGTGTGTGTGTGTGTGTGTATAAAACCCAGAAACAATTTTATATCTAACTGGATTTAAGTAATAAAGGATAAGGATTTGAAACAGTTGCAAAGAGATTAGAAACATTGTTTTCTCAGGTAGTAATAAAAAGGTCAAATGTAGATGAATAAAATTTCCTTAACTCTTTTTTTTTTCATGGTTTATTTTCTCCTTTCTGTTGATTATAAGAACTGCCATTCTTCTCCTGCACCAGTTATTGCAGACATTTTCAATAGAATCTAGTTAGTAAAAGGAAACTGAAGCAGTTTCTGTACAGGGAAGGGTCTCAATTATATGGTAAATGGATTGAGGAGAAGGGCAGGTGAGATGGGCAACATTGTATTCATTTGCCAAACGTATTTAATCGTTCTGGGCTGAGGGGAAGCAATTAGAACTCTGAATTGTTTTCCACCAAAGACCACTAGGAGCTCATCCCCACTGTCATTTTGGTGCAAGTGTGTGTGTGCACACTGCCTGTATTCTAATTTATACCATGTTTTTTTGTGTGTTTGTTTTAAAATGTTGGAAGATATGGGTAAGATATAGGTTGCATTTCTGAACGCTTGACAATTGCAAAGTTTTAATAAAAAGCAATGCAAATTTTATTCATTCATTGGACAATTTTTCTTTTTTATTTTAGGCACATGTTCTGTACATCCTGTCTTATAAGAGAAGATTTTGGTCCAAAATTATACAAAACAATATATTTCATTCGGAAAGCTTTTTTAAAAAAATAAATGGCCTAGTAATCTACTTCACACACCTACCTCTCAGAGCTCCTAAAGAGTGGGGTATCTGGTGAGCTTCAAGAAAGATTAGAGAAGTGATTGCCATGGTGTGGTCTAAAGACAAGCACTGTTCCATTACCTTTTGTTATGGGTCAGCAATAAGATAAATACAGGCATTTAAGTAAGAAACTTACATAGAAATTTGTTATTGCTGCAATTCCAAAGCATTGGATATTTTTTCCAAATTTCTTTTTAATTGAAGTATAGTTAATTTACAATGTTGTGTTAGTTTCAGGTATACAGCAAAGTGATTCAGTTATACATATTCATATATATATATATATATATATATATATATATATATATATACACACACACACACACAAATACATTCTTTTTCAGATTCTTTTCCATTATAGATAGGTTATTACAAGATAGAGTATAGTTTCCTGTGCTATAGAGTAGGTGTTTTCTGTTTACCTATTTTATATATAGTAGTGTGTAAATGTAAGTCCCAAACTCCTAATTCATCTCCCTCCCCCATAACCATGTTTGTCTTCTATGTCTGTGAGTCTATTTCTGTTTTGTAAATAAGTTCATTTGTATCATTATTTTAGATTCCACATGTAAGTAATATCATATGATATTTGTCTTTCTCTGTCTGACTTACTTCACTTAGTATAATAATCTCTAGGTCCTTCCATGTTGATGCAAATGGCATTATTTTATTCTTTATCCATTTCTCTGTTAATGGACACTTAGGTTGCTTCCATGTCTTGGCTATTGTAAACAGTGCTGCTGTGAACATTGAGGTGCATGTACCTTTCTGAATTAGAGTTTTCATCTTTCCCAGATATGTGCCCAGGAGTGGGATTGCTGGGTCATATGGTAGTTCTAGTTTTTTAAGGAACATTCATACTGTTCTGCATCATAGCTGCACCAATTTACATTCCCATCAACAGTGTAAGGGGGGGTTCCCTTTTCTCCACACCCTCTCCAGTGTTTATTATTTGTGGACTCTTTTATGATGGCCATTCTGACCAGTGTGTGGAGATACCTCATCGTAGTTTCGATGTGCATTTCTCTAATAATTAGCAATGTTGAGCATCTTTTCACATGCCTGTTTGCCATCTGTATGTAGAAGCACACAATTTATAATCTGAGAACTATAAAACATTGTTGAAAGAAATTATACAGATCTCGATAATTGGAAAAATTATCCTATGTTCATGGATCAGAAGACTTAATAGTTATAATGACGATACTCATCTAACTTATTGAAAGATTCAGCACAGTCGTCATCAGAATCTCAGCTGACCTCTCTATAGAGATTAACAAGCTGATTTTAAAATTAATATAAAATGCATGGGACTCAATATAGTTCAAATATTCTTGAAAATTAAGAAGAAAGTAGGTGGGCTCATAATTTCTGATTTCAAAACTTACTTAAAACCAATGGTAATAAAAAGAAGTGTAGAACTGGCACAGAATAGACACATAGATAAATAGAATTGAGAGTCCAGAAACAAAACCATTCATCTATTGTCAAACAACTTTTGATAAGGATGCCAAGACCATCCAATGGGGAAAGAATAATATCTTCAACAAAAGGTTGGGGAAGAGGGACAATTGGTAACCACATGCAGAAGAATTAAGTTATACTTTTACCACACATCATACACAAAAATTACAAAAATGAGTCAGACCTAAATGTATGAGCTAAAACTATAAAATTCTTAAATACATAGGAGTATATCTTCATGACTTTGGATTTGGGAAAGGATTCTTCAATATGATACCAAAATCACATGCAACAAAAGAAAATATAAATAAATTGGACCTCATCTATATAAGAAACACATGCTTCAAAGCTGTCTGCCAAGAAAATTAAAAGGCAAACAGAAAATGGAGGAAAGTATTTGCAAATCATATTCTGATAAAAGATTCATTTCCAAAAATATACAAATAATGTTTACAAAAATAATTAAGAATTAAAAAAAGACAATTACAAATGGGCAAAGTATCTGAATTGACATTTCTCTAACATATACAAATCTCCAAAATATATGAACAGCTAATAATTACATAAGATGCTTGACATTGTTAGTGATCATGTAAATGCAGATCAAAACCACAATGAGATGCCATTTCATACCCACTAGGATGGCTGGAATCAAAAACTCTATAATGGGCTTCCCTGGTGGTGCAGTGGTTGAGAGTCTGCCTGCCAATGCAGGGGACACGGGTTTGAGCCCTGGTCTGGGAGGATCCCACATGCCGCGGAGCAGCTAGGCCCGTGAGCCACAACTACTGAGCCTGCACGTCTGGAGCCTGTGCTCCGCAACAAGAGAGGCCGCGATAGTGAGAGGCCCGCGCATCGCGATGAAGAGTGGCCCCTGCTTGCCGCAACTAGAGAAAGCCCTCGCACAGAAACGAAGACCCAACACAGCCAAAAATAAATAATAAATAAGTAATAAATAAAAATTTAAAAAAAAGATGATTAAAAACACATAAAAAAAAAAACTCTATAATGAGTGTTGGTGAGGATGTGAAGAAATCTGAACCCTTATGCACTGCTGATGGAATATTAAATGTTGCAGCTGCTTTGAAACAGTCTAATAGTTCCTCAAACAATTAAACCTAAAATTTACAATATGACCCAGCAATTCCAGTCCTTTGTATAAACTCAAGAAAAGTTAAAGTGTACCTTCACACAAAAACTTGTAAATGGTTATTCTTAGTAGCCCAAGTGTCTATCAACTGATGAACTGGTAAAATAAAATGTGGCATATCTATACAATGGAATATTATCCAGCCATAAAAAGAATGACGTACTGACACGGGTTACTTAGATGAACTTTGAAAACATTATACTAAGTGAAAGAAACCAGTCACAAAGGCACACATATTTTATTATTCCATTCATATGAAATGTTTTGAGCAGATAAATCTATATAGACAAAGTAGATTAGTGGTGCTTATGGCTGGAGGAGGAAGATGGGGGAAGGTGGTGATAGCTAAAGGATACAGGATGTTTTTTAGAGGTGATGAAAATATTCTGAAATTGACTGAGGTGACGATGGTTGCATATATTTGTGAATATACTATAAAAACAATGCATTATACTGTTTAAATGGATGACTTATATAGTATATGAACAATGTACCACTAAAGCTGTTAAATAATTTTTTTAAAATGTGCTTCTGATGAAATTCCGGCTTTGTATTTTCATCTATATATTCAAAAGGTATTAAGAGCCCTGTTTATTTCATGTACTTTGGAAATAACAGAGTGAACAGAACTGATAGAACCTCTACTGCAGTGCAGTCTGGATCCATTTCTGCTTCTGCCAGAAGGAACTGACTCAGTTAATACAACAGATATTTGCTGAGCACCAGCCATACACCTGATCTTGAGATGTCAGGGACCAGAGCCAGGGTCTATGTCATCAAAACAGCTCTTCTTTTAGTGGGTAAGACAAAGAAATGGTGAGGAGATGACACAGGGCAGGAATTGAATCCAGCCAGAAAGTGTCAGGTCACAGAGGTTTCTGAAACCTTTCTGAGAGATGTCACAGCTAAGCGAGCTCTGGAAGTGTCACTAGGTGCTAGCCATTCAGATGAGGAGCAAACAGAGGAGCAGACACCCTAGGGGACTGGCAGGACAAAGGCAGAGACAGGAAGAGAAGCTTAGATGTCTGACTCCCCCCACCTTTAAAGAAAGACGATAGAGGATTAGTGGTGGGGAAGCTTCTCTATCACTTCTCCATTTCATCTCTTGTTGCCTAGGAAGTAGAAATGAGCCCTGCTGGAGGTTCAGGGAAGAATCACTCCCAAGTGCCAAGGAAAGGTAGAAATAGTGGTAGCCTGAGGCAGAGGAAAGATTAGGAAGAGAAGAATCCCTCAGTGTATTAATAAGTATCCAGTGCTATGAAATCCTGCAAGTTTAAGGATTTCGGAGACTTGAGTGGACCACCAACAGTTGAGCATAGTACCTGGGATTTATAGAGCACATTGACTTCCAAAGCACATCCCCATCTCTTTTTCCCTGTTCTCCTCCTGGCTGTGAGCAGGGGGCATGGGGCCTGCTAAGCGGAGAACTCAAGGGCCTCTCTGAGCTTGTGCCAGGGACAGAACCCTCGGTGGCCCTTTTCCACTCTTTGCAGCCCAAGAGTTTCTCCTGTTACCGTTGCAATGAGGGAAAGTCATTTTCTGAATCTTTGCTGAAATCTAGACATCATGTTAGAGGCTCAAGAGGCATCTCATCTTCACAATAATCTCTCGAAATGTGAATTTTAGCCCCCTATTCCTACTGAGGAAGTTGGGGGTCAGGAGGGTTAAGTAACATGCTCAAGGCAATGCAGCCAATAAACTGCAGAACTGAGACGTAACACCTGGACATGGTTGTGTACTTTCCACTGTAGCATGCCACTTCCGAAAAGCAAAGCCTGGGTTTCTGCTGAAGACCATTGCATATGCAAAATTGCTAAAATATAAAGGAGGATTATAAAATTTGGGGACAGGTGGTAATTCTTCCCCAAACTATGTGAACTTTTCCCACATCAGGAGGTCTTTGAAGGCATCGTTATGTCCATAAACGTACACTGTAAATACATATAATGTATACATTGTATATATATAATGTATATAAATGTATATAATTTATACATATCATGTAAAATTAATCTGCATAATCTACATATCCATATAATATGCATATAATGAATGTAAATATACATGACACACAAGGAGTCATTGCCCATACCCTAACCTGCTGTCCTCTGGCTGACCAGGGAAAGCCTGCTGAAAAAGGGCTCAGTCAGTTTGGAGGGTCAGAGCAGCAGCAGTTAATAGAAGATGTTCACCTTTGTTAAGACCTTCACTGGTGGCTCTTCTGTATCCTACAGTATCAGAAGCTGTGTGTCTGTGTCTGTGTGTATGTTGAGGAGTATTGGAAGGAGTCGAATAAATTCAGACTCCAAAGACCTTCAGTAACACAGAGGATAATCCTTAAGGTTTATTTGTTAGGGTGTTTGCATGTTGACATGCATTAAATTAGAAAGGTTACTACAGAAATGAAGCCCCCTGACTTAATATTACATGTGAATTCCTCTGAGAGTTAAATCAGCACTTTTCTTGCCTTCAGCATATATTTGAAGGGAGCGTATGCCCTTTTGGAGTAAGCCAGTGAATTTAAGTGAAAAAACAAAGGTACCCTTCTAGGAGGACATAATATATAAAGACAAAAACATCAGCTGCAAATCAATGCATATTGATTTAAATAAATAGGATCATTGACCTCTGGTAAATCTAGCTCAGAGGCTAAGCCAGCAGTATCTCTTGCTCAGAAACCCACTGACTTTGCATTTTTAAGCAGAAACACAAAGGGGCATTTCCTCCAAGACCTAAATTACCTGTACTATCTTACAGTTTCTGATTTTATCCAGATGCTATGCATATCCAAACAAAGCTGCACAGAGGCATTGGGCTATGGGTAAGAAGAGATTTGCTGGAAGGTATCCATGTCTGTCTTAAATCAAAATGAGGCACTAATGAGACACTTCCACAGAGGAATTAAGGCAGCTGACCCAGGAAGTACAAACCAGGAGCATTTCTGTGTTGCTGTCCTGCTTGTCTCATAGCCAGTGCCTTGCCAGCTCCCAGTGTGGTCCCAGATATTGTGCTTGAGCTTTACCTATATTAATTTTTAATTTAATCCTTATAATAATAACCTGATGAGGTAGGTTATTATTATAACCTTCTTGCACTGTGCTTCTGGCCAGCAAAGTCAAAGCAATATATTGTGACGTATGACCACTTCATCTACAATCCCCCAAGAATCACGCAGCTCGTAACAGAAGAAGCTGCAGTAGATGAGTCTGGGAGTCTGGGAATCCAGTGTTAATCTTCCCCATTATTAGCTCCGTGATCTGTCATTAATTAGCTATATGCTCTTCAGGAAGTCCATTTTTGCTTCTGGGCCACAGACTCTTTCACTGAAAGGTAAGGATGTAATTTTCTGGCTCAAAAGTTTCCCATCTATTACTTTCCTTTGATTTGGGAAAAAGACAAAACCCAGCAGCAGGGGAGGCATTTGGGTTTTGGAGCAAGAGACTTAGATTCAGATCTAGACTCCCTTTTCCCCAGCAATGTGAAATTAAGCCACTCGCTAAAGCTCATGCTCCCACCTTGTGAAATGGTAGCTTGAAAACCTGGTTGTCATTTCAGTTGACAGTGCATTTAACCACAGCCTCGAAATGTTAAAAGGGAGCTCACAAAATGTAGTCAGATCATTGAAGGGAAAGTTCAAGTGAAAGGCTCATGCCTTGCAAAAAGCACATATAGGAACAATGAGAAACTTCGGGCCATGGCTGCCACGCCCCAGAAGTACTATTGTGACAGCGTAACGAAAAGCCTTCCATCAACTCTGCTTGTTCCAGGAAATGGCTGGTCACACAGAATCTTCTGCTCCTAATATTTAATAAAACTTCCTCTTTCAAATTGTTTCCAAACAACTTTCTTGACCCTCTGTAGCCACCCGACTGCCAAATGTACCTGCAGACCAATTAGAGAGTCTCCTAAAATCCCAACTTAATAGAATGCTTGCCCTTCAGTGTTTCCCCTTTTTACCTTATAAAATTAACTTTGCTTTCAGATATTTTTGAGATATTGCTGAAACAAAAGTGACAGTAAATGGGTTCTTTTGCCACAAATTGATGAATAAACAGCCTTTCTTAATTTTGTCTTAAATTTGGTTTTGTCTCTGATGGCAAGAAAGGGTTGAAGCAGAGAGGAAAAGTCCAACGTGTAGGTGCTGGCTCTTTCCTATAGTCTAAATAAATAAGAAAATCTGTAGGTCAATAAACAAATCCAAACATCATCAGTTCAGGCTTTCAGCATGTTACAACTTATTAGTGTACTACCCAAATACGGAGTCTCCTGTCCCTCAGTGTTTTCCAAGGTACTGGTACATTTTGACGTGTGGATAATTACATTAGTGCCTTGTCTCTGGAGGATGGTGATTACTGCCTATGACAAAGCCTCAAAGCTATGCCAGGTACTGAACTAAGTACCTGTATCAGGTACTAAACAGGGCATCAGTCTTTATCTAGTTGAGATGGTAGGACTTTCGTCAGTCACAGAAATTGACTTGCCAGTCTCCAATGTTAACACACTTTCTAAAGCTTTTTCAGTGTGTCTTTGTCTAGCAGAAAACTCATCTTTCATGCAAATCCCATTCTATAATGAATTCCACCCAGACATTCATTTTTATAGACGTTTTTATACAAACATACTGCAAAGGTGTTTCACATTGTGCCATATAAATCATAATGGTGGGTTGATGGGTTTTTTCCTAGACACTTTGTCTTTTCTCACACCTTCCCTATTGTTATTAAATCAAGTAAATGTTTACACATTTTGATGGAAATACCACAAAAAAGACAAGATACCCTTGTGTATGCTAAGGGGCTGGCTAAATGAATCATTAAGATCCAGTCTTGTGGACATATTCACACTGCAGGAAGATACTGTCTGCAGTGTGAATGGGAAGATAAAGTTTGGAATACACATATGTAGATTATGCAAATAAACCTGCACCATTGAAATATTGTTGAAGTCATAAAAGGTTAAATACTATTTGTTTAATTTTATTTTTGAAATGGAGTTTGCAGAAAATTTCTACCTATTTTAAAATTTTGAAACTTCACAGCCTACATTCATCAAGGGTGCACATATTGGTAAGATAAAGAAAAGTCTGTCAATTGGACTAGCCCTTTTTAAAACAGCGGGGTCAATTAAGTTTGCTCTTAAAACCTTCCAACTAATTTTTCCTTGGTTCTTTTGTTTCCCCAGCAGAGTAAGGTGATCAAGAAGACTTCATTTAGCAGATAACTTGGCAATTGTGATTTTAAAGACCAGATGGATGCAGACATTTAATGATCTGAAGGAAAATTACCTTGCAGACATAGTGCAGAGAAAAGTATTAAGGCACTGTTAAACTTGGCAGGTTAAAGAAACAGGAAGAAGGGGCAGATGATGATGGGGAGAATACAACAGGAACAGGTGGGAGGGATGGGGAGGGGCCAGACATGTAGGGATTTCAGGAACAAGATCAGCATTTGTATCAATAGTTTATTCTAAATGCAATGGGAAGCCACCAGGGACTGTATGAGTAGGATTTTCACTAGGAAATATATAGCACACTTCAAAGTGTTCAGTTCAAAAGAAATCAGTGAAGGGTTTTTGGGTTTTTTTTTTTCTGTTTTGTTTTGTTTTGTTTTGTTTTTACAGTTGTGGAAAGAGTCAGCTAGGAAACAAGAAGAGATGTTTGGGATTCCAGGGATTAGCAATTATTGGAAGTTCTTACCAACCCTTGGCCTGAAGGCAGAATTGAAGTGGTCAATATTACCATAGTAAATTAGACCCAGAGACATGGATGAAAGACTGCCAGCTAGGGCTATGTACCTAAAGAACACAGCTGCCCCTAGAACTAATTAACAAGAGACAGCAAGGGAATAAATGCCACAACCTCTCAATTCTCTCCTCCTTTTTGGTTTCTGGTGCCAGAGAGCATGGCAGCCTCAGTGATGCAGTTTGTTCAGGTCAAGTTCACAGGGTGCAGACTAAAGCAGAGAAGGATGAGGGGTAGGGGTGGCAAACGTAGATTAACCACATGGGGATTTTCATGGGACTCATAGAAGAAAATGTCTAGGACTTTAAAGAATTTTTAAGCTAAAATAAGCAGTGATTTTTCTGAAAAATAAAATGGATTGTGATTTTATTTGGAGCACAATAAACTAAGGAAGTGTAAGAACAGCTATGCGAAGCCAGTGGAGAAGCTTCTACATCATGGCATTTTTATCTCAAACAAGCAACACTATCTTTGGATGAAAACTCACCAAAGACAGATAAAGAGAATATTCAAAGGCTGAGATGCACCAAATCTCTAACTGTAAACTGATTGTAAAGTATACAGTCATTTCAAAACCAGACTGCATAAATTACTTTTCGGTTCCAAATAAAATGCAGGTTACTTGAACCCCCTCAGACATATGGAATATTTTTATGATCTCTCCAAATAATTCTGATCAGAGTCGTATTTGGGCCTCACTGATGTAGTGCATGGAAAGCAAGTTTTGTCAACACAAACAATTAGGGTTCATGCTGGGCTCTACTGATGCTGTAGTTTTTGTGATGTTTACCTCTTTGATTCTCATTGCCTTTTTGTTAACTGGAGGTAAAGATTTTACTTACATGGTCATTGCAAAAATTGAAATATGAAATGTAAAGTAAATGGTAGTATTTTGCATATACTAGGTCTCTGTAAATGTTAGTTACTACTATGTCTATTAGTATTAAATGATAATAAATCAAACGGTAAAGTAAATAGAGCATGTAGTCTTCTGAATTGTACTTTACATGGTTTCTCATGATAGTTCTCTGGTGAAAAAAAATGCTTTAAAAATGGAGTAAAAATTATCTGGTAAATCAACATGCTATTTAGTGAAAATACAGAAATATACTAAATATTACTGGTAACAGTCAAGAAAACACTCTCCAACAGCTTGCCTCAACATAAGACAATGTCAACCATGTCCTGAAGTACATTTTTTATTGATGACTTGAACAAAATTAGGGAAAACACATTCAAATTATTCCAAGGTGATTCTGAGCTAAGGAATGAAAACAGCAATCAGGAAAATGGAATAGATCAATGAGCCAAGTTAGGCAAACTACAATCTAACTTAAGATATGTGTGAATTTCAATACTCGGGTCCAAATAATCAACTACAAACACATCATAGATGAAAATTTGATAATCAAGATAAGTTAATTTAAAATTTTAAAAGTTACATCTGTTTTTAGCTTCAACAGAAAAATAACTTAGAAGCTGTTACACCCATACTTAAAACAAAAGAAAGTTGAAAACAATTGAACAGTAGACTGATTTTCTTGGGCTCACTGGAAAACTGAGCATATGGGACAAACTGTCACCTTGAAATCTGGAGAGATAGCAAATCCAAAGATTCACAAAGACCTACTTAACTGGAGATGCTGAAGCCATAAACTGGTAGGAAGACTTAAATAGTACTAATGGCAAATTGTTGGAGGTTGAGTATGATTAGTATAACAGTGGAAACATTCTTGGACTCTCCACACTTTCATTAGTTTTATTTCCATGACCCCAAGATGTCCTCATGAACTAGAGTTAAGAGATATACTTAAGAGGTATACCCCTGACTCTGACAGAAGAAGATGAAGACTAACCCTGGTCTAATATACCAAGAGCATTATTCATAATTAAACCTACTTTCCAGGGAAAAGTACTTTATCAGAGTCTTATTCCAGAATTGTAGACGAGAAATTTGTAGGGAAGCCCAAAGTCAACATGGGGAGAAGGATGAAAACAAACACATAAGGATATTAGAAGAATTTGAAAACTATGGCAACTAACCCCTTCCCCCCAAAAAAGCTCAAAAACCCAACTCTACTCCTAAAAAAATTAACAAAAACCTCACACTAAAGGGTTATTTACTCCAGTCCCTATAATATGTTGTATTATGTCAGACTTTTAACAACCAAAAATTACAATGTGTGCTGGAGGCAAGAAAAAATACAGTCTGAAGAGGTAAAGCAAGCACCAGAATCTGAATCATGCATGACAGATATTGTAATCATCAGAAAAGGAATTTAAAATAATTAATATATAAAAGACTCCAATGGAAACTGTGGATGAGATGGGGGTAATATAAGAAGAGAGACACTTTAAGAAAGAGCCAAAAGGAAATTCTGGAAATAAAAAATAATGTAACAAAATACTTTTGATGGAATTATATGTAGATTGGATATAGGTGAGGAGACAATAAGTGAGTTTAAGACAGATCAATAAAAACTTCCTACATGAAAATGAAAAGAGAAAAAAATTTTTTAAAAATCAAAATGGAACATCTGAGAACTGTGATGTAATTTCAAAGGTTCAACACACACATAACTGAAATACCAAAAAGATAAGAAGATTAGAACAGAAAAATTATTTGAAGTAATAATGTTTGAGAACTTTCAAAAACCAAACTACAGATTCAGGAAGCTCAGAGAACACCAAGAAGGATTAAAACCAAAATACCTCAACCCAGGCATATTACATTTGAACTTCAGAAAATCAAAGACATAGAGAAAATCTTGAATAAAATCAGAGGGGAAAAATCATGTTATCTATAGAAGCAAAGGGTAAAAACTGAAGATTTCTTGTTAGAAATAATGCAAGCAAATGTTAATTGAGTAGAAAATTTAAAGTACTTAAAAAATAAAACACAGAATTCTATATCTTGTGAAATTATTCCACAAGAATAAGGGGCAAATAAAGACTTCCAAAAAAAAAAAAAAAAAGACTGAGGGATTTCATTGCCAGCAAACCTGCCACACAAGAAATATTAAAAGTTCTCCAAAGAGAGGAAAAATTATATATGTCAGAAGTCATTATCTTCATAAAGAAGTGAAAAATATCAGGAAAGTAATAAATGAAAGTAAAATAAAATCTTTATTTTATCATTAATTTATCTTAAAGTTAATTGCTTAAAAATATAATAGTAATGGGACTTTCCTAGCGGTCCAGTTGTTGAGACTTCGCCTTCCAATGCACGGGGTGTAGGTTCGATCCCTGGTCAGGGAACTAAGATCCTACATGCCTCGTGACCAAAAAACCAAAACACAGAAGCAATATAGTAACAAATTCAATAAAAGACTTTAAAAGTGGTCCACATCAAAAAAAATCTTAAAAATAATATAATAGTAATGATGTATTAAGTGATTATATCATGTGAAAAAGTGAAATAACTGACAGCAATGTCATAAAGGATGGGAAGAAAGAAATGGGAATACTCTCTTATACAGTGTCTGCAACACATGATGTGAGATGAGGCTATATAAAGGTGGATTTAGATAAGTTAAAATATATATTTCAAATTCAATCAATATTATGATATTTTTAGTTTTGAACTACATTTCAAAATTTCCTACAGGATTTAAAAGTCAAAAGTATAAAAAGCATTAATCTGAATTATTGGGCACACATGCATAAAGATAAAATGTTTTACCACAATGATGTTAAAGGGGGAAAGAGTTGTATACGAGCAGATTTTTTGGTACCACGTTGAAGACATGTTACTATCAATTCAATTAATTGTTATAAATTTAAGGTGGCAAATGTAATTCCCATGATAACCACAAAATTATTGACAGAATATATACAAAAGGAAATGAGAAGGGAATAAAAATGTATCACTATAAATAATGAACTAAAAAAAAAAAGAAGAATGGCAATAATGGAGAAAATCAGGGACAGAAAAGTTATAAGACATACTGAACAGAAATAGAAAAAAAGACAGAAGTAAATTTTTCCCTATCAGTAATTATTTAAATGTAAGTAGATTAAATTTCTAATCAAAAGGCAGAAATTGCAAGAATCAATATTTAAATATACAATCCAACTATATGCTGACTACAAGAAACTCACTTTAGATACAAAGAAAAATAGGTTGAAAGTAAAAGGATGGAGAAACATATCCAATGCAAATAGTAAAACAAACAAAAAAACTGAGGTAGCTACAATAACATCAGGCAAAATAGACTTTAATTCAAATATTATTACAGTAGATGAATAAGAAAATTATATATTGTAACATTGGCCAAATTTTCAAAGATGAATAGCAATTATAAACATGTATGCAATAAACTAAACAGAGTCCTAAAATATATAAATCAAATATTGACACAATTGATGTGAGAAATAGACAGTTTTATAATAATTGTTCAAGACTTTAATACTCCCCTTTCAGCAAAGGATAGAACCTCTAGACAGAAGTTTGGTAAGGGAAGGCTTGAATAACACTACAAACCAAGTGGACCTAACAGACATATAGAACATATATGTGGAAATCCAGCACTATCTATTGAAGAGACTATTCTAACAGACATATAGGACACATATGTGGAAATCCAGCACTATCTATTGAAGAGAATTCTTTTACCATGCGTGGGTTTGGCAATCTTACAAAATCCAGTTGGTCATAGTTGTATGCCCTTTAACACTACTATTAATAATCTCCTCAGCTAGATATCCAGTTTCATTTATTGTAAGTTCTACCTTCCACAAAACACTAGAATACAACTCAACTAAGTTCTTTGCAGCAAGTACTGCCTTTCCTCTAGATTCCAATGACTATTTTTCATTTCCTTTGAAGATTTCACCAGAATGACTTTCAGCATACCATATTCCTACCAACTGTCCCTTCATAAAAATCTAGGCTTTTCCAGCACACACATCAAAACTCTTCCAGCTTCTACCAATTACACAGTTCCAAAGCCACTTATACATTTTTAGATATTTGTTACAGAAACACCCCACTCTGGCACCAAAACCTATATTACTTTGTTAGGACTGTCATACTGAAATGCCACATACTGGGTGGCTTAAACAACAGAAATTTATTTTCTCATTGTTCTGGGGGTGGGACATAACAGGATTAAGATGCCAGAAAGGTAGATTGCATTCTGAGGCCTATTGTCTTGGCTTATATGTGGTCATCACTTCACTCTTTGCTCACATGGCATTTTCTTTGTGTGTGTGTGGGAAGAGACAGAGCAAGATTGAGCAAGAGAAAGACTGAGACAGTGAGTAAGTGAGATAGAGAGAGAAAGCAAGCTCCCTGGTGCCTCTTCTTATAAGTGCACTAATCCTATAGGTTCATTCCTCCACCCTTATGACCTCATTTAACCTTAATTATTTTCTTAAAGTCCACCTCTTCAAATACAGTCACACCATGAGTTAGGGCTTCAGCATATGCTTTGGGTGGGGAGGGCATAAACATTCAGTCACTAACAACAAGTATTGGCAAGAATGTGAGGAAATCAGAACCCTGTACATTGCAGTGTAGCTGTTATGGAAAAGAGTTTGCAAGATCCTCAAAAAGCTAAACAAATAATTACCATATGATGTTGCAATTCCTCTCTTAGATATATATTCAAATAAAATGAAGGCAGAAAAAAAAAAATGAAGGCAGGGACTTTGATCCTTGTATGTGTTCATTGCTATGTAATTCACAATAGACAGAAACTAAAAACTACCTGACTGTCCATGAACAGATGAATGGGTAAACAAAATGTTGAATACACATGCAATAGAATATTATTCAGCCAGGAAAAGGAACACAGTTCTGGTACATGCCATGGCATGGATAAACCTTGAAAACATTATGCTAAATGAAATAAGCCAGATACAAAGGACAAATGTATGCTTCCACTTATATTAAATTTCTAGAATAGGTGAATTCATAGAGACAGAAAGTAGATTAGAGGTCTCCAGGAGTTGGAAGTATAAGGATGGGGAATTACTGCCTAATGGTTATAGTTTCTACTTTGGTGATGCGAAAATTTTTCAAATAGCTGTACAATATTTTGAATGTAATTAATGACACTGCATGTTACACTTTAAAAAGTTAAAATGGCAAATTTTATGTTACAAATAGTCTACCAAAACGTAAAAGTAAATAGTGTACCCAGAAACATTGAAATGCACACTTTAACTGGATGAATTTTATGGTATGTGAATTACATTTCAACAAAGCTGTGAAAAAAAGAGATTCATAAGATAAGCTACAAACTGGGAGAAAACATTTGTAAAACACATATCTGATAAAGTTCTTATATCCAGAAAGTATACATGCAAAGAACACTTCAAACTCAACAGTAAGAAAGTAAACATTTCTATTGAAGAAATAGGCTAAAAATCTGAATATGTTTCTCAGCAAGAAAATATATAGATGGCTAATAAGAATATGAAAAGATATTCAATCGTTTGTCATTAAGGAATTGAATACTAAAACAGCAATGGCATGCCATTATACAACTATTAGAATGACTAAAATCCAAAATACTGAAAATACCAATTGCTGGCAAGGATTTGGAGCATAAACAACTCTCATTCCTTTCTGATGGGAATGAAAAATAGTACATATTATCCAGCAGTCATGCTTTTTAGATAGTTACCCAATTAAACTGAAAACTTATGTCCACACAATAACCAGCAGATAAATGTTTATAGTAGATTTATTCATAACCACCAAGTCTGGAAGCAACCAAGATGTTTTTAAATAATTGGATAAACTGTGGTATATCCATAAAATGGGATATTTTGAGCAATGACTATAAATGAGCTACCCACAAAAAGATACAGAAGAGCGTTAAATGCACATTCCTATGTGAAAGAAGGTAGTCTGAAAATACTGTGTAGAGTGTGATTCCAATTATATGACATTCTGGAAAAGGCAAAATTGTGGTAACAATAAAAAGTTCAGTGGTTTCCAGAGGTTTGGGAACAGGAAGTGTTGAGTTATTGAAGCACAGAGGATTTTTTTTTTAGGGCAGTAAAACTATTCTACAGGATATTGTAATGGCAGATATTGGACATAATGCATTTGTCAAATCCATAGAGCTGTAAAGCTCAAAGAGTGAATGTTAAGGTATCTAAATTAAATATATATGTTTAAATATACATAGTTAGGGGATCTCAGGATGGAATGTGAATGTGACAAAATAATCTAACCATACTATAAATGTATGAAAAAATCTCACTGAAATGGGTGGGGAAAAAGTGCTGGCATAAATAATATTGGAGATGAGCAGAGTCTGTGAGACTAAAGGTGAAGGAAGCTATATATAAGCGCTTTTCTCTAAATGATAAAGTTATTTTCTAATTCCTTTTTTGGACAATGAATTTCTAAAAAGGAACAAATGTACAGTAATCTTCATGTTATGATAAACTACTGTTCAGAAATAAAATGACATGGGTTTATACTATCATCACTTCTAGTAAAAAGTGTACTGAAAATACTAGATATTGAAATAAGAGAAGAAAAATAAGTATATAAAGACTTAAAAAGAAAAAAAAATCAAACAGTTATTCATTTCAAATGTGAAAAACTCAGGATACCCTGAAAATGGACCATTTGAAATGCTGGAGCCAACTGGATGACTTTTAGTGAAGACACCATGTAATAAATTGGAGTTACTCTAGCCTCCATTAGTTGTCAAAGCATTCATTGTTCCAGAGCAATGACAAGGTTAGTAAGAAATACTGAAGGTGGCAAGCTTGTGTCCTTATCAACCTATATATATAGACTCTCTGTAAAGCTAGATATAAAATAGTCAAGAATTGTAAAAAGTACACTGAAAATTACCAATCTGTCGGAAAGGGTGTCCTCTCTACATTTCGAACTTTTGTATCTTGGTGCATCTTTTCATTCTTCCTTGTCTTGGTTTGTAGCTCAGTCTCAAATTTTACATGATCTCAAAGAGGAGGGTATAAAAATTCCCATGATTATTTTCTCCAAATCAACTTGCTACTGAGTAATAAGAATATACATTAGAAATAAGTGAAGGTTTTATATTTTCTTAAATATTTATCCAAGTATGTAGTAGAAATATTTTCATTAATTTCCCAAAAGATTACCATATTCTCCAAATTCATATTCATTTTACTTGTTATCAAATCTCTGGCATTCTATAATTATCCAAACTTTTATCTGCTCATTTATTCATTTCTGGCATGAACTAATTAAATCTGAAATAATTAATGAGAATGTGTATTCATTTTACTGTAAATAATGCATCACCAACAATTATTAATTCACCTTTTTAGGACTTGTTACTGTGATCTAAACTTTCTTCTTTTTTTTTTCTCCTGTTAATTTTCACTGAACTCTCTCTCATTCCAGCAATTAGTAATGTTTATTTATGGGTTCATGAATTAATTGAAAAAATCCATCTCACTAAGAGATGGGTTTCATTTACAACTGTACTTTTATGTTTAATAGTGATTAATCCAAATTTTTACTATAAAGTCATTTTACTCAGTTGTGTGCTACTAAGAAATGTAATGATGGCTTAATCCAGAATGAAAAAAAAATGCTTAATGCTTTTCGATCACAAGAAACACAAAGAAATATAAACATCTAAATTTTAAATACAGAGATATTTTATGGCAGTGATCCATAAGAAAGTGATAAGTAGAAGATTTTCAAGGATAAAAATATATTACATTAGAATTAAATTCTGTGCACAAATAAGGAAGAAACACAAAAAGTTAAAGAGAAAGTAGAACACTGTAAAATGTATGACTTTTGAAAAATCTTTTTAGTTTTAAATGAATTGTTGTAGGTGTCTAAATGTTATAGTATTTCTACTTCGCTGTATATGTTTATATAAAAACTTTATTTTTAAATGTCAGTATTTTAAAAAATCAACATATATAACATTTGTAACTACAGTATTTAAACATAAGATGAAAATGTTTTAAATCAGTTTACAATTTGTAAGTATATTCATATTTCGCACATTTTCCTTTTTAATTTAAAAAATTATTGAAGTATAATTGATTTACAATGTTATAGTAATTTCTGCTGTACAACAAAGTGACTCAGTTATACATATATATATATATATACTTTTTCATATTACTTTCCATTATAGTTTATCACAGGCTGTTGAATATAGTTCCCTGTGCTCTACAGTAGGACCTTGTTGTTTATCCATCCTACATATACTAGTTTGCATCTGCTAATCTTAAACTCCCAGTCCATCCCTCCACCACCCCGCCTCCCCCTTGGCAACCACAAGTCTATTCTCTATGTCTTTCTCACATTTTCTTTAGAGGATGTTACAGCAAAAACATTAATGATCACTAAGCTAGACCACTTCTCAGTTCCACTGAAAACCGAGACTGACTTTCCACAAACTTATTCCAGGTCAATTTTAAGTTCAAGTCTATGAAACCTGGGGTGAAGGAATGAGGGAGCATCACTGAAAGTGCAGACAGCAAATTCCCAGGCAACAGGGACACCTGGCTCAAAACTCTGGGGAAAATCCCCAGGAATAAAAGGCATTTAACCCCGAGCCAGAGAATTCTAGGCAGTAGCTTTGGCTGGTGGCAGAGGAGAGTGATATTGGAAGCTAAAGCTGAGGTTGCTTTTGAAGTGGGCTCAGGCTTTTGGGATCCACCCAAGTCTTGCAGCTGTGAAGTTCTTGGATAACTCAACCAGTCCCTCCAGTTTCCTAGACTTGCTTTTCCTCCACACTGGAGATTAAGACACTCACCCTGCTCTACTCACCTCTAGTGATAGCATAGACCTCTCAGTCTCTTAGGTTTCTCCAGCCCTAAGAGTGAACCATGAGAGGGATGTTGTCATTCCACTTCTGCCCTTCCTACCTCTCCAGAAGCCTGGCCTTAAGCAGCCAATCATAACTCATTTGTTACCCAACAGGTCTTCAGGGTATAGGAAAACAATGCAGAGATAAGACATACCTACCCATGGTGTGGTATCATTTGCTTATACTCAGGAGCTCCCTTGTTACAAGTGGAGTCTTTTTCTCTCAGAATTCCTCAAGATTAGTTGATCCCCAATTCATGGGATCCTGGAGAACAACATTCATCAAGGCATTTTCTTCTAGAATGTATAAATGTCTAGAGGAGTTGCGGGTTAGGGGCAGTTTTGTCAATACAGATTTTTTTCCTTATTTGCGATGCCAGGATTCTCTCAGATGCCTCTGTACATCTGACAACTGGTAAAAATGCCTCTCACCGCCCAAACCCAACTTGTGCAGAACTTCTATCCTCACATGCTAACCCTCACTGTGCTCTTCCTCATTTTCCCTAGTACCTAGCCTATACAACCTTACTGTAATTATCTTATCATACTGTAAGCAGCCCTTTGCAGGAAACTGCCCTCCACAGGGAGCCTCTTTTCTTGTCGCTTTAGCAAAGCTACACTGTAACTAACTTTTAAGCAGGCACCCCCATGCTCTACTCATCTCTGGACCAAGCACACCTTTCAAATCATTTAATCAGGGAATACTTTTCCTAACTTATGGGTTCTTTACATAGATCAAAGAAGTAGAAATGAAGAAAAGAAATTAACAGATGAATAGATGTCTTCCCGAGCTTCCCCCTCAGTAACCTCACAAAAAATTGTGTGACCAAACTGTGTTAATAAGACAGCCTCTAGAGGAAGATCACGAGGAGTTGACCAGCCTGCACACAAACCTGCACGCAGTGGGGGATGGTGATGGCTCTGATCCCCCATCTCAATGATTAACTTAGATTTCTTCGCTGTTTCCCTTTAAAAATTTCATGGCTGAGCAGAATCTTCAGAGGTGGGTTTTGGGGGACACTGGGGAGTCCATCATCTCCCCAGATTGCCAGCATTCTGATTAAAGGCACATTTCTCCTCCATCATTTATGAGTATGTAATTGATTTTTTTAAGCAGCAAACAGCGGGATTTGATCTATTCAGTAACAATATTTCAAAAACCTGTGTTCCTGTCCATCTACTTTATCTTTAGTCTTGATTTACAAGATAGGAACATAAAGTGCTCATTCGAAAGATGCTCATCCACTCCTCTTTCTCTCCAAAGTGCTCAAATTTTCTGAGCATGTCTGAAAGAGTATATGCAATCAAAGTATTTGAAGAACACAGAGCTTGTCCATCTACTAAACTCAAATTTTAATCTAACTTGATATCTAGCTCAAAGCTTGAGGTCAGAGAAAGGAGTTGGGAACAAATCCATGGAAGTTCAGGTAAGTGCCTTAGGGTTGTAAGCAAGACGCTGTCCATAGATCATTCTGTTTAACCCTCATACAAGATTATAAGATAGGTATTATTTAGACCATCTGATTGATAGATTAATGTAAATGAAATTCAATGGTACCTTACACAGAGTATCACAAATATTACAGTATATCCAGGGTTTAAGACAACTCTTTTCATCATGCCATGAGAGTAATGTGGGATTCATTACTTTGGCAGGGGAAAAAAAGTAGTTTAAAAAAGTTTGGACGTGCTACATGTCCAGACATGCTAAGTGACATCAATTCAGTGAAGGCAACTCTCCATTTGATCTGACATTTCACAAAGTCTTTAATCCATTTAAAATAAATTCATCTTGTTAACAATGAGAAGGGCTAGAAAATTATAAAAAAAGATACCTTTTCTTCCAAGTACTTTATATTTTACAGAACAAAGAAAAATCTTTAAAATAACTTTAAAATATATCATCCTAAAATTGTCGCCCTTCTCCGAATGACATAGATTTCCACTTCTTTCCATAAAGCATAATTTAACACATTTATTCTTTCACTAGTCTTGAACTGCAGGCATCCTGAAACATTGTAGAAACCTTGTAGAAACATTTTTTTTTTAACTTCTCACAGAAGACGGATACACACCAAGGATTTTTTTTCAGGACTTCGCAAAGTCCAATTTAGTGTTTTATCAATTCTTATTTAAATTGTTCCCAGTCCTCTGCGTAGTGATTATTGATAGAACTATGCCTCAGGTTTTATCAATACTAATAAAGCCATCACATATTTGTACAGATATTTCTATAGACATACTTTAAACACAGTATCATAGGGATAAATTAATCTGTCACCAGATTTCTTTTGCAGGAACCATGTGGGCAGTGCAGGTGAAAAAGTGATACCTCCATTGTTGTCCGATTTTCCAGGTAAACTGCTACCTGAAAAAACTCAGCTTTCAATTTGTCTTCTACAGTATTTTGTTTACAGTCTAGTATATCACATAGACGCATTGCAATGTAATTCATCCATTTACATGTCTGCCTTCTCCATTAGAAAGATAAATTCTGAGAAAAAGGATAGTGTCTGTTTCATTTTAATATTCTGTGACCTTCCTTGGGTGATTGTAAGTACACAGACAAGTCCCATGTAATTCTGAATGAATAAATGAATGGTAGCTCAGGGTTTTCTGTCTCACTAACTCCATGTATTCCCCTTTTCACTCATATTTCTTCTTAAAAGGGAATGTTTTAATCTAACAGCCCTTTGAAGTTAAGCTATGAGAAGCAATGTGTGTTGGCAGGTAGAAAGTTTGTCTCATAGAGGATCTATTTTGGCCAGTCTAAAATAGCTACTGTTTCTTCCATGGAGAGTTGTGACCCTACACATACTATGGGGAACTCGAAGCACATGAAAAGGAGGAATGATACCCCAACAATCTTGATTAGATAGCACTCAGCCAGAATGGGACAGGGGCAAGGTGAGTATCAGGAAGAATGGGTAAAAATGCAAAAATAGAAAGAGGGAAACAAACACAGAGGGAGAAAGTTCATCTGAGGCTGATTCCATAGGAGAAAAAGGATGATGCAACTGTAAAATTATACACTCTATATGGCTCTCCAGACTCTGTATATGTTTGATGAGTTAGCTGGTGTTCTGTTCATGGACTGTGCCTGATTGCCTTTCTGGACATTTGGGGGGTATAATGTTGGGATCACAAAATGAAACAAATTACAGTTGAGAGATACAAAAGAATTAAAACTGTTTCCAGATAATGGCCTCATTTCATAAAAAAATCAAGGGCATTCACCAACTACCCATTTCACTAGTTCACTAAATCCCCCACATGGTACCTCATTTCTCTGGAAAACAATACTGTATAAAGCATCCTTTCCATGCGTTTCTCCAGCTTAAATGGCCCATAAACCACCCATGTTTACCCATTCTATCTCCCAGCTCCCACCTAGCCCACTGGCCTCAAACACTGACCAGAAATAACTGACTTCAATGATTTTGGAGGATACTCAAGTGTGTATGTGAAATACAGTCTCAGAATGCTTTATTTTCTATAAGGCTCTAGTGGGATTTGGTTTTCTTCCCCCAAATCTAAATAATATATTCAGTTTACTACAACAAACTCAGGAGTGAGGCACATAAAGAAGTTGTTCTCTATCAGGCATATAAAGTTAATATAAACAGAATGAAAAAGGAATATGAAAAGGCAAAGAAGCAAGGGGAAAAGACTTTCACCAGAGTGATTTCATCAAACATTGATTATCTAAATTGTAATTCATTCAACAAATTAATATACAATGAGATCCAGTAAATAAAATAGAGTAACAATAACTAAAATTATAGTGTTCAAAAAGTATGTGCACACACCATTTTATATTTCTGTCAAACTATACAAAAGTTTCTGTTTCACATACATACTAACTTTCCTACAAAGAAAATAGAATGGTATGTAACTATAAAGCAGATAAATGTAACAAATGTACTTCACTGGCCAGAAGATGAAAAGAATAATGACAGTGGATCATTTCTTAATCTGGGGAAAAAATAAAACAACAAACATAATTGTTGCTGAGGTATTGGAGAAAGTGCTGATTGAATAAAGAAGGGCATACTTTAAACTTTTCATGTAGTCCAGCAGACTGACTTCATGTTCTCCTTCTCTTTCTACTTTTGTTCTTGAGAGTTGTCAAGCCGCGAGTATGAGAAGGGGCCATGGAAGAATATCAACACCTTGGGCAAATGTAGTTCTCTTGCTCAACAGAAAGAGATAAATAAAAGGATGAAGCATGGTCATCCTCAAGGCAAATCTTACCAGCTGTCCTCAAGGGGTGAGACACTCCAGGGCTTAATAAAATGTAGAGAGGCTTTTCACAACTGATCCTCACACTACTTTGGTTAGCAAGCACTTAATAGTAGTGGTGCTACTACTGTGAAGCATTTGTCCTACAGGAGCAATTTTATGAACAGAAAAGATGATTTTAAAAAATTCATTTAGTTAGTAAATATTTATTGCAAGCCAAATGTGTGTCAGCCACTCTAGGAGAATTTACCAGTATTATGGTTAAAAATCCGTAATCTCGGGACTTACATTCTAATGAACTAACAGAAGTTGGCAAAGGCCAAAATGCACTATTTAAAGAAATTTTAAAATATTATATATATATCTTTATATATATATCTTAGAGATACTTTTTAATGTTTGCCATTAACAGTATTTTCTCTGTATTAAATTTATTTCACCAACTACTAGCGGTCATTGGAGAGAAATATGAGCAGGGAGTAATATTTGTAGAAATAAGTTTTTAAAGTAAAAATTTAAAAGGCATGTTGAGAAAATTAATTTGTACTATTGATTTTCTTTTTTTTTTCCTTTTCTTTGAATTAGAAAATGACCACCATTATTGTATTTAAATAAAGGAAAACCTTAATTCAACTTGGAGAAGCATAGTTTGAGAACCACTGATGTAGGAAAACTATTGAGTCAACTGGGACTTGATGATTGAGCAAGAATAACAGTTATTAGAAATGATTAAATGTTCAGAAGCAAAATCTGAGCTTCTTAAAAATAGAGTTACCATATGATCCTGCAATCCTACTCTCGAGTTTCTGGAGAAAACTCTAATTCAAAAAGGTACATGCAGTATTCACAGCAGCACTTTTTATAATAGCCAAGACATGGAAGCAACTTAAATGTCCATCAACAGATGAATGGATAAGAACATGTGGTACATATACACAGTGGAATATTACTCAGCCATAAAAGAGAATGAAATAATGCCATTTTCAGCAACATGGATGGACCTAGAGTTTATCATACTAAGTGAAGTAAGTCCGACAGAGAAAGACAAATATATGACATCAGTTATATGTGGAATCTAAAAAATGATACAAATGAACTTATTTACAAAACAGAAACAGACTCACAGACACAGAAAACAAACTTATGGTTACCAAAAGGGAAAGGGGGGGAGGGATAAATTACGAGTTTGGAACTAACATATATATATGACTATATATAAAATAGAAAACCATCAAGGACCTACTGTATAGCACAGGGAACTGCACTCTACATCTTGTAATAGCCTGTACTGGAAAAGAATCTGAATATATATATATATATATATATATATATATATATATATATATATATATATATATGAATCACTTTGCTGTACACTTTAAACTAACAAAACATTGTAAATTAGCTATACTTCAATTTTAAAAAACCCTGAACTTCTTCCTGCAGGCAGGAACCCAGGGCTAAGTTGTTCCCTGAAGGTAGCTGGGAACAGTCCTCAAAATCCAAGTGGGCAGCAGAGCTAGGACATGACAAGAGCACTAAGAACAGGAAGCTAAACATGTTTTGTGCAGCCCAAATCCAAGGTGCAGAGACAGGTTCAGGGGTGGGGCTACAATATGAAGATCCAGGGACCGGGAGGAAACGGGAGGGTCAAGACAAAACCAAATGGAGGAAGAACTTCTTTGTGCTGTTTCGTGAACTGAGTTACATGGGATGATAGCCACTTCCCACAGGTAATTACTGAGCACTTGAAATACGAGTAGTCCAGAGATGTGTCATCAGTGTAAACTACACATTGGGATTCCAAGATATAGTACAAAATACGTAAACTAATATAAAAAAGACCATTAATACATTTATAATTTTACATGTCAAAAGGATAACAGTTTATATATGCCACAGATCTATACATATGTGACTTCTAGGAAATGTGAACTTATAAATGATGTTTATATTTCTACTGGACAGCATATGTTTGGAGAGTGGATTCTCAACTTTCTTGAACACATACCCTTGTCAGTAAACACAATTTAAATGCATCTTCAACATTTATTTTTAAATGATAGATCTGCCAAGCTCTATAAAAATTTGGTATATTTTTGTAAAATGTGTGGAGAAATAGAAAATTTAAACAGGTAAAATAAAAATAGAGATAGAAATTCTAACACTTTCTTCCAGCTCTAAGTAGATCATGTGATACACTTTTGGAAGCTAAAAACTTTTATTTCTAGGAGGATTATAAACCAACTAAACAATCTTATGTGGATGATCAAGCCAGGCTTAAAGGATCAGAAAGAGAGAATCCAAAATAAGTGTTTCCTTATAAGTACATTTTAAGTCATGTTTAAAATTTTGTGTTGGGTTGAAATGTAACACTATAGTAAATCTATTTTATGTATATGCATAAATACTAAATTACCATAAATATTAATTTTACATAAAATAAAATATGATTTTTTCATTGAATAAGTCTACGGAAAATCAGAGTGCTGAGATGGGCAAAATCATAAATATGAGACTAATGCCCACCTGCTGGCTAATTTCTCTAACTGTGAAGGAAAAAAAGTAAGAAAAGATGAAAAATATAACTTACAGAGGATATGCTGCATAAGCCTTGATTTATTAAATGGGAATAAATGCCCAATTATCTTAATTACATAATAATATATCCTAAGCACAAACATTATTTAACTCATAAAAATTAGGATTACAGGCACTCAAAGCTGGCAGGAAAATCAATAAACATCTCTTCCACTCTTTAAAAGTGAGCATGCAGAAGCCCAAAATTCCAATGATGGGCAGAAAGCACATGGTGGAGAGTCATGGGGGCTAAGACCACACCCTGGTGCCAGGCCGAGACTCTGTCTCTTTCCCAGTCAACATCATCTTCTGAGTTCACAACTATAGCACCCTACACAGAGACAGTTTTAAGTTTGGTTTGGTTTTGAGCCATGTTTGATTATTCTACCTTCCCCTTTCTCATGAACAATACTTTTATAACTCATAAATAAAGACATTGTTTCCAAATTTTTCCTAACTGAGAGTCAAATGTTTGAATAACCTTAATTTCCAAACTGTGTAGGGTCTGAGTTAATAAGATTTTACTGAATGTCACAGCAAGGGAAACAGCTCCCAGGTCAGCAAACCCATTCTCTACACACTTCATGCTTTTCCTTTTGTTGTGATTAAATGAAACATTATGAATTCCCCAAATAACCTCAATATGTTTTTATGATAAAGTATGCCATTATGTTCAAATATTTATCTTACTCATTGTAACAGTAATGATGTGGGCAACACAATATTCTATTGCACTTTCCCTGTTGATATTCTGGGTTAGAGTGGAGCAGATGTTCATATATTATAAACCATATTTTAAAGTGCACATGTGCAAGCATCAATTTCCTTGTGTGTTAAAAATCAACATAGCATTTTTGAATATGAGAATGTTAAAGAAAGGAGAAGCAAATATTTGGTGATTATGGCTTTTACCATTCACAGACTAAATTTTATATGCTTCCCTTTGATACAGAAAGATTAAACTTATAAAATGAAGAAATTATCAAAATACTTTTGTTTTTTGTATTTAGTCAAATCTGTTGTAATTATGTCTATGTAGTTTTTAGAAAGAGAAAAAACTGTCGATTGTTACCTTGCTGGTATACAGTTTTTCCGATCAAATTTTGTAAGAAAAGAACATGCTACTACAACTTTCGAGTGACATTTTAGTTTAGCACGCAACCAGAAAGAAGATGAACTTTGAAAAACACTTTTAGGGTTTTCCAAGTAGTGAAAAATATCTCTTAACTCTTCGATAGTTAATTAATTATTCCTTGAACCATCTATATTAACTTTAATATTTAAATGTTACATGCTTCAGCATTTCTGTGAATTTGCTACGTAAACTTTGATGTAATTTGCTCTCTATCTACATGGTATCATATTACATGACTTCGCAGCATTTACTAATTAGTATATTCCGACAAAGTTACTGATGTGATGGACAGGAGAGATATTGATGATGTAAGATTGAGTGGGACTATTTTTATAATTAACATATTTCTCTAATGGATATTTTTCTGCTCTAAAAATGTTTCTTTTTATAAGTCTCAACTTCTGGGATTCTGATAGAGCAGTGCTACTCAGGGAGTGGTCCCCTCATCACAGGGAGTTCTGGATCTACTTGATGCTGATCAGCTAGGAGACAAAGGCAGGGACTGAGAGTTTACATTCAGGAAGTCTTTGAACACTTCGGCATTGCCACAGCATCCGGTCCCTGCCTGGTGGGACACAGCAGAGTCCAGTTCAGGTGATGTCAGACTTGTGAAGGTGGGTCGCATGGGCGCTACTCATACACAGTGAGACCATGTACTGGGATGTACCATGGGCTGGAAAAATTATTCAGAAAAATAAGTTTCCTTTACTTGTACCTCAGCAAGATAGCTAATTCCTGTGAGTCCTCCCTAAGGGCAGAAATATATATCCTCTAGAGCTGTGTGGCCCTGTGTGGTAACCACTCGCCACCTGTGGCTATGCAGCCTCTGAAGTGTCCTTAGTCCAAACTGAAATGTGCTGTTACTGTACGTGTATATTACACACTGTGCTCTGAAGCCTACATAGATAAAAAAGGGAAAAAAAATCTCATTAGTAATTTTATATTGAATTACTGTGAAACAATAATTCTTTTGATATCTTGGATTAAACAAAATATGGTATTACCCTTAGTTTCATCTGTTTCAGTTTACCTTTTTTATGCGGCTATTCAAAAAATTTTCATTTAAATGTGGCTTGCATTTTATTGCTGTTGGATGGTACTGCTCTAGATTATCTTGAGCAGACTATGACATCTAAGCTTTGTGGTGAACACTAGATAAAAATTACTCTAATCCATGATGGTGTTTGACTCTCTGAGCCTTCCTTCATATCAAAATGCGGTGAATGAGTTTAACTGCATGAAAGTTTGATTTGGGTTGGTTAGGGTAGAAGTTGAGTGTGTTGGAGGATTATTTTTAATCTGTTAAAGATTTTAGCTACAGCCCACAGTTATTTATAACAATTCATTTATTAAACGTCAGAAGAAAAATTAGAAAGTAAAAGTATATAAAATAGATTTTCCAGGTACTAGACAATACTTAATCATTGAAAATCATATTTTTAAACTTAGAAAAACGTGAAGAAAGAAAGAAAAAAGAAAGTAAGCATTCATAGAGCCTTGATCTTAATCACTGTACTGTATTAATGTAGGTTATAATATTGTCATATCAAAAATGCATAGCAAAAATCTTATACAAATAGAAAACATTCTATTTACTGCATGTGCCCAGAAGGTCCCTCAGGGCTGAGTTCCAGGGATAGTGTGGTTTTTTGTTATCCTAACAGTCCTAAACATTTGAAAATGGGTCTATTTTCCTCTTTGTTTTCATCATTGGGAAGCTGTGAGGCTTTTTTATGGTCCAGCTTGAGCAGCTCCCTAAGGAGCCCTGACTCTGTAATTGTAATCTCATGGTAGATTTAACTAATTCTTTTCTAATTGTGTTTCTCTAACTCCAAATCTTGGGTTAAAATGATAAGAAAAGAAAAGAAAAACTCAATAAATGGTACTATCTCTAAAATATTTACTGAACAACTCATGCCTATAGTGGTTCTTCCATGCTTTGCCCAGACACATATTAGCAGCTCTTTTGCCTCTTCCTGTTTGTCTATTTTTGTTCCCCTTAAACCTTAATTATAAAAATGAGATCACCAGGCAACATTTAACCTAATTCCTGACTTATGCTCTACTAAATGTACACAATGCCTTACCTAACCAGTTGACTCCTTTTTTGGATTAAAAGGAGTAAGAATGAAGAATTAAGTAGTTAAAGAATGAATGACTCTCTACTCCTAGTTTCCCCTGAGTAAATCTGCAGGTGGACCCCACAGACACAGGCGGACCACGTGGGCATGACAGCATCCAATTGCAGGCGGACCACACAGGCAAGACAGCATCCAAAAGAACATCAGGAGAAGTCAGCAGGTCTGCACGCAATGGAAAAATGATGAAGAATCTGACCTCCTATCTTAATGATTAACTGAGACGGCTACCACTTTTCCCTTTAAATTGTTGTGGCTGAGCAAAATCTTCAGAGTTGGTATCTGGACATGAGTCTACCTTCTTCCCAGATTGTTGGATTTTCTGAATAAACTACCTTTCTTCTCTACCAACATTTGCCCTTTGATTACTGGCTTTTCAGCAGGGAGCCTCTGAACCTGAGTTCGGTAACACAGAGACAGCCCTGGCAGGAAGCCCATTTAGCTCTATCATACAATCAGGACACCTGATTAAGTCAATACACACAAGAAAGATGGGTTGCCATGTATGGGCAGGAGAGGATGTAGGACCAAATGCTCTTGTGTGTTTAGGAGCACAGAGAATATCCCACAGAATCATTTTCAAGATGAAAGCAAAGATTTGGTTTTATACTCAAATATAAAACTTCAGAAACTTTTCCCTCTGAGAGAATAACCAGCATAAGAGGGCCACAGAAGCTGCACTAATTAGGAATTGTGTAGCCTAAGGCTACCTCATTAACTGCTTTGTGCCTCTCTTTCTTCCTGAGTGAAAAAAATAGTGCACACTTTTCAGAATTCTTGTAACTAAATCTTGGGCAATCAACAAGCCATATTTATTATTATTAAGGTAATAACCAGTTGTTGACAACTTTACAGGCTGCAAAAGAATACTGATCCCCAGGAGAAGGACAAGCACAGAATAGGAGAGCTTGACTGTGCACAGGATAAACTCCACTGCTTTTCCATTTTGACTTTTTAAGGTATTGGGTTGCCCAAAAATTTTGTTCGGGTTTTTCTGTAACATCGGTCCAAAAACCCGAACGAACTTTTTGGCCAACCCATAGTTAACTCTCCATTGTTTCTGCAGCCTCTAAAATTCCGTTGTTCATGGACCTCTGACTTGGAAGAGAGGCAACTGAACACCTGGCAAGGATGCATAATACTCAAAACATAAAGTTGCCTGTCTAAATATCTACACTTTCATTCATCCTCTCAGCTCTATAACATTAATTATCCAAGTCTTGGAAGCCTATTCTAATTATTTGATGTTGCAATTTTGTTTACTTTAGACAGTTGGAAAGAAGATATTTCTCAATTAAATATCAGAAAAGTAGCTAAAATATCTCACTCTGTGAGAAACAGTGTGGTCTGTAATATCTACCAGTTAGGTCTCAAGATTTCAACAACTTGCTGCTGTTACGCATATATTCTCTGCTGGGAACTCAAAGACCAGCAAATAGTGCCTTGAAATGATAAGCGATTAAGAAGCACAGGGAGAAGTTTCTCAACCAAAAGGAAACAAGTCAAGGAACGTGCTGAGAAGCAGAAAGATGTATCAATGGGTAGGAACATAGTTCTCAGCTGGAAACAGCCTCGTGATGTCCTGAAAGTGAAAGCAAGACGTATGTTCCTGGCAGGAAAGAATATAAAAGAGTTATTCATAGGCTGACTCTTGAAAGCATATATTGAAGGATCTTATTTTTCTGTCTGGTAAACAAAAATCTTTAATATGGCCATGTAGTAAATAATAGATTAATTGTGATTGTGAATATCGCAATCCCACCACAGCTAGAAAGTTCTGGAAGCCAGTTGATGTTTCTTTGCCTCTTGACAGATGCTTAACATAGTCATTTGTTCACTCATCCATTAATTCTTCCACATTTTTAAAAACTGTGTGTAACAGGTTCACTGCTGGGGATAAGAAAGCAGGAAAAAAATCACCATCTTCACAGAATTTACAGACCACAAAATGTCTCTCCCTTTTGTAAAGAATAACAAAGGAAAGAAAAAGAAAGAAAAGTTCAACAACCCCTTGGAAATCAGCTCTTAGTACATTTTTATATTCTTGTAATTCATTCTACATTCTCTATTAAAAAAAGAAAGAAAGAAAGAACACTGGAGTTTAGAAACAAATTGATCTCTAAAAGGCAAGAAGCATGTGCCATTTTCTGCTTAACTTGAATTATTGAATTATGGGACCAGCCTCCATACTGGTCTTGGAGAAATGCTTCTTGTTTCAAAAATGTTGCAGATCATAATACAACCTAGTATCATTATAATAGATTATTAACCATTAGACTATAACCTTGAATATATTGTCCTGGAGTTGATATCCAGCAATTTTTGCCATGATCAATGACAGAAAATAGCAAAAGTTATCCTTTCCTTGTTGAAAGACTAAGGACTCAGACAAGAAGAGAGAATAATGGCCATTTAAGGATAATCTGTCAGCTTTAGATAAATCTAAAAATTTGGTGGGAGGTCTCTAACAAATAAACATTTGGTCTATATTAATTGATTTTCTTTTACATAGTCCAAATAACTTAACTATTATTAGATAAGAAACAACATGGGCTCTGAGAAGAGCCATGGCCAAAAGGATAGAAAGGATTTAACACTGCTAATAAGCTTAATCACATGTAAATATTTGCACTGATCAAATAGAAACTATATATCATTTCAAACATACATGGAACAGCCAAAAATACCCACAACAAATATTAACAAGTTTGTTGTAATTCCAATAAGGTTTTCAAAACAAAATAGAACTCAAATCCAAAATCACTGATCAGAATGCATTAAAATTAGAAACAATAGAAAATAAAGGAAAAAAAATCTGTAAACCTAAAAAATTATGCAATATCTTTCTAAAGAACCCTTGGCACTACAAAGCATTCATAAATAAATGATGATAAAAATATTAAATACAAATCCCGCCATATACAACCAAAACATAATCAGGAAAAACTGATATCCTAAAATATTTTCAATAAAAATCCAGAAAAACTGAAAAAATGTAAACTAAGCTTCAACTGAAAAAATTGCATCATTAAATAATAAAAGCAACTAAAAGGGTAAGAATAAATTCTTTTAAGAAAAAAAAGCAAAGATTAAGAAAATAGTAGATTTGATAAGTGCGATATGATTATATATTTTACAAGTTCAGAAAAAGGCAAAAAAAAAGAAGACAATTAAAAGGTACAAATAAATAGGAGTAATACATTAAACATATAAATTCTTTCTTAAATAATAAAAAAATAGAGAATATTTAAACCATCATTTCTTAGATGCTTATGATAATAATTGATAAACTAGACAGTACACAAAACTTTTTTTTCTGAGGAAGTATAAAATCTTGTCAGGCTGATAAAATAAATTTTAGTGAACGTTCTGCACTTCTATTTTACACACACAGAAGCACATACATGTGTACCAGCTGCTCCCCAATAAGTTTTACTTCTCATGTTCTACTCTGGCATCAAGAAACAGATAATATGCATGTTACATACCCTGTTTCAGAGCCTAGAAACAAATGCACAGCTAAGTAAATCATTTTCTAAGAACTATGTAGCACTAATTCCCAATGTAGAAAGGGAACATGTAAGATAATTCTGGGCAACTATCATTGCGATATCATCAATATCAATGTTAATAAAACCTTGGCAAATTGAAACCGGAGAATATCAGATGAAGTCCTTGGACAAACCATCCTAGTTTTTCCTGAGTCACCAGGATATTCAATATTAGAGAAAAAATTAATGCAAACCACTATATTAATACATTACAGGGAAATATCAATAAAACAAAATCGGTAGTTAAACAAATCATAATGATTATAAACATAATTCCAAACTAAGTTCATAGCAAGTCAGTATTCATAGCAAATAATAATTAAAGGAATCATTCTTAATCTATTAAAGATAGTTCACCAAAAGAAAAAATTCTTGGTGACAAAATATTAAGAGACTTCTTATTAAAGTAAGGAAGAGGGTAATGATGTCTGCTAATACCCCTATGAGTCAACAACCAGAGCACTGAAGGAAGTAAAAAAATATGAGACATACATACTGAAAAGTAAAAGTTAGAGCTGTCATAATTCCAGATGTTATCATTATCTAGGGAATCTAAGGGAAACAATGAATAAGAGTACAACCAGAAAGAGATTTAAAGTGAAAAAAATTAATGAGAAACATCTTCAACATACCAAAGTCAAAGGTTTTCTTTATACTGAATACTATTTTACATACCAAAATACTACTAAAACTAACACCCAAATCATAGAAAATCATGTTGCCTCCTCTTGACCATCATACTCAAAGTGCTGCTTCATGGCTGCTTGGGGGGTCAGCTCAAGCCATGCTGAGCCATCAGGGAGACCCTCTGTGTTTCAGCCTCCATGTTTTTTTTTGTTTGTTTTGTTTTGGGGGGTTTTGGAGTTTTTTTGACCTGCCAGGTCTGCAGTTCCCTCTTGATGGTTACCTGGGTGTACCTGATATTTCCTCTTCTTCTCTCTCCACAAATTTTTCAATGGTTGAACCTCTTTTTCTGCATCCTTTTTCTCAAACCAATCTTTGTATATGCACAAAGTATCAGGAGATGTTGCCATTGACCTCATGTTGAAATTAAGTAATCATCAAGGCCATTGTTCATGAGTTTATGTCCGTTCCCTTTCAGAGTTTGCCATGCTCTTCCAACCTGTTTGCACGGGTATTTCTCCAGGAGAAATTCATTTTAAAATGGTCTACAAAAATCTGACACATTCAGATAAGTTTTAAAATATACCATTACTCTTTCATAAGGAGATTATTTGAATGTGGAAAATTATTTATTTTGTATTTGTGTGTTAGTGTGGGAGACAGAGGGATAAAGACATATAGACAAAGAGACAGAGAGACAGAAACAGAGATAGAAATAGAGAGAGAGAGAGAGAAAGAGGGAGAGAGAGGGAAGGAGAGAGGGAAAGAGAAAAGGACAGAGAGAGGGAGAGAGAAGGGGAAGAGAGAGAGAGGGATGGAGGGGGGAGAGAGAGGGAGAGAAGGAGAGGGGGAGAGAGAGAGAGAGGGAGGGAGAGAGGGAGGGAGAGAGGGGGAGAGAGAGGGAGGGAGAGAGGGGGAGAGAGAAGGAGAGAGAGCTGAAGAGACACTTGTGAACTGAGCTATCAAACAAGTAAGCACATTTCCGAAACAGATTTTAAAATGCACTATCATATTTTAATTCAGTTCCTACAAATGATTTGTTTTATTTTCTAGTATCATCCTGATGTACAGTCTTTTCACAGAAAGACCATAAAACTCATAAATGCTTAATTTTTTTTTAAATTTTATTTATTTATTTTTGGCTGTGTTGGGTGTTCGTTTCTGTGCAAGGGCTTTCTCCAGTTGCGGCAAGCGGTACCCACTATTCATCGCGGTGCACGGGCCTCTCACTATCGTGGCCTCTCTTGTTGCGGAGCACAGGCTCCAGACGCGCAGGCTCAGTAGTTGTGGCTCACGGGCCTAGTGGCTCCGTGGCATGTGGGATCCTCTCAGACCAGGGCTCGAACCTGTGCCCCCTGCATTAGCAGGCAGACTCTCAACCACTGCGCCACCAGGGAAGCCCAAATGCTTGATTTTTTAACTCATATATTAAGCATGTGCCTTGTTGCTTTATTATTCTCTGTTGACTCACTTTTTCCAGAAAAAGCAGAAAATGTCAGTCAAATATATTGCCATAATATTGACATACATTTGACTTTTTCCTCTTAAATGTTTGTGTTTAAAAATAATTGTGCTGTGCTCAAAAGCATCCATTCCAACCTTCTGCCCATTACACCCTTGACAGAAGCGGGTCCCTGAGTGCGCATACAACTGATTTAACAAATGCATCTTATTTCCTCGACCTTTTTGCCTGCTCTTACTCCTTGACATAAAATATTAAAATGATATTCAGGATTCCCAAAATGGTAAAGTATTTTTTTTTTTAACATCTTTACTGGAGTATAATTGCTTTACAATGGTGTGTTAGTTTCTGCTGTATAACAAAGTGAATCAGCTATACATATACATATATCCCCCTATCTCCTCCCTCTTGCGTCTCCCTCCCACCCTCCCTATCCCACCCCTCTAGGTGAACACAAAGCACAGAGCTGATCTCCCTGTGCTATGCAGCTGCTTCCCACTAGCTATCTATTTTACATTTGGTAGTATATATATGTCCATGCCACTCTCACTTCAACCCAGCTTAACCTTCCCCTTCCCTGTGTCCTCAAGTCCATTCTCTATGTCTGTGTGTTTATTCCTGTCCTGCCCCTAGATTCTTCAGAACCACTTTTTTTTTTTTTTTTTTTTAGATTCCATATATATGTGTTAGCATACTGTATTTGTTTTTCTCTTTCTGACTGACTTCACTCTGTATGACAAACTCTAGGTCCATCCACATGTCTACAAATGACCCATTTTTGTTCCTTTTTATGGCTGAGTAGTATTCCATTGTATATATGTGCCACATCTTCTCTATCCATTCATCTGTCGATGGACACTTAGGTTGCTTCCATGTCCTGGTTATTGTAAATAGAGCTGCAATGAACATTGTGGTACATGACTCTTTTTGATTTATGGTTTTCTTAGGGTATATGCCCAGGAGTGGGATTGCTGGGTCATATGGGAGTTCTAGTTTTAGTTTTCTAAGGAGCCTCCACACTGTTAAGTATTTTTTTTAATTTAGATTTGACATAAGAGTCACCACTTTCTATTCAATACCATCTGGCATATGCAATTTACATATTTAATTTGTAAAAGCCCTTCTGTTACAGGAATGATCCAGTGCATTCAGAGTTCTTACCTTCAGGGAATAAAAGTACAGTGCACATTAAAACACAAAAATAAGTAATCCTGAAATACTCTGACCACTTAAATTGTGTATGGGTGTGTGTTTGTGTGTGTGAGACAGAAAGACAGAGAGAGAAGCTTAAGTAATTACCAAGAAATGACCTGGATCCCTTTTCAAAGATGATTTGTAGAAAGCACTGGTATTGGTATAAAAGCAATGTGTTGCCTAATTCTGTTGGATTTGGGTGTTTTCACTGTAATCTAACTTCATAATGACATATTTTTAAAAACTATCTCTTTAAGGATGGAAAAAAGGGGGATGTGGACCAACAAATCATGCTGTGGATGTAGGGTTACAATAACAGGTTTTGACTAAATTCAAACTATGGTTTATAGTCCTGTAATTCTATATAGTAGGGTATATGTTATATAGTAGGAGATTATCTATCTATCTAGAGACTTCATTTCATTTTATAACTTTCATTATTTTTTTTTCCTTCCTGATCTTCCACCTTTCCTGCTCTTATCATTTTCTTTCTGTTTAGAAGACTTCCTTTAACTATTATTTAGAGTAGGTCTGCTGGCCACAAATTCTCTCAGTTTTCTTTCACCTGAGAGTGCCAAGGTTTTCCATTCATTCCTGAAGGTTATTTTCACTGCATTCATTATTCTGGGTGAAAAGTTATTTTCTTTCAGCATCTGAAAAATACTGTGCCATTTTCTTCTGGTCTCCATGGTTTTGGATGAAAAATCCATTGTCATTTAAATGAATTTTCCTCTATAAGTAACATATTTCTCTCTCAATGCTTTTAAGTATTTTTTTTTTTAATTAGCTTTTAGTTAAAACTATGACTATGATGTGTCTTTATGTGGATTTCTTTGGGATTATGCTATTTGGAATTCATATAGTTTCTTAAATCTATAGGCTTTTGCCCTTTCCCAGATTTGGAAAGTTTTCAGTGATTATTTCTTTGGGTACTTTTTCAATCTTACTCACTTTCTCTTCTCCTTCAGGGATTCCAATGACATGAGTGTTAGATCACTTATTACAGTAATACAGGTCTTTGAGGTTCTGTTCACTTTTTTTCTTTTCAACCTATTTACCCTCAATTGTTCAAATTGGACTGTGGAAATTTTCCATCTTCAAAATCACTGATTTTTCCCTCTGTCCCCTCCATTCTCTCCTTGTGCCCATCCATTGAGAATTTTCTTTATTGCATTTTTCTCTATTAAAATTTCCATTTGGGTCTTCTTTATGTCTCCTCTTTCTTTGCAGAGATTATATTTTTTTTATTGGTTTCAAAGGTGCAAGCAATTTCTCATTGAAACATTATTTTATGATTATTGCTTTAAAATCTTTGTCAGATAATTGTAATATTTCTGTCATCTCAGTGTTGTCATCTATTGTCTTTTCTCATTCAGTTTGAGATCTCCCTGGTTCTTGGTACCATGGACGATCTTCTTCTGGAAGATGGATATATTGGTAAGTATATTATGAGTCACTAGATCTTACTTAATCCTTCTATTTTAGCTGGGTTCCTCTGATGCTGGTCCTTCAAAAGGAGGGAAGATACAGCTTGACTTCTGCTAAGTGAGGGTAGAATGCAGAGTTCCATGTTCCCCACTTGGCCTCAGTTAAGTGCTCCGCAGGGTCGTGAGTTCCAGCTCCTGCCTACACCTCCCGTGAGACTCCCGCAGCTGAGAGAGGTGTGACTACTCCCCACATGAGCTCCTTTGACATCATGACGGGGAGGAAAGAAGGTGGATTAATTCCCCCAGGAAGTATTGAAATTCCTGACTTTCCCCTAGGTCTCTTCTGACACCACGTCGTAAGACAGGGGGACAGTCACCTTGTTACTGCTACATGGGGATAGAAGCCAGTGCTCCCAGCATTGTCCCACTGACACTTTGGGTGGGGGGTGGACAGATGTTAGGATCTCCATTACTTCCTAGTGAGGAAGAAACTCCCATCTCCATAGTAAGTCCTCTGGCACCCCCAGAGGGGACAGGAGGGGGAGAGCTGGGGTATCTGTTACAATCTTGTGAGGGTGGGAGTAGTCTATACTCCCCACTTGGCCTTTGCTGGCTGGTGGGAGTGTTTTCTGTGGCATTTAACTGGATTAGAGCAGATATGTCTATAAGTTTTCTGTCTCAGTAGGTTGCCCTTTTTCTGGTACTTTGTCTAGAGAAGGTGGGCTTTTTGGTGGCTTTCCTCCCCACCCTCCCCACCCTGCATCATTGCCAACTTCGTCTGCTCCAAGTCTGGAATATGTGAAGTAAAAAGAAAACCCAGGAAGTTCATAACCCAGTCATTTCTCCAGCCCTGAGGTCTCTAGTCAGTCTACCTTCTTTCCTTCACCTTTGAGAGTCTTTGTGTGTGTGTGTGTGTGTGTGTGTGTGTGTGTGTGTGTGTGGAGAGAGAGAGAGAGAGAGACACCAAGATTTTAGTAGTACTTGAGAGAGAAATAGGACAAAGTGCAAAGTGCATCTTCCAAAACGTAGTAGTTGCCTTCTTATTTTATAAAAAATTATTTCTAAATTGTGTATACAAGACCTATTTGGCTTTAGGTACTAAAGATTAGTTTCCTACTCAAGGGTGTGTTTTTCACTCTCTCAGTGGTGTCTTCAATAATAGCTCCTCTTAATATTAATACTATATAATTTAACAATATTTTGATTAACAATGAGTACCCTTTGGATTTAAGATTTTCATTTGCCTAAATTATGAAGATATGATCTTATGTTATCTTGTAAAAAAATTGTTTTTGTACTTTTCCCATTATTATCTCCAACTTATTTCGAATTATTTATGGAGAATCAGGTGAAATACAGATTAATATTTTTCCCCTATGGACATTCAAAACAGCATTAAAAGAATACCCTATTGCAATGCAACAGCAACTTTATCATAAATCAAGTGTTCATATGTTTGGGTATTTTTTAGGACTCTCTAACTGGTCTTTTAATTTATTTGCTCAGATTTTTGCAATAGAATAATCTGTTAATTAAAATAGCTTTGTAATAATCCTTGTTTCTATAAGTGCAAGTCAGATAATCTTACTTGTTTTTACATACATGTTTTGGGTATTTTGTTTATCTTGTCAATTTACAATACATACCTACACTCCTAAACACATACACACTGGCTAAAATTTTTATTGGAATAGTGTTTAATGCATAGACCAGATGTGGATTTGACATTGTTATAATGTTGAATCTTCTAATACATGAACAGAGTATAATTTCTAATTTATGTATGTCTTTTGAAGTTATCTCGATCGTGTCTTACATACTGTACTGAGGTCTTTCACACCTCCTTTATATCTGTTCTTTGGTATTTAACAATCATAGATGTCATTATACATGGCATCTTATTTTTCATTTCTTTTTCTACTATTTGGTTGTTGCTATAGGACAACAAGGAGTTTTGCATGTGGACTTTTTGGCAACTTTGCTAAAAATCACTTACTAATTTTAATAGCTTATGCATAGATCATTTTCAGTCATCTACATAAACAATTACATCATCTGTGAATGAAGCAAGTTTCATTTCTTGTTCCAGTCCTTGTATCACTATTTAGCTTTGTCAGCTTATTAGACTAATCAGAACCTTCTACAAAATGTGACATAGAAGCTATGATAATAAGAATACATCAGGATTATCACCTGGGTTTTGTTCTGTATTATGTTAACATGTTGACTTACACTGATTGGTTATTGCACAGTTTCCATGGGTCAAGAGTGTTAGCACAACATAACTGGAGCGTCTGCTTAGGATCTTATAAAGCTAAAGTCAAGGTGCCATCAGGGCTGTGTTCCTTTCTGGAGGCTCTGGGAAGGAAAACTTCCAAGCTCATTCAGGCTGTTGGATGGTATAGAGTTGAGGTCCTCCTTCTTCCCTGCCTGTCAGTCAGGGGTCTGTTTCAGCTTAAGACCAACTTCCCTTCCTCCCCATAATTCCTTCTCATATGACTGCTTCATCTTCAAACCAAAAAACAGTGTGTTAAGTTGTTCTCACACTTCTCATCTCTCTGACTTCCATTTCTGCTTTGTACTTCTACCTTCTTCTACCTTCCTGTTCCGCCACTAGCCTGAGAAAGATACCTGCTTTGAAGGGCACATGTGATTAGACTAGGCTTACTTAGATATTCTCCCCTTTCTTAGATAAGCTGTGTCATATAACACAATCACAGGAGTGACAGCTCATCACTTTCACAGGTGCTGGGAATAGGGGGCATAGAATCTCGAGAAGGTGAGCATTACAAGCATTCCTAGAAATTTTTCACACTACAGATAATATTCTTTTCTTGGCAAGAGATTTCTGAAAAGTTCTGTGCAAATTTTGTGTTAATTCCTCTCTAGATATTCTGGGAGTGGGTTTTCTTTTTGAGATGTGTACTATTATTTTATTTAAAATTTAATTTAGTATTTTTTTCAGAATTTTTGCTTATTCTTTTATCAGATTTAGTAAGTGATTTTTCAAGGAATTTATACACATCATGTAAATTTCCACTTTAACTGGAATAGCATTTTTGAAAATTTGCTCTAAGATTTTTAAGCTCTATAATCTGTTATTATATCTCATTTTATCCTTGATATTATTAATCTGTGACTTCTCTCCTTTTTCTTTTTCACGCTTAGTATAAGACATTTCAAAGGACTAGCTTTTGAGTTTGTTAATTTATCTTTTGAAAGGTGTTTCCTATTTTATTTATTTCTGCTTGATTCTATTTTTTTTTTTTTTTTTGCCTGTTTAGATTTATTTTGTTTTCTTTTGTCTTCAGATGGACACCTACCATTAAATTTCCACATTTTGGTAGTGTATATATTTAAGGCTAGAAATTTCCACTGACCCATTAATCTTTTATCTTCATCCCCTTAATTATACATCTTAGTTCAATTTTATTCAGTTAAAATATTTACTATTTTCCACTGCAATTTATTTTATAAAAACATACTGTATATTTTAGAATAGTTTTATATTTACCAAAAAATTGAGTAGATAATAGAGAGAATTCTCATACTTACCCCCACACAAACACACATATACATAGTCCCCTATTATTAACATCTTACATTATTATGAAAAATTTGGTACAATTAATGAACTAGTATCAATATGTAATTTTTAAGTCAAATCAATACTTTTTTCAGATTACTTTAGTTTTTACCTTGGCTTATTTTTCTGTTCCAAGATCCAATTCAGGATACCAGACATTTAGTCATCATACCTCCTTAGATTTCTCTCAGCTGACACAGTTTCTCAAGCTCCCCTTGTTTTGGATAACCTTGGCAGTTATGAAGAGTATTGGGTATGCATATTATAAGATGAAATTTTATTGGAATTTTTCTGATGTTTTTCTTATAATTAAAGTGGGGTTAGTCATTTTGGAGAGGAAGATCACAGAAGTAAAGTGTCATCTCATCATATCAGGGAATAAGCCATCAGCATGATTTATGACTGTTGATATTGAACTTGATCACCTGGCCAATGTAGGGTCATCAGGTTTTTCCACTGTAAAGTTACTCCCCCTGTCTTTTTCAGACTTAACTCTTTGGGAGAAAATCTCTATGTACAACCCACATTTAAGAAACAGGTAATTTCTTTTTAGTTTATTGAGAGTCATTTTGCTTAACTTCAAAATGTTTAGTAATTTTTCTGGCTATCTCTTTTTGCTACTGTATGCTCTTAATTACTAGCTTAATTTCACACTGTGGTCAGAAAACACGAACTGGATTATTTCAGTTTCTTGAAATTGTAGAGATTTGCATTACCATTTATTCCATAGGAAACTTTTCATAAATGTCTTATACATTCTTGATAATAATGTGTATTTTCTAATTGTTGGGTGCAAAGTTCTATATATGTGAATTATGCAAATTTGTTAAACTTGTTCAAATCTTCTAAATCTTTAGCAACTTTTTATCTGTTTCTGTCTGTTATCAAAAAAGATATATTAAAAACTATTTTCAGCTTTTCATGGAAAAAAACTGAGCAACAAAATAAAGTAACATTGGATTATAACCCAAAGTTTAAAATAAATACCCATGAATCCATTCTGATATAAATAAATGATTGCATAAATAAACAAATGGGGGAAAAGGGACATATTCCTCATGAAGAAGAATTCCAAATAATTGATGTAGGTATCCTGCTCTCAAGGAAAGGAAACATAACAGGCAAACATACACAACTGATAAACACTACCTCAGGCAGGTGATTAAGGTCAGTAACCACAGTTCTAAATCATGTTTATAGTATGTACGCTTGATAAGATGTGATGAGAATGGCATTTCGCCTCTGTGGTCTTCTTCCAAAAGATCATAACCCCAGTCTAATCATGGGAAAAACATCAGCATCTTTGACAAAAGTCAGACAAAAACGACTAGGAAATATCAGGATATATTAAACTTTTTGGAGTGAACCATATATTTAGAGGAGTAGAGTTTCTTTGGGTGAAATTTAGGGGGTGATGTGTATTTGGGAGTTTGGTACAACACACAGAACACACTACATGAAAGACACAGATATAGTAGCCTGTTTTTTCTACTCTCTTACAAGAGAAGTAGTGGACAAGGTCCTGACAAACAAATGGAGTTCCATGGAAAGAATTCCAAAATCAGGAGTTTTAGAGTTCTAAACAAGCTGGTTGCCTTTGTGCATAAAGTAAGTGTTAAGACCCCAGATTCAGGAAGGGCTGGAGCACAGGAGAAATATTCTACTTCTTGGGAAAAGAGTTGATAAGTGATTGAAAAAAAGGAAGCCAGAAAATAAGGAAGAATGGAAGGAAGGAAGCACATTATGTTAGAAAAGAACAAATAAAAGGAATGAAGAACAGAAGCTAACATTTTATTGAACACCTACTGTGTGTAAACTCTTGTATTTGACCCTCTTCTGTGTATTATTTCTTTTAATATTTTCATATAACTGTATGGAGTAAGTAGAGGAAAGAGTTGTTAGGAAATTAGAAAAGAACAAAAAGAGAAGATGGCAGTGTGGGAAGATGCCAAGTTAGCATCTCCCCACATCTAGGGCACCTGCTGGCCACTGGTGGGGGACCCTGATGCCCAAGGAGATGGGAGGAACCCCCAAGTGAACCAGTAGGATATGGGGGGACTGAGGGGGGAGGAGAAGTAGAGGCCAGACAGGATCAGTGCCCCTGGGGCCAGGGAGATCAGGAAAGGCAAGCATGAAGGGCCCTCTGGAAGGAGCAGAAGAGGAGCTGAGGGCATTTGCCCTGCCCACTTGCGCCCAGGAAACCTGTTGGGCTCCCAGGTGAGGTCCCCAACCCTCTGAGACTGGGGTGGGGGGCACACCTGGGTCCCTTCTGTTCCTTGAGCCTAAGCCCCCACCCCCCACCGCTCCTAGGGCCTTTTCCAGCCCTGTGGGTCCTGAGCATTGGCCCCGCCCACCACCCAAACCTCCCCTTTGCTCAGGTCCTGCACTCCACAGCCAAGGCCTTTTCCCCCACTTTTTAAAATTTTTTCTTTCCCCTCCTCCTCTTTTTTACTATTGTGGTACTGCTTAACTTCTGGTTGTTGATTCATCTATATTTTTATTTTTATATTCTTTCTAACATATCTGTTAGTTTCCTAGTCTAATTTTAGTTTTTCCTTTGTTATTGTTCTCTCTTTATTTATTTATTTATTTATTTATTTTGGCCACCCCACATGGCTTCTGGGATCTTGGTTCATGAGCTGGGGGTTCGAAGTTCCTGCAGTGAGAGCTCTGAGTCCAAACCACTGGACTAACAGAGAACTTCAGACCCCAAGGAACATTCACTGGAGTGAGGTCTCATGGAGTTCCTCATCTCAGCACCAAGACCCAGCTGTACCCAACAGCCTACAAACTCCAGTGTTGGAAGCCTCAGGCCAAACAACCAGTAAGACAGAAACACAATCCCACTCATAAAAAAAAAAAGAAAATAAAAATGAGACGTCAAAAAAATATGCCACAGTTGAAGGAGCAAGGTAAAAACCTACAAGACCAAATTAATGAAGAGGAAATAGGCAATCTACCTGAAAAAGAATTCAAAGTAATGATAGGAAAGATGATCCAAAATCTCAGAAATAGAATGGAGGCATGGATTGAGAAAATACAAGAAATGTTTAACAAAGATCTAGAAGAACTAAAGAAAAAACAGAGATGAACAACACAATAATTGAAATGAAAAATACACTAGAAGGAATCAATAACAGAATAACTGAGGCAGAAGAGCAAGTAAGTGAGCTGGAAGACAAAATGGTGGAAATAACTGCCAAGGAGCAGAATAAAGATAAAAGAATGAAGACAGCCTAAGAGGCCTCTGGGACAACACACCAACATTCAAATTATAGAGGTCCAAGAAAAAGAAAGGGTCTGAGAAAATATTTGAAGAGATTATAGTCAAAAACTTCCCTAACATGGGAAAGGAAATAGTCACACAAGTCCAGGAAGGGCAGAGAGTCCCATACAGGATAAACCCTAGGAAAAAGACACATATCAATCAAACTAACAAAAATTAAATTCAAAGAAAAAATATTAAAAGCAGCAAGGGAAAAACAAAAAATAACATACAAAGGAATCCCTATAAGGTTATCAGCTGATTTTTCAGCAGAAACTCTGCAGGCCAGAAGGGAGTGGCAGGATATACTTAAAGTGATGAAAGAGAAAACACTACAACCAAGATAGCTGTAGTTTGCCAGATTACAATCAGTTGTAATCTGGCATTCCTATACACCAACAATGAAAAATCAGAAAGAGAAATTAAGGAAACAATCCCATTTATCATAGCAACAAAAAGAATAAAATACCTAGGAAAAAACTTGCCTAAGGAGGCGAAAGACTTGTACTCAGAAAACTATAAAACTCTAATGAAAGAAATCAAAGATGATGTTAACAGTTGGAGAGATATACCATGTTCTTGGATTGGAAGAATCAATATTGTGAAAATGACTATACTACCCAAAGCAATCTACAGATTCAATGCAACCCCTATCAAACTACCAGTGGCATTCTTCACAGAATTAGAACAAAAAATTTTACAATTCGTATGGAAACACAAAACACCCCAAATAGCCAAAGAAATCTTGAGAAAGAAAAATGGAGGGGGAGGAATCATGTTCCCCAACTTCAAACTATACCACAAAGTTACAGTAATCAAGACAGTATGGTACTGGCACAAAAACAGAAATATAGATCAGTGGTTCAGGATAGAATGCCCAGAGATAAACCCACACACATATGGTCACCTAATTTATGACAAAGGAGGCAGGAACATACAATGGAGAAAAGACAGCCTCTTCAATAAATGGTGCTGGGAAAACTGGACAGCTACATGTAAAAGAATGAAATTAGAACACTACCTAACACCATACACAAAAATAAACTCCAAGTGAATTAAAGAACTAAATGTAAGACCAGACACTATAAAACTCTTAGAGGAAAACATAGGAAAAACACTCTTTGACATAAACCAGAGCAAGATCTTTTTTGACCCACCTCTTAGAGTAACAGAAATAAAAACAACAATAAACAAATAGGACTTATTAAAATTAAAATCTTTTGCACAGCAAAGGAAACCATAAACAAGATGAAAAGACAACCCTCAGAATGGGAGAAAATATTTGCAAATAAAACAACAGACAAAGGATTAATCTCCAAAATATACAAACAGCTCATGGAGCTCAATATCAAAAATTTAAAAAAAGCAATCCAATTAAAAAATGGGCAGAAGAGCTAAACAGACATTTCACCAAGGAAGACATACAGATAGCCAAGAAGCACATGAAAAGATGCCCAACATCACTAATTATTAGAGAAATGCAAATCAAAACTACAGTGAGGTATCACCTCATGCCAGTCAGAATGGCCATTATCAAAAAATCTAGAAACAATAAATGCTGGAAAGGGTGTGGTGAAAAGGGAACCCTCCTGCACTGTTGGTGAGAATGTAAATTGATACAACCACTAGGAGAACAGTATGGATGTTCCTTAAAGAAATAAACATAGAACTACCATATGACCCAGCAATCCCACTACTGGGCATATACCCAGAGAAAACCATAATTCAAAAGAGACAGTTACTACAATGTTCATTACAGCACTATTTACAATAACCAGGACATGGAACCAACCTAAATGTCCATTGATAGATGAATGGATAAAGAAGATGTGGCACATATATACAATGGAATATTACTCAGCCATAAAAAGAAATGAAATTGAGTTGTTTGTAGTGAGGTGGACGGACCTAGAGTCTGTCATACAGAGTGAAGTAAGTCATAAAGAGAAAAGCAAATGCTGTATGCTAACATATATATATGGACTCTAAAAAAAAAAAAAAAGGTACTGATGAATCTAGTTGCAGGGCAGGAATAAAGATGTAGACATAGAGAATGGATTTGAGCACATGGTGGGGAGGGGGAAGCTGGGGCAAAGTGAGAGTAACATTGACATATATACACTACCGAATGTAAAATAGTTAGCTAGTAGGAAGCAGGAGCATAGCACAGGGAGATCAGCTCCGTGCTTTGCGATGACCTAGAGGGGTGGGATAGGGAGAATGGGAGGGAGACTCAAGAGGGAGGGGATATGGGGCCATATGTATGCATATGGCTTAGTCACGTTGGTGTACAGCAGAAACTAACACAGTATTTTGAAGCAATTATACTCCAATAAAAATCTATTTTTAAAAAAAAGGAAAGAACAAAAGGAGTAGAGGAATGAATTGGTTTTGGAGTCCAGGAGTTATTCTATTTAAAAATATTCTTTCTAAGGACAGGATTTATCACGTTTTTCCCAATTGTCTGTTTTCCTCATTCTCTGAGACTTCAGGAGAAACACAGGAGCCAAAGAGGTACCATCCTCTTGAATATGCATCCTTCCTCCATTCTGACTTCCTCTTGCAATAGAAGAGCTCTTACCTTTTCAGTATCAGCACCTCTGCTTGTTTTGAATACAGATACCCAAATCTCATTCTCTCTCTCTTGTCTAAGCTGCTATGGCACCACGTTCCCTTTCTTCCCTCCTCTAACTTAATGCTTGTTGTTGGCTCTACCTACTTTTCCTCTACCTGCCTCTAAATGTTGGCTTTCCTCAGGATAAATATTAGAGTTCCTCAGATTTTGGAATTGAGCTTTCTTGTCTCTAGTTTTTCTAAGTGATTTTCTTCCTTTCCAGAATTAGAAACACCATTATTGTTTTTGATGGTTCCCAAAAATATATCTTCTTCGAAGACAGTTTTTGAGCTCTAGACTTGAATCGGAAGTTAATCCTCATTAATGCCATTAGAGTTTATTTCTAACCACCAAATTGATACTTGTGACAGTTTTGTGGTCATTTGTGGACATGCACAAAGCAGCAAAAATGTTGGTTTTCATCCTACACCTACCTTCCCAGTTGAGGTAAAAGAAGGCAATTCTCTTTCTTCTTGTTTCAGCTCTTATACTGTAAACAAGTGTTCTTTTTGAAATCCATTTACTGCCATATTTCTTTCCCATTTTTATGCTTTTTGTGTGTGTGATTTCTCTGTTTAAAATGACCTCTAAGAATAGTGTTGAAATGCTCTGTAGTGTTCGTAAGTACAGAAAGGCTATGATGTAGTTTCAGGCAAAACACACGTTTTAAAAAAAGGTTACATATTGATTGGTTGATGAAAACATGCCTGGAGGCTGGCTGGAATCTAACCCTGTATTTCCCCTAGGGGCAATAGTTCAGTATTGGCAAATTCATTGTCTGTGGTGAAATCATAGAGCATACTACCATGAATAATGAGAATCAACTGTATTTTCTTCACTTGGGTGACATAACCATTCACACTTTACTATGTAAAACACTGACCCCTTTCTAAAGTCATCCACCATCCTATATACCATTATCCTATTAGTTACTTAAGCTGTAACTCTGCTACTCTTTTTTGATTTTTCAATGTTTTCTGCTTTCCACATCCAATCTGGTACCTAATCCTGTTGGTGTTACCCCACAATTTACACAGAACGTATCCATTCCTCACCAACATTATGGCCACTGTCTCTAAACCAGGACCCCACATTCCCATCTCTTAATTCAAGGCAATGCAATTCTACCTCGATTAGGTTCTGAAGTTTAGGAAGCAAACACGTTAACTCTTCTACCTAAATCCTTTAATATATTCCCATAGTTTTGAATAAATTCCAAAGTTTTTGGAATGGTTTATATGCCTGGTATGTTTTTGTCACTCACTACCTGTCGGGAGGGAGGAGAGGCAAGTGAGGAGGGCAAAATAAGGAAGCCCAAGTTGAGGCATGTTAACTCTGTAAGCCATGAAGATTAAGCTTCTGGACCCTCATCTGTACAGACTCTTTACTTAGCTGTGTCCACATGGCCATATATCCATTAAGCTTTGCAAAAGTAAGATATATTGTCCATAGAACGTTAAAACAGACACCATTTGTCGGCTTCAACTCCCTCTTCATAATACTTCATGTGTCCTATGGTGTTGGAATAGTTGTGAATAAAAAAAACAAAAACAACAACAACAAAGGCTCTTTTGAGGATTTATATGGTTCAATCTCCTCAAATTATGTTATTTTTTACATTGTGATATTCATGATATTTAACAGCTTTTGTTTTTTTATTCTAATTTGATATTCTCTCTCTCTCTCTCTCTCTCTTTCTCTCTCTCTCTATATATACAGTAAAATTTGCAAAAGATATACTCATGGATATTACACCACCATTTTATACAAGGAACCTGAGCATCTGCAGATTTTGCTATACACTGGGCCTCCTGAAACCAATCCTCTGAGGATACAGAGGGACGACTATATATACAACATTTTGCTTATCTATTAATTGTTCAGTAGATACTTGGGTTGCTTTCATGTTTCAACTATTATGAATAATGGTACTATGAACATGAGTGTGACAATACCTCTTTAAATTCTTTTAGGTGTATACTCAGAAGTGGAATTGTTGGATCATATCATAATTATATTTTTAATTATTTTTTAAGGAATGGACATACTCTTTTCCATGGTGGCTTACCATTTTACATTCCCACTAACAGTACACAAGGGTTCCAACTTCTCTGCATCCTCACCAACATTTGTTTTATATAGATAGATAAACAGATAGATAGATAGATAGTAGCCATTTTAATGGGTGTGAGGTGGTATTACATTACAGTTTTTATTTGCATTTCCCTAATAATTAGTGATGTAGAGCATCCTTTTACGTGCTTGTTGGCCATTTGTTTATCTTCTTTGGATAAATGTCTATTCATGTCCTTTGCCCAGTTTTGAATAGGGTTGTTTTTTGTTGTTGAGTTGTAGGAGTTCTATATATATTCTGGATATTAATCTCTTATTAGGTATATGATTTGCATTTTCTCCCAAACATTTGCATTATGTTATACTATCTCTGCAGTTTCCAGTAGTTCAAGGACTCAGTCTTATTCTCGTTGCATCCTCAACTAAGTTTGTAGAAAGCTATCAGCTACATTGTAAGGGTGAAATTAAACTTGACTTGATCCTGGCTGGTGGGACAGTATTATAACATTATATCAACTGAACAAGGTCTTGTAGTTTACCATTTCCTCCCTATTTATGTGAAGCATGGTAAAATCAGTCAGAATGTCTTTCTCATAGAGATATGACTTTGGCTTTGGCTTTGACATATGGGTCATTGAAAAATGTTACCCATTTCCATTTTGATTCTTTCAATTTAATTGGCATAATAAACTGAAGTGTGATTTTGCATTCATTTGAGGCTCAAGTGAGTCTTATATTTGAAATATTAAGTATTCCTAGAAATTTAATGTAGGAAAATTGCTTCCTGTAAGTCCTTTTGAAAATGGAAATTCAGTAGTTTTGCACAATGCTTAAGTTTTTGTTTTTAGAATTTCGTTCCTTCTCTATCACTATTCTTCTAACTTCCTTTCATCTCTCAGACCATATTTTGATTGAAAACTGTTCCTTAATAATAGCTAGCTAGCTAGCTATAGATACATACTCATGCACTGAATATGTGCATATACATAATCATACATAAACTGAATATGCTATGTCAATATATATATAGAGAGAAACAGAGACAGAATCAGAGACAGAGAGAGACAGGGTTGAAAATAGCCTCTGAATGTGCAGATTCAGATTTAGCTTATATATATTAAATGCTTACTAAGTGCCAGGTACCATGCTAGCTTACCAGTCTGTTCCCTTAGCATATCAGCACATGTTTTTGACTAAAAATCTTCATATGGATCATCTGGTAATTCCTTTTTTGTTTATATTCTTATTAATAATCATGATAGATAAATATAATAACATCACCCATAAGTACAAATTCCATACTTATGGAAACATAAGCATTTATTTCCCGTATAATTCTTTGGGAAAGTTATTGATAGCATGAAATACACAAAACTCTACCATAAGATAGTTCTGGCTCAGCATTTTTTCAGATAATGATAAATTTGAGGGATTCATGAGGAAATTTTTGGGTGCAAGTTCCAATTTAAAATATTATTCATTCATTTAAACATTAATTTTACAAACTTTTACTAAGAATCTCCTCTGGTCTGTCTTTATCTTCTAGCAGCCCAATATACTGAAATCAGAGAGGTGTGCAAACCAAAGAATTACAGCACAACTTGATAAGTTCTTTATAAGAGGTATGAAGAGAGCTGTCAAAGAAAGATTTTAACACCTCTGCTTGCATGAATCATGTTCAGTAAATTTCAGTGTAAGTTCAGTAAAATTTGGTATAAATTCAGTACAAATTACAATTTGTCTTTGAAGTCATTAGAAAATCACTTAATATAGTTAGAAGTAATTATTTCAAGTTACTGTATTCAATTTGAGGTATATCTTCCAATATCATTTTATCAAAGACTTACTTATACTTTTTTGTTGAGCACAATACAAACAAATACTGCACTTTTGAAGATCAGAATAAATCAAGTTTTAGGACAGGCTGAACTATATTTAGCATTTTTCATACAAAAGGACTTACTAAACAAATTATTGAGGTAAGAAAGACAGAAAGGGGACATTTATCTAAGGTAGGAAAGCAACAACAAAACTTAAAAAGCAATTTGCACACAAAATATATGCTAATTAAAGAATTGTTTATATATTGAAGCAATATTTGTGAGTCCTTTATTTATTGAATTTTTTAGACACGACATTAGTAATGTGCTTAGAAATAATAAAATGATATTTTTTGCAATATTAAATGATTAAAACTAAGGTTATTATTCCATACTTATTCTTAGAGTTAAAACATTATTTATATTAATACATTCCCCCCAAAATACTTTTTTGTCAGTGTCATAAGATATATCAAAAAATAAATATATAGAACAACTCACATGATTACAAAATATAAGAAGAGAGTGCTCAAAAATCGTCTTTCGTAGAGTAAAAAAAAGATATATTTATCTAAGTCATAGATTCTTGTTTTTGCATTGCTATCAGGAAAGGTCGAGTATAGCTGGAATTTTACTAATGCCAAGTCTCCTTAAGTAAAAAGTAGCCTCTACCAGAAAGCAAGTCTTACCAGATATCAGAAGCCTCAATGATGTACTCAGTGAGTAAATGCAGACAGTATATGCAAATCAGGCTAGGAGAGCTTAGGCCACCTCCCAAGGCTAAGGGTAGAAGAACTGTATGGTAAAGGTGACTGCGTAAAAAACACAGGAAAGCTATGTTGCTGATGGTATGTGCCATTCCTCTGTATTTTTACTCTTCTTCCCATGGGGGAAAAAAAACCTCAGGCACTCTGGGAAGTTACACATATTATTGAAGTTACAGGGAAGGACTATGTCATGGCAGTTTTTTCCTAAGAATCACAGGACATTTAAATAAGACGTAGTCTTTCATCCAGGGAGTGACATTAGGGTCCACCATGTTTGTGATATGGTGGGCAAAGGACAAAGATGTCACCATCATTTTCTTAATTAGTCAGAGCAATGGAAACTGCACAAAATCAATTCTGCAAACCTGATTAGAGTATTAAAGCCTCAGATAACCCGAAGACCACAGGAATATTTGGGACAGCCTCTCTCATTGTTTGAAAAGAAAAATCAACTGAGTACATTTGAAGATGAAATTGGCTTTACTCAACAAGTTATGAATCAGGCAGCATCAAATCTAGTGGACCAGAAGGAGCTCCAAAGAACTGCAGAAGAAGAAAGGTTTCTAAAGGCAGAAAGGGGGAGCAACAAGAAAGTCACAAATTAAAAAAAAAAAAGGGGGGATATAGCAGGTGGATCACCTCACTAGTGCCGGACGAGAAATTCCAGACTGACTGTGTAAGATGACATCCCTAAGAGAAGCAATTAGATTAGGCATCAAGTCTTGGTTTGGTGACGTGGGTTTAGAACAAGTGACTCCATTTTGGGTCTATTGTTTCTTTCTTTCTTTATTTTTGAGATTTATTTTATTTATTTATTTGTTTGTTTTTGGCTGTGTTGGGTCTTTGTTGCTGTGCATGGGCTTTCTCTAGTTGCAGCGAACCAGGGCTACTCTTCGTTGCTGTGCGTGGGCTTCTCATTGCAGTGGCTTCTCTTGTTGCAGAGCATCGGCTCTAGGCGCATCGGCTTCAGTAGTTGTGGCACGTGGGCTTCAGTAGTTGTGTCTCACAGGCTCTAGAGGGCAAGCTCAGTAGCTGTGGCATACTGGCTTCGTTGCTTTGCGGCATGTGGGATCTTCCCAGACCAGGAATTGAACCCGTGTCCCCTGCAATGGCAGGAGGATTCTTAACCACTGTGCCACCAGGGAAGCCTCTGTTTCTTTATTTTTAAACACCAATTTATAGCATTTTTTTTTTGGTAAAACTATAAATACTGTTAAGTATGCCAAGGCAAGAGAGAGAACTGGTCAAATAAGTTGGGAAGTCCTAGCCTATGATACCCTTTTTCAGGTTTCAAAACACCAGTAATCAGAAGAAAGATCCAGCAATCTGGCAGAAAACAGACCTTTTAAATTTGTCTAATCTGGCATGTCTTAAACTAATTTGGTATCTGACTTTGTAATTTATTTGATAATATCCTACCGATCTGTGTTTTTGGGAACCGTAGACTTTTAAGAGCTGCTTAGTTTGAAAGATGTGTGTTAGAATCAGCCTGGAAATGAAAATGAACCCTGATCCAGGCTTATTAAATACTGATGGATAAGCGTTGAAGAGTAATGAGAAATTGTTAATTGCTAAGTTTGCATTATTTTAAAGGATGTGTGATAAATTATTATATACTTTAACATCTATATATCTACAGTCTTATTTCTATATTTTTTAAAAACAGAATGAAATCATCATTTGGGATAATTAGTCATGGGCAATCTATAGTTAAGTCGTTGGGTAACATCAATTTTGTAGAAGAGCACATCTAGAAGATAGACTCTGAAATGCTAGCCTTACAAAAACAATTCACATGATTAAATCTTTACAAAGCATTATGACCTTTGTAGTTGTGAAACTCTTCTAAAACCGTATGCCAGCCAAGTAACATTGAGCCAATATGCCCAACCAAAGCAAGAAAACAAATTTTCATTATTTGTTAGAATTTAATAGTGTAGGAGGCTTTAGTTTCAGAATATTACAAAGAAGATTAGATCTGAGAAAATTCATCTGCCACAGAGCCTAGTGATTTTGGACGGCTCACTTTAATCCCCTGGTCTTGCCTCATGAGCAGACAGGAAGATTCAGTGATCCCTGTGGGAATTGGGGGTGGTATTGAGATAAGAACTCTAAATTCCCTTCAGTTTCCACGTTTTTTCAAGATGGGAAAGAGACAAACATGGACATACCCTTATTTCACCTATGGAAACTGATGGGGAAAAAGAAAAGGTTTTCACATGTCCCCAAAGAAAGAAATGTACTTAGACTCTTATTCTTTGGGATTTTGTCCCCAAATACTCACTCCTCACTCTAACAACCTTGAAGTTCCAGTTCATATCTTGTATTCAGTGGAGAGGAAAATTTTTAAAAAATTATTTAAGCATCCATATAATCCAAATACCTTTTATGGAAACATCCTAAGAAAAGTCACTAGCTATACAATGTACAGAAGGCATGACCTTCTCCCAGAAGCAGCTGGTAGGGGAGAGATCCAAATTATAAAGAAAACAAATATATATGTGTGTGTGTGTGTGTTTGTGTGTGTGTGGGTGGGTGGGTGGGTGTGTGTGGGTGTGTGTGTACACACACACAGAGAAAGAGAGACAGGCATAAATTTAAAAACAACAAAAAATCATAAAACACAGAGAAAGCCTTATAACAGAAGTTTAGACGTTTGTAAGTGGAATGATTCTCTTATCCCACCAAATGGATTTTACATTCCTCGAGGGTTACATCCATCCTTTACCTCTTTATATCTATTTCCCATCACCAAGCACCCAGGACCCAGGAAAGCCCTTGCAATAGCATAGACAACAGAAAAACAAATGTCTTCGAGTTGATTGCTTGATTTGACCACATGGCTTTGCATTCTTTATTCACTCACATATATTCATTCATTCACTCATCTCTAATTAATTATTTCATTCATTTGCAGTTTACTCCGGTTAGATACTAGAACTATGGGAAAAAGTTCAAACAATAAGAACATTTAAGCCCTTCACAGTCGCAAAAGCTTTGCTCTTGATTGTTTTTGTTATCTCTGCTAACAAGGAGGCTGCAAGGAAATTACGACGCGGGTAGCAGGCTTGGTGAATCAATATGCTTCGTTATCATTTATGCCCAGCTGCAGTGCTGCTGTTGCCCTGGCTGGCAAGCATTCTAACCTCCTGGGAGACACCTAGAGGGGTTAATTAGTTTACAGTTGGCCGTAATTAGGATCAAAAAGCAGCAAGAAAGAAACTCTTAAGCATCCTGACGGAAAGCGTATGCAGAGGTGAAGCTATCAGCTTGAACAAACTCCAGGGTTTTAATTAGAAATCAGACATGTAAAAGTTTGGAAGTTGTGAGATAGGAATGCCAAGGGAAGGTATAATTAGGAAGGATAAGATACTCATTCCTCACCTCATTCATGTAACTCTTACCACTTCAGAACCACCTTCCTCCCTCACCACCACCTATAAAAGTACCTCAGGTCTCTTTATCTCTTCACTATTTTAAATTTTTCTTTATGGCATTCTACTTTTTTGTTTATCTTTTTTTGTCTATCTCTTCTAATGAAATGTAGGCTCCATGAGGGCAAGACAGTTGAGTCTTTGTTTTACTCCTCTATCCCTGGGACCTAGAATTGTGCCTGGAGCAAAGAAGCAACTGAACACACATTTTTGAATAAATGATTGAGTGAATGAATGAAAGATGGATGGATGAACAACGAATAAACATTTTATAAATGGGGAATATGAATCTCCCAGAAGTTAAGTAATTTGTACAAGTTACATCGTTAGGAAATCTATGATGAGAACTTGGACTTGCTTGCATCCTTACTAATACCCAGTACACCCTGCCATCCTCCCAAGACTGACCTGTCACTTGCAAACCTCTGTCCAGTCAAGAAAATTGTCAGTAGCTTTCTGATATTCCACAAAATGATTCTAATGAATAAGGGTTAAGAGTGAGTCATAATGATTTCTTATTAAAATTAAAGTATTTCTTATCATGCTCCTCAGAAACTATGTCCAGGTCAGGCAAGAATTGCTTTGTAGACTTAAATGAAAATAGTCATACCAGAGGCCATCATATTAGTTCTTGTAATCCATTTACTGATATGTATCAAAACTCTTTAATGTGTTCTTAATCTGTGATGCACTAATTTCACATCTGGAAATATATTCTAAAGCATAACTACAAAACAAGCTAGATGTGGGGGCTTATTTATAAACACAAGTCTTTTTATGATGAATCTTAATGCCAAATAATACTACATCAGTGGAATATTTTAATGGCACATGAAAATTCTTATGAGATAATGTTAATTGATTAAAAATAGTTGTATATATAATACAGTGCCATATATTACATATGAAATACTGTACAATGTAGCAATAATGATGATTGTATGTGGCAGATTTGTAGATACTTTACAGAAAAAGACACTTTTTTTCCAATTATCCAAGTTTTTAATGGGTATATTGTTTTATATAAAATTTGCAAATAAAGCAGAATGAGACAAAAGCAAAATTAAATAAATTAACAAAAGTTGCCTCCTGTCTAATCAATTACTGGTTATTTTCAGTATATAATTCACTGATTAGATGATGACAACCAAGTATGAATAACCTTGCAAAATTAGCAAATATGATTAAGGATCGACACACAACCATGATTAGTCTTTGCTATAGATTGAATGCTTTTGTCCCCTCGAAATTTATATGTTGAAACCTAGTCCCCAGAGTGATAGTATTTGGAGGTGAGAACTTGTGGAGGTTATTAGGTCATGAGAGTGGAGCCCTCATAGTGAGATTAGTGTCTTTACAAAAGAGGCCTCAGAGAGCTTTTTTTTTGCTGCTTCTTGCTGTGTAACGTTATAGCAAAAAAGCTGCCATCTATAAACTAGGAGGCAGGTTTTCACCAAACACCAAATCCACCTAGACCTTGATCTTGGATTTCCAGCCTCCAAAACAATGAGAAATAAATTCTATTGTTCATAAGTCATTGGTATTTTTTACAGTAGTCCTCATGTTTATTTACATTAATTTCTAATGTTCCATCTAATTGGATTTTCATTAGCAAGTTCTACCGGTGAGTCCACAGGAAAACTACAGAAAAAAGAAAATAAAATCAGAACATCTACATCATAAAATGAAGTTTTATGCAAACCATAGTTTCTTTTTTGTTTATCCTGTGAAACACATTCAATATGTCTGGGTTAGACTCTGACATGGCAAAGTGGCTTGATATAGGGTTGCTAAATTAACAGCATGTCAGATATCTTAAATGTACAAAGAAGAATAAATTTAGAAGAACATGTCTACTGAGATAGTACCAGAAGAAATTTAGGCATTGACAGGTGCAAATCAAACTTGACCTTTCAGACATCAGCAGAGGAAAAGAAGAAAGACTATTTATGCGACTTTAAGCAGTATAATCCCTGGAATGAGATGAAAAAGGGAATTTGAAATTTAAAAAAGTGTAGTATTCAGAGTTTTATTTCTTTTTCAGTATTTGCAATTACGTATTTGAACATCATAACTGGAAGCAATACATCATTAACTTACCTGGGATTACATAGGAGGGTCATCTCAAGATAATATATTAAAGCAGTTGTTGCAAAAATAACAGCAGAAGCTCAAAAAGCATCTGCTTTTTATTTGGCAACTTAATTAGAAATACATATAAATTGACTTAGAGGATGACCCTGAAAATCTTACAAGTGAGGAAATGCTTTTCCTAGACAACTACGTTTTTGGACGTATGCATAATCACTCTTTTGTGCCATCTTTCTCTGACCAGTGTTAGGTGTGTCAGTGATAACCCAAGCCCGATTAGTATTTTATTCCTCCCAGGAAATGTCTGAAAATTCTGTTCAAGCAATCAGACTGCATTCATTACTCTTTTAAACACTAACTTAGTCACATGGCTTCACTGAGTGCAAACCATGAACTAGGCTCTGTGCTGGGCAGAGGAAAACAGAGATAAATAAGGCAGCTTCCCTGCCCTCAAGGACTTCACAGTCTAGTGAGGAAGTCAGACAAGGAAGCAATTACTACAGAAAGAGGTAGATGCTCTGAATATAAAACTGTATGAGCGTGAAGTGGCACCCAACTTAATCTAGAGGAATCAAAAAAGTCTTCCTAGAAGAGGAGGCAAGTGAGCTGAGATTTTAAAGACAGTTTGATATTGGTAGGAAAAAGAGTAAAAATTGAGTGAGGGAATTTCTGGCAAAAATAAGAATAAAAAAGAATTTCATGCTGTTGGAAATTATCCCATGCCTTGGCACTTTTCCATAACTGTAAATTGTTTAAAGCCCTTATTTCACTGTTTTCCCCTACCTCTATTTTCTATATTTTTATTCTGGGAGCCAGTTTCCAGATGTTTGGAGGGAAACCTAGAAATAAGTAGGTTTCAGTAACAAACAGTAGAATATATCAGTTTATCAACTAGTTTCTGGAAACCTAGACTGGGTTTCCTACCTTTAGAACTTCAGAACCAATAAAAAGTTAATGAGACCCAGGTAGGTGCAAACGTGGATCTAATCGGTTTAGTCGCCTGTATGTGTAACAATAATAGTGACGGGCTGTATTTACGCAGGATGTGAGGCGAGGGATGAGAAGTTTACACTGACATCAGAGTTTATCTCTAACCCAGGAGCTGCTCTGTTGGGAAGATGATTTTACATTAGTTGAGGAAGCATTTAAGTACTGGGCACTGTGATAGGGAAACAGGATGAAATAAGCACTGACAATGCAGAGTGAGAAAGTGAGATAGTGCAGAATATGCTAGAAAAATCAAGGAGTTGAGTATGGATAGAGTAAAAGAAGGGGGATGGAATGGTATGCATGGAGAGAGAGGAAGAATCTAAATAATGAAATCCTCAGTTTCTTCATTATCTTGAAGGCAGGGAGGACACCCTGAATTATTATTTTTAAGTAGATAACTATGGATGATAAGTTGGGACAACTTCAAGTAGGGTTACCAGTTTTTTGTCTTGTTTTTGTTTTTTTTCTTAGAGGGAAAACTTCCCCCAGAGAGTGTGACAGCTGTCCTGCTTCTGCAGGAGGTGCTCCTGGCCACCAGGGGCTGTGATGCTTCTGGATTGATGTACAGAGGTGATGCCTCCTTCAACAAAAATCAGATCCCACAACTCCACACAGGAGTCCCTCCTTCAGCCCAGAACTTTTTGATGCTATTGCAAATGAAATTCTTTTCTTAATTTCATTTTTAGGCTATTCATTGCCGTTATATAGAAACACAATTAAAATTTTGTATATTAATCTTGTATTTTGCCACCATGCTGAATTCACTTATTCTAATGATTTTTAAGTGATTCTTTTTTTTTTAGAATTTTTTATTGTTTACAGATTATGTCATTTGCAAATGGTGAATTTACTTCTTTCTTTACAATCTAAATCTTTAAAAAAATTTCTTTTTCTTGCTTAAGAGCTCTGGATACAACCTCCAGTACTATGCTAAATAACAGTAGTGACAGTGGACATCTTGCTTCAGATCTATGGATAAAATATTTAGACTATGACCACTAAATACAATATTACCTGTGAGGTTTTCATAGATGCCCTTTATCAGGTTGAGAAAGTTTTCTTCTATTTTTAGTTTGTTGAATTTCAAATTTTGTCAAATGCTTTTTTCTTCATATATTGTGACAAATATGGCACTGTTTTTGTCCTTTATTATATTGATATAGTTTGTGATGTTGACTGATTTTTAGATGTTAACCCTTGCATACTTGGGATAAATCCTACTTGATTACATTGTGTATCCTTTTTAATATGTTGCCTGGATTATGTTTGCTAGTGTTTTGTAGAATATTTTTGCATCTATATTCATAAGAAATATTGATCTGTAGTTTTCTTTTCTTATAATATCTTTCTCTGGATTTGATATCATAATAATACTGGTTTCATAGAATGAGTTCAGATGTGTGTCCTCTTCTTCTATTTTTAGAAGTATTTGTGAAAAAATTGGCATTCATTCATCTTTAAATTTGGTGGAAATTACCAAAAAAAGCCATCTCTGAATCTGGAGAGTGTTAAAATTACCAATTCATTCTTCTTACTTGTTATATTTCAATTTAAATTTTCTATTTCTTTGTGTAGCAGTTTTGGTAGTTCTGTCTTTCTAGGAGTTTGTATATTTAATCAAAGTTATTGTTAGACAATTTCTTAGGCTAGTATCATGTGCCTTATACTTTTCTCTCTCTTTTGTCACTTGAAAAGTATCGCCTTGTAGTATTTTATACAATTAAATTGTATATATCGTATTTCTCTTTGGCCAGATATACAAATGCCATAAGGACAACAATCATAAGTTACTTTCGTAATTCCTCCAGCTTACTTAGTGCCTGTAATAATATAGGTGTTCAATTAATTGTGGGTGCTGTTACCATCATCACCACCACCATAATCTTTACCATCACCATCATCATCCATGGCAAGCTCAACATATGGAATAAAGACAAGAGTGTGTGACCCCAAGGAGTTACCATTATAGGCTCTAAGTAGCAAATGCTTTTTATCTCACTACCACACATAATCATCTGATAGTGGCTACCTGTGTGCCAAAACTTAAAGTATTGAATTTTGCCTCAACAGAGAAGTGATAGGCATAATTAATGATGTCTGTGATGCCTAATGGGGAATAGTAAAGGTTCCAGCGTCTAGTACTTGCCAATGTGGCCTAAATGTGGAGACACTAATGTGTGAATTAGTACCCATGCTCTAGAAACTCACCACTATTGCAATAATACCATGCCAGGAGTAAGAACATCAAACTCCATGGTATATATAAGACATGTATAATGCCATGTTTTTCAGACAGAGACATTTTTCTTCAGACATGTCAAACCTCATTAACAGTACTGGTTGCAGTCATAACAGGAAAACGCCATATCAATTTTCAGAAAATTACTCCAGTATCAATGATTTCTGTGTCGGCTTCTTATAATTCTCTCTCCTCAACTCAAATAATTGCAACAAGAGTTTTGATTATTTGAATTTAGTGCAATGCATATTATATCTAACTGGTAGCACATTATTGGTTTCTGTGGTTGGGGAGGGAACAGAAATATGTGCCTGAATTTTAGCTGTAGGGATCATGATCTATTTCAAGCTTCATTTTTTATAACTGCCCCTGGGATAAACACACTAACTCGCTTCTTTTAACTGACACCAAATAATTGCCTTCTTTCTTCATTCTCTCTTCCTCATTACTTACAGTTCTTTAGTTCTGCCTATCTTTCTTATTTTAGGAAACCTCTTCACATTGCTTGGCACAAGACAACAATATTTAAGTTTTCCTCTTCAGTTCATTCGACTTCAACATTCCTAATGTGATTTCTTCCTGTTGACTCAAGAAGTGCCAGTAACCAAAATATCATATTATAATGAAGCACACTGTATGGAAATTCTGCATGAAGGCATCATGAAGGAAAGGGAGAATAGTGAAGGCTTAAAAAAAAGGGGATGCCATTAAAATATGATAAATCCATCTGTTACCACATCATCATAAGCTTGCATGAGGAGAAAAAAGAACTTTCAGATTAATACCCTGTGGAGCTGAGTCTCTGACTTTTTCTTGTATCATCCACTCAGCTCATTTACTTTCTTTCTGTCACTAAGAGCCAAATCACTTCCCCAGGAGACTACCATGTGGAGATGTCTCATTATTTCCAGAGAGAACTCAGTATTGGCAACATACACTGAGATAAAAGTATGCTCTCATGTTGAACTTAATCTGAAAACATGAGCTCTTCATTAATGAAAAGTATGGATTTAATTTTGATATTCAAGAATCACAGACCACTACTAGGAAGCTAGATATTAATCAGCAGGTGAAAAAGTGTTTATTGATATGTATGCATGGGTATATTTATTAACATGTATGCATTGTCGTTTACCACAGAATCACGTAAGAGGAAAATAAAACCAGTTTTATTAAAGACCAAAGCCTACTCTCCTAACTCAAATTGGCATCTACAGAGATTAAATTTCTGCTTTTGGTGTGCGATCTAGTCAGTATCCCCCAGACTAGAAAGGTTGACCTATGTTTTGGTTGAGAAAAAAAAAAAAAAAACTTAGTTCACTTGCTCTTCCAAAGAGGCTGGATAAATTGATTTTTAACTAAGAGGATGAAATGCCTAGCAAGTACATCATGTGCATCAGGTGAAGGTAAGGTCCAGTGAGGGCAGAGTTGGCAGATTCTAGGACTTTCCAAACTCTTCACATAAAAAGGAGCACAAGAAGGGTGCTTTTAGAAACTCAGTAAAAATTGTAAGGAGAATTGACTAGCAGTGTCAGATTCAAAGCTGCTGTGAGATCTTCCTCCCCAGCACTCCAAAATTCTGAGCTTTCTCTTCCTCCAAACCCACCTCCATGAGCTTCTTGATAATTAATATTAATAATTTTGCATATTTTACATATGTTTATGAACATAGTTTATATTAATATTTTCTGCAGTTATTTTTTTCCTAAGATTTTTTTTAGCTTTACATACATGCATATATTTTCTTAAAATCTAAATTGATTCTACTTTTTCTCCACATATATAGATAAATACTGCTCACAAAAGGATTTCTTAAATTAGGAATTGGTAAAACTATTTTTAAGAAGTTGCTTTGTAATATTTGGAGAAATTTATAATATAGTATTTGATCAACTATGCAATGGAGCTATGAATTAAAATTATATTACCAATGCTAACAAAAAAATGGCTATACTCATTGAATTACTTTATTTTACCTGATAATTTTTTAAATTTGTCTATCTCAATTAGAAAATCATGTAAATAAAGGCATGATTTCAAATTTTCTTTATGTTAGAAGTCTGAGTAAATCTCAGTAGAATATTGGGCGTAGTTTATTTTTCTGCAGCTTTTATGTATTCATTGGTTGATTTGTTTATCACACATTTATTGAGATATTCTCAGCTTGGTCATGTTTCTAGTCCCTTGGTCACGTTTCTTTCTAGATAAACAAGTCTTAGGTTCTGCCCTAGGAGCACACAGTCTCATGGGGTAGGCCAACACATAAACCCAGAAGAGTAATGTGGGTTAGAACAATTGTGGAGGTATATGCATATATTTCCACAGAAGTCAGAAAGAAGAATAGTCCTGCATGATTCCAGGGAAACTTCAAGGTACATTCTTTTGAAGCTGGGTCTTCAAAGAATAAATAAGAGATAAACAGGGAAAAGGGTTGGAGGGACATCCTAACAGGAAGATCAGCATTTTCAAAAGCACAGGAACATTTGGATATATCCCAGGGCCATCAGTGGCCAGACGGGGTGGTAACAACAAAGTTAGGGCCAGATTAAGAGACACCTATGTTTTCCTAAGGAATTTGTGTTTTATCTTATAATCATAAATCAAGTTCTGCATTTTTATTATCTCACCTCTGCCCACATTAGTGTGACCACTGCTTAATTTATCTAAATTTCGCTCTCTTCATCTTCTAATATAGAAGTGGGCAGTTTTTCTTTCTAGCCTTTTAATGAATAATGGAAATTATGTGAGCATGGTAAGCATGCTTTATAAGTATAGTTGCTCATGAAAGTTAGTGACATCACAATTTCCATCCTTAAGTATAGAACTGCTATTATCAAGTCTGTTTTAAAATGACTCTACTAGAAATTGAAAACAGATGAGATTAAAAGTAGGCGGTCAGCCAGGAGTCTAGTTCAGGAATATAAATAGGTGCAGTCAGAGTGCCAAATGAGTGTAGGATACGAATGGCATGAATAGGAGGCTAATTCAAAATAATAATGATTATTATTATTATTATGTAAATGCCATTATATAATTATTATTATTATTATAATTATATAATTATTATTATAATAATAACAACATTAGCTACCATTACCAAAGGTCAAGTTCATGAACTCTCCTAGGCACTCCAGCTGTTATCTCATTAACTTTCACAGAAATTTATGTGAGAATAATATTTTCATATTTTTGATGAAAAATGAAATTGAAGATGTGAAGACTAACATAGTTCGCCCAAGGTAAATGCCCAAGGTAGAACTGGGTATCAGATCCTCATTATTTTAACTCAAAAGTCATTGTGTGGAGTGATGTTACCAAAATCACAACATAGGAGACCCCAGCCACCATACCCCCCCACAAAAGGTCAACAATTAGACAGCTGTCTATGAACAAAACACTGCTCTGTGAGACCTCTGGAATCTACTTAAGAAACTTTAGCAACACAGCGGAACAAAAACACTTGAGAATAACCACGACAGAAGAGAAAGAATACAGCTTCAGTTTTGGACATCATCACATCCCCATAGCCAGCGTTGCTCAGTGCCAAGAAATTAGCAGCTAGGAAGAGTTCACTTCACCGGGAAAGGACGTGTAGGGTTCCCCAGTATTTTGTGCACCACGGGAAGGTCGCATTCAGTTTCAGCCCACCCCGATGGGCAAAGCTGAGATGCATAGGAATGGCGCGGAACAGGATTGGTATCCATGGCAGCCAGACAGTGGGAGCGATCACAGTTCGTAGTGACCCACCTTGCAGACAAATCCAGCAGATTTCGCCACTGAAGAAGCCATCAGTTAGCACAACTGCCCTGGATCCCCTGCATACCACTGTCTTCCCCCCACAGGTATTTGCATTCCCTGAGACCAGCCCCCTGAGCTCTTCCCTATTCCCCTCCTCCACCTCCACTGGGGATTAGAAACACACCGGCAGCCAGCTCAGGCCTCTGCAGCTGCATGAGTGCAAAAAGCCAGCCTAGACCCCTGCAGCTGAGCCCCACCAGCATGTGTGCGCTCAAGCCTAGCCCCTCCAGCTGTGCGCGTGCATACTGCCAGCTTGATGCCCTTCGCAGGTCTCCACTGCAGTGTACACACCTGGAGGGAGACGCGGAGGTCCCAGGAGAGCACACTAACAACCGCGGCCCCCTCAGGTGCTTGTGGGTCTGGATCCGGCCCTGTCTTCAGTCACCAGCCTGCACAACCATGCTTACCAGCAGTTAGTCCCTCCGCCTGTGTGCCAGCCTGGTCTTGGTCTGATTTGATGATTACCCTTCACTGCAGCACACAGGCATGGGAGAAGACTGTGCAGTCACAGGAAAGCACACTGAAAGCAAGCTCCACCCCCCCCACCCCCCTGCAACAACTGGGTTGGCAAAACTGGGTCCCAGAGTCTCCGACGCAGGGCCCTGAGAGTCCCAGAGTCAGCCCACTGGTGGGTGAATCTAGCACCCAGGGATTCCTGTGGTTGGTGTCTGCCCACAGGCTGGTGAGGCTGCTTCTAGGCTAGTCCTGGCCCACTGGGTGGGGCGGGGAGCCATGTCCATGGGTCTGTGGCTTCTGGGTCCTGAGGGTTCCAGGGCTAGTACTGAACCACTGGTGGTTGGGTCCAGGTCCTGGGGCCTCTGGTGGATAAGGCTGGGTCTTGGGGCAGCTATGGGCTCAAGAGGTCTTAAGGCAGCCAGCCTGCTGCTTGGTGGGGCTATGTCCCTGCCAGGCTAGTTGCTTGGCTTGAGATATCCCCAAACTGGTTCTGACAGGCGTATGGATGGGACCAGTTCCCCATGCTAATAAGCTAGAGGGAGAGTTCCAAAATGCAGTAGCCAGCATCAGTGTCCTTGGGGTAGAATGAGCCCTAAAAATGGCCAATGCCTGTTTCTAGGTCCTCAGGGTGAATTGCAATTTCCTCCTGCCTCTCTGGAAAGCTCTCCAAGACCAGCGAGTGAGTCTGATCCAGTCTCCTTTCAAATCACTGCTTCTGCCCTGGGTCCCTGAGCATGTGAGATTTTGTGTGTGCCATTTAAGAGTGGAGTCTCTATTTCCCATAGCCCTCTGGCTCTCCCCAAAGTAAGCAAACCCTCTTGGGGGTTGTCTTCCTGGTGCAAGACCCACAGCTGAGGAACCCAACGTGGTTTTCAAACTCCTCACTCCTTACAGAGAAACTCTGCCATTGTAATTATTCTCCCATCAGTGAGTTGCCCAACCTGAGGTATGGGTCTTGGCTATATCACATTTCCACCTCTCCTACACATCTCATTGTGGGTCTGTCTTTACATCTTTAGTTGTAGATCTTTTCTGCTAGTCTTCCAGTTTTCTCATCAATAGTTACTCTGTAAATAGTTGCAATTTTGGCATTCCCATGGGAGGAGGTGAGCTCAGGGTCTTCCTACTTCATTACCTTGGCCACCAACCTCTGGTGATTCTTATGCACATTAAAGTTTGGGAACCACTGCTCTGCACTACTCTTTATGCTTTTTACCTGTAGAGTCTTGTACTTCTCACTCATTCTAACATCTTTCAGTGCATGTTCAGGGAAGGTGATGCCGAAAAGCCAAATCACCACTAAATCAACAACTCTTTACCCACTGTAGGATGCATGCTCACCTCAGGGTGTTTATTCAAAGCTTCTCCTCTCCCCTTTGTGCTTCCTCCACCCCGCCCCACCTTCAATAAAAGGAGGAATTCTCATAAGATCAAGGACTTTGGGAAATTTAGTGGCCACTCCTTGAAGAGGTCCCACTGTATGGAATCAAGTTTAGTTAAAGTTTTCTTTTTTCTTGAAATTCATTTCTTTTCATTCTGTTAGAGTTAGGAGGTCAGGAATGGCAAGTGAACTGTTGCCTGAGACCAGAAAGAATGTGGTAAGGAAATGTCAGGCCTGTTCCTTGGTTGGCAGAAAGCAAATATGCAGCTCATATTTGTAGGAATAACAGAAAATACCTCCTTAATGGTAATAATAACACTAATATTTCTGAGTTGGACTCCCATATGTACACAATTGGCTGTATCCCAAACCCTCTAACACTCTGCCACTATTATTAGCTCCATTTTGCAAATGAGAAAAGTGAGGTTTAAACGACTTTCTCAAAGTCATTCAATAAATTAATGGTGAGACCAGGGCTCTTTCCTGTACATCCTAATTCCAAGGCTCATGCTTTTAGCTACCATGCTTAGATGCCGCAATAAAAAGTTCCTGTGTATGCACCTCTTAGTTCGTGGGGTGACATAGTGGGTAGCATTAGCAAACAGTTCAGCAGAAGGGAATTCAAGTCTGCCTGTCCTCTGCACTTTGGGGTTAATGGCACAAAAAATGAGAACAGAATGGGTTCCCTAGAGTGTTTGATCATATTCAACGTTTGGAGTTAGGTATCAATTCAGGCCAAATTCCTAACAAATAATTAAGAGTGTACATACGCTTTGTGTGTCCAGGATTTTTGCAATAATTTGAGAAGGGTAATTGTTGAGGAGTAAGTATTCGGATCCTTTTTTTTTTTCTTTTTTAGCCTTAATTCTAACTAACTCACTGTTTTTTGAAAACTGCTGTCACCCACAAGAAAGTAAATGTTTTGTTAGTTGCTTTGTTATTGCTGGTGTTCCATTTTTAATGTAATCTCCTCAAGGATCTCAAACACAGTTTGGCCATTTTATGAATATTAAGACAATCAGTCAGTTACAGGCTCTTGTGATTTTCCAGATATCTTCAAGTGGCATAATGAATAGAAATTCTCTTTTCAGAAGCTCACTTAACTTCCATATGAATTTCTAATATACCGATGAATAAATAACAACCATCAATTATTTATAAGAAATATATTTAAAATTATAGTAATAATGATACTGATATCTTGTACATTGCTTTTATTCCCAAAGTCAAGTTATTTTTCAAAACTGAATCATTGGGGGCTTCCCTGGTGGTGCAGTGGTTGAGAATCTGCCTGCCAATGCAGGGGACAGGGGTTCGAGCCCTGGTCTGGGAAGATCCCACATGCCGCGGAGCAACTAGGCCCGTGAGCCACAACTACTGAGCCTGCGCGTCTGGAACCTGTGCTCCGCAACAAAAGAGGCCGCGATAGTGAGAGGCACGTGCACCGCTATGAGGAGTGGCCCCCGCTCGCCTCAACTAGAGAAAGCCCTCGCACAGAAACAAAGACCCAACACAGCCATAAATGAATAAAATTAAAAAAAAAAAAAAAAAAAAAAGAACCGTGTGCTCTGACATATCTCAAATTAAAAAAAAAAAAACAAAACAAAAACTGAATCATTGGTCCAGAATATGGCACGTAGGATCAAACACATTTCCAAAATTAAGGAAAAACATTCAAATGTATGTCAAAGGCTGTATTTCTTCACAAGAATGTTGGGTCAGTGTTGACTCTTTGCTTCCCTGCATCTGGTAATCATCCCCTATATCTGAGAAAATAAAACTATTGTGCGTGTGTGTGTGTGTGTGTGTGTGTGTACTGACTGTCCTTAGAAGAGGACCTCTTTCAGTTACTGGCTGCATCATTCCCCCGATCCCCAAACCACTACTCTCAAAATAGCTTTTTACTTAAAATTCTCCTTCTCTTAATAGCCAGTCAGTCTTCACACGTTTACCTTGTCATCATGCTGGTAGAGGGATTCAAACTTTTTATGTTTTGTTCTTGTTTTTCCTTATTAGAACAAATCCAGTCCTGTTTCCAAAATTCCAAATGGCAATGTCTCCCATTAATGAGATTACACCAACATTTATCTTCTGCTCCTCGTCACCATGACTTGCTGTTCTACTCAAACACTTTCTTCCTGTCTCTCCTATCTGCCAGGGCCATTTCCACCTCAGAAACATTCCTCATATATCACTTCATGGATGATTCTTCCACTTCTCTCACTCTATCCAAATCCTATCCTTGTGTTGGTAGGGAAATGGTGTCACAAATTGTGCATATTGGAATGTACACAGGGTCAGCTTGACGCATCCGTCAGATTGAGAGAAATGATGCTGGACATATGTTTATAATGGACGCTTAGGATTTGTGAATAAGCTTGACTGAATTGACTGGATAATTCAGAGACAAAGTCTTTTCATTCCCTGTAAATTTGATAACTCATATTCAAAATCAAGGTTTAGAAACTCCATGCTCAGATTTTTATTTCTTTATTTCTTTATTATTTTTGGGGGGGAGGATGAAGTAGAAAAGAATAACTTTATTGCTTTGCCAGGTAAAGGGGACCACAGGAGGCTCATGCCCTCAAAACTGTATGTCCCAACCTGGGGGGGACTGTGTATGCTCAGAATTTTTTAAAATGTGTCATGTCCTTTCCTTGGGCTCCATTACAGTCACCTGTCTGTTCTTATTTCTGATATCTCATCTGAAATGAAAAGCTAAACATCATCCTAGACTATTGTTTTTAACATTATTTTGAAAATATTTATTGGAGATTTTAATTTATTTTGTCTACATTAATCACAATATAGCTTTGGTCTCTGGTGAAAACAAGTTTGAGAAAGAAGAAAATATTGTATGTATTTTCCATACTATGTGTTCAGGACTGAAATGTATTCAGCCAACAGACATTTCTCAAAATGTTATTTTCATCAGTACATCTATTCTACCATAGCAAAAAGTGAATTTTAGAATTTTAGCTAGCTCAATACTCAGAGTTTTGTCAGACTCTCTGTTGTAGTAAATTCTCGGCAGCTTCCTCTCATTCTGCTCTCAATATTCCAACCAACTCCAGATCCCTGACCTGATCCATTTCCTGTGACTTGATAAATCCACTCCATCCCTGGCCACCTGAATGCAGGAAGCACTGGAAACTAGACCTGAAAAGAGAAGACCAAAACTGGACAATGTTTTCATGATATTATTATCAGGGTAGCATTGTAGAGAGAGCAACAATTCCTTTAGGCAGGGTACTTCAGTCCCTGGTTTTGGGTGGACCTGGGTTTGGATTCTGGATCTCTATACTTTGGGTGAGGTACTTAATATTGTGAAATGTTAGTTTTCTCAGGAAAGTAATACAACATATCTCATATGTTTATCATGAGGCTTCAATTCAATGATGCATATAAAATGCTTAGCACAGTGACAGGTTTATAATAATACATGCTAGTGATTGTACTTGTTATTTTGCTGTTTCTGTTTGAAAGTAAGACTGTGTTAAGTTACAAGCTACCTCACTTGATGACTCTCTGATAAATATAATAATAACACTTCAAATGGTGATTATTCTAAAATCTGGCATATAACAGGTATTCAATAAATCTGTGTTTCCTCCTTCATCAGAAAAAAATAATCAAATGATACGTTTAATGTGCAAACGTTTAAGGATCAAAAGAATGTTTTTCTGGGTTTTGTTGTTATTTAGTCTGTTTGTTTGTTTGGCTGTCCTTCATTAACTTGTCAGTGATGGTGACTTTGTTTATTCTTATTTTCACATGCAGACACAGTCTCTAATGGACATAGCACCTCCATACATATTACACAGTTTTTCTGATAATAAACCAATCAAGCTGCATCTTCCTTCTCTGCTGATTTGATTGACATGATAATCACCACAATATACTACTTCCAAAATACATTTGTCTTTTGTCCAACTCACAACTTCACACTCTGTGAGATTACAGTCAACACTGAATAATTTTGCTAAGCCAAGTATTGATTTGTTAAATTCTGGTTCATTTAATTAAAATTTCAAACTTATGTATTACCACGATGAAAAATTGCAATTTGTTAACACAGAAAATGTTATTATTTTAGAAAAATTAGCGGTTTATCTGATAACATGAAAACAATGTCATTGCACTGTCATGAGATGTGCTTACAATCTTAATATTTCCTAATATAGTGGCATGGCTTAGAATATTTGGAATAGTAGCCTATTCTCTTGCTTTGGAACTCTGGTAAGTTCAGCTAACACTCCTACATGGGGTGGAAATAGCAACACAAATTTTTATTGAATTCATTCAGTAGCTATTTATTCACCATCTCTGATTTGCTAAGCTCTGATATAATAGGGGAATAACAATATTTTTTTAAAAAATCATGTCATTTTCATGCTTATATTCCAGTTGATAAAAGGTAGATGATCAACACATAAGCAATTAAATTAACAATAATTCAGATAATAAGAGGTCTCATTGGGAGAATACAGCAGAGTAATATGACTACTCTTAAGTAGGGTAAGGAGCATGCTACTTCATCTGAAATGGTCAAGAAAGGTCTCTAAGGAATTGAGTTAAGTGTTGTAAAGGAGCTAGCCACATAAAGACCATTGAGAAAGCTTTCCAGGAAGAGGGAAGAGCAAATGGTCTGTAGACTAAAGTTATGTTTGCCCTAAAGCCCAGAGGCATGCAGTACGTATAGGGGAAAAGAAGGAGGCTCCTCGCTAGAGTGAAGTATACACAAGGAGGAGATGCAAGGGCTGAGGTGGTAGCAGGGGGGTGATGAGCAAGTGTCCAACTCAGGGAATAATTAGAGGGAGTGGTGCTGAACTTACTGAATTGGATGTGGGAATGACTAGGGAGAACACAGGACATGAGGATGCCTAGGTTTGGGCCTGAAATATTGAGTGGATGATGGTGCTAGTAACCAAGACAGAAAGACACCCAGCACTTTTCTGAGAGGGGAACCAGTTCAGTTTATTCCCATGTCAAAGGTCAGATCCCTATTAGACATTCAGGTAGAGATACCATGGAAGCAGTTGCTCACCTTTCTGGGGCACAGGGTAAAAGTTGGACATGTGCATTGTGAAGACACTGGAATATTGATGGCACTTAAAGCCATGTGACTGAGGAAACCACTGAGGGAGAGAATGTTGGCAGAGAAAGGAAGGGTACTGAGATCTGAGAAAAGGATGAGCATCCAAAGAAAGAGACTGAGGAAGAGAACCACAAGTGTAGTAGAATAGCTAGAGAGGTGTGGCATTCAAGATGCCTGGAGAATGAGGATTGTCAAGAATTAAGATTGGTCAACTATTAAAAGTGTATAAGAGCTCAAATAAGGAATGGATGAGGAATTAACCAGTGAATTTGGCCAATCAGGATTTTGGGAGCGAGCCTGATGACCCTCCTGGGTCATTTTGTTCAGCCTGTAAATATGCCATTTCTATGACATTACCTGGAAGAGATCGAATTATTATGTTCAATTCTCCATTGTTTCCTTGTAATAAGATCATACATTCATACCTTTTGCAATGGAACTTTGCTGTGCCTCCAAGTAAAGCAGACAAGTATACATCTCTATCTCTTGATTTAGGGTTTGGCCATTAACTGGTCATACATACAGGAAAGATAGAAAAATAATCTGTAAAATTTAAATCTGTCAGTAGTCAAGAATGTAGCTTGGAGTCCAGAGTATTACAAAATAGATAGTAGAGAAAAGCTTAGAAAGAAGTAGGCATCTTTCTCCCATTGAAGTAGGAGGAAAGGTAGAATATATGGGGGAAAATGCAAGCAGGTTAGTGAATATGGTTGTAGAAAGACAAGCAGAGTATAATCCTAATCTCTCTGCTAAACCTTCTCTAAGACATCTCTGCTACTCTATAAGGACTCTGCTCTTCTTGGTCACTGAAACAAATTCTTACTAAGGAAAGTAGCCTCAGCCTCACAAGCTGAGATTTAGGGATTACTTTTGTAGTATTGGCTGAAGCCAGGGGTTCTAGGTGTTTAGCAATCTGAGGGAAAGTCCTACATAGAACAAAGCACACCTTTGCCTCCCACTTGTATTATTTAGGATAAGAATAAACTCCAGAAACTATATACAAAAGAGTGTTCAGTGGCACAACACAATACATCACAGGACTGTCTGAGAAGGAGACTCTTTGGTAGATGATTTTCCTTCTCCCAGACCCCTGTCAATATGCGGCTCCAACCTTCCTACAGCAGTGGTTCTCAAACTTTAACCTGCATTATGGTCACGTGGAGGGCTTGGTAAAATGCTGAATTCTGGGTTTCACCTCTAGAGTTTCTGATTATGTAGCTCTATGGTGGGATTGGAGAATTTACATTTCTAACAATTTCCCCAAGTGACAAGGCTACTGTCCCAGGAACAATTTTATAACCACTACCCTACAGCAATTATTACTGACTCCAGCTAGACGGTGAAAGTGGAAAGAGGGTTTGGAAGTACTACTTGTTGGGTATCTTTCCTTTGCTCCTCTTTGTCTTTCTCCAAGCTTCTCTATGCCCCAAGAGGTTGGTCTGCACCAAAGGGCCTCCTTGATCACTGGAATTCAATTTGGCTTAACCCATGAGGAACATGAGTAAGCAATGAGAGGAGGAGAAGAGAGAGAGATTGGATTTTTTGTTCCAGTTCCAATGGGACTGCTGTTAACGGAGTGTGTCCACAATCCAAGTTCTAACTCTTGGCAGGTAACCCCCCTCTACACAGCTCTCTCTCTTCATTTATCTGGTATCTGTACCCTCCTCATCCCCTTCCAGGTTTATAGAGTCCAAAGACCTCCTTGCTACCACCCCTGGGAGCTGCATTATTCTTTATGCCCTCTTATATTCTGCCTTCACTTTTCTTTTTAAAGATTCTAATTTATTTTTTTAATTAATTTATTTAATTTATGTATTTTTGGTTGCATTGGGTCTTTGCTGTCGTGCACGGACTTTCTCTAGTTGCGGTGAGCTGGGGCTACTCTTCCTTGCAGTGTGCGGGCTTCTCATTGCAATGTCTTCTCTTGTTGCAGTTGCAGAGCACAGGCTTCAGTAGTTGTGGCTCGTGGGCTCTAGAGCACAGGCTCAGTAGTTGTGGCGCACAGGCTTAGTGGACCAGGGCTTGAACCCGTGTCCCCTGCATTGGCAGGTGGATTCTTAACCACTGCACCACCAGGGAAGTCCCTCTTCCTTCACTTTTATAATGATATTATTAAACTCTCCTTAAATTACTGAACGTGAGCATATTATTTATTTCCTGCAGGAAACATAACTGATACAAAAGACAGAAGTTTTTTGTTTAAAGACAAATAAAATTAGCACACCTCATTTCTGCTTTATTCCTTTGGCTAGACTGCAAAATAGGCTAGGGAATGGGTCTAACTCCGCTCCCAGACAGGAAAAGAAATGATCTTTTTTCAGTGAATCTTTAAAAGTTTCAGTGAATCTTTTCTACATGCACAACTTTTCTATGTCAGTAGAAATTCACATACGTGAAAACCAGTTTATAATTATTTGAACCTAGAACCTAACTCTATATTACATATTTATACAAAAATGTTTTTGATAATTGGCCTAAAACTTTCAGGAATACACACTTGATAAATTGAAGGAAGAAAATACATTGTTTTATTCATAATTTTACCAAGAGATGTCCACTACTTTAGGAAGTCTTATCCATGACTGAGTCACCAATTCAAGACAATGAAATCTTGGTATTTGATCTCTTTATTATGTCTTCTAGTGTAGTTGCACATAAGTATTTACATATTGAATGTATATTATTTTATCTGCTTCCTGTTAAAGATAGGGAATTGTATTGATTTGTCATTTAAAATTATATATACTAAGGTAAATAACATTATGATTATATCATGGTTTTAAATATGTGTTATAAAAGGAAGCATTGGGTTTTGTAGGGTTGAGAACTGTATGTTATTAATAAAGAGACTTTTGAAAAGATATTTGTACTCATACACATGTGGGAAACCAGAGCCCTGAACTAATGAATCAACGTAATTAACAAAGAGAAGAAAGTAGACACCTGTCAATGATGTACAGGTGACAGCTGAATGGAAGCCACCAAGCACTCCAGCCCCAGATGTGTTGGAGAATGGCAATGCTGATTGCATAAATGCTCCTGAATTTGAATGCTGCCCTTATCATTGAGGCTTACCACCTTCCCAGCCACAGAAAACTGTACCTAACTTGGGAAAGTTTGAGTCTTGAGAACAATTTGGGAAAGTCCCAGAAGGAGGGATCAGATCCATTTTATCTGTTCACTGAATAGTATAACTTCAGTAATAGCTTGTGGTAATCATTAATACTACCTGGGATTATGGCAATTTTTTTTTTTTATCATGTGGGGATTTGCTTAGGAATTAGGACCTAAAATGTAAATAAAATATTAATCTTTATACCTCCATTGCAATAACAGAAAACAAAGAACTATAACAAAGAGATTTAAAAACAAAGCCAAACAAAAACACCCTGAGTGTTAAAGGGTAGCATCCGTGTTACTGATAATGTCATATATGGATGCTATTTAGAGCTCTTTGGAGCTTATAAGTGCGTTCCCATATATTACTTCATTTCTTCTTCACGACGGCCCTGTGAGATAGTTATTATTATATTTGATTCTCTGCTGAAAAGAACGTGAAACCCAAAAGGACTAATTAAATTGTCCAGCATTGCTAAGTTAGTAAAGTGTGAAGTTAGGAATCAAGATTTAAAATTCCAATAGCTACTCTTGTATCACAAGCAATGTCTCTTTTCATGTTGAGCTTTGTGTCAGACACTTTTGAGGTGATGAAAGAGGTGGCCTTGGATTTGATCAAGAAAGCCAGACAGATCCCATAAAATATGTAAAACATACCCTAATCTCCAACTGCCCTTCAATCCTCTGTATTTGATTTCTGATATAATTTTACCAATGAAATTGTTTACTAATATCATCCCGTTTTGATACATAGTAGAAGAAATTCCCTTCCTCATTTTCACTTGATCTCTGAAGTCTTTACCAAGGACATTTTTCAAAACATGTGTATCCATTTATCTGGGTTGCTTCTTAGTATTCATTAAAATAAAATTAAAACCACTCCTACAGACACCCTTCTTAGCTGAGTCCAACTACTCTAGTGGTTTTTACAGCCATCTACAAGTTGGTGGCACTCACAGCTTTCCCCTGAGCTATGACCTTAATCTCCAATTAGTGACTTAATACCTCCTCTTAAATAATTCATGGACGATTCAGGCTCAATTGTGTAAAAAATGAACTCTTTGTTGCCTTCCTCCCACCCACCCCTCAACATACATGCATTCTTCCTTCATTCTTTTATTCGTCTTCATGAGTTCTGAAAACCTAAAATGCATCCTTGTCTGGTCCTTTACTCAAATCACCACTGCTTTATATATCAATCATCATATCTCCTATTTTTGTAGGTTCTTCTTCTCTTATTCACATGGCCACTACCTTAGTTCAGCTCACCATCATTTCCAAAGCAAATCACCTCAAATCCTGTTAGTTTTCATGATACCAGTATTTCCACATTTTGATCCACTACCTATACTATGGTGAGAGTAATATGTCTCACATAAAATTCTGACAATATTGCCCCCCTGTGCTCACCTCTAATTACAGTCAGATATACCACAAGGATTTATAGGGGGCATATGATACATGTTCTCTCTTACCTGTTGGCTACTGCACATGTGATTTCTGCATCTAGAAGCCTTCAGTAGATTGATCTCATCATGATGAGAGCTCTTGAGGAGATTTCCTCAATTTGGAGGATTTAACTCTTGATCATGGGCTTAACATTATCATGGAGTTTTGGTTACCACTTTAATTAATATGCATGTTTGTCTATTTTATTCACTCAACTTTAATCAACCTGAGAAAAGGGTTCATATCTTACACATCATTGTAATCCCAGAAGCTAACACTGTCTGACATGTAGAAGACACTCTGTCTATATCCATCAAAAGAACGAAAGAGTTACTGAATGAATGGATGAGTGTGAATAGAATACAAATTTTGTGTGCAGTCACATATAGTGCCTTACTCTTTCCTGGTTTGGTTAGAGCTGACAATCCTACTGCGATGCTGCTTACCACACACGTGAATGATCTTGACTTGAATGAGAAAACTTATCAGAGACTTTGAAAGAATCACAACTGTAGTTTAATGGAAGGAGAGACTGTTACATATGAATTACATTACTTCTCTAAGTTTATCTCAGACAGATACACAAACGCACACACAAAATATTACTGTTTATCTCATGAGTTGAAGTGAAGTGTAAATTAGGTGGTAGATAGAATTTATATGGTGAGAACAAGTTAACGAAGGTGTTTTTGGCAGTGTCACTGCACAAGGCTATGGGTTCAACCATTTCAATGGAAATCAATTTTGATTAATGTAAGTGGTGAATTCAGTCATTCAATCAGGTTAAATGTATTCCACGAAATTAACTGCAGGGTATCAGCTCAACTGTGTAAGACTATGTTTCTACTGAGAAAATCATAAATTTCATACATTTATGACTTTAATAATTTATGATCTGAGTGTGGACTTTGGGAATTTCCCTTTTACAAAGTGCATGGCTCAAAATAAATGCTCAATACTAAAGTTTATTGTTGTTATTATTTATTATTAGGAGATTATTAACAGAAGGATATTCAAATAATGTTTTAAAATCATTTAATAATCCAGAAATATTTTTGCATTTATTAAGGTATGGTTTCAAGGAACGTCTGTAATTTATATTTTCCTAACAGTAGTGACACTATTAGTAATTAGAAAATTCTTAAAATTAGGGAATAAGATATATTTCCATACTTTATCTTCAAGACACAGTTCTAGTCTCTAGAAATTGTGTGTGTATGTCTGTGTGTGTGTGTGTGTAAGAGAAATAGTACAGAATAGAGTACTATTTTCATTATCAGTGGTTAACAATTTGGGAAGTTTTCTAGGTCAGAATTTAATGAGATAGTTACAGTTTCAGGCTGACTTTGTATTTTGTACAGTTTCTGTTTTCCCAGGACTTGATGTGACGGACTATGAGGGCAAAGCCAGTGTTGACCATACAACAGTGTGTGAGCACTGATTTTCCCAGTGACCTTCAGAAATGGGCATAAACCCTTGGTGTACAAGCCTTTGCCCTTCTCTTAGGGGAGGTCAACGGCATATTTGCTTCTCAGATTCTAATTTTCTGTACTATTAGAAAAGAGTTTTGCACTTAAAAGAGTATAGATAAAGGTTTAAAATAAGCAATTTCTGAAAAGTAAGTCATAAGCCTTCTGTGACCAGAGGATCCTCTGAGGCTGTTTTGGGCCATCATGCCATCCTACTCACTTCAAATTGAAGACCACCTTCAGTTGGAAGGTGATAATGAAGATGTAAGTTTCAGAGTGAGAACTTTGAAAATCCCTCTTTTGGCTCATTATGAAAGCTCCCTGATGCATAATTCAGGTACCAGGTCAGAATCTCTCAATAAACCCCAAGAAAATCTGGGAGCACTATACCTTCTGATATAAAAAAGAAAGAGATCTAGTGAAATGTGAAAATGATGTAGGGGGTGCTAATGAAAGGAAGTAAAGTCCATGGGTTACCACATTGATGGGCACCAAATAGTTATGTGTTTTCCCCAAAATAGAATATCTGTGTCTCAGGGGTAAGGAAAATAAGTTATATGAAATACCTAAACAACATATTTAGAAGTATAAATTTCTTGGGGAATAGAGCATATTAATAGTGCATTTCCTTTTTTATTATTTACTTACTTTTTTATTATGGAAAAAAGTAAATATACCCAGAATAATAATAAAAAATATAAAAATCAATTTTTATTAATAAACAATAGAAATTATATTTAGATTATCTAATCTTTTGATATTGTTGTTACACTTCATTTGGAGCCAAGGACTCAGGCAAAAACTTCAGAGTCTGTTCATGTCTAATGGAGACCACTTCCATTCAATAAATTATTTTAATTACCTCAACCTTAACATTTTACAAGTCAATATTCTCTTTCCACATTAACTTATGTGATTCCACAATGTAAAAGAAATTTTTGTAATGTGCTCATTTTAAGTAGTGTTTATACAAGACTTTCAGACCAACTATTTGATGGATTCTAAGTCACGAAAGTGGTGGATCCATCATTCAACCGAGGTAATGAATTTCTATGAAACTGATCATATGACATTAGTTTAATTGTGTAGGAGTATCAGCCCCAACAGAGACAATCTAGCTCCCAGTTAGAAAGCAAAAAAAAAAAAAAAAGTTTTATCTGATTCAGCCTTGCTTGGCAAACTTGACTTCCATTTACAGTGACTACTGACAAACACAGCCTTCTGGCATCAGTGTGTAAAGTATAAAAGTATTATTAGATAGATCTTGATTCAAATCTCAGATCAATCTCTTCCCAGCTGCGTGATTAAAGCACTTGAATTATTTTTTTCACCTGTGAATTGACATTGAAAAATATCAGTTGCTGAGCACTGTTATAAAATTGAATGTTATACATGTATAAAAACTTGGCTCCTTTGGAGCATATGCAAATGATATCTATACTTTCTCACTTTTTCCTTTGGACCACTTAATTTTGTTTATTCTTCATTCATTTATTTCTTCAAGATACCCACAAAACACTCATCAGGACACAAATTTTCTTGGCTCTTGTGTTCCTCTATTAGAGCATATATAACCTGCTTTGTGTTTTATTTGTCCAAACCTCCTACTAAATTATGAGCTTCTCATCAGTGAGAAATGTCTCTCATATCCAGCCCTTAGAACTTACCTGGGCATAGGGTGAAAACTCTCTGAAAATCACCACTGCCCTGTGAATGTTTCTAAAGTACAGCTTAATTTTGTGAATGTCTTGCTTAAGAATAGAATATACTCAATATATTTACTCCCTGACTATCAAACAAAGATCTAATTCCTAAATTGGACAATAGATAAATGGATGCATTTCATCATCTATCTCCAATAAATCTTTTCATTTGGCCCCCTCCAATTACCCAGAATCCAGGTAGTTGGAGCACTGTTACATACTCATGAATATATTTCTTTTGCTTTTGTACCTTTAAGCCCACTTTCCCCACCTCTTAGTTAGCTCCTCACTAACAAGCTATTATCCAAACTCAAACTATTCTATAAAATCATTTCTAGAGCTTACCACCATCATGACCCTGTTGGAGATGAAACAAACAGGGGCCAAAGAGGAGGCCTAATGGGATGGTCATCACTGGGCCCAGAAAAGGAAAGCAAAATTTGGGGTGAGGGCTGCAAGATGTGTGACTTTCTTCTGATTGATTGGTGGTGAGGTAACAGGGTGGTGCTCGAGGAATCTTGTGCTCAGCCTGAAGTTACCATCTCCACTAGGGTGGGGGTCCCAGTTCTGCAGAAGAGCTCAAAGACATTGTTATGCATATCCCTTGGGGAGGAATCAGAACCCCGCCCCAAGGCTGCACCACCATTTGACTGCTTCTCCCTTGTCTCTGCATCCCCTCCCTTCCCTGATTAACAACTGTTTGAATCTGCCCTTTGGAACTCAGGGAAGGTCAAGGAGGCTGAATGAAGTGTGTTCCATTTTATTAACCTGTTCATACAGGAAGCAATCTCATCCATCTCTGGATTTTATTTTGCTTGCCTGTCTGTATTAGTTATCAGTTATTGCATAACTAATAACCCCAAAATTTAGCAGCTTAAAATAAGCATTCATTAATTCACATAGATTCTGAGCATCCAGAATCCTCTGGTGGCTTGGCTTAGGGGTTCGGCGATAAGGTATCTCTTTACATTGCTGTATAGGTATCAACTAGGGCTGCAGTCATCTGAAGAAATGGAATTTCACTTCCCAGCATAAAGTTGTAAAGTCCAAGATGCAGGGATACTGACAACCATCTTGGAGGCTGACTACCATCTTTCTCATGGTCCTTATGCCTTTTTTCTTCTTTTTTAAATTAAAGTACAGTTGATTTGCAATATTATATTAGTTTCAGGTGTACAACACAGTGAGTCAATATTTTACCGAATATACCCCATTTAAAGTTATTATAAAATATTGACTATGTTCCCAGTGTTGTACAATATATCCTTATAGTGTATTTATTTTATACATAGTAATTTGTACCTCTTAGTCCTCTACCTCTCTCTTGTCCCTCTCCCCATGCCTATCCCTACTGGTAGTGACTAGTTTGTTCTCTATATCTGTGAGTCTGTGACTAATTTGTTATTTTCATTTGTTTGTTTTATTTTTATATTCCATATGTAAGTGAAAATATACAGTATTTGTCTTTCTCTGTCTGATTTATTTCACTTAGCATAATCCAGGTTCATCCATGTTGTCACAAATGGCAAAATTTCATTCCTTTTATGGCTGTGTAATATTCTATGGTGTGAGCTGTTTCTTGTTTATTGAGGTAGGCCTTCACTGCTAAAAATTTCCTTCTTGGAATTGCTTTTGCTGTGTCCTATATATTTTGGAAAACTTTGATTTTACTTCCACTTGTCTTGAGGTATTTTCTCATTTCTTCTTTTATTTTTTACTGACCCATACATTTTTTGTAGCATGCTGTTTAGTCTTCACATGTTTGTGTTTTCCCTTTTTCTTTCCTGTAATTAATTTTTAGTTTCAACTGTTATGGTGAGAAAAAATTCTTGATATAATTCTTAAATTTGTTGAGACTTGTTTTGTGGCCTAGCATGTGATCTCTCCTGGAGAACATTCCATGTGCATTTGAAAATAATGTGTATTCTGCTGGTTTTGGTTGGAATGTCCTATAGATATATATTAAGTCTGACTGGTCTAATGTGTCATTCAAGACCACTGTTTGCTGATTGATTCACTGTCTGTATGATCTGTTCGTTGATGTGTTTAGGGTGTTAAAATTCCATAATACTATTGTATTATTGTCAGTTTTACCCTTTATGTCTGTTAATAATCACTTTATGTATTCAGGTTTTCCTATATTAGATGCATGTATGTTAACAAATGTTATACTTTTTCTTATATTAATCCCTTTATCATTATAAAAACTTTCTTTGTCTTTTGTTATGGACTTTGTTTGAAGTTTACTTTGTCTGATATGTGTTTCTGCTCTAGTTTTCTTTTTATCTTCATTTGCATGGGATATCTCTTTCCATCCCCTCACTTTTAGTCTGTGGGTGTCCTTAGCCCTGAAGTGATTCTCTTGCAGGCAGCATATTGAAGGGTCTGTTTCTTGAGGTTTTATTTTGTTTTGTTTTGTTTTTTATCCAAACAGCCACCCTATGTCTTTCTATCAGAGCATTTAGTCCATTGAAATATAAAGTAATTATTGATTGGTATATACTTATTGCAAGTTTGTTACATGTTTTCTGGTTGTTTTTGTAGTTATCTTTTCTTCTGTTGTTTGTCTCTTCTATCTTTTCACTGTTGTTTGATGGTTTTCTTTAGTGTTATGATACTGTTCTTTTTTCCCTAGTTTTTGTGTAACTATTTTAGGTTTTTGATTTGTGGTTATCATGGGGTTTATATATTTTGACCTATAACTATATCTACTTGTTTTAAATTAAAAGCCATTTAGATTCACACACATTTTAGATCTACATTTTTTACTCCCCTCTCCCATGTTTTGTGGTTTTTATGTCATTACTTATATCTTCATCATATCCCTTAACTATTTATTTTAGTTATGGTTGATTTTACAATTTTTGTCTTTTAATCTCTGTGCTAGCTTGTTAAAGTGGTTGATCCACAGCTTTTGCTATACATTTGCCTTTACTAGTGGGATTTTTAAATTTCCTGTAAATTCTTACTTCTTGTTGTAGCCTCTTCTTTTCCACTTACAGAAGACCCATTAACAATTCTTGTAAGGTTGGTTTAGTATTGATGTTCTCTTAGTTTTTGGTGGCTGAGAAGGTCTTTAACTCTCCTTCAATTCTGAATGATATCCTTGTAGGGTAGAGTATTCTAGGTTGTAGGTTTTCCTTTTCAGCACTTTAAATATATCATGCCACTCTCTTCTGGCCTGCAAAGTTTCTGCAGGAAAATTCACTGATAGCCTCATGGGGGTTTCTTTGCATGTGACTCTTTGTTTTTCTCATGCTGCCATTAAAATTCTCTCTTAAACTTTAGTCATTTGAACTGTGATACGTCTTAATGTGCATCTCTTGTTTCATCTTATTTGGGACTCTCTGTGCTTCCTGTACCTGGAAATCTGTTTTCTTCCTCCACTTCATGAATTTTTCAGTCATAATTATATCAGATTTATTTTCTACCCTTTTTTCTCTCTTTTCTCATTATGAGAATCCTATAATGTGAATGCATATATGCTATGTTGTCCCAGCAGTCCCTTAAATTATCCTCAACTTTAAAAAATTTGTTTTTCTTTTTGCTGTTCTGTTTGGGTAATTTCCATTATTCCATATTACTTATGCATGCTTCTGTATCACCTAGTCTGCTGTTAATTCCTTCTAGTGTATTTTCATTTCTGTTATTGTATTATTCAGCTCTGACTTGTCCTTTTTTTATATTTTCTAGTTTTCTATTAAAACGTTCACTGTGTTCATCTATTTTTTCCCAAGTTCAGTTATCGTTCTTATTACTAATGCTTTGAACTCTAACTGGTAAATTATTTATCTCTATCACTTTAGGGTTTTTTTCTTGTTCTTTCATTTGAAACATATTCCTCTCTCTTCTCATTTTTTGAAACTCTATGTCTCTATGAAATTAGATGAAACAGTTACCTTTCCCAGTCTTGAAGGGGTATTTGTAAGGGAGCATCCCTGTGCAATCTGTGTGCCCAGTGTCTTTGGTGGGAGAGCTAGATCTGAAGTGAGCACAGCCTGCATCTTCCCCTGGACTGTGCTGGCAGCTACCACCTTGGCGAGTTGTAGGGTTTGAGATGGTGGAGCTAGAGACAGAGCCACGTGTGAGCCAGGGCTTTTCCTATGTTCCACAACAGTCACGACCCTATCAGGGGTTGGGGCAGGGCTCAAGGTGCTGGAGCAAAAACTCTGAGGGTCAAGTCCAAGCTGGTTCCATTGTCTCTTAGTGTCTGCATTCCCTTGGCAATGGCACATCTGTCTCAGTGGAGAGCAGTGCCATAGCAAGAAGGGCTAGACCAGGCACCTGGTGCAGGCTGAGTTCACACTGAGACAGTCACATCAAACCAGTCAGAGCCCTAGGCAGCTCCCAATCTGCCACTTCCACATGCCCACTGGCAATGGCTACCCTCACCCAGTCCAGTAGCAGGGTCAGGTCCAAGTAAGCTCTCTTCTTACTAAGTGTGCACACTCTAATTGGCACCAGTACCATTCCCTAGTTCAGAGTGTACTGGAGCAAGGAGGGCTGGAGCAGGAGCCTGGTGTAGGCTGGGGGCTTGCTGGGGTTTTCAAGAGAAACCAGCCACAAACCCAGGCAGTTTTCATTCTGTTTCCACTGCCTTGTACCTGGGAGTAAGCAAGCATGTGCATGCTCTTTACAAGTGGAGTCTAGGTTTCTTATAAGTCCTGCTGTGAGTCCCACTGGTTTTCAAACAAACTAAGGGGACTTGTTTTCCTGGTGTTGGACACCAGATCTGGGTTGCCTAATATGTAGCTTGAATGTTTCATTCACAAGGGATCACCCCCAATCTTGTGATAAACCCCTTCTTTTCTTTGTCTCCCTCCATGGGTGCAGGTTCTGACTTGATTGTTTCTCTAACCTTCCTAATCAACTCTGTGTGAAACTTTCTTTACAGTCTTAGTTGTAGAACCTTCTGTCAATCTCTAGTTTGTTTCAGTGAGAATTGCTCCACATGTAGCTGTATTTTTTATGTGTTCATTGGGGGACGTGAGCTCAGGATCCTCCTACTCTGGCATCTTGATCTCCCTCCCCCTTCATTCTTTATATTTGCACTATAATTATTTCTCTTTCCATGTAAAATCCTTGATAATTTAAAACTTTTTTTTCATTTATTTCTCCTTTTACATTTAATAGTGTCAGGAATGGTGAGAATAAATGCTTATTGAATTAATTGAATTAAAACAATTCTTTATGAAACTAAATAAAACCTTCTAACTTCTCAGATCAGGTCACTAGAATGTACTCATTTTTAAGTAGAAATTTAAAAAGCACTACATTAAATAGTTGTTTTGAAAAAACTGCAGAGATTTTCTGATAAATTCACAAGGAGATTTGGGAGTGGGGGGTGGGGAAAGCATTACCATAACATTAAAACCAGACAAAAATATTGCAATAAAATAAAACTGCAGACTAATATCCCTCATGAGCATAAATGCAAAAATCCTCAATAAAGAGTTAGCAAGCTGAATCAGTGTATTAAAAAATTGTAAACCCCAATCAAGTGGTATAACCTACGTATGCAAGGCTCATTTAAAATTAAAAAAAAAAAATCAACTACAGTAATCTATCACATCAACTGCCTAAAGAAGAAAAATCACATGATCATGTCAATAGATGCAGCCAAAGCATTTGACAAAATCCAACGTCCATTTGTGACAAAAACTTTTAGTAAACTAGGAAAAAGGGAAACTTTCTCAACTTGATAAAGACTATGGATGAAAAAACCTATAGCTAACATCCTACTTGATGGTGAGAAACTGGAAGCTTTCTCAGTAAGATTAGGTACAAGGCAAGGATGTTCCCTCTCACTATGGCTTTTCAGTATCATACGTGAAGTCCTAGCTAATGTAATATGACAAGAAAATAAAATGTATACAGATTGGGAAGAAAGAAATAAAAACATATTTCTTTGTAGTTTATATGCTTATCAATGTAGAAAAACTGAAAGAACAAAAAGTCTGTAATTAATACATGATAATATCAATAGTGCAGTTTATGAGGTTAGTATACAAAAGTCAATCACTTTTCTATATACCAGCAGTAAACACATGGAAATTTGAATTTGAAAATACAATATTATTTATATTAGTAACTGAAGAGATGAAATATGTAGGTATAAATCTAACAACATATAAAGGTCTATACAAGAAAAACTCCAAAATGATGAACAAAATTAAAAATAAATAAATAAATTGAGAGATAGTCCATGTTCAATTATAGGAAGCCTCAATATAGTTAAGATGTCAGTTCTTTCCAATTTGACCTATAGATTCAATGTAAGTCCAACCAAAATCCCAGGAAGTTATTTTGTGGAAATCAACAAAATATACATAAACTTTATATGGCGTTTCAAAGACCCAGAATAGCCAAAACAACATTGAAGGAGAAGAATAAAGTTGGAGGACTGACATTATCTGTCTTAATTTAGTATAAAGCTAAAATAATCAAGACAGGATGTCATTGCAAAAAGAATAGACAAATAAATCAATGAACCAGAATAAAAAGTCCAGAAAGAGACTCACTTAACTATACACAACTGATCTTTGAAAATAGAAGAAAGACAATACAGTGGAGCAAGTGGATCAAAATAAAGGTGCCAATTTAAGTTAAGTATTTCTTGCTGTAAAATTACCAGGTATAAATGAAATTCTCCATTCTTTTATCAAAACACTCACCAGCCACTTATATCCAAAGCACATGCATATTGGAGAGCGGATGCAAAAAAAAAGTGTATTTTACACAAGTTGTTCATTTAATTTAAGGTCACAAATTTTTAAGGTCAATTAAATTATACTGATGTATAGGTGAAGGTTGTGCACAGGCATGCTTACATCTTTGTCTATGGATTTCTGTTTTCAGTTTTCATAGGGCTATTTTCCTGTTGTTTATTAGTTCATTTGTTTTTCTAAGAAGTTCCGGAAGATAATTCTGATTTTTTACTTTTTCCATCCCTCCACAGGACCTAATTCAATATTCATTGCATAAACTATGTTTTACAATTATTGGGGGGAAAAATAATGGAATTTAGTCAAATAACTTGTATGGCTATGTTGGACATATTACCTATCTTCTCTGGGTTGCAATTCCCTGAATTTTAAAACAAGCATACAGATTTTTATTACAGGAATACCTCGTTTTATTGTGTTTTTTAAAAATTAAAGGTTTGTGCAACAGCAAGCCTATTGGCACCATTTTTCCAACAACATTTGCTTACTTCATGTCTCTGTATCACATTTTGGTAATTCTCCCAATATATCAAATCCTCCACAAGCAAAAAGATTATGACATGTTGAAGGTTTAGATGATATTTAACATTCTTTAGCAATAAAGTATTTTGAATTAAGGTACACACACTGTATTTTTAGACATACTGCCATTTCACACTTAATATAATATAATATAATCATAACTTTCATATGCACTGGAAAACCAAAAAAATTGTGTGACTCAATATGATATTTGCTTTATTGCAGTAGCCTTGAACCAAACCAGAAATAACCCCAAGTTATGCCTGTATATTCCATTATGTTATTGAAATAATAAATGTATAGATTCATCTAACTTTTTGAGCTGTAAATTCCTAGCATGAGGCCTTGCTTCACATGGCAAGTTTGTAATGTTTACTGAACCCAAATTGCTGATTATGTTTCTTTGCTTGTTTATTTAAAAAACTAAAATATTATATACTAAGACTCAGCTATAATATATATTTAAAGAATATTCCCAAGGGACTTACTAAGGTAAATGTTTTCTTACTTTTAGCCATCTTTATCATATCCATATGTTCTAATCAGGTAACATATAACTTTAAAGTTCTTATAGTTTGATTTTGGTAACTTCTAACAGCAATTTTTTCTCCCAGACCCCTATTCTGATTCTCTCTCTACTTTCCATTTCTGCCCGTTTCAGCCAAAATGTTAAGTAGTAATTAAGGTAATCATTGGTAGAAACTTAGGACAAGGGTTCCTTCCTTGACCAAATTTTAGTCAGACGCCTGTGAGTCCTCTTTACAACCAGGTCTTGTCCTCAGCCCAGTCTTGGCTTGCCTTTAGCAAGAATGCTTTTAGGCCCATTTAGCAAGGAACCCCCTTCCCTTGATTTCTAACCAAGTTGCTTGTAGTAACTTTCCATCTGCTTACTCCCTCACTTTGCTTGTTGGCTCTAATTGTTAGCTGTTTTTTCTATATTTAGAATTGAGGTTTTTTTATATGCTTAAGTCTCTCTCCCCTACTGCAGTGGCTTGAACAAAATCTGTCTTACCATTTTAACAAGTGTCTGTTGCAACTTTTTTCTTCTATACTTATAGAAAATGTAAAAATGCTAGCACTTTCTTGAAGAGCTTTTGGAAAGAAACTTCTAGAGTCAAAGACTATATTGTTAAACTGGATTCTGTGTAGCCCTACTCAGAATCCATTATTCACATTAAAGTATTCAAGGGGAGAAAACAGTCATGGAAGATTTTGTCCTGTCCCAAGATGTTGTGACATCTTGGAATTTTGGGGGTGTAAGACAGACCCTCAGGAGAAGAAAGAGCATTCAATTTGGGGGGAAAATATAATTCAAAACAAAATCTTCTCCCAATCCAGAAAACCTCTACAAAGGTAGAAGACAAATAAAACATTTTTATTACTGAATAAGCATTAAACCATACTGTGATAAGGCACATTTTGTGGGTAAGCAATCTGCTAAAGAGTTTTCAAACAGAGAAATAAATCTCACTCTTAATAACTAAGTGGATAAAATCCATTCAATAAATGAGGTAGTTTTTAACATTTGAAGTCAGATGACACCTGAAATTAGGCTAATCTCCTCCCAGGAAACTGGGAAATAGAGTAATACTTTCTTTGATGACTACTTTTCAAAGATATGGCTCTCAGGTCTTTGAAGAAACATTCTTGAGTTTTGAGATTGGTGAGAACCTTATTTGACCCATTAAAAAGATTTGCATACATTTGAAAAGACCCGAGAAGGAAATTCTGAAAAAAAAAAAGAGAGGAGCGGCAGTCTTTCCTCTTATTTTCAACAGGTAGAAATAAGCCTCCTATTTTCAATTTGCACTTGCCCTTACACAGTGCCGTAAAACCCTAAACATTATAGCCTGTATTCGATGTAGAACTCCAAAGTAGCAATTGCATTTCCTCAAGACAATAAACAAAAAAAGGTCATTAATGAATAATACTAGTAAAGTAATAATAATTGCAATTATTTATTAAATTTACTACACCTTAGGAAATTTAGTAACTATTATACAAAATATTATCTCATTATCTATACCTCTCAATAGCATTGACTTTGCTAAGCAAACACAGTCTCTGATTATTGGCTTAAATGTTCTTGTTCCTCCTAGCTACATACCATTTGTCAAAATATTGTGATGTGTGTGTGTGTGTGTGTATAAGGGAGATCATGATAAGGGTGTGAGAGGCATTTTTTCCCCCAGATATAAATTTTACATTTGCTCTGAAGAACACGTCTTGTTAGATCAGGTCTTGAAAGAAACCTTCTAAAATGAAACATGAGGGCTTCCCTGGTGGCGCAGTGGTTGAGAGTCTGCCTGCCAATGCAGGGGACACGGGTTCGAGCCCTGGTCTGGGAAGATCCCACATGGCGCGGAGCAACTAGGCCCGTGAGCCACAACTACTGAGCCTGCACGTCTGGAGCCTGTGCTCCGCAACAAGAGAGGCCACGATAGTGAGAGGCCCGTGCACCACAATGAAGAGTGGCCCCCACTTGCCACAACTAGAGAAAGCCCTTGCACAGAAATGAAGGCCCAATACAGCCATAAATTAATTAATTAATTAATTAAATTAAAAAATAAAATAAAACATGAGTCCAACCCATTTATTTTAATAAAATGGATGTTGTTCTTTTTCCCATATGGTAATATTTCATCTTTAAAATATTTTCACATAAAACAATCCTATTCTAAATAATTTTAGGTTGAAAAATCAAATCAAACCAAGTTTCTTTTCTATTGTAGAAAATCTCCTGGTAAAATAGTAATAAACATAAGCATTCAAGTGAATAAACTAATGATCCACATGACTGTTAAGAAAACTTAGAATTAATTGGATTTTATACTCACTCATGATAAATCCCTGGAGTTCTGCAGGCAGTGACCAAAGACACTTTTGCTTTTATCATGCAAGATAATGGGATTACCAGCTAGTCTAAATCTTTAATCTTTGTTGATAAAGTGAGATGAATACTCAGGAAATACAGTAGATGGGCTGAAATTGCCAAAAGAGAAAGAAAGAGAGAGGAAAAGCCTGAAGTGTTAGATTGTCTATCAGGGAAACAGAATTAACTGTAAGCACATTTGCATAGCTGAAGGGAATTTCTAGCCATGGTTGCAAGGTATAATTTTAAAGTTGGTTGTCTAATGCAAATAATTGACATTATAATGAGCGACCTAATTTGTGTTCTTTCTTTTCTACCCCTTTGACTGGAATAAGCTGTATTGCTGTTTTTTGTTTGTTTGTTTGTTTTTTGTTCATCCACACACATTAATTTATTTATAAATAAAGAAAGAAAATAATTTGATTTTTTAATGACAGAAATAAACATGTTCCTTCTATTTTGATTTATATTATTTTTCTTTAGTGTTATGTTTTGTTTTCCACTTCAGACTGTGTATATTTAACAATTAGATTTGCTAAAGGATAGCTTCAAGCAAGTGACTTGTTTTTTGGGTTGACTAAAACATTGTGTGTTCTTAATAAATGTATTTTATCATGCTTGATAAATTATTTTTCAAACAATTGATGGCTAGCATAAAACATGTTATTCTACATCAAAAGAAGTTTAGCTTTTTATCACATCAACTTGAAAAAACAAAACATTAAAATTTATCCATTTGGAAAAGTAAAATAGGCCCACCTAAAACAGAGGACAAAACTGAGTTTTGAGTATTGACTTAACCTAAAACAAAAATTAAAAAAAATAAAAAATTCTGCAATGCAGACATTATTTTTATTTTAAAGTTCATAAATCTCAGGCTCAGAAAGGTAAGCTACTTTGCCCAAGCTCATACAGCTAGTAAGTGGTGGAGCCAAGAATGCAAGCTCTTAACTCCTGTGATCATTGTTTCTGAAATCCCCCCTTCCCCCAAATATTGCCTCTGACACCTTATTGGTATACAGCATCTATGAAACTTACATGTGATCTTATTTGTAAGGGTGTGTTTCTACATATGGTAAACAACAAATTTTGTTCGTTGATAAACCTGAGTGTCACAAAGGTACAGGTCACATACACCTACAGAGTTACACAAGTAAATATGTATCAACAGACATTTCTAAGTCATACATCATCAGATTTATCAACAGTGACACAGAGTTTTAGTGTAACCACATCTCCAAAATTTAAAAGAAAATTCTTGAGCATAGTATTCTGCACTTGGCCAAATTATTAATCTTAAAGATTATTAAATATATTTTCAAAGTCCTAAGATATCAAAAATATGTATACCAATCTTTACTTAAAAAGCTATTAGAAATGATGCTTTAACAAAACAAGAAAGTACATTTTAAAAATAGTAGATATGGGATTTAGAAAATGAAGGATCCTGCATAGCAGAGTGGTGAAGGGAAATCCCAGGATGAACATGTATGATGTCTAGAGAACTGTTGGCCCAGTGAGAGAAAGAGGATAGTGAGATACTGTGTGTGGACTAAGAAAGCTGCCAGCCATATCAATAAACAAAGGATGTTGCAGCCATCAGCCACTACAGCTGCCCTCTATGGTGAGCCCTGAGGGAACTCAGGATGGAAACATCAAGCCATCAGACACTGTAGCCACCTCGGAGCGTGTACCCTAAGGAGACTCAGGATGAGAAGCACAGGATGTTGGCCCAAGATAGCTGAGGTGCATATCAAGGAAATGATTTCAATGACTGCAGACTCTTGCATCTTCCCATACAGAGGAAAAACACTAAATTCCTTAACTTGAGATGTCTGATTTTCTTTCATTAACAGTTATCATTTGATGTTCCTACTACCTGGTCTTTGTTGCAAAACTCCTATATATCCTGACTTCTCCTTACCTCTTTAGAGCAGTATCTCAGAGCTATCAGAGGTGCTGTGTCCTCAGTTTTGTCCACTGAATAAAACATAACTCTCAACTTCTAGGCTGTGCATTTTTTTTTCACTTGACATGTGTAAAAGAGCCTAAAAGATTAACTAATGGAACTAATAGATTATTTTAGTGTTTGAGCATCTGGAAAAAGTGTATAGAATTTGAAAGGTCTAGCGTAGCTTTGAGAGAAAAAAACAAACAACCACAAAAACAGTGAAAGATACTGATAAAACTAATCAAATAAAATTTTAAAATTGGTGTTTATTAGTGCCAAAAAATATTAGACATGTGCATCAGAAAACAAAGTTTACTAACAGAATTATTGACTAAGCCATTATATATGTTATATATAAATCATAAAGCATAAACCATGACGATTTAACAAAAATTATTGGCATGTAGCAATATTGGGAAAATGGCAAATATAGATGGTTCTAGCTGAGATATAAACCCTCAAGTACTATATGAAGTGGCATCTAACATTGTTAAACCAAGAAATAGCCTAATTTGTTAAATATATTATTTAGCTACATGAGGATATATGCCTGAAAATAGGATTTATTTTTGAATGTGATTACCTTTGGGGAGGAAGACTATGGAATGGGGAGGGCTTGGGCAAAGGATCCCCCCTTTCATTGTGAAACATATTAGTCCTATTTGATTTTTAATCTTAAATATGCAATTCTTCATAAATTAAATTTAGCAGGGGGAAAAAATAAAAACAATTATGGTTAGCGCATTACCCATACTAGTGGCTTCTCCCTTTACACCCAATGCCTGCAGATGTGTCTTTTATGTTCCCAATAAGAGACATATCTTCGAGTGCAAGGGTACAGATGAACTTCAGTTCACTAGCCTGATCGAGTTTCATAAGATAGAAATGCAGGGCTGGCATTTTGTCCATCTCACATATATCAAGGCCAGTCTTACATTTGTTTCCCACCTGGTAAATTCCTGGTTGACAAAATTTGCATATGCATTTCAAGTTAACTTAAAATGATACAGGATTTATATTTTTATTGGTATTCTCCAAAGCCAGATTGATAATCTGCCTAATTTTGAAAACAGCTCTTTTGCCCCTTTCATGTTTGCCCATTTCTGTTCCCCTCTAACCTTGAAGGAACCTAATTATAAGAATGAGATCACTAGGCAATTTAACCTAACTCCTGACTTATGCTCTCCTGAACGCACACCATGCCTTGTCTAACACGTTGATTCCTTTCCCAGATAAAAAAGAGGGAAGACTAGCTCTCTACCCCCACCAGCCCCCTAAGCAAACCTGCAGGCATATCACTCAGGCAAGATAACATCTGAAGAGAGAACCAGCCAGCCTTCATGCAATGGAGAAGGACACAGAACCCAACCTCCTTTCTTGATGATTCACTGAGATTCTTCCCCCCATTTTTCCCTTTAAAAACTGTCATGGCTGAGCAGGATCTTTGGAGCTGGTCTCTGGACAGGAGTCCACCATCTCCCCAGACTGCTGGCTTTTCTGGTTAAACCACTTTTCTTTTCTACTGCCGCTTGCCTCTCAAATTATTGGCTTCTGAGCAGTGAGCAGCCAAACCTGAGTTCGGTTCCAATTTGATTCAATCGGTCTTGAGAGAATGATAAAGAGAAGGTAGGACAGGCATGATACAGATCTTTTCCATCTATTTCCTTCTTTAGTCATCATCAGAAAATGTCTTTATGATCTCTTCACTAGAAGTTTCAGCTTCTTCCAGAGCCTGAATCCTGCACCACTGAACAAGGCTGTGTGCCTCCATCTTCCTCCCCAAGTAGGAAGTCCAGGATCTAGGTTTTCTTTTTCTCATGCTTGAAGAAAAAATACGAAACTAAACAGCTGCTTCTGAGTTCTACTATGGGTTATTTTACGGTTGTGTATCCCATCACACTAATACCACTACCTCATTTGATCTGGCAATTCAATCAAAATTTACTGACTTATTTAAATTGTGTGTGTATGTGTCTGTGAGTGTGCTTTCCTAGGATAGCGATCTGACCTAGTGGCTATGCTAATTGGAAGACATCACTGGTGTTCCATACTCACCCATGACATGTTCTCATGTAGAGAGTCTTTCTCTTCCAAAATTTCATTTTATCCATTTTGGCTTTGACCTTGGAAACTGGGTCCTCTTCTGTTTATCTGTCCTTTGCTAAAGGGGAGAAGCTTCAAAGCATCTCATTTTGCACATCATTGAAAAATATATCCAAAATAGACACTCATTATTGTTTGGTATCCTTGTACACACTTTAATTAGTTCTAATTAGTCTCTCCACATAGATAAATATTAAAGAAAGGAAAATGGACATTTTAATTGGAGGGAGGTTACTTTCTAAAGACTCAGCAATCTCTATCTTTCCATGGAAGAGTTTTTAATTATACTCATTCATACTGTTTGTTTAAAGTAGACTCTAGAATTTGAAGCAAGTGTTCACAGAAAAGCTTAATTAGTTACAAAAGCTTTTTTTGTTATGTTTATTTTTCTTCAGAACACACATACATGCACACACGCGCACACACACTAGTTTGCCAGAAAGGAAAAATTTTAAACATTGTCATTTGACTCTTCTCAATCCATCTGTCAGCAAATCAGTTCAAACTGCTGCTGAAGGGCCTGGGGGAAACATCAACATCTGGTAGAACACCTGCACATATTGATAGGACACACACAGTATTCCACATTTGCAAGGATTTCGTATCACTAGGATGAGTTAAATTTGGGCCTTTTTTCCCAAAGCCTTTAATCTGACTCAGAAGAAACCTTATCCTGTGGTTAACAGTTGTGATGGCATAAGTTTTATTAAACAAATGGCAAGATTAAAAAGCTACAAGAATACCTAATAACAGAAAGATTTCCTATTTCCTAACAGCTGTCTCCAATGCAAAAGGACCTCAAATCCATTCCCAGTACTACAGGAAACACCTCTGGGGTTTTTGAAGTATATCAGCTCTGAAACTATGCAGGAAACATTTTTCAGGTGGACTCTAAAATATACTTTCTGCAAACACGGAAGGAGGAAGAATCCAGTGCATACATTTATTTCTCTAGAAATGCTCAGCATCTAAGTGTAGGTGCTCAGATCAGTCTCTATAAAATTTAACAAGGATAGCATTTATGCTTCATTTTGTACTTTGTAATTCTCTCCATAGCTGCTTTTGATACAAGCTCTAACAGATCCCCTAATTATTGCCTAATACATGCCAACCCCTCTCTAAGGCTCTCTCCTTGCCCCCCAAGTGCATTCTAGTTACATTCTAACTACTTATATTTGTTGTCATTATTGTTTTATATCTGATTGAGGAAGACAATTTTTCAATACTTTGGATTGCCATCCCTTTCTGTCAAGTAACCTTGAATTATATTTATATTATTAAAATGCAGTTTGCTTTAAAAAAAACAAAGACAGGAGAGAGGAAAAGAGATTAGGTTAGAAGTGGTGTCACTCTTTTAGCTTTTTTTCAGCCATTTATACCTGAGTCTGTATGTAACTGGTAGTAGCACTGATAACAAGGGACCCTAATTTAACAGAGTGGCATGTTAGGATAAACAATACAATACATGTAGTAGAGGCTTTAAAAGCTATTGTCTTGTGTTTCTCATGCTTAGCACTGTTTTATATATTGTATTAGTTGAAACTAATGAAGTAAATTAGTGGTAGAACATATGCTCTGTGAGATAGGTGAAGACAAGGGGGAGGCTGGGAAGATTCCATAATCTTACAACCATAAAGTGAAATGAGCCAAGAATGTAGTTATTATCGGATTATGGCAGATGCTATGGGTGTTCCACCCATATGTCTTCAGCCCCCCTCACTGTGTCCATGCATTCCAGCCTGAATTCTAATGACCAGCATCTGCATCTTTGTTGGAGGGTTTCTCTGAGTTTGCTGGAATCTGTTATACCTAAGTAAATGTCCTTCTGAGGGAAGCCCTTAAAGAATGAATGACAGACGTGGAGAGGTAAATACTCGTGTCCTTTTGCCCCTTAGCAAGACGTGTATTCACATGATGTTCGAGTTTCTCTGTAGGATTAAGCTTCACCCTGAGTCTGAAGTCACCCATTTTTGCCCCTTTCTTCTTCCTGGAATCACTTTCTATCCTCTTTTGGTGTCTCTGCACTTTCTGAATAAACTCCACAGTCTCTGCTCTTATTCCTGGTCACAGCAAAGGCGCTCTGCTTCCAGAGGACAGGACAAAGTCCAGCAAGCCAGGAATTCTTGGTTGAAAATGGACCTAGAAAATACCTTATTAAGCCCATAAGATAGAAAATACTCTTTATACTAATGTTTATATGATGAAGAAGACTACAGAAAAAAGCAGGAGTTGGGATCATTAACTGAGGTTTGCCAACTTGAAGGTGAGGAGCTGGGTTTGTGTTTGGGAGACTATAAGTTGAGAATTGGAAGTGTGGAGGACACGAGGGTGGACTTGAGAGATAGAAGACAAGCCCTGCAGAAAAGAAGCTGGGCTCAGGCTCCTGTGGGATTGGAATAAATAGATCAACCATGAGCACGGCCCAATACTAGGACACATGACAGTGGGTGAGAAGAGTTGGCTGTTAGAACAAGGAAGATAGATGCATAACCAAGCCTGGGAGAGCAAAAATCTCCTGAAATGACAAATGTCTGAGATGAGTGAGTAAAATTAAACAATCATATCCATTTTGAGAAGAACTGGGGGCAGCAAAGGAGTAGAAAAAAAATTTTTTTTCTGAAATAAGGATTTAGAATTTCAAAGATTCTTTAGGCAACTACAGGGAACTTGATGTGGCTTGAGGGTAGCATATCAGTGGAGGAGTCACCAAGACATGACACTGAAAAAGTGAAAAACTCTAAATCTTAAAGAGCCCTGTCCTAGCTGTGTAGACAAGAAATAAGAGGAAAGTACAGGAGGGAAAAAACAGTCTCTGAAGAGAGACTTGGGAAGGGAATTGGTGGGGAGGCTAAGAAGAGTGGGCAGTATGGGACAAAAAGAAATCTGTATTCATTCCCCACTATATCCTAGCGCTGATGCTGTGTTGATGACGTTTAAAAAAGGTATATTGCATCTTTTACACTTAATAGACTGAATTTGATTTGCATGGCTTGACTACTTCCTATGCTCTAAATGGCAAGGAAATGGTTGAATAAATCTGCTGGTTTAGCACCATCCACACTTCAGAACTAGATTACCTGTTTTCCTTCTTTGCTCCCAATCCTCTAAGATCAGCATCATACTCATTGTTTGAGCACCTGCAGTCCATTGCTAGTCTAGTCTTTACGGGGTAAGCTCTTTAGTTCTCATATTTTGTATGCATTTATTTTATATCATGTATTTTATTTACTGCAAACCACCATAGGCATTCATGTAGCTATAAAAGTAATCACACTTAAAATAATAATAATTTTATACTGAGTCTCCTGAGTTGGTTGTTTTTCTGGTATGGAAGCGTTTCGGTAATGCTCTGTGACAGTTTTACCCATGAGATCTTCATGAAAACAAGATGTGAAGGTGTGTGTTTATGAAGTCATACCATTGAACCTATGTTTAACTAAATAAAGTACTGTTTTTTCTTCTAAAGATAGCCTGCATTTTCCAAAATGACTAAAGACTGTGTTACATCCCCCAACCAATGGAATACTACACTGTGGATTGAGGACTGCTTTGCAATAGTAGGGATTCATATTCTAGAAGAAAAAAAAAATTGCAGTAGAGGTCTGGTTCTGCTATGTGGTTTTCCATGCTTTGGCTATACTCTTCTCAAAATATGATATATTATCTCATTGTTAAATGGTATAACAAGTGACCGTGTCTTAACTGTAAAAGATGCCTAGAATGCTCAAATCTTTTACTTTCAATATCAGAAAGTGTGTCAGGTATGTCAGTGAGGTAAGGTGACCTTCATAACTAAGATACTTATAACTGTAGCTATGCTGAGATGCCCTCAACTAAAGAGCACACTCTCACTCAAAGGTATGCCCCATTCCCAGGCAGACTGTAACCAATAATTGGTCTGTATGGGGTATAAATACATGTTCAAGCCACACCCTAATTTGGAACAATTTCTTAGTAGCCATCTCAGCTTCAAAAGTCACAGTGGGGTCAGCTGAAATGTTTGTTGTTACTGTATTGCAGACCAACTTCTACCTATCGTGGCTCCATTACTCACCTATAGGTGATGACTCTGACAGCATTCTTCAACAAACTTTATTCATGATAATTTTCATCTCAGAGCAAGCTTGTCAGGGAACCCAATATGAAAGAGATGGGAAAAAAATAAGTGGGAGAGAGCTCTTGTTACGGAAAGCTCAGCCTCTCTGTGTACCGGTGCCAAATCAAATCTTGGAGACAGAGTTTTGAGTGAAGTAGCAAAGGATAGCTTTATTACTTTGCCAGGCAAAGGGAGACATACCAGGCTCTGCCTCGAAAAACGATGTGTCCCAGCCCAGGAAGATTTGATGAGGGGTTTTACAACAATGGTTCAAAGGTGGGGTCTCTGACAAGATTAGGGGGTGAGAAGGACTTCCACTCCCTTAATCTCCTCTCAGGTGGTGTTCTCCTAATCTTGATGAGCTTTTCTGGTTCCTTTAATCTTGCTTCAGGTGGATTCTTGGCTGCTCCTCCCTTGATTAGCAACTGTTAGCAATCCACCCTTTGGAACTCAGGGAAGGTCACGAAGGCTGGAGTCTTGCCTACAAGAAATGGTGGACAAAAGGAGGGCTCTGTGCCCAGGCCCCACTCAGTTTCACTCTAAGGTAACAAACAGTTCTACTGACTCTAATTAAATTCTTACAATAGTTCTATGCTATGAATGTCACTCCTTTTTGAAATAAGAATACAGAAAAGCATAGAATTTGAAAAATTTGGCCAAGATCACACAGCACAAATTTGTTAAATACTTCTTCTTCAACAACATCCTTCTTCTATTGTCCCATTAATCACAAATTTTTAATTTAAAAATTAAAATGTTAACTCTGAAAATTAATTTTTTCTTGTGATTCAGGTATATGATACTGTGATTTGTAAGAAATATATATTTGGTCATTCAGATGACCAAAATACATTTCTCATAAATATTTGGTCTTTGTACACAGTTCCTGAATCACAGCTCACCAAACCACTGGAATTTCAAGTGTTGAGAGTGAAAAATATATCTTTTGTTATTTGAATGAAGTGACTTTTGGAAAAAGCCTAAGTATGGGGGCTGATTGCCAGGGGAGCCATTCACCTGATTAGAGGGTTGGAATTTTCATTCCCAACCCCTGATCTCAGGGGAGGGAAGAGGGGCTGGAGGTAAATCAATTGCCAATGCCCAGTGATTTAATCAATTATGCCTATATATGAAGTTTCCATGAAAATTCAAAAGGAAATTGTTCAGAGAGCTTCCAGATTGGTGAACACGTGGAGGTGCTGGGAGAGTGGCCCACCTGGGGAGAGCATGGGAACTCGGAGCCCTTTCCCCACACCTTACCCTATGCATCTCTTCCATCTGGCAGTTTCTGAGTTATATCCTTTTATAATAAACCAGTAATCTTGTAAGTAAAATGTGTGGTGCTTTGGCAAATTAATCAAACCTTTGATTTACAGCCATTTGGTTAGAAATACAGTACATGGACTTGCGACTAGTATCTGAAGTCCAAGGAGGGGGTCGTGGGAAACCTCCAGTCTATACCTGTTCGGTCAGAAGCACAGGTAATAACCTGAGCTTGCAACTGGTATCTGAAGTGAGTAAGGGGTGGGGTGGGGTGGCAGTCTTGTAGGATGGAAATTTTACCCTGTGAAACTGATGCTATTGAAACCAAACCAGGACCCTGTGGGGCTCCTGGGTACAAATACTTTCTGTGTCCCCTGTTTCTTATTTGTAGGCAATAGGCTTCATTCAGCCTCCTTGACCTTCCCTGAGTTTCAAAGGGCAGAATCAAATAATTGCTAATCAGAGAAGGGGGGGAATGCAAGGAGCAGTCAAGAAACAATAGTGCAACCTTCAGACAGGGTCCTGGCTCCTCCTCAAGGAATATATTATACATAACAATGTCTTTGAGCTCTTCTGTAGGAAGTAAGGCCCCCACCCAGGTGGAGGATGGTAACTTCAGGCTGAGCACAAGACTCCTGGAGCACCACACTCTTTCCTCACCACCAACCAATCAGAGTTTCTCCAAAACTTCTTGGGAAGTTTGGGGTTTTTGAACACAAGCCACCTGTTCTCCTTGCTTGGCCCTGCAAAAAACATTTCTCTGCTCTAAACTCTGACATATTGGTTTATTTGGCCTCACTGTGCCTCGGGCATAGGAACTTGGGTTTGGTTACACTATCTCCAGATAGATTGTGTCAGAACTAAGTTGAATTGTAAGGCATCCAGCTGGTGCCTGAGAATTGCTTGATGCTGTGTGGGAAACTCCCTATCCCCTTGTCAAACTTTGGAATTGGTTCCACAACCAATTTAAGGTATCTGAATCATTTTGAATGTTTTTATGTTTTAGAATTAAATGACTAGTAAAATTTAAATGTAGTGGGGTTGTCATTATTTTATCTGGTGTTTATATTGATTTATCATATTTTGTTTGTTTGTTTGTTTAATCAAACTTAGCTCTGTGGCTATTGTGCTATTGCAAGCCTCTATTAAGCAATGATAAATCTTCAGATCCCCATGATGAATGGCTGGTGTTCTCTACATTATTTGCTATTAAATCTTGCCTTAGATTTTAACTGCTACTTCTCACTTTAATTTTGGAAAACATGATGGCAAATGCTGAAATTTAATCACTATCCTTATCACTCTAGGATCACATTTTTATTTCTTCTGAGCATTCCATTGAAGAGCCTAGGAGGTTACTCTATTTATTTAAACCTCTTTGGTTTAATGTTGCAAATCAGCATTGAGGAAATCTGAGAGGAAAGAAAAAATGTGTATTCCTTAGAATGAAAGTCTACTTTTTTCCTGTTTGTGTGTTTTTTTTTTTTTTAATTTCTAGATCCTATTCTTTTATTCCAGTGAGCATTAATTGCTACTTTTCTGCATTTATTTGGCACTTCAATATCGAGCCAGGTACATTTATTTCATTAAAACATCTTGTAATAAACTTTACTGAAACATACAGCATTCCACAGTCTGAGGAAGTGGTAAGCAAGCTCATCCAAAAATTATGACTGAATTTTTGCTGTGCTATCTGGGATGAGTTAAGCAGTGTCTCTTGGTTGCAATTCTTCAACTACAGAAAGGGAGACTTGAGCATGATATCTAAATAGCAAATCTTAATATTTAATCAGTAACCACTTACTGAGATCCTACTATGTGTCAGAAACTGGGAATTTTATGATGGATAAGCAAGGTGTGCTTCAGGAGCTCATATTGTAAAATGAAGGATCACCTGAACGTTTTTGGTGACTCTCCTCTTTCATTTCTGCTCCTCAAATTTGAAGCACTTCTATAGATCCTCAAATAATTCAAAATCCATTAAAGACAATGGAAATTAACCTCATATTTTTATTCAGAAACTGAGGCACAGTGAATGTGAGAGGTGCATAATATTCACTAATTGCCATGTGGCATTTCTTCCTCTACCCTTTAACAGCTCTACTTGTTTAACTCTGCCTCTTAGCCCTTTCTCCAGGTGTCCTATAATATGAGGTCTTTTGCTGATCCTAGAAGCTTTAGTCATTGTTCTTTACTTGAATAATTCATAAAATTTTAAGAGGTTACCATATACCATTGAATATTAACCATAGTCATGTATTCTTCTTCTAACAAAAGTTTTGGTAGTCTCAATTCAAATTAAAAGGTAAGCACATTTTATAAATCAGTGTCATGAGAGCACTACATGGTTATGTTCTAGGAATAATGGTGGCAGTCATTTTATTTATTCATTCACCAAAATTTATTGGTATACCAGGTGTACCAGGCATGGTGCCAGATCCAGGTATTGCCATGGTGAACAGCAACAATAAATTGTTTTCTTCATGGTTCTGGTTGGACTACTGGACTGACTTTTTAATGTCTCTGGATTGTCAGGCAATGAATAAATAATCAAATGCAATAATGGGCCATTAAATGATTTAATTCAAATGGTACATATACATAGTAGAGCTATAAATCTATATACACTCTTATACATTCATAAAGAACTTTAAAAACAGCCAATTCTTTACTTTCTCCAAAAATTAACTTTAGGATGATGTTCTAGCTGTAAAACTTAGTTCAGTATTCTACAAATTTGCCGCATTCACTTGTCCAAAGAAATAATTGAACCTTAATCAAAATGTGGGAATCTCTTTTCAAGACTTCAAAACACTAATCAACCGAAAATAAATAAATGAATAAAGGGAGAAATGTATTATGAAAAAAATGGATTAATGCAAAAATAAGCTTTTAAATTGTTGGAAAGTAATGGTTTCCAGTAAAAATGGATTAAGGATTATGTCTGCTTCTGGGAAGATAAAGTAGACATGATTTTCCCTATTCCTTCTGCTAAATAAAATTAAAAACCTTGAACATTTTACTAAAAACAACATAAAAAAACTAAGTGGTGGTGAGAAAATGTAGGCAGACCATCAAGGGACCTCAGGATCCAAAAAATGAAGCACAATGGTAAGTTCCTTTTTTTTTTTTTTTAATTTCTTAGCCTGGGAGCTGAAGAAGTCAGCAACCACAAATGCCAATAAGTACAAACAAACAAAGCCACAGCAAAAGCCAGCTCTGTCTACAAAGGATCAGGAAAATTTCAGTTTAGCAAGACAGAAAACATTTTTAAAATAATGGCTCTACTCCAGCCAAATGCCACAGAAAAAAGTGGATACCCCATCTCCACCCATATCAGCAAGGGTCTAGCGTGGAGTCTAGACTTCTGCCCTCATGAGGCCCTAATAATGAATCCCAACATATCTTCTGGGATAATGTCAGAGAAACCAAGTAGGAAGCTGGAACATTCATTGCACTGGGCAGCAATGAGGACCTGCCCCTCCCCAGTGTCAATAAAGACTACCTGGGTAGCCTGGACTTTCTACCAATCAGGAGCAATGAGGCAACCTTCCACCTTCTTGGTGAGTAGAGTTAGAGAAATCTTAGTGGAGAATTAGGACTTTTACCCATGGCCAGTGGTAATGAGGCCACCAACCCACGTCAATAGGGATCACAAGGTGGGCAATAACACAACACTCCTACTCTTCCCATATGAATGATGTCAGCAGAGATCCAGTGCTCAACACTGCCTAGCAATAATAGGAAACTCTCTCAGGTGTTAACGGAGGGGAAGGAGGCTCTATTTCTAGCTACACTTAGCAGAAATGAGGTGGCACCCTCTCTTCCCCTACTAGACCAGAGTTAGAGGGAGCCAGTTAAAACAAGTTTAAATAAGATCCAGAATCTCAGAATATAATGCTCAAGATGTCCAAGTTTCAATTGAGAATCAGTCATCACATAAAAATCAGGAAATTCTTTCCTTTGCCTTGAATGAAGACAACAAATAGATGCCAACACAGAGATGACAAAGATGTTAGAATTATCCAATAACAAATTTAAATCATTCATAATAAAATGCTTCACCAAGCAATTATAAATATTTCAGAAACAAAAAAAAGGTAGAGTCTCTGCAAATAAATTGAAGATAGAAAGAAATATCAACTGATAATTTTAGAATTGCAAAACATAACAACTAAAGTACAAAACTCAATAGACAATCTCAACAGCAGAGTGGATGGGAGAGATGAAAGAATTAGTGAACTGGAATATAGAACAATAGAAATTACCTAATCTGATCAACAGTGAGAAAATAGACTAAAAAAAAATTTTTTAAATAAAAGAACAGAGTCTCAGAGACCTATAAGACTATAACAAACAAAAACTAAGATTTCTGTTGCCAAAGTCCATAAGAAGAGGCTAAAGATGGCAGAGCTAAAAAAAGTGTTTTATGAGTAATGAATGAGAACTTTACAGATTTGGCAAAAGATATAAAGCTACAGATTTGATAAACTGGGAAGATGCTAAAAAATGGTAAACAAAAATTAATCTGCACTAAGGCACTTCCTAGTTAACTCCTGAAAAAACAAAAACAAAAACAAAAACTTACCTACTGAAAGAAAATGATTTGAATAACAGTGAATTTCTTACCATAAACCATAGAGGCCATCCACTAAGTAATGACAGGAACATATTCAACTTCTGAGAGAAAATAACTATCAATGCAGAATTTTGAATCCAGCAAAAATATCCTTGAGGAGTGAAGAAGGATTCAAGACATTCTCAAATAAAGAAAATCTAAGAGACTATGTGGCCAGCCAGCAGACTTATCTTTTTTTTTTTTTTTTAAACATCTTTATTGGAGTATAATTGCTTTACAATGGTGTGTTAGTTTCTGCTTTATAACAAAGTGAATCAGTTATACATATACATATGTTCCCATATCTCTTCCCTCTTGCATCTCCCTCCCTCCCACCCTCCCTATCCCACCCCTCTAGGTGGTCACAAAGCACCTAGCTGATCTCCCTGTGCTATGCAGCCAGCAGTCTTATCTTAAAAGAACAACCATAGGAATTTGTCTAAAAACAAGAAAAATGATGAAAGAAGAAATTTTGGAATATCAGAAAGAAAGAAAAACAATGCAAAATGTAAACCTAAGAGTAAATAGTTTTCTTCTTTCTAGTTCCTAAATTATATTTGACAATTGAAGCAAAAGAGCTTAACATGTACAAGAGATATTTTAGACAATTATATTCTAAATGGAGAAGAGTAAAGGACATAAGAGGAGTTAAGTTTTCTAACTTCACATGACCTTGTAAAAGACTGGATACCAATAGACTGTGATAAGTCACCATACTTAGAGAAACCACTAAAAGAAAAATACAATGAAAAACACTCAAAAAAATAGAGCTAAATCCAAACAGAATTCTAAAAAGTGTTCAAGAAATCTACAGGTAGACAGGAAAAGGAATATAGAGAAACAGAAAACAGAGAGAACAAACAGAATATGAAAAAAACCAAAAGTATAGACTTAAGCCTTAACAATAATTACATTAGCTTTAAATGGTCTCAATAGAACAATTGAAATGTATTGATAGAGTGGATTCAGGTAAAGTAGACTTCAGCTAAGAAAATTGCCAGAGACAGAGAAAAACATTACAAAATGATAAATGATCAATCCACCAAAAAGACATAGCAATTCTAAATGTGTATGCATCAACAAACATAACTGCTAAATATGTAAAGCAAAAAGTGATAGAACTGAGAGCAAAACAGATGAATCCACAGTTATAGTTGGAAACTTCAATATTTCTCTCTCAACAATAGATGAAGCAATTAGAGAGAAAATGTGTAAAGATACTGATGAGTTCAACAACACTATCAACCAGCAGGTTATCATCAGCATTCATAGCACACTTCATCCAACAGTATAATAGTCATTATTTTCAAATATCTATGAAACATACACTAAGATAGACAATATTTGGGGTCATCAAATGATTCTCAACAATAACAGTTGATACCACACAGAGTGTATGCTCTGTCAACAATGGGATCAAACTAGCAACCAAAACAGAAAGATAAGAGAAAAATCATGAAATAGTTGGAAACTAAACAGCTCAATTCTAAATAAACCATGAGTCAGAGGGGAATCAAAGAAATACATGAACTGAATGTCAATGAAAATACAACATATCAAAAACTGTGAGGCACAGCTACAGCAATGCTAAGAGGGAAATTTATAACACTAAATGCTTATGTTGGAAAAGAGAAAAAGTTTCAAATCAATCATGTCAATTTTCATCTCAAGATCCCAGGGGGGGGAAAAAAAAGGAGAGTCAAACAAAGTCAGCAGAATAAAATAACTAATAAAGAGAATAACAGAAATTAATGAAATTGAAAACAGAAAACAATTGAGAATATCAATGAAACAAAACATTAATTCTTTGAAAGCATCAATAAAATTGACACACCTCTAGCAATACTGACACAATAAAAAGAGAGAAAACACTAATTACCAATATCAGGAATAAGACAGAGGATACAGACTACAAACTTCAAAAAGATAATAGGGAATACTGTGAACAAGTCTACACACATAAATATGACATCTAGCCAAAATGCAAAAATTGTCCCCAAAGCACAAACTACCACAATTCATCCTATATGAAATAATGTGAATAGCCCTATAACTATTGAGTAAGTTGAATTCTTAATTATGTAATAAACTCCTCAAAAAAGAAATGTTCAGGCCCAGATAACTTTACTGCAGAATTATTCATAACTTTTAAAAAGAATTAACACCAAATATATATCATCTGCTCTAGAAAACAGAAGAGGAAAGAATACTTTCCAAGTTATTTTATGAAGACAAAACCAAAGAGTATGACAGACAGAAAACTAAAGGAAGGGGAAGGGCAGGAGAGGAGAAAGGGAGGGAAGGATAAAGAAAATTAAGACATTAGTATTCCTCATGAATAGAGAAGTAAAAATTATTTTAAATATTAGAAAACATAATTCATCAATATATAATAATTATACTGTATATCATGACTATACAGGGTTTAATCCAGGGATTCAAGGATGATTTAATATTTGAAAATCAATCAATATAATCTACCATATAGCAAGATAAAGAAAAAAATCATGTGATTATATCACTTGATGTAGGCAAAGCATTTGACAAAACAACACACATTCATAATTAAAAACTTTCAGAAAATGCAAGGAATAGAAAGGAACTAACTTAGCAAAGAGCAACAAAAACTACAGTTAACCTACTGTATACTGCATAGTATACACTTATCATTTTACTTTTACTTAAGGGTAAAGAACCAGAGGTTTTCCACATGAGAACAGGAGCAAGGCAAGGGTGTCTGATCTCACTATTCTTTTTCAATAGTGTATTAGGGGCTTCCCTGGTGGCGCAGTGGTTGAGAGTCTGCCTGCCAATGCAGGCGACGTGGGTTCGAGCCCTGGTCTGGGAAGATCCCACATGCCGCGGAGCAACTCGGCCTGTGAGCCACAATTACTGAGCCTGCGCATCTGGAGCCTGTGCTCGGCAATGAGAGGCCGCGATAGTGAGAGGCCCGCGCACCGCGATGAAGAGTGGCCCCCGCTTGCCGCAACTAGAGAAAGCCCTCGCACAGAAACGAAGACCCAACAAAGCCATACTTACATACATACATACATAAAAAGAATGTAAGCAGAGAAGAATAGCATTAAGAAAAAAAAAAAAATAGTGTATTAGAATTATTGCACAATGTAGATTGTACAGTTAAGCAAAAAGAGGAAAAAAGTCATATAGATTTTAATGGAAAAAATAAGACAGTCCCTATTTGCAGATGGAGTAATTATCTATGAGGAAAATCCAATGTAATATAAAAAATTTCCTAAAATTAATGAATTAAACAAGCTTACAGGATACAAATCTAGTGACCAAAAAATCAATTTTATTTCTATATACTAGCATGTAGAGAGAAGTTTGGCCTAAACTAAAGATGTACTTCATATGATTTTTAATAAACATGTAGATGAGCATCTTTCATATAATTAATTATTATTATAACAATTTATAAACACTCCAATTTGAGGCTTTTTCTTATAATTAAATATGAGAGAATGCTGGGCACTAGGTAATTTATTTTGTTCCTGTCACTTAGGCAGAGAACAAGTAAAATGTGCTACTCGTGTCTATATAGAGTTTCATTATATCTCCAAAGGATTACATGTTGGTAGTGAAAAATTTTCAGTTCAATAATTCTAATGGATATTTAGCTTAAATGTTATGATTTTTCAATTTTCTATACCTTTTCATAAAGTTGTTTTGAAACAATAGAAATAGCTTTGTTTATTTCAAAGAAATAATTCAGGTAAATTGTCATTTAATGAAATCAAAACAAAAATGTAATAAGGAAGAAATGAATTAATGGCAAAATCCTTTTAAATGTTTGACAAGAATGGTTTTTCACATTAAACTATAAAACTCAATTAACCAGGACAAATGAACTTCATCATCCTCATTTCAGAAGGGAAAACCTTCCTATGTTAATTGTGTGGATTTGTGTTCAGCTCAGACAGCTTTTACTTCCCCAAATATTTAACAAATTAGAGATGTTTTAGTCTATTTATGTTCAATTGAATTTCAGTAGAGACGCCACGACAATTAAATAGGGAAAGAACATTCATTTCCACATATGGCCGTGGGACAGCTGGACATCCAGATGCAAAATAATAAACTTGAAACCTTATATCATAAACAAAAATTAACTCAAACTGGATCACAGACTTTAAGAGCTAAAAATATAAAATTCATAGAATAAAACATAGATGCAAGTCTTTGTGATCTTGGGTTAGGCAGTGGTTTCTTAGATGTGACTCCAAAATCACAAGTAACCAAATTAAAAAATAGACACGTTAAACTACTTTAAAGGTAAAAAGATCTATTCTCCAAATGACACTACAAAAAAGTGAAAAGATAACACAGAGAATGACTGAAATATTTACAAATAATGTGTTTGATAGGGAACTTATACCCAGAGTATATAAAGAGCTCTACAATGAATAGTAAAGAGACAAACAACTCCATTAAAAATGGGCAAATTATCACCTCACACCATTCAGAATGGCCATCATCAAAATGTCTACATACAATAAATGCAGGAGACGGTATGGAAAAGAGGTAACCCTCCTACACTGTTGGTGGGAATGTAAATTGGTACAACCACTATGGAAAACTGTATGGAGGTTCCTTAAAAAACTAAAAATAGAGTTTCCATATGATCCAGTGATCCCACACCTTGGCATATATCTGGAGAAAACCATAATTTCAAAAAGATACATGCACACCAGTGTTCACAGCAGCACTATTTACAATAGCCAAGGCATGGAAACAACCCAAGTGCCCATAAACAGATGATTGGTAAGAAAAAGTGGTATATGTATACAATGAAATAATACTCAGCCATAAAAGTAATGAAATATTGCCATTTGCAGCAATGCGGATCAACCTAGAGAATGTTATACTTAGTGAAGTAAATCAGACAGAACAAGGCAAATACTATATGCTATCACTTGTATATGGAATCTAAAAAATAGTATAAATGAATATATACTCAAAACAGAAGCAGACTCACAGATGTAGAAAAGAAACTTATGGTTATCAAAGGGGAGAGGAAGGGAAGGAGGGGCAAATTAAGAGTATGGGATTAACAGATACAAACTACTAAACATAAAACAGATAAGCAGCAAAGATTTACTGTATAGCAGAGGAAATTTTAGTTAATATCTTGTAATAACCTATAATGGAATATAATCTGAAAAAATATGTATAACTGAATCACTTTGCTGTACACCTGAAACTAACACAATATTGTAAATCAACTATACTTCAGTTAAAAACTGGGCAAATCTTTTGAATAGATATCTCTGCAAATAAGATATACAAATAGTTAATAAGCTTTTGGAAATATGCTGAACATATCATTAGGGGAAATGTTAATCAAAACCTCAAAGAGACACTACTTCACACACACTAGGCTGAATATAATCAAAAAGTTAGAGAATCATAAGTGTTGATGAGGATGTGGATAAATTGGAATGCTTATACACTGCTGGTGGGAATGTAAAATGGGACAGTCACTTGAAACATAGTTTGACTTTTCCTTAAAAAGATTAAACATGAAGTTACCATATGAGCCTGAAATTCTACTCCTACCTTGGTAGATGTCCAAGAGAAAGGAAGCATATGTCTACACGAAAACTTAGACATGAAGATTCATAGCCAAAAGGTAGAAACAACCCAAGTATCTATCAACTGCTGAATGGATAAACAAAATATAGTATGTCCATATGATGGAATATTATTCATCAATAAAAATAAACGAAGTATTGATACATGCTAAAACATGGATGCACCTTAGAAACATTATGCTAAGTCATAAAAAGCCCATTACGAAAGATCACATATTGTATGATTCAATTTAAATGAGATATACAGAAGGGGCAATATAGAGAGAGAAAAAGTAGGTTAGTATTTGCCTAGGACTGGTAATATGGGAGAGGAGGGTAAAACAGGAGTGACTGCTAACTGTTATGTGTTTCTTTTTGAGACAAAGGAAATGATCTAAATTACTGATAGATCATAGTGGTATTTGAGCAACTCTGAATATACTAAATTCTAAAAACTACTATGTGTACTTTAAATGGGTAAATTTTACAGTATGTGAATTATATCTTAATAAATATGTCAAAAATAATTACAGATATTTTTATTATTCTGTTCAATTTTGCAAACAGGAAGAGGAAGAGAAACAGTTCTAAGCATTCATGGGAGGCATCCTTCTGAATTACAACCGAGATGACAGTCACCCCACGTCCCAGATTTTCTGAGATGTTACCAATTTCAAATTTTCAGCTAAGTGTCCCTGAGGCAATTGTACTTGTTTGAGGATATAATATGCCTTTTCTGTTTGACACTTATGATCACAATAACCTTCATCATTGGTTCTTTCATCAAGTTCAGCTTTTGATTACCGTAACTCTTTTTCAAGTGTCTTTCACACTTAGATATACCTAAAAGCAGGCATTTGCAGAAAAGAAAAAGAAAAGAAATTAATGTTTGGCTGAGAATACGACCTATAAACATAAACTTATTTTTTTTCTTGTCAGTACATTGCTTTCTTCAGAAGAAAAAGATGATTTTGACAGATTTCACTGAGGACAACAGCTGATGGTGTATGGATGTCCTGGGCTCCCATAGCCCTTCTTTCAAAGTACTCTTCTTGTGTCAGCACACACTGGCCATGTGAGATTGAGACATCGTGATGGTGCTGTGGTGGGGTGGTGAGGAGGTGTGAGCTCCCACATCAGCCTCTGGTGTCAGTTCTGCCCAGCAGATTACTAGCTATGGCTACTTGAGCAAGTAAGCTTTGCTTTGTCATTTGAAAATCGAGGAATTAAACCCTACTTTATTTTATTTATTTTTATTAAAGTATAGTTGATTTACAATGTTGTGTTAGTTTCAACTGAATATATATATATATGTATATATATTTTTTTTTCCAGATTCTTTTCCCTTACAGGTTATTACAAGGTACTGAGTATAGTTCCCCGTGTTATACAGTAGGTCCTTGTTGCTTATCTGTTTTATATATAGTAGTGTTCATATGTTCCTCCCAAATTCCTAATTTATCCCTCCCCCTCCCCTTTCCCCTTTGGTAACCATAAGTTTGCTTTCTAAGTCTGTGAGTCTATTTCTATTTTGTAAATAAGTTCATTTATATCATTTTTTAGATTCCACATATCATATGATATTTGTCTTTCTCTGTCTGGCTTACTTCACTTAGTATGATAATCTCTAGGTCCATCCATGTTGCTGCAAATGGCATTATTTCATTCTTTTTTGTGGCTGAGTAATATTCCATTGTGTGTATGTATGTATGTATGTGTGTGTGTATATATATATATCCTATATAAACCTATATTCTATTGTCTGTATGTGTGTGTGTGTGTATATATATATATATATATATATATATATATATATATACACACACATATACTTTAGGAGCACAATGAAGATTCTATGGAACAAAGGCTTTGTGTAAGGCCTTGACAGTGCCTTACACTATTCTCTTCTGCATGCACTGGCGTACAGGGAATAGCATAGCTGCCTACTCATTCTGGACTTTGGATCAGCATCTTAAAAGCACTTCAATCATTTACTAAGACAGTATGATGTGCAATGTACTAACATGTTATTTTTCAGTATTTCTATAATTAGTTAAAAAGCAACCAAACATGAGACCAACATATCTGGAGAATTTTGCTGTCTAGAGATTTTATTAAACCATATCCACAGATTTGCAGAAACTACGCTATGTGTTTGGTTCTGAAGTGGCTATTCTAATTCATGTCACTTAGAATTTTCTCTATTATTTTTTCTCTTGACCACTGAAATAGGGTAAGATTGTTAAGAGTTAGTTGTGAAATTCTGCTAAAATTGTTCAAGGTGAATGTAATTCTTTTTTAAATACCTCCAACAGCCTTTACTCTGCAATCCCAATTAATTTGTTTATACTTGGAACATTACCAGCTCTAGTTCCTTAACATATAAAACATTTTACACTTCCATTTCCTGGAAGTAATTCTGATATCATATTGCATTGTGCAAATGCTCTTCTTATAGTGATGTCTTTAATGCAAAAGGCAGACAACAAATGTTCTCAATTATTTTTAAACATATCCAAATCACAGAGGAGATGTTTACAAAGCTAAAGGAATATAATGTTTGTAATTTCTCTCTCATGTAAAAATACACTAGAGTCAACAATTTCTACATAAATATCAAGAGTGATCTGTATAACTTTTTGATTCGAACATTTCTGATCAGATTCATTTTGGCTGTGCTGGGGAGTAAAGCAGTTTCTTTTCTTTCTTTCCTTTTATTTTCTTTTTTCTCAGTAGTTTGAGCCACCACATAAAGGTTTGTTTGTTTGTTTTTCCTTCATGCATACATGCTTGTAAATGCAGGAGAAACCATCATTTGAAAACAAATACGCCGATTTCAATTCCTCTTCAAAATTCTAAATGAAACGTGGCATTAATAGAAAACACCCAAAGTTGGGGAATATCTGAGCCTCCTCAACTCTCAACTACCCAGTCATAAATGACAATGAATTTGCATCTCTTAGGATAACATTCCCTCCTGGGTGGTGCAGCTATCTATCTTTGTTATCTTTAATATCCTGTGCCTCATGCACTAAAAAGCATTTTTATGAAGTCACTCAGCCTCCCAGCAATTAATGAAAAATGAGAACTTTGCAGCTAATGAAGCCAGCCAGTTCGTTTTAATTCCAGGCTTAATTTTCCTTGGACATAGAGAGCAAACACTTCTGTGGTGGGAAAAAAAATCTGTAATAACTCTTCTTACTCTAAAATCATGTCCAAATTACACCACCAATGGACAGGTCTGCACTTTGCCAAGCCAGAAGATTGCAGCCTTGCTTCCAGGTAGGGACTAGGACAGATTCCTTCTCAAGTCACCCTAATGGAATTCATGCCTATCAGCTCTTGCAAGCTGGGACTGCTTGTTTTTGGAATTTTATTTTATTTTATTTTTTTATACAGCTGGTTCATATTAGTTATCTCTTTTATACATATTGGTGTATATATGTCAATCCCTATCTCCCAATTCATCCCAGCACCACCCACCCTGCCCCGCTTTCTCCCCTTGGTGTCCATAAGTTTGTTCTTTACACCTGTGTCTCTATTTCTGCCTTGCAAACTGGTTCATCTGTACCCTTTTTCTAGATTCCACATATATGAGTTAATATAGGATATTTGTTTTTCTCTTTCTGACTTCCTTCACTCTGTATGACAGTCTTTAGGTCCATCCACATCTCTATAAATGACCCAATTTCATTCCTTCTTATGGCTGAGTAATATTCCACTGTATATATGTACCACATCTTCTTTATCCATTTGTCTGTCGATGGGCATTTAGGCTGCTTCCATGACCTGGCTGTTGTAAATATTGCTGCAATGAACATTGAGATGCATGTGTCTTTTTGAATTATGGTTTTCTCTGGGTATATGCATGGTAATGTGATTCCTGGGTCATACGGTAATTCTATTTTTAATATTTTAAGGAACCTCCATACTGTTCTCTGAAGTGACTCTATCAATTTGTATTCCCAACAACAGTGCAAGAGGGTTCCCTTTTCTCCACACCCTCTCCAGCAATTGTCGTTTGTAGATTTTCTGATGGTGCTTATTCTAACAGGTGTGAGGTGATACCTCATTGTAGTTTTGATTTGCATTTATCTAATAATTAGTGATGTTGAGCAGCTTTGCATGTGCCTCTTGGCCATTTATATGTCTTCTTTGGAGAAATGTCTCTTTAGGTCTTCTGCCCATTTTTTGATTGGGTTGTTTGTTTTTTTAATATTGAGCTGCATGAGCTGTTTATACATTTTGTAGATTAATCCTTTGTCCATTGATTGGTTTGCAATTATTTTCTCCCATTCTGAGGGTTGTCTGTTCATCTTGTTTATAGTGTCCTTTGCTGTGCAAACGATTTTAAGTTTCATTAGGTCTCATTTGTTTATTTCTGTTTTTTATTTCCATTACTCTAGGAGGTGGGTCAAAAAAGATCTTGCTGTGATTTATGTCAAAGAGTGTTCTGACTATGTTTTCCTCAAAGAGTTTTATACTATCCAGTCTTACATTTAGGTATTTAATCCATTTTGAGTTTATTTTTGTGTATGGAGTTATGGAGTGTTCTAGTTTCATTCTTTTACATGTAGCTGTCCAGTTTTCCCAGAACCACTTAGTGAAGAGACTGTCTTTCCTCCATTGTATACCCTTGCCTCCTATGTAATAGATTAGTTGACTATAGGTGAATGGGTTTATCTCTGGACTTTCTATACTGTTCTATTGATCTATATTTCTGTTTTTGTGCTGGTACTATATTGTCTTGATTACTGTAGCTTTGTAGTATAATCTAAAGTCAGCGAGTCTGATTCTTCTAGCTCTGGTTTTTTCCCTCAAGACTGCTTGGCTATCCAGGGCCTTTTGTGTCTCCATACAAATTTTAAGATTTTTTGTTCTAGTTCTATAAAAAAATGCCATTGGTAATTTGAAAGGGATTGCATTAAATCTGTAGATTGCTTTGGGTAGTATAGTCATTTTCACAATATTGATTTTCCAACCCAAGAACATGGTATATCTCTCCATCTGTTTGTGTCATCTTTGATTTGTTTCATCAGTTTCTTATAGTTTTCTGAATACAGGTCTTTGACCTCCTTAGGAAGGTTTATTCCTATGTATTTCATTCTTTTTGTTGCAATGGTAAATGGGAGTGTTTCCTTAATTTCTCTTTCTGATCTTTCATCATTAGTGTATAGGAATGCAAGAGATTTCTGTGCATCATTTTTATCCTGCAACTTTACCAAATGCATTGATTAGATCTAGTAGTTCTCTGGTGGTATCTTTAGGATTTTCTATGTATAGTATCATATCATCTGCAAACAATGACAATTTTACTTCTTCTTTTGCAATCTGGATTCCTTTTATTTCTTTTTCTTCTCTGATTGCCGTGGCTAGGACTTCCAAATCTATGCTGAATAATAGTGACGAGAGTGGACATCCTTTTCTTGTTCCTGATCTTGGAGGAAATGCTCTCAGTTTTTCACCATTGAGAATGATGTTTGCTGTGGGTTTGTCACATATGGCCTTTCTTATGCTGAGGTAGGTTCCCTCTATGCCCACTTTCTGGAGAGTTTTTATCATAAGTGGGTGTTGAATTTTGTCAAAAGTTTTATCTGCATCTATTGAGATGATCATATGGTTTTTATCCTTCAGTTTGTTAATGTGGTTTATCACATTGATTGATTTGCGTATACTGAAGAATCCTTGCATTGCTGGGATAAACCCCACTTGATCATGGTGTATGATCCTTTTAATGTGCTGTTGGATTCTGTTTGCTAGTATTTTGTTGAGGATTTTTGCATCTATATTCATCAGTGATATTGGTCTGTAATTTTCTTTTTTGTAGTATCTCTGTCAGGGTTTGGTATCAGGGTGATGGTGACCTCGTAGAATGAGTTTGGGAGTGTTCCTCCCTCTGCTATATTTTGGAAGAGTTTGAGAAGTATAGGTGTTAGATGTTCTCTAAATGTTTGATAGAATTCACCTGTGAAGCCATCTGGTCCTGGGCTTTTGTTTGTTGGAAGATTTTTAATCACAGTTTCAATTTCAGTGCTTGTGATTGGTCTGTTCATATTTTCTATTTCTTCCTGGTTCAGTCTCAGCAGGTTGTGCTTTTCTAAGAATTTGTCCATTTCTTCCAGATTGTCCATTTTAATAGCATAGAGTTGCTTGTAGTAATCTCTCATGATCCTTTGTATTTCTGCAGTGTCAGTTGTTACTTCTCCTTTTTCATTTCGAATTTTATTGATTTGCATCCTCTCCCTTTTTTTCTTGATGAGTCTGGCTAAGGGTTTATCAATGTTGTTTATCTTCTCAAAAAACCAGCTTTTAATTTTACTGATCTTTGGTATTGTTTTCTTCATTTCTATTTCATTTATTTCTGCTCTGATCTTTATGATTTCTTTCCTTCTACTGACTTTGGGTTTTGTTTGTTCTTCTTTCTCTAGTTCCTTTAGGTGTAAGGTTAGGTTGTTTATTTGAGATTTTTCTTGTTTCTTGAGGTAGGATTATATTGCTATAAACTTCCCTCTTAGAACTGCTTTTGCTGCATCCCATAGGTTTTGCGTCCTCATGTTTTCGTTTGTCATTTGTTCCTATGTATTTTTAAATTTCTTCTTTGATTTCTTCAGTGTTCTCTTGGTTATTTATTGGTGTATTTTTAGCCTCCATTATTTGTGGTTTTTCCTTTTTTTTCCCTGTAATTTATTTCTACTCTCATAACATTGTGGTCAGAAAAAATGCTCGATATGATTTAAATTTTCTTAAATTTACTGAGGCTTGATTTGTGACCCAAGATGTGATCTATCCTGGAGAATGTTCCATGTGCACTTGAGAAGAAAGTGTAATCTGCTGTTGTTATATGGAATGTCCTATAAACATCAATTAAATCTATCTGTTCTATTGTGTCATTTAAAGCTTGTGTTTCCTTATTAATTTTCTTTCTGGATGATCTGTCCATTGGTGTACGTGAGGTGTTAAAGTCCCCCACTATTATTGTGTTACTGTCGATTTCCTCTTTGATAGCTATTAGCATTTGCCTTACGTATTGAGGAGCTCCTATGTTGGGTGCATATATATTTATTATTGTTATATCTTCTTCTTGGATTGATCCCTTGATCATTATGTAGTGTCTTTCCTTGTCCTTTTTAACATTCTTTATTTTAAAGTCTATTTTATCTGATATGAGTATTGCTACTCCAGCTTTCTTTTGATTTCCATTTGCATGGAATATCTTTTTCCACCCCCTCACTTTCAGTCTGTATGTGTCCCTAAGTCTGAAATGGGTCTCTTGTAGACAGCATATATATGGGTCTTGTTTTTGTATCCATTCAAGGAGCCTGTATCTTTTGGCTGGAACATTTAATCCATTTATATTTAAGGTAATTATCAATATGTATGTTCCTATTACCCTTTTCTTAATTGTTTTGTGTTTGTAGGTCTTTTCCTTCTCTTATGTTTCCTGCCTAGAGAAATTCCTTTAGCATTTTTTGTAAAGCTGGTTTGGTGGTGCTGAATTCTCTTAGCTTTTGCTTGTCTGTAAAGGTTTTAATTTCTCCGTTGAATCTGAATGTTATCCTTGCTGGGTAGAGTAATCTTGGTTGTAGTTTTTTCTGTTTCATCACTTTAAATATGTCCTGCCACTCCTTTCTAGCTTGCAGAGTTTCTGCTGAAAGATCAGCTGTTAAACTTATGGGGATTCCCTTGTACGTTATTTCTTGCTTTTCCCTTACTGCTTTAATATTTTTTCTTTGTATTTAATTTTTGATAGTTTGATTAATATGTGTCTTGGCATGTTTCTCCTTGGATTTATCCTGTATGGGACTCTCTGTGCTTCCTGGACTTGACTGACTATTTCCTTTCCCATATTAGGGAAGTTTTCAACTACAGTCTCTTCAAATATTTTCTCAGTCCCTTTCTTTTTCTCTTCTTTTTCTGGGACCCCTATAATTCGAATGTTTGTGCATTTAATGTTGTCCTAGAGGTCTCTGAGGCTGTCCTCAATTCTTTTCCTTCTTTTTTTCTTTATTCTGCTCTGTGGTAGTTATTTCCACTATTTTATCTTCCAGGTCACTTATCTGTTCTTCTGCCTCAGTTATTCTACTATTGATTCCTTCTACAGAATTTTTAGTTTCATTTATTGTGTTGTTCATCATTGTTAGTTTGCTCTTTAGTTCTTCTAGGTCCTTGTTAAACATTTCTTGTATTTTCTCCATTTGATTTCCAAGATTTTGGATCATCTTTACTATCATTACTCTGAATTCCTTTTCAGGTAGACTGCCTATTTCCTCTTCATTTGTTTGGTCTAGTGGGTTTTTACTTTGCTCCTTCATCTGCTTCATATTTCTCTGTCTTCTCAATTTGCTTAACTTACTGTGTTTGGGGTCTCCTTTTCGCAGGCTGCAGGTTTGTAGTTCCCATTGCTTTTGGTGTCTGCTCCCAGTGGGTAAGGTTGGTTCAGTGGGTTGTGTAGGCTTCCTGGTGGGGGGATTGGTGTTTTTGTTCTGGTTGATGAGGCTGGATCTTGTCTTTCTGGTGGGCAGGACCACGCCCATGGTGTGTTTTGGAGTGTCTGTGAACTTATTATGATTTTAGGCAGCCTCTCTGTTAATGGGTGGGGCTGTGTTCCTGTCTTGCTAGTTGTTTGGCATGGAGTGTCCCGCATTGGAGCTTGCTGGTCATTGAGTGGAGCTGGGTCTTAGCATTGAGATGCAGATTTCTGGGAGAGCTCTTGCCAATTGATATTACATTGGGCCGGTAGGTCTCTGGTGGTCTAATGTCCCGAACTCAGCTCTCCCATCTCAGAGGCTCAGGCTTGACACCCTGCCAGAGCACCAAGACCCTATCAGCCACACAGTTTGATCAGTAATGATTGTCCTAGCCTCTTGATTGCTGGTCTCGTTTTTCAAATTCTAGGCAGCAGTAATGAGCTCTTCCAACTGCGGGCACCTCTGTTCCAAATCCTGCAGTGTTGCATGTCTGAAGGAAGGTCTTAGTGACAACAAGCTAGAATATGTAGCAGATGGCAGGCAGGGGCAGTTTTTGCTCCCGGTCCTGTTTATTTTTTTAAAGCTACTTTTTGCTTTGACTCTAACCATAAAAGAGTGAGGATAAGGGATTGCTCTTTGGCATAGCTTGTTTTGAGACAAACTGTCATCAGTAACACTCCATTTATTTTGTATCATGCAATATTCAGTTTCTGCACAGCAAGATCAAAGACTACGTACCTAACTTTCTCTCCTAGAATCCATTAATATAAATAGTCTGAATAATGGGGATTAAAAGATGCCCTGAGTGGAGCATGTAATCTACTTTTGCAGACTCCTGTTTGGTTGGTGAATAACCCCAACCACCTCTTTCTGATGTCTTTCCTTCCATCATTAAATACTTTAAGTTGAAATATGTACAAAGGGGTTTTATCAGTTAATAACAATTTTCTGTCATGAAATTAATTGACATGAGACTTGCTGTGGTGGCAATTTTTTGAAAATAAAGAATTTTAGAATTTCACCAAATCAGAATAAGCACGCACAGAGATACACATGTATACTGTATCACGTGTATTATCTAACGTTCAAAACAAAGAAAAAATTGTAAAGTAGGTATGTAAATTACATATCTTAAAGAAACTTTTCTTTTTCACTTCTGATTCTTTTAACTTAATTCCCATCCATTTGTTTTTTGGAAATAATAATTTGCAAAGATCAGTTTACTCTGTTGTCTGCTAGAGTCTGAGCTTACTAGATACCTGTTATTATTGTAAAAGAAGTGTTAATGATCACTTTGCATTTTAACTTTGGTTTTGGAAACCTATTTGGTTTGATAGTTGGACAAGTCAGAATAAGGGATGTGTCTGAAACATTATTAAGCTTGACTTCCACTGCCCTCTCCCCTCTGTGCACTGCTGTTATATTTATGATCTGTCTCTAATTATAATGTTCTCAGCTGTTTCAGTTGTAGTATGCTTTTCCTTTGAAAAGCAATAATATTTGTGAAGGCCAGAATTGAGATATATATATATATATATATATATATATATATATATATATATACACACATATATATAATTTATATATATAATTTGTATATATACATACATATATATATATACACATAAATAGTATATACATAAAGAATGTATATGTGTATATATGTATTAGGAAGTGAATAATGTATTTGTTCACCAAAGTAAAAAATTAGATATAACAATTTCTGTGATGAACTGTGTCTCAGTTTCTAAAGCACATTATTGACTTGGCTAAGAACTTTTTAGTTCTAGTATCAGGACAGGCCTCATTAAATGTGTGACTTTTGAACTGATCTGTTCTCAGCTATAAATCCTTTTCTTTCAAGCTCCTATTTAATTCTGAGTTCTACCCACTTCTCTATAGCCCTACTGACAATTTCTAAGTTCAGGGATTCAAAACCCTCTTCTAACCTAGTAAAATAGCTTCCTAAGTGGTCTCTCTGCTTTAGGTCTTTTGATCTCCAATACATCCTACAAAGAGCTGTCAAAATTATCTTCCTTAAATCCAGATCTTTTCCTTAAATTACCTTAAAAGGCCATTCATTGTGATAAGTGTCCTGCAAGGTCCTTATTATCTGGCTTTTCTGCCCTGTAAGCTATGCTGTAAGCATTCTGCACTACCTATCTTTGCTGGATGCCATCAATTTCAAATTTCATGAGTATTTGCTTTGACTATGTTCTTCTATTTTCCTACTTGGTCATTTGTCCTTTATAAACTTGCTCAAATGTCGTAAGTTCTGTGAAGACTGTCCAAGATGATCTTCTACCATGTGGCCCTAGATTCTTCTCTCCTTTGTATGCCTACTGTACCTTCTAATCAGATTCTGCGAGCAACCACTTAATTTGTTATATGTCTCACTTACCTGCTTGGAAAGATCTTCAGGAATGTATCTTTGACACTCAGTGTAAGCAGTGTCTGCCATACACTCACTGTTCAAAATTTTCTGTTTAATGAGTGCATGATTGTATGAATACATTAAAATATGTTGCTGAATTTATGCTGAAATGAAAATTTTAAAAAGCAGTGCCTCTATTCACTTCTCATGCATTGTTGTCATTTTCACAAGTTTCTAAATGCTTTTATTTTCTTTGCTTATTATAAGTTGTTAATATAAGCTTGAAAATAGCTAGTTTAATCAGATAAAGTTCTGTGATTGTGATAGTCTAGGCAAACAGAGCTTCAATAGAAAAATAATCAAGAGGTGGGGGAAGGATGGAGTGGGAGTTTGGGATCAGCAGATGCAAACTATTGTATATAGAATGGATAAACAATAAGGTCCTACTGTATAGCACAGGGAACTATATTCAGTATCCAAATGAAAAATAATGTATATATTTTTATTTTAATGTATATATTTATATAACTGAATTGCTTTGCTGTACAGAGAAACTAACACAACATTGTAAATAAACTATACTTTAATAAATTTTAAAAAAATAGAAAAATAATCAAAAAGTACATTTGGAAAAAGAAAAAAAATAAAGACATAGGTGGTAATTTGCAAAGGAAAAATGAGTTGATTATTAATTGATGAAACAGAGATGCTCTGAAAGAAAATGTATATGTTCAATAGTTCTTTATTGAATACTGACTATGGATCAGGAACTGTTTAGACTCTGGGCTTCCAGGGTGAACAACAACAAAAGAATCACAGTCAGCACAGAGCTTATCCACTAGGGAATATAAGTATAATACAATTTTATACTGCAGTGATAGCTAATTTTTAGTTAAATTGCTATAATATTTGACTATTTTATTCAGATTAGAGACAAACTATATTCTAGGAGGAGGAAAAGTGTGAAAGTGTAAGTGTGTGCATATGAATTATAGAGCTAACTGCCCCTAGAAGCATAGCATTTGGAGATATGATTGTCACTAACAGACAAAGCAGCTCACTTGAACAAATTGTGACTTGGGAATGAAACTAAAAGGTAGGCTGAAGCAGATAGATCTTCTGTATTATTTCATTTAAAGACATGGGTGCATTCTTTTGGTGATCATTTATAAACACCAAAAATTAAAAAAGAAAAAGAGCTACACAATATGAGTAACACATTTTGCTATTTGCAAAATTGCTTTCAATGAGTTACTTATGATAAGATGGCATGCTTTTCTAAGAATAAACTTATTAAAAGAAAAAAATGCTCTATTTGCTCAAAGATGATACGATCAATTATGTTACTACAATCTACAATACTCCCTGTATAAGCTACCACATGAGACATTTCCATTCAATATATTGCTAGAATAAAGTGTAGTATTTTTTAAATTCGCAGTTTTCTTTTCTTTGATAGGGAAATACAATGAAACAACACATAACCCTTTATGACTGGGCTGCCAGGGAGCACAGAGTAAACTAAATATGTTGTGGCAGACATATTTTCTATTTCCTTTTCAATTTCTAATTAAAAAAGCAAAAGCTAGTCCTATTTTATAGCTTTATTGTTTATGACTTTTATTTTATTCTGCCTCAAACCTTTTCAGCAAAGAAGTGAATAAATAAAGTAGTAAGGTGTGCTACAAATATAAATGTGACAAGAACAAGTTCACAGATCCTAAGAGGATTTCATAGTTTAGAATGTGAGATGTAGGGGTCAGTCTAAATATGAGTGTGAGAAAAGTGACTGTCAGCATGGACCTGTAGCAAACTCATTATAGCTGTAGACAGGCCAGAGAGAGTTCAGAGTTGAATGCAATGCATGGTAGTAGATAAGGATATTTTGTTCCAGTAGGAGTAGAGTGATATTAAGGAGAGAAGAAATTAAAATAAAGTAAAAGAAAAAAAAGTAGCATTAGTGAGACTGGGTTACCATTCCTCTGTTAGGTGATTAACAGGAAATGATGGCACGTTTTCTATCAATCCTGAAGAAGAAAAAAAAGGAGGAGAAGGAGGAAGAGGAGGGGGAGGGGAAAAAGAAACATGAATGAGACTGGAAATACTAGTTGGACTTCTTACATCCTAAAGCCAAACCACCTTTTCTGTGATAAAAAGAAGTAGACGTTAGAGTCAGAATAGCTTTCATTTTACACTCACTCTAAGCAAAATCTTCTCACTTTGCAGATAAAGACATCAAGGCCCACACAGGAAAAACTGAGTTGCTGCTCTTCTTCCTAAATTCTTCAAGTTATCTTGCTCAACAATTTCATCTCACTGCCCTTCCTTCCTCTCTCTCTCTCCTTGCTGCCAAATAGAAGTTCATTGGCAAGTATATTTTAAATCTTAATGATAGGGACAGAGGAAAGGGACAAAGTAACTGATTAAATAGTTAATCCCGGTAGGGGATTGTAAGTAGAAGAAAAAGTACGGGACACTTTTGTAAGTAAATAAGTACTCAAGAAAGCAGGTTTGCTTAACCACAAAACCAAGCAGGCTTGCTTAGCAGCAAAACCAAGCAACAGAAGCACAGGACGTGTCCCCAAACAATAAAACAGTGGTGGCATGAGACCCACATCCTGCCCAGTGAGTTCAGTGAGTTAATGACCCCTAGGACATGATCTCTGCACTCATAAAAAACAATAATTTATGGAAAGGTGACATTTCAAAGTGAAAGACACTCATTGTATTGAGACCTGAAATAATTTTTCCATAGTGCCATGACAGTCCTAGCTTGACAATGTAGGGACAAGAAAACTCCCCTGTCCAACCTGGAAGAGGAGCTGATGATGGAAACATAATGTCTACTCAAGAATGAAGAAGAAGTGGTCTTCTCCCCTCCCCACTTTTCCTTTGATTATAAAACTGTAGCCCCACTAAGTTCGTGGGGCACAGCACCCTCTTGCCTGCCCACCTGTAAGCCTCACAAACATCTTATGTTAATAAATCACTTCTTATCTATCACTTTACCTCTCGCTGAATTCTTTCTGTGCTGAGATATAAAGAACCAGACATCCTCAGAGCCCCCCTGCCAAAAAGACACCTAGCAGCTTCATTACCAATCATTATGTGTTTTTTTATTATGTTATTTCAGAATTTTTATGATACCACTTTACCATCTTTCCAAAATTATTGTACATCTTAAATTCTGCTAGTCTAAAATGGGGTAAATGTGTTAAAATATATTAAGAAATTTGAACATAAATTCAATAGCATAGTGAGAAATTAGAAGCCTGCTGAGTGAGAATAATGACCATATGTGTTTAATGATCTTGTTTTTTATCATGCTGTATCATTTTGCCTTAATTTTAGAATTCTTTCCCATAGGAATGGGATTAACATTAATCCAGAGCTCACACTGTATTAGCTACTGTTCAAAGTTTTTTTCTTACTCTGCAAGACAGAAATATCTTCCCCACTTTAGAGATAAGAAAATTGAGGGACAAAGAGGTGAAACAGCACGGTCAAAGCCGAGAGTTAAGAAAGGAGAAGAACCTGGATTTGTGTTTCCCCTACGTCAAAGCAGATTCTCTTTCTGTCACAAATGCAACTAAAGCACCAATAATAATACATCAATAATACATATACTTTATCAAGACACGTGCATGAAGACATGAAAATTGGATCAAAATTTCTTATTCTCCTTTTTTTCAGAGATTTTAGCTTGCTACTTAGGTCAGTAACTCCCCCATAATTTAAACATTGTGTGCTATATGGTGGGCTCATATTGCTATGAGAACTTTAATTTTTTATATTTCTGACATTTTATTTTCAACTTGTCAATTTTATTGTGCCATTAGCACTGGTACTCTGTTTTTTTAATCATTTATTTTAAAAAGAACCCTTCATTTCTGGTGATCCAGAAGAGCATATCCAATAGGTAATTCAGTGGAAAATAAAACCCCAGACACGAACACTTTTCTGTCCTGGTAAGGAAAGATTTCCCAATAAATCAGATGTACTGACTTTCTCTTTATTAATGCAAAATTATTGGCTGGAAGTTGAATTAATTCCTGTTTGTGATATATTTGGAAATATCTCTGTACAAAAAACATAAGTCTAAGCTAGCTGCCATTTTGTTTCTCATCACTGGTCCACCACATTGAAGATGCTTAGTACAAAATAGTCACCTGCAATAGCCACATGAAGGTGAGGGATAGGCAGCAGGTATGGAGGCAGAAGAATTGAATTCCAGTTCATCACTGTTTAGAGACTTGAAAACTAAAACCATAGAGATGAGTCAATGTCATCACTTTAGTGGTTTTAACTGAAAGTATAAAATATAGTGAGAAAGGCATTGGGCTGTGTTCAAGAACAGGTTCTACCAATTAGGGACTATATCATTTTAGAAAAAAAAAAAAAAATAAGCTGCAGCTTCCTCATCTGTAGAATGGGGGTATGTATACCCAGAATGGAATTGTGAGGCTTGTAGATTGTCATGAACTTGAATTCGCTAGCCATACTAGTATCTACTGTAAAACATTGTTTATGTCACCAAACCATGGCTGTTGTAAATGCCTTTTATGCTTGCATGGGAAAGGATGTTACATATACAACAAGACTTTTTAAATTCATATTCCACTAAGCTAGAAATAGAGAAATCGGAAAACAGAGTTTTTATTTCCAAAGTGCTTTAAGATATAAGGGTTGACAAAGAAAGTCATTATCTTAAAAGACTATTAAGAACAACATAAATAATTTAGCTTAGCTGTTTCTTTTTTCAAGTACTAAAAGCTCCTGTTTATATGAGCAGTTTTCTACTAAATATACATCAGTCACACCTAGGGACAGAAGGAATTTCCCTGTGAGCCCCTACTTAGTTGCTCTTGGTTTAGTGCAAATTATTGTATAACTTTTAAATCAGAAAACTGCATCCATGAAAGTAGATTTTTAAAATTTCAAATTTGATTCTAGCTGAATGATCTAACTACTGAAAGTGGGTTAGGTTAGACTCTGGAGTGTCTGATATTCTAGAAATGTATAACTCAGCAAAGGAATAATGATTCATTACTCAATTCAGAAAATGCTGAATCAGTTTTTACTATCACTGGGAAATTTTTCATCATATTTCTTACTGTTAATTTCATAACAGGAACAGATGATATATTTTAAGTAAAGTTCTAAATAATGGCAATAGCAAAAATTTTTATCTCATATATTACGCATAAAGTTCACTATTTTTTATAATAACTTTTGCCTCATTTAACTGAATTCTCACAACTCTGTGATGCAGATTTTATCTAGTTTACCGATAAGGGGGGAAAAGGCAAGAGATATTAAGTAAATACATCAATCAAAATATCAGCTCTTAACCAGAGGATCCAGGATATGGGGCCAAAACATGTACACATATTACTGTGTAGCACCGACATATTCATACACATTTAACAATTTGAATTTTTCCTGTCCCAATTCCCTTTATCCACCATCATCGATGGGCTTTCAAATTAATCCAATTGTTTTAAATTAATTCAATAAAAGTTTTCTAGATTTAACTTTTACCTATTGCAAAGGGAGATGCCCTTATGAAAGCAGCTTTTCTGCCCCTTTTTCTATTTACCCATTTCTGTTCCCCTCTAACTTTAAAAATGAATTATAGGAATGAGATCTCTAAGCAATTTAACCTAACTCCTGACATATGCTCTCCTGAATGCACACCATGCCTTGCCTAAACTGTTGATTTTTCTCTCAGATAAAAAGAAGTAAGAATGAAGCAGTTAAAAAAAAAAAAAAAAGACCATCTCTCTACCCCTACCAGCCGCCTTAGTAATCCTGTGGGCAGATCACACAGGAAAGATAACATCTGAAGAGAGAGTCAGCCAGTCTGCACTCAATGGTGAAGGATGCAGAACTCACCCTCCTGCTTCAATGATTCACTGAGATTCTTCTCCCCAACCCCCATTTTTCCCTTTAAAAACTGTCATAGCTCAGCCAAATCCTGGGAGTTGGTCTAGAAACACAAGTCCACCTTCTCCCCAGATTGCTGGCTTTTCTGATTAAAGCAACTTTCCTTTCCACAGACACTTGCCTCTCAAATCATTGGCTTTTCTGTGGCAAGCAGATGAGCCTGAGTTTGGTAACACTTGGACATCCCTGTATTAAAGATTATACATTTTTAAGTTAAATGATTAATTTCACTTTTTTTCCTATACAGTCAACAAGATGCCTTAAATAAGGATATGGCATCTGAATCTCTTTTATTTGCATTAAAAATAAAATTATAGTCTGGTAATATTTTAGTACCTTAAGATGTGAGCCATTGCAGCCCACGTAGAAGTTCCTACTCTTGCACAATCCAACGGGGGTGGTGAGAAAAGCTCTCAGGGAAGCATGCGGTTTGGGAAAGAATTTGCCCTGAAAAAAATGACAGGCATTGAAAGTTGCTCTAATCTGATAACTTCAAGCCCCTGTCTGAACGCATGGACCTTATTAGGCCTAAGAAAAATGGCTAGAGGTCTGTCTCCCTAATATCATGATCATCTTTCTTCTCCTACCTGATAGACAACCACTGACCTCATGTGCTATTCCTATAGGACCTTCCCCAGAACAAACTCAGTGCTGAATTTTTTAGGGTCTTGCTCTCAGTAGACAGTCTTCTAGTTCCCCTGAAGGAGTGAGCTTATAAAGATTTCAAGTGCTAAATGACTTTTTAAGCCTTTGCGAGGAAGCAATAATAATGGAATTCCAGATAAGACTAAGTGGAGAGAAGCCAACATTGTTGCTAAAAGGACACTGAGAATGGCTTCTTCTATTTCTCTGTAATTCCACCTTGGACACAGTGACTCCAGCAGCGCATTCATGCAATCAGGCAAGACCAAGGATACAGACATAATTGCATCTAATGTTTTTACTAATGTAGCCATAGATCTTTAATAGGTAACTAATTCTCAGTAGTCTTATCTATAATATGAGGAAAAAAAGCATGATGTTGTTACTATAAAATGTGACATCATCATGACTGTGCCTAGAATGTAGTAGTCATTGGGTACTGTTTGTGAATACTAAATTAAACTTGAAAACTAGGTCTTCTGGGAGATGTTCTAAGGCCACTTCATTTAAAAATTTCCATTCACAGGCTAAAAATTCTCACTGTGTCCATGTAACATTATAATTGGAATCAAATACATTTTTGTTGTTGCTGTTTAAAATATAATTGAATGTATCAATTTTTAACCCACTTCATTCCTGAACAGATACACAGTGACTAAAAAGGATGTGTCTGTATTATTGCTGCAATAACAAATTGCCACCAACTTAGTGGCTTAAAACAACATAACTTTATTTTCTTAGAATTCTGAAGATCAGAAATTCAAAATCAGTTTTACTGGGACTAAATCAAGGTGCTAGCAGAGCCATGCTCCCTCTAAAAGCTCTAGGAGAGAATCTAGTTCCTTTCCTTTTCTAGCTTCTAGAGCTGCATCCCTCTTCAAAGCCAGCACTATAACATCAAATTTTTGCTCCCATAATCACATGGTTTTCTCCCTCCTGTCTCTGACTTTGACCCTCCTGTGTCTAATTTATAAGGACCTTTGTGATTATAAATTTGGGCTTGCATGAATAATACAGCATAATATTCCCATCTTAAGATCCTACATCTGTAAAATCATCTTTCCTGTATCAGGTAACAAATTCACAGGTTCCAGGGATCAGAACTTGGGCACCTTTTATGTGTGTGTGTGTGCACATGCATGCACACACGTGAAGGAGACCTCATTAGTCTACCACAGCATACAATACAGTTATAAAAGATGGCTTAATATAGGAGGAATATATTTGAGGAATACAGAATATTTTAACCCTGGTGCAATGCTTTTTAAAATGTTTTTCTGTTTCTGTTTTGTTTGGAGATAATTTTGGACTTGGAGATTTACAAATCCTAGATAGCTATTATCCAGTTTCCTTTTATGTTAATATCTTACATAATCATGGGAAATTAATCTAGGCTATGAAATTAACTTTGGTACAATACTATTAACTAAACTATAAATTTTATTTGGATTTCATGACTTTTTCCACTATTGTGCTTTTTCTGTTCCAGAATCCTATCCAGGATCCCACAGTGAATTTAGTTGTCATGTCTCCTTAATCTCTCTAATCTGTGACACTTATCAGTCTTCTCTTGTCTTTCATGATCTTGACTTTTTTGAAGAATCCATTATCTTCACATCTTGGTTGATTAAAAAAACCACATAAAGGACTTCCCTGGTGGCGCAAGGGTTAAGAATTCGTCTGCCAATGCAGGAGACATGGGTTTGATCCCTGGTCCAGGAAGATCCCACATGCTGCAGAGCAACTAAGCCCATTCGCCACAACTACTGAGCCTGCATTCTGGAGCCTGCGAACCACAACTACTGAGCCCACATGCCACAGCTACGGAAGCCCACGTGCCTAGAGCCCGAGCTCCACAACAAGAGAAGCCACCACAATGAGAAACCCGCACACTGCAATGAAGACCCAAGGCAGCCAAAAATAAATAAATAAATAAATTTAAAAAAACACATAAAGTTCAAATTTTGTATTGTGTAGTTTTACGGGATTTAGATAAATGAATAGAATTATGTGTCCACTAATATCTTTCCATAATAAATATTTCTGTCACCCTCATCTTTCCCCCAAGCTGTCCCCTGCAGATAATCCCTGCCCTCCCAACCCCTGGCAACCACTGACTTGTTTGCTTCCCTCTAGTTTTGCTTTATTGTATAGAATCATACAATATGTATCTTTTGGGGTTTGCCATCTTTCATTTCAAACACACACACACACAAAATTTAACAGCAAACCAAGTTACTACATAAATCAATAGTTCTTCTGTCCCTTTTAATAGGAGTAGCATTTTAATGTATGGCCATATCACAGGTTGTTTATGCATTGGTGGGTTGAAAGATATCTGGATTGCTTCCAGTTTTTGGCATAATTAATAAAGCTGCCATAAACATTCATGTATAGACTTTATGTGAACACAATATTTCATTTCTCTTGGGTAGAAATCTAGAAGAGAGACTTCTGGGTTGTATGGTAGGAATATGTTTAACTTTATTTAAAAAAAAAACAGATGAAATTTTTTTAAGATATGGCTGTACTATTTTACATTTTCACTAGCAATGAATGAATGTTCCCCAAACAAAGGTTTTTAATTGAAATAAAGTTCAATTTATAAAGTTTTTCTTTTACATATCATACTTTTGGTGTTGTGTATAACAACTGGTTAATCCAAAGTCACACAGTTTTTTCTCTTATGTTTTCTTCTAGAAAATATTAGAGTTTTAGGTTTTACATTTAGGTCATGAACCACTTTGAATTAATTTTTGTATTAGATGTAAACTAAAAATTGAGGACTGTTTTCTTAAAAAATGAACAACTCAATTAGGATATAATATACACACCATATAATTTCCCCATTTGGTGTACAAATGAATGTCTTTTAATAGAGTTATGCAACCATCACTTCAATCAATTTTTGAACATTTTCATAAACCACACAAAGAAACCTCACATTTTGTAACTGTCACTCCCCAACCATCCACCTCTATTGTCTCAGTATATGTGCATATACAATCATGATTTTTTTGCTTTGAGAATTGACTACTGTATCATCATATAATGCCCTTCTTTATCCCAAATAAGATCCTTATTCTGAAGTCTACTCTATCTGATATTAATATAGCTACTTAAGCTTTCTTCTGGTTAGTGTTTGCATGATTTTAATTAAGTCTTACCTTTTAATGCAATCTATCAATACCTGTCTTTAAATTGGTGAATCTTTTCTTTTCTATTGATGTATCACCTATGCCTCTTTTAAACATTTCTTTTATGTATTGTCCTAGGATATGCATCTTAAAATAATCTAAGTCCACCTTCAAATAATATTATGCCACTTCACCTGTAGTAGAAAAACTTTACCACAGTTTATTCTATCTTTATTCTTCCATCATTTGTGTTATCATTGTCACACCTTTTAATATTAAACATGCTACAAACACATAGGACTTAGGTACTCTTTTGCTTTCCATAGTCAGTTGCATTTAGAACAATTAAATGTATGGGAAAAAAAGTAAATTTAATTTCATCTTCCATTATTTCATTTCTAGCACTATTCATTTCCCGTAAAACTACACGATATAAACATCAACCCAAGTTTCAACCTGATGCCATTCTTTCTTCCTGAAGAATTTTCTTTAACTTTTCTTTTAGGTGTGTTAACAATGAATTCTCTTAATTTTTGGTTTTCTGAGAAAGTTTTTATTTCTTTTTTCATTTTTGAAAAATTTCCCCCCACCCCAGGTTTTGAGATCTGAATTGACAGTTTTTTGGTGGAGTCATTTATTTCAGCAGTACAGGTCTTGACACACGGTAAAAAATGTGTTTGTTGAAGAGATCAATAAAAAAATTCAAGTTTAACAGATTATTTATATATTATTTTTTAGAGTATATTTTGAATATTTCATATTGAATAATATTCATCTCTTACCACTGGCCATTTCCACTGGACATTTTTCTCCACTTAAATTTTGCTTTTCTGCTACACAAGTAATCAAGACTATGTCTGCAATACACCAAAGCATCTGGCTCATTCAAATAATTGAATGAATAGAAACCATAGTTATATACAAATGAACAAAAATATCAATTAGAAAAATCAGTCCAATTGTGTCTCACCATAAAGATGATACAAACAGTTGATTGGCTGATTTTTTCCACTATTCAATGCTTTGCTTTAGCATTATAGTGACACAACTTGCAAGTGAATGCCTCGAGTCCTTGAGTTAGAGCCAAACATCAATATCTCAGTGAGAATCATTTAGGAAAGAAACCCATTCACTAAAAATACATGGTGCAGACCATAAGGAAAGATGGCCAACTATCCCACCTAGAGATTATGTAATTTTTTTTCCTGGAAAAAAGTATATGATTTATCCGTAGGAAGGAAGTTCAAAGACTGAACAGATTTGAAAGAAGAAGTTGAGCCCACTGGGCCAATAACCTAGATAAAATTCTTTTTTATGCCATCTATACATATTTGAATTATACATTTATTTATATAAAAACAACACTTTCAAACGCCTAGTCTATAGACACTCAATAACTTCTAGGCACCTATTAATCTTGCCACCTTTTCCCAGAAATACCTGTTCTGTTTCTCAGTAAGTTATGTCCTTCTTTGGGTAAAGATATATTTTTTCACCCCCATATTGCCAATAATTAGCAAAGTGCACGGTACGTGGTGACTACAATTCAGCTTTGGTGAGGAAGGAAATGGAAAATCATAAGTTATCCAAATTATAGTCAAACGTGGTTGGTAAAGATGTTGGTTAAAAGGCAGCTTAGAAAAGCAGCTATGTTTTCCACTTCTAGTTGGAGTTTTTAGGAAACAGAGAAATCTCCAATTTTAAATTGCCAGGTGCTTGTGTTAACTGAGGATATTAGAATGTAAATATTTCAATTATTTTGCAAATAGTAGTGTAGACTAAACAAGTTAATTTGAGGTGTAGAGCATTGCGGCCTGTGTGCCAAGTCAGTCACTCAATATATATGTAGACACACAAAGAAAATAAATGTGCACTAAGTTAGAACTCATCATGCACATAGATGAAAAATCTTGAGGATAGACAGCAATACCAAGACTCAGGAATAAATGTTAAGAACTTCCTCTATGGAAGAACCAAAGCCAAATTAAGGATTAAAGCTGTTTAAAAATAAGCTGTGGAATTTTAATTAAAATTTTGTTTTCTATGCAACCACTTCTTTCCTGAAATGTGAGGAAGAATGCCAAAATTGTGACTTGGCTAATGAATATTGAAAGCATAGTTAGAGAAACAACGGGCTGCAGAAGTCCATGTCTTTACACGCACTAACTAAGATGTGGAGACTTGGTCATCCTCAGTCTACTCATTTATTCATCTAAATTCTGTCTTATTTCAGAATTAATTTAAAGAGTCAGACTCTACCATGTATAGCACACCATAGGGCAACACACAGTAGTGGCTCAGAACATTAGTTTTGGAGCTAGAGTGAGTAAAATTATATCCCATCTCTGCTTTTGTTTAGTTGTGTAATCTTTAGCAAGTTACTTAGTTACCTTGTCTTTAGGACCATGGGAATTAGCTTAGTATTTTATCTTCCCAAAAGGCTTGTTGTGAGGATTAGATGACAGAAGCTGTCTTATAGAAGCATCAGGCACGTAGTGCTCTGTAGGTGTATATGTGTATTTTTGTAATTATTACAAGGCCATGTAAGATACAGGATCGTCAAAGAGCTAAAGAAAACGCAAAAGACAAGAATAAGAATATTAGTGACATCAAAAATGAGTTTAAAGATGTATACCCACAATCTTTCTATATGTAAGTCACAGTTTTGATTCTACTCTTTCCAGAACTCAACCTAAAAATCTGGTAAGTTACACTTTTCATTGGGATCATAAAATTAAACAGAAATTAACTATTCAGTGGATAAATAACTGTTCTTGGTGGTGAAGCAGGCTATTTATTCCAAGGTTGCTGACAAAGAGGAATGCTCCAATTTCATGAAGACATCTTTAGGGACATCCTTACAATAGACACAGAGGCTGGCTTCACAGAGATGCTTTTAGAATAAGGTTTTGGGACTCTGATTTAAACCTCATTCAAGCAAAGCCCATTTGTGGAGGACTATGTTACTTAAACTCCACTCTCTGCTTTTTCTGTATGACTTGGGCAATTAAAGGGAAACAAAGGTTAATGCACTGCAATTATCCTGAAGTGGTGATTTTACAGTGGGATTTTTAGGCAAAGAACCTCACTGTTTCATTAGAATTAAACTGTTAGTGGAATATTGTAAATTGTTTTCTTGTGAGTCATGTTACCTAGAGGCCTTTAAATTTCTGGAGTTTTTGCTACCAGATATACTGATAAGCAAGCACCCTCAGACACCAAAGTTTTCACTAAAATAGGCTAAATAGAAATCTCTTCATTGTTTCCCTAAGGGTGTCAAAACATTAAATAAATATGACTTGAACTCTCAACATTTTCTCTGAGATAAACTGGGTAGAAACCGCTTTACTCAACTATATTCCCTGTGGATATCAAACAGCAACAGAATGACTAAGACTTTGTAAATCTAAATTGAATATCTTAGTTGTGTGTTTGAAAACACCCAAAATACCGTTTTGAAAAAATAAACTTTTTATTAACTTCTCCAAAAAACATTTGATGGGTACGAACTTTAGAGATTAAAAATAACTAAAACTAAATCTTTATCTTCAAAGAACTTGCAGAGTAATAATAATTCAATTCTCTTCTTGTTCAACTTTTCCTGCAGTGAGCAGTGTGAAAGTCTGAATACACATACCATTTGTTGATCATTTTCATATCCCTGATAAAACATTTTTAAGGATAAAGATAGTAAAATGATGTACATCAGATTCACTGATTTGTGTAAATTAGTAGGAGAAAACTTCTGGCCAGAGGGGACTCCTGGCTTTAATTTATCTGATCCTTAGAATGATAAGAAACTGGTACCTGTTTTTATCTTCCTCCTGTGAGATGACCTGCTGTTGCTGGGCAGCTCTAAGTAGCATCTAAAGAATGAAGGATACAAAATTTAGAAACATCTTGGTATCATTTAAGTATACGATGGATGCTTAAGAGATCAACAATAATAGTACTCAGTAACACTCAGAACATGGTTTAGTCCAAATATAATTTAAATATATACATTTATATTTATATGTTACCTAATGGTCCAGTGGGATAGATCCACTTTTTATCTGGGTTTCAATTTCTTCTTGATTGCCTTGATTTGTCTAATAAGTTTCAAGTAATTGTGACCTTCACCATATCCCCAAACTGAATGGATTTGGCAAGAAATAAATAAAACTTTGATTTTTCTCTTCAAAAAACATATGCTTTTGTGGCAGGGTGGGATATAAATAGAAAAATACGTTCTTTTCCTACATCTTTTCCTCAGTTTCTTCTCCTACCATAATTATGGCTCTGTTTTGCATAACCTATTACTTCCTATGTATTTCTCTTTTTTTTTTTTACTTTATCTCATTTCTTACTTGATCTTCTTTTTTCCCTTCTTTCTACTTCTATCTTGTATTTTCTTTCTCCAATCAATTTTCTTTACTTCATGTATCTACTCACTTTCTCCCTACACTGGCTCTTTGTGGGATTATACTAGTTTACTTTATTTTTTGTGTTATGTTTTAAAATGTCCACTCCAAATAATTTTATATTTCTTCCACTCAATTCAAAAGCTGGGAAATTTAAGCCTTATTATTTTGTTCTAATTTTCTCAACAACTTAAAACATTCTGCTGCTAAGCTAAAATTCCAGATGCTTTGACTAGAGTCCTGAGCTTTCAATTATCTGATGGTGCAATGTGGACAAAGTCTTTGAACTCTCTGGGCCTTAGTTTCTCCATCAGCAATGGGAGTGTCCTGGTGATCTGTAAGATCTCGACAGCTCTAAAATACCATGCATCTATTTAAAATTTTCAATACTTTGTTCCTTTGGATCTTAGGCCTGGGAGAGGAAAACATATGATGTTTTTTCTCACCATTCCAGGTAGAGTGTGGTAATTCTACCCATGATTCAGACTAGACCTACCCAAAATATGGTTAATGGTTTCTCCCAATTAAAATTTTAATTGATTCTTTTCTTTCCTCAGCACTAAAGTTGACCTGGCAAGCTATATGTTTCTATGTCTCTGAAGGACTGACTAGGAGATTTTTTTTTTTAAATTAAACATCTTTTTAAGCAAATTCAGGAACTCTAATCTATTATCAAGATTAACTTGCTCAAAGCACACTACTGCCCCACAAACACTGTAGTTTTTAGTATAAATTATGTTCTGACTGTTAGCCTGTAGAAACATTCTCATTTATTTTACAACTGCTGCTGATTAATTAAGGGAATAGTCTGCCTTTGCTTGTGTCCTCCTACAAATTTATTAAAATAGTGATTAACACCTATTTGATGAATTTGAATGAACCAGCATAAAACAATTAATCTTATAGGCTTGTGCCTCACTCTGTGATTCATACATTCCTGAGCATTATGTGAATCAAATATATTCCTGTTACAGTTAGTTATCTGAGACTGAGTTTTTGGGTGGACACCTCTGTGAACACCCTGTGTATGTCTTGGTAGAAGTTTTTTGCCATTTTATTATCCATGTCACAGAACTCTTGTAAGTATCACAGAGTCTAAGAGTGGAGTCTGCGCAGAAATAAAATACTATAAAATTCAGACCAAAGAGAATAATTATGACTTGCATACTTAGAACCCATAGTGTGTCTGTTACTGTATGAAGAATACTGTCTGTTACTGTATAAAGGGCTGCAGAATGGCCTTTGAAATAACATCATCTACAGACACTGTTAAGACATCAATCACATCACTTTTGAATAACGATTGTTACCATGGGAAATTAATGTCAACAAGTTTAAGAAATTAATACATTTCATTTATTGACCTTTCTTCTTCATAAGTTACTTTCCTCCATAACTAATATTGATAATTATTCCAGTATATTTCAATGATTATATTTTACTTGCTTCACTTCTCTCTACATATAAATATACATGTGATATATATGTGACTGTATTTCCATACACTTATACACAAGCACAATAAATCCTCTGGGTACCCTAATCCAACCCTCCTTGCTTGAAAAAAAGTTAGTAGATTAACAAGTCAAATGTATATAAAGCCTGGGAAAGAGTGTATTGTTTCTATTTTTCTTATGTATTTATAAAAAAAAAACATGTTTCTTTGATAATTCCATAGGAAATTTGAAAGTTTTTTCTTGCACATAAATGGTAGTTGGCTAAACAATGTCAGCTTAACCAAAGTGTATTTCTACATTTAATTGTCTTTAGTCTTTAAGGTTGACATGTGCTTTATTTAAGACCAACACCTAAATGAAACAATAAATATATGTGAGCAGAGAGAAGAAAAAGATAAAGATTTGCAACCCCATACCCCATAAATATCTGAATAATATATTTAGAGTATTATCAGTAAAAATAAAATATTTATTAAGGTATTGAAAATTGCCCCAAAGTTATTGGTATGGGACTTGGGTTGGGTTAATCAAAGTAACAGAAGTTTATAATGAATGATATGGCTATTCTGCATACTAAGCCCTTCATTATCTTTTGTATATGTAAAGATGTGATAAGTAGTGTAGAGTTTGAAATGTGTGTTTTCTTTTCCAAGAAAATCCTTCTGGCAAAGCCATTGCTTGCACTGCTTACATTATAGCTTTCACAAAATCTTTTTTGACCGCTAATTAAATGAGAATATAGCATATGTGTCAGATTGAGTTGGAGCAGAAGAGAATGTCACTATACCTTCAAAGGGTGACAGAATCCTTTTTTATTTTTTCCAGTTAGATTTGTGAATCACTTTCATGATTGATTTTTACATAACCTATTAGGTTCTGATTTAGTTGGTAAGAACATTCTGTTTAACACAACCTGAGTTTATATAAATCAGGTTAGCTATTTGGGACATTTATTTATCCACTCATTGATTTGTTTATTCATCCATTAACTTACTCACTCACTGATTTGCCCAATCAGAGAAAATGCTTTGAAATTGAATATGTGGAAAGACTGGATGAGACATTAAAGATGAATCTGAGTGGTCTCTGCCCTCAGTTGGTTCACAGTTCATAAGTGAGATGCACACATTTACTAATGAGCACAATGAAGTGTCAAGTATTCCATGTTAGAAATTCACACTAGTTATCCTGATGCCTCAAAAAAGGGAAATCCTTCCTAAGGAAATTATCCTAAAAGAAATTCCATGAAGGAGGTTGTTGTTGATGTGAAATCTTGAACTAGGAGTTGTTGTTTAAAAGTAGGGCAAGGCAGTCAAAGGTGTCCTTTGCAGGAGCAGAATGAATAATGGGATTCTGGATGACAACCTTCTCAGGTTTCTAAAAGTTGTAAATTGTTCCAATCCATGGTTTTACTGTCTCAAAGCAGTGTTTCTAAAATGGAGGGAGGGAATTTGCCCCCTCCCCCAGGGGATAGTTGCAATCTCTGGAGACTTTTTTTTTTTTTTTTTTTTAATTTATTTATTTTATTTATTTTTGGCTGCTTTGGTTCTTCGTTGCTGTGCACTGCTTTCTTTAGTTGCAGCGAGCGGGGGCTATTCTTCATTGGGGTGCGCGGGCTTCTAATTGCGGTGGCTTCTCTTGTTGCGGAGCACGGGCTCTAGGCGTGCGGGCTTCAGTAGTTGTGGCACACGGGCTCAGTAGCTGTGGCTCGCGGGCTCTAGAGCACAGGCTCAGAAGTTGTGGCGCACGGGCTTAGTTGCTCCACGGCATGTGGGATCTTCCCGGACCAGGGCTCGAACCCGTGTCCCCTGCATTGGCAGGTGGATTCTTAACCACGGCGCCACCAGGGAAGCCCTTAATTAATTTATTTATTTATTTATTTTTGGCTGTGTTGGGTCTTCGTTTCTGTGCGAGAGCTTTCTCCAGTTGCAGCGAGCGGGGGCCACTCTTCATTGCGGTGCGCGGGCCTCTCACTATCGTGGCCTCTCTTGTTGCAGAGCACAGGCTCCAGACGCGCAGGCTCAGTAGTTGTGGCTCACGGGCCTGGTTGCTCCGTGCCATGTGGGATCTTCCAAGACCAGGGCTCGAACCTGTGTCCCCTGCATTGGCAGGCACATTCTCAACCACTGCGCCACCAGGGAAGCCCCTGGAGACATGTTTGATTGTTACAACTGGGGTTGAGTGCAGGGTTGCTACTGGCAGCTAGTGAGTAGAGGCCACACATGCTGCTAAGCAACCTACAATGAATGGGATAGACCTCTTTCCCAGAGCAAAGGGTGATCTGGTAAAAATGGCAAGTGTGCCAAGACTCAGCAATCCTGATTTACAGCCAAAATGTAAGGAAATAGAACTGGTGCAAAAGGAGAGGCATGGTTGAAACTGTTCCACAGAGCAGGAGATAACAGACAGCCTTATAGACTGTGCTAAACAATTTGAAATTTACAGGCAATGGTGGACACCAGAAGGTTTTCACACAATCTCTCCCTCTCTCTCTCTCTCTCTGTCCCTCTCTCTCTTTTTGTATATATATATATATGTATATATATATATGTATGTATATATTTATTTTTTAGAAACACCAGTCTGATCTGTAACATCAGCTTTGAGGGAAAAAGACTGAAGTCCGGGCAGGGAGAACAATCATCAATATTAGGTAAATTCTTAAGTGGATTCAGATTTGAATAGACTGCGTGACTTTAGGAATATTATTTATTCAAATTGGGTCTCATTTTTCTCATTTATAAAATGAGAGTTTCGAACTGGATAATCTACGACCCTATAAGTATTAAAATTCTCTAAACACTTGTTTGTGGAAAAAATATAATGCCGTGAGGACCTGTTCTTTATTTGTATGCTTATATTAACATACGTTCCATGTGTGCGTGCACATGCGCACATGCACGTACACTCGTGTGTATGTACCTCTCAACCTCCCTGATTTTAAAACCAGTTTTACCAGGTTAAAAACAGATTACAAAACCAGTTTACTTAGGTGGACTGGTAAAGACTGGTGAGCCCTGATACGTGCTCCTTGTGTATTCTTCTCTAAACCATACATGAATAGAATTCTCATTGTCTTGTCTGAAATCAAGATAATAAACTAAATAATAATTATATTTATAATTATATAATAATAATAATAACCTAGAAAGTGCATTTTTGTCATGCTAAGACAATTGTCTAGTACATATAAGATCTGGAAGAATTTTTGTGATTTTTTTTTTAAATTTTTTTTATTGGGGTATAGTTGTTTTACAATGCTGTATTAGTTTCTACTGTACAGTGAAGTGGAGTTCTCTGTACTATACAGCAGGTTCTTATTAGTTATCTATTTTATACATATTAGTGTATATATGTCAATCCCAATCATCTCCCAATTCATCACACCACCACCACTCCCCCACTTTTCCACCTTTTTGTCCATACGTTTATTCTCTACAGCTGTGTCTCTATTTCTGCCTTGCTAACTGGTTCTTCTGTAACATTTTTGTAGAGTCCACATATATGTGTTAATATACTATATTTGTTTTACTCTTTCTGGCTTACTTCACTCTGTATGACAGACTCTAGGTCCATCCACCTCTCTACAAATGACCCGATTTCATTCCTGATATTTACCAGTGATGTGAGTAATATTCCATTGCATATATGTACCTTTTGTGATGTTTCTAAACCCTCATGACCTATGATGTGAGAATTTTTTCACACCACTGGTAAATATCAGATATCGCTTGTCACTAAAAGAAGTCATCCTATTGTCTGTTGGAAAGAACTTTACTTTACTTTTAAGACATTGTAAAAGACTTACCATTAGAGAATTGTGCCTGTAGCACATTATCAGAAGGAAAACATAATAAGCAAAATGAGTTTGTGTGAAGCAGTATGGAGTCAGGGTCCGGAAAGAACAGCAAGGACTTCAACATCCTGCACAGCTTTTGAGATAGAATTTCAAACACTCATTGTCTAACAAAAGCAGCATGAGACTAAATCTCCTATGGTTTCCTATGTGTGAGGGAGTCATCAGACTGCTAGGCTAGGTAACTTGATTGTAAGAAGAGACATAAAACTCTGCCAACAATACCAGATGCAAGGAACAAAACATGACTGAATAAACATTTATATCACAATGGAGGAATCAGAAGGACCAAATAATATTGTAATTTATCAAGAAGTCAATAGTAAAGAATATGACATTGCCAAAACACAAAGCGAAGAATGTCAGAGGAAATGATTTTGCTTTAAAAGTAAAGAGAAGAATGAGAAGGAAGCCAAGTTCCCAAAAGGTAAGGCTCCAAATACCTCACATTTTCCAGCTGCAAGTGCCTATGTTGATATCATAAAATTCATATAGTTTTGTTGTCATCTTCTCTAACCAACCTGGGGAATGTTGATTTTAATGTATGGCTTTGAAAGTGGAAATGAAACACTAAGTTTTGTGGAAATAGCAGAGCAGTTTCAGTTACACTCAGGATGAAAAAAGATGACAGCTGTGGCCTTGAAGCAATTTTTAAAATTCTACAAACTCCATCTAATATATTCTTTGGTTAACCCCTAAACATATCTACTCAGTGGCAAGTTAGTGTAACAAAGTAGCAAAGGGGAAATCTTCCAAAGATAATGGAGCATAGTGACAGGTAAAGCTAGTGAAAGAAAAGCCAGTGAAAATGAGTGAAAGACTCATCCACAACTGATGAAGAGATAGATAGATGGTAGGGACCCAGAAGAGAGATAAATTAAATGCCGGACCCAGCAGCAGGAAAAAGTTCTTGATACTGAGCACATTTACTTTTCTAATCTCAAATGGCTTTATTTATCAGTTTTCTCAGGGAAGATAACAGGTAACTTAAGCTTGAAAGTACAGTGAATGAAAATGGACCTTGCTGGCTGGGAAACAGGGATGAGGAGGGGAGATTATTCTCCTAGCCTTATTTTTCTCAAAATGGCATTAAAGCATCAAAGGAAAACAGACTTGCCTTGATAGTACTACTCAGTGAAGCAGTGTTTATTTACACCCATGGATTCACTTCTTTATAAGCATAAGAACTAAATTAATATAGGACAGAAATATAAGACACCATATAATGTGTAGATGGAAATATAAAATATACATAAAAATATACCAACATTTGATATGAAAGGAATATGAAAGATAAATTTGATATGAATTGATGAAGAATTTGTGTCATTATTCCTAAAAATAGTTACTTTTTTGATATTATCTATACTCTACATAGTTATCACTCTCATTAGGCAATACATTTTAATTTTTATAACAAAGCACAGAGTGAATCCTGGTCTGGACAAGATGGAATAGACTCATCTCCCCCTCTTCCTCCCAGCTAAGCTCAATAATAAACCCTGGTAGTAATGCAGGAAGCAGCAGAGAACTCTGAAAGGCAGAGGAGGAAAGTCAGCTGATCTGGGTGCCAGGATTGGAAGACCAACACTATGAAAGGTTATATTATGATGCATACAATAGAAGATGGTGATCCAGGTCTGATGTTTCCCCACTCCCAACTTAGCAATAAAAGGTGGTTCAGATGGGCTCATGCCTAACCTAGATCAAGAAAAAACATTAAAAACAGGTGAGTCTGACAGATCCAGCAAGGAGGATAAATCAATTGAATTTCTATTTACTAGCAATGGATATAAGGAAACCAAAATAAAAATGCAATACCATATACAATTCCTCCAAAGAAAATGATATACATAGGTATACATTTAAAAACACATATACAGAAACTGTATACCGAACATCATGAAAGGCTGAAAAAAAAAAAAGAAATCAAAGAAGAGCTAAATAAGTGGAAACATTGTGTTCATGGATTGCAAGTCTCAACATTGTAAAGATGTCAATTCTCCTCAAATTGAATTATAGGGTTAAAGCTATTGCAAGTATATTTTAAATTATTATTAAGAAAATATGTTGAATTTTGCCAAACATTTTTCTGCATCTAATGAGTTGATCACCTGGTTTTTATCCTTCATTCTATTCATATGATGTATCACATTAATTTATTTTCATATGTTGAAATATAGTTGTGTCCCAGTGATAAATTCCACATGAATTTGGATATGATCCTTATAATGTATCATTGAATTCAGTTTGCTAATATTTTGTTGAGGATTTTTGCATCCATATTCATCAGGGACATTGGTCTGTAGCTTTTCTTTGTGGTGCATTGTCAGGCTTTTAAATCAATGTAATCCTGGCTTCATAAAATGAGTTTGGAATTGTTCTTTCCTTTCCAATTCTTTGGAAGAGTTTGAGAAACTTTGGAATTAATTTTTCTTTAAATGTTTGGTAGAATTCACCAGTAAAACGATCTGGTCCTAGGCTTTTGTTTGTTGGGAGGTTTTTGATTACAGACTCAATTTCCATACTAGTTATAGTTCTGTTTAGATTTTCTATGTCTTCATGATTTGGTCTTTGTAGGTTGTATGTTTCTAGGAATTTACCCATTTCTTCTAGGTTATCCAGGTTTTTGACATATAATTGTTCCAGATAGTCCAATATGATTCTTTGAATTTCTGTGTCATAAATTGTAATATCTATGCTTTCATTTTATAAAAAGATTTTTTCAACAAATTAGGTATAGAAAGATAGTATGTCAACATAATAAAGGTCATATAGGAAAGTCTCACAGCTAACATCACATTCAAGGGTGAAAAAACTGAAAGCCTTTCCTTGAAGATCAGAAACAATGCAAGAATACCCAATCCCACCACTTCTGTTCAACACAGTACTAGAAGTCCTAATCAGAGCAGTTAGGTGTAAATAAATAAATAAACATCCAAATCAGAAAGGAAGAGAGATCCTAGATATCCATAAAAAAACACAATTAGAACAAAAAACAAATTCAGTAACACTGTAGGATACAAAACCAATATAAAAAGATCAGCTTCATTTTATACAGTAACAACAAACTAACTGAAAAGTAAATTAGGAAAACAATCTCCTTTACAACAGCACCAAAAAGAACAAAACATTCAGGAATAAACTTAACTAAAAAGGTAAAAGACCGATGTACTGAAAACTACAAATATTGATGAAAGAAATTTAAAAAGACACAAACAAATGGAAAGACATCCTGTGTTTATGCATTGGAAGACTTATTATGGTCAAAATGTCCATATTACTTAGTGCGATCCACAGATTCAATACAGTTTCTATCAAAATCCTAATGGTAGGTATTGTTTTAAAGAAATGGAAGGACCAATTATAAAATTCATATGAAACCACAAAAGACCACAAATTACTAAATCAGTTTTGAAAAAGAAGAGCAAAGCTGGAAGCAATTACACTTCCTGATTTTGAAATACATTAGAAAGCTAAAATAATCAAAGCAATATGGTACTGCATAAAGACAGACATATGGACCAATAAAATGTAATAGAGAGTTCAGGAAATAAATCCACACTTTTATTATACATTCCACTGATCTTTAACAAGGGTGCAAAGAATAAACCAGCGGTCCCCAGCCCCCAGGCTGTGGACTTGTACTGGTCTGCGGCCTGTTAGGAACTGGGCTGCACAGTAGGAGGTGAGTGGTGGGTGAGTGAGCAAAGCTTCATCTGCTGCTCTCCATTGCTCCCCATCAATAGAATTACCACCTGAACCATCCCCCACCCCATCCGTGGAAAAATTGTCTTCCACGAAACTGGTCCCTGGGGCCAGAAAGGTTGGGGACCACTGGAATAAACAATGGAAAAGGAGTAGTTTCTTCACTAAATGGTGTTGGTAAATCTAGATATCCAGATGCAGAATTATGAAGTTGGACCCTTATCTTACACTATACACGAATTCAATTCAAAATTGATTAGATTTAAATGCATGATCTGAAACTGTAAAACTCCTAGAAGAAAACATAGGGGAAAGATGTATGACATTGGTCTTGGCAATAATTTTATGGCTATGACACCAACAACACAGGCAACAGAAACAAAAATAGGTAAGTAAGACTTCACCAAACTAAAGAGCTTCTGCACAGCAAAGAAAACAATCACCGGAGTAAAAAGGCAACCAACAGAATGGGAAAAAATATATACAAACCATATATCTAAGAAGAGGTTAATCTCCAAAACATAAGAAACTCTCACAACTCAATAGCAAATAAAAACCTAATAATGCAATGTAAAAAAGGGCTAAGGACTTGCGTAGACATCTCTGCAAAGAAGACATGTAGTTTTCAATGTAACTAATCATCAGGGAAATGTGAATCAAAACTACGATGAGATATCACCTCATACCTGTAAGGATATCAATTATCAAAATAACTACCACAACAACAACAAAAGACAAGTGGTGGTGAGGATGTGGAGAAATTAGAGCCCTTGCCCATGTTAAGGGTACTTAATAAGGTTTTTCAATATTAATAACCCTTATTAAGTAAAGCTGCTATGGAAAACAGTATGAAATTTCCTCAAAAACTTAAAAGTTGAACTACCCTATGATCTAGCAATCCCTCTCTGTGTATTTATCTAAACTAATTGAAACCAGGGTCTTAAAGAGATATTGGCACTCCTTTGTTCATTGCAGCACTATTCACCATAAACCAAATGTGGAAACAAATTAAATGTCCATAGACAGATGAATGGATAAAGAAAATGTGGCATATACATACAATAGAATACTATTCAGCCTTTAAAAAGAAGGTCATTCTGGATTATGTGACAAATTGGATGAACCTTCAGGATACTATGCTATGTGAAATAAGTCAGGCACAGGAGATAAATACTGTATGATTCTAGTTTTATGAAGTATCTAAAATCGTCAAATTCATAGACTCAAAGAGTGGAATGGTGTTTGCCAGGGGCTGGGGGGAGGTAAAAAATGGGGAGTTGCTAATCAAGAGTAAAGTTACAGTCAAACAAGATGATTAAGCTCTAGAGATTTGCTGTGCAACATTGTACTTATAGTGTACAATAATAGATTTTACACTTAAAATATTGTTAAAAGGGTAGACCTCATGTTGTGTTCTCGCCACAATTAAACACAATTAAAATCAAATTACATTAAGGTGCTTTGGAGACATCAACAAGCTTATTCTAAAATTTACAGGAACAACTAAACAATCTTGAGAAAGAAGAATAAAATGAAGATTTACTCCATATAATATTAAGCCTTATTGTATTGCTTCAGTATCCAAGGCAGTGTGGTACTGGCAAAGGTGAGGACACATAGATTAATGGAACAGAATAGAGAACCCAGAAATACACCCACACTAATTTGCACAGTGCATTTTTCGCATGAACTTTCCATAACAGCTTTAATGAAATGTAATTTATATACCATAAATTCACCCTTTAAAGTATACAATTAGGTGGTTTGCATTATATTCACAGAGTTTGCAGTCATCACTACTATCTAATTTTAAAACAACTGATTTTTGACAAAGATGCAAAAGCAATGCAGTGGAGGAAGTACAGTCGTTTCAATAAATAAACCTTGACCTAAACATCTTACCTGTGTGAAAATTAACTCGAATCACATCATGGACTTTAATGTAAAATGGGAAACTATGAACTTTTAGCAAAAGAAAAAAAATGGGGGAAAATCTTCAGAATCTAGGACTAGGAAAATATTTCTTAGATTTGACAGCAAAAGCATGAACCCTTAAACTGGACTTCATCTAAATTAAAAACTTTTGCCCAGTGAAAGACCTTGTTAAGAGGATGAAAAGACAAGCTACAGATGGAGAGAAAGCATTTGCAAACCACATATCCAACGAAAGACTAATCTCTGGAATATGTAAAAACTTGACTCAAAAAAGGATTTCATTAGATAATGGGTAAAATATATGAACAAATATTTCAGTGGCAAATAAACATGTGAAAATATGTGTAATATTATTAGTCATTAGGGAAATGTAAATTACAATAACCATGAGATATCACTACATAATTATCACATTCGCTAAAATGAAAAATAGTTATAACACCAAATGCTGATGATTGTGCATAGAAACTGTCTCATTCATACATTATTGGTGGGAATGTAAAATGGTACAACTTCTCGGGTTGCAGTATCTTATAAAACACAGAAACAGACTCACAGACTTAGAGAAAAGGGTAGTGGGGAGGATAGTTAGGGAGTTTGGGATTGACATGTACACACCGCTATTTTTAAAATGGATAACCAACAAGGACCTACTGTACAGCACAGGGAACTCTGCTCGATATTACGTAACAACTTAAATGGGTAAAGAATTTGAAGAAGAATAAATACATGTATATGTATAACTGAATCACTTTGCTGTACACCTTAAACTAACACAACACTGGTAATCAACTATATTCTCTAAGGAATTAATGAGAGTGAAAAAAGCCAATACCAAAATGCACATCTCATATGATTCATTTATATAACATTCTTGAAATAATAAAATAGTAGAACAGGAGAACAAATTGGTGATTGTCAGGAGTTAAGGAGACAAAGGGCAGGAGAAGTGGGTGTGGCTATAAAAGGCCCACATGAAGAAGGCTTTTGGTTGTGGAACAGTTCTGTATTATGAGTATTAACATCAACAATCTAATTATGTTATACTATAGCTTAAAAATTATCACTGGGTAAACTTCTTAAAAGGAACGCATGATCTGTCTATATTATTTTGGACAATTGCATAGATATCTACAATTATCTCAAAATAAAAAGTTTAATAATACTAATACTATTACTATTAATAAAAACACAGAATGGGAGGAAATGCAGGCCCTGGTCTTTTCATTCTGGAGTGTACAATAAAGTGGAAAGAGGTTAAATGTGCATAAAAGATACTGAATACAAATAAATCTGAGGTGAGATATTTACTAGAGTAATATAGACCGTTCTGTGAAGTTATCAAGTCACTCCAGTGCCCAGGAGCTGGGATACAGATTATGACTCATCCTTTACAGACTGGCAACCCTGGCCGAGTCCTTTAGCCTATTTGGAATTTATTTTCTTCATATGTGGAAGAATTATCCACCTGCTCTTCAGTTATCTGGATTACTCAAGCCAAATTATATCGTAGCCCTAAACATTTCAGTTTTCCTTGGCAGTTAAATCTTTCCCATCTTCTAACCTTTCTAATGATATGTCTACTCATAGTGGAGCAATAATACCTCAGGGAAATTGAAAATGTGATCTGACACTAATGCTCTAAATTGTTTGAGTATTTGGATATTTAATGTCCATTCCAACAGTATGCCTACATAAAACCAAGGGTTTAGGTAAAAAAGTTGAAAAAAGACTGTCTTCTCATTGTTAATATTGATTTTAGAAAGTTGGAGCTAAAGGAAATATCAAAAATTATTTATCTTAAACTCTTCATTTTAAATGTATGGAGACTGAAATCCAGAGAGAAAGATGACTGACCCCATATCCCACATATTTAATGGTCCAGTAAGATAGAACAAGGCAAGTCTTGTATTAGTTAGGAAGCTCCACTCTCTCTTATCTGAAACATCTGGAAAACATACCCATCTATGCCATGACAAGAGATAGAGTGAATTATGTAACAGTTCTTACATCCTTTCTATTGAACAGGCATGCCTCACTCTTTTCACATTCCATTGGATAAAACAAGTAACACTGCCATTTGGTCTAAACCAAGGGGATAAATAACTTCAACCCCTCCTGTGTTTACTTGAAATGGATAATGGAATCTCGCTGGAAATGCAGGTGATGAGAAAGACTGTAAGTGAGAAAACGTTATAGACATGCAGTGAATCAACTAAAATCTATTTTGTATCTAATTTATATTTAGTCTGCTATAACAATTGCATAAGAGTGATTTGTTAAATTATATCCACATGATTATATCCATAATGATTGTCTTTCATTATCAAGCAAAATTCATCACTTTTTGACAAGTAAATTTCTTGACTTCCTCACTGTACCAAAAGTCCCAGTTCCCAATCCTGGCATTCATCATTTCCTGACTGAACTTCACGTCTGCTATGCCAGTGGCTCACCTGTCTGTAGCAGGTTTTCTCAAACTCAGCAGTATTAATATTTGGAGGTGGAGGGACTTCCCTGGTGGTCCAGCGGCTAAGACTCTGTGCTCCCAATACAAGGGCCCCGGGTTCCATCCCTGGTCAGGGAACTAGATCCCATGTGCCACAACTAAGAGTTCGCATGATGCAACTAAAGATCCCGCATGCAGCAGTGAAGATCCTGCATGCCACAACTAAGACCCAGCACAGCCAGGTAAATAAATAAATAAATATTAAAAAAAAATTTGGAAGTGGATAATTATTTGGTTTTGCAGAGGGCTGTTTTCTGCTGGAGTGCCAGCTCCTTTCCTCTCTGTCAACTGCCATTTGAAAACTTTCCTTTCTTCAAGATCTAGCTGAAATCCCACCTTCTATAAGTAGATATTAAGATGTCTCCTGTTTTCTTACTTTTTTCTTCTGAGAAAATTTCAATTTGTAATATTTTTCTGGTTTAAAAGTTGCTTTAACTTGTTCACTTATTATGATACAATAATTCTATGATATTTGTTTATTGCAGCACTATTTGCAATAGCCAAGGCATGGAAGCAACCTAAGTGTCCATCAATAGATGAATAAATAAAGAAGATGTGATACATATATACAATGGGATATTACTCAGCCATAAAAAGAATGAAATAATGCCATTTGCAGCAATGTGGATGGACCTAGAGCTTATCATGCTATGTGAAGTAAATCAGACAGAGAAAGACAAATATCATATGATATCACTTATATGTGGAATCTAAAAAAAATGATACAAATGAACTTATTTACAAAACAGAAACAGACTCACAGACATAGAAAACAAATTTATGGTTACCAAAGGGGAAAGGGGGTGAGCGATGTTAGGAGTTTGGGATTAACATATACACACTACTATATATAAAATAGATAACCAACAAGGGCCTACTGAATAGCACAGGGAACTATACTCAATATTTTGTAGTTACCTATATGGGAAAAGAATCTGAAAAATTATATATATATATATATATATATATATATATAAAATTGAATCACTTTGCTGTACACCTGAAATTAACAAGACATTGTAAATCAGTTATACTTCAATTAAAAATAGACAAATAAAACAAAATACAAAGAAAGCAATTCCCAGAGAAGTTAAGGAACTACAAGTATCGCACAAACTGTAAATGACAAACTATGCTTTGTAACCTTATCCACAATATTAAGATGCCTTGCTAACTCCATGGAATTTCTTCTAGTATATTCCCTACCTTAGTCTTATTATCACTGACGTTTATATGGATGTTTATTCTGCTTGCATTAGAGAGAGAATAGTACCTGAATTCCATTAGCACCTTTGGCTTTTTATATAAACATTTTATGTAGTATAAAATAGTTTTCATTTACTGATTATTTATTTGGGGTCAGAAAGACCCTTGCAAGAGGCAGTTTAGTTCTCATGGCAAAACCCTATAACTAACCAGCTAGTATTAGCCTTATTTTAGATATGAGGAAACTGCGTCTCAGAGATTAAGTGGAAGGTATTTGACAGGGTTTGGACTGTAGCCCAGGCTGATTGAATCCACAGCACGTTTCCAGCTACTACCTTTAAAAAAATAAACAAAAGCTGTGTATTGCATTAATTTCATTCCTGTTGCATTAATTTGGGCATGCTTGTACAAGGCCAAGTACACCTGGCGGCCCGCACACAAATCAGCACAGCCTGTCATGATGTGTCAGACTCACCTTCTCATGTCAAACTGTCATGTTCCAGTGGGAATCTTCAGGCCCCAGCATTTTCTATCTGTGGCTCTTTGAAACATTTTTTTTTTAACTTTTCCTCCAATGATGGAACGCTACTCAACCCCTAGAAAAATGAAATCAACAAATAAAAAATGCACTGTCAAGAATATATATTAGGATGTGAGTTGAATCCTTTTAAATTGACTGTGTATATGTCACTTCTTATTATGGGCCATTCCTATAGTGGCGAGGTGCTTGTGACTCAGAAGTCCTCCCTGGGTTTCCTGAAACCCTATAGGCACATGAACATTTGTTTTGCCCCTGGATTAGGAGGCTTATGCCTCCCTAGATCCCTGAATCTGCATTCTACAAAGATTCCATATTCTACACAAAAGATAGACTTATTAATTTAGCAAAATCAACATTGTTCCCCTGACTTCAAAATCAGAACATATTGTCTGACATGGGTGATGACAAGACAGAATATTTGAAATTAGAACTTTCCTGAAACAGTAATTCACCAACAGTTGGTATAATTATAGATGCTTGTTTTACAAGGTTGAATTAAGCCAGTACATTCAAAACGTTTGGTTTCTAAATATAAATTCAGTTTAGAAACCAAAACTCTCTTAAAAGACTTTGATTTTTATCCTATAGTTACCAAGCCCAGAATATTTAATATTTCCAGATGACTTAACCTCTCTGTGACTTGGTTTCCTTTTCCGTTATTGATTCTGCATATGGTAGAGATAATTATTTAGAATTAATGATCCAGAGAAGAGCCTGCACTTTCACTTCTAAAATTGTCCTTTCTGTTCTGATGGAACTATTTGAATACCCTCCAAGTCTCTTCACAGTGTGAATTCATCCAAGACCTCAGGACATTTTCCTTCTTTAGATAAACGCTGGGCCAACCTGTAATGCTTCTCCTTCTCTTACACTCTATCAAAGGGTTGCTGAATTTGTTCACAGAGGAAAGTTTTGCAATGTGGGGAGATAATGAGCCTTGTTCTCTAAGACTCTAGTACCCAGTCTCACCCATGCTCCCTCTCTCTCCCTTCTGTTCCTCAGGTGCCGCCCCAGATCTTGCATCCAGGGCTGGAAGAGCACGTTGCTCTTGCCAAAACAGTGTGTTGGCCGCTGCCATCACACAGGTGGCAGTAGAGGACTAAGCTGAAGCCAGCAGACTTTGCTGTTCCATTTTCACAAGCCTGGTGCTGCAACCCTGAGAGCCCCAGGACGGCCACGGCAGCAGAGGGGTGTGTGAAAGCCCTGCTAACTAGAGACGAGTGCCATCATGCTCGCACCAGCCCAGCCTGGAAGAGTTCTAAAGGCAAACAAATTGTCTGAGGTGCAGTCAGAGTCAATGTGACCGGTTGAGCCAATTCCGCTCTGTTGCTTCAGCAAGCATTTATTTTCTTTTCTATATCTTAACAATTTGCATCAATTTTTATCTAAATAATTTATCACTCTACTGCATTTTCTTATCTCTTTAAGGAACATCATCGTCTTTTCAGGGAAATTGCCTTTTCAAGAGGAAGGAAAGGAAGAAGGAAGGGAGGATGGAAGAGAGAGAAGCAGTCAGAGAGGGAGGGAAGGAGGGACTGGCCATTCATTCACGCTTATATTCAAAACATTTATTAAGTAAATAATACACGTTGACAGTATAATGTTCTTAAAACATTAACAGTAAAGTTGAACAAATCCTGTTGGTAGTCTGTTGTCTACCAAATAAATGTCACATGTCTTGACAAAGAATGGGATGTATATTTAATTCAGGATAGTGTGTATCTCTGGCTCCAGCCTTTCCCACAAATACTGCACCATCCAGCCTGCAGGACTAAGGATCTCTCCATGTATCTCATCCCAGTGCTCTGTTTTGTGCCTGTAACCTCTGTTCTTATAATGTGCCCCCCTGCCTACAGTGCTTGGCACCTAGCTCGCCCTTAAAATAAACACTAAAGCTGTCTCTTCGATGAAGAACTTTATCTAGTACAAGTTATTTTGGTTTTCATCACTTCCTTATATCCCTTCTTATACAACAGCCATGAGAGATTGAGTTCTTTGTCCGAATTCATTACTGCATTGTAATGTTATACTTTCACAGCCTTGCCAAGTGGTGGTGTTATTCTGCAGTCCCTGTTACTTTATGAATCCATGCAACATGCTTTGCCCAATAGAATATTACCAAGACTTAACACAAGTAGAGGCTTGGGATATGCTTTTGTGGTTGGGTTGGCCCTCTCATGCTCTGTCATCACCATGAGGAGACATACCCTGGATCATCCTTTGCCTTTCAACCCAGATAGGACACACGAAGCACACCAAAAGCTGAGGTGTAGTCTGGAACCAAGCTGTGATGGACCAAGCCTAGATCAGCTAACCCCCAACTAATGCACACACTGAGGAGTGAAAGAAATAAACATAGGTTGTGTTAATTCTTTGATATATTGTGGTAATTGTAAATCAGCTTTATTATGGCAACTCAACTGATAAAATGTCCCTCATTGATTGAGAACTCAGTTGATACTTTATTTACTTATATCTTGATAAATTCCTGTTAATTGAATTAAGTAAAATAATGATGTTCCCATTGTGATGCATATAAAAGTGACTGGCATATGTGTTATGTCTTCAAGAATCTTTTTTTATTTATTTATTTATTTATTTATTTATTTATTTATGGCTGTGTTGGGTCTTCGTTTCTGTGCGAGGGCTTTCTCTGGTTGCGGCAAGTGGGGGCCACTCTTCATCGCGGTGCGCGGGCCTCTCACTATCGTGGCCTCTCTTGTTGTGGAGCACAGGTTCCAGACGCGCAGGCTCAGTAATTGTGGCTCACGGGCCGAGTTGCTCCGCGGCATGTGGGATCTTCCCAGACCAGGGCTCGAACCCGTGTCCCCTGCATTGGCAGGCAGATTCTCAACCACTGCGCCAGCAGGGAAGCCCCTTCAAGAATCTTGTCAGGTAGGACACATAAGCCATACATGTATGTAGATAAAATGTGCAGAAGAATGTAATGTGTCATGAGATTCCTCCCAGTCAAATTTTACAGTGTGACCAAGGAAGTTTTTGTGACTATATGAAAGCATCTGAGTGAAACTTTGAAAGCAGACAGAATTTCAGCAATCAGAAAGAAAATAAATGTTGTAAAGGATGGGACTAGGCATTCTGGAAAAATGGAAGGGCTTTTATAGACAGATACCTTAAAAAAAAACTCAAGGGAAGTCACTCAATGAAAATTCTACTTGTGCTAGTGTGTGGAATAAATAAAAGTATCATGGAACAAAGATGGCAATATGGATTGACCATCCCAGCATTGTTAGTTTAAAACAACAACAAAAAAATGATTTCCTTCATTAGGGCAATGAAGAGCCATTTCAGTTTTCTGAGAAGGTGAGTGAACTCATTCTTTATGTATTGAGATAAAAGAGTTTTAGGCATGACACATGATATTAGGCTAAAATTCTCTGTGGAAAGTAGAAGAGAAATACAAATTCAAAAGCATCAAGATATTTAAAATTTCTGTTAATGAAGAAAAGCATATTCATATTTTAAATGTATAGATAGCAAATAACTACGATATTCACTCTATTACATGGATTTTAAAAAGTGATGTAACAAGTTTTCTTTGTTTTTTTACAATGTCAATTTTTACAGTGTGGATGTTATGTCCTTGCAAGTAATTAAACTATAGTTGAAACATTTTAGGTATAAACTTCTTTTCTGTAAGGGAATATGGTACTATCAAAAAATTAGGGGGTAGTAAAACAAAAAGATTTGAAGACCACCACTTGTCTCTTTTACAAAGGGATGAAAAGACATGAAACTATTTTCCTTGTCTTATAAATTTTGGAAATGCTATATGAACAATGCATCCCCTGCTTTTACAATGTACATTAGCATTTTTAAGTTTACAGAAGTTACTAAATTTATTTGACCACAGACCTTCCTCCTGTTTTTTTGTTCAAATGATGATTATTAATATTCAGTGCAAGCGGTTTTCTATAGGGTACAATCCAAAGAAACATTTTAAAGTGTATGGGATCAACAATTACTTAATCTGACTATATATGGATGAAGATTACATTGGGGGTTTGGGACAAAAAACAAATATTTCTAACTCCTACAATGCTTAAAAGTTCATTGTAGTCCTAGAAATATTGATTGATAACACTTTGGAATTTTGAATACCTAGTTAAGGATGAGCTTTATGAAGTAGAAACAGAGAAGCCACATGTTTCAGAAAACAACATTAAGATTAATTTGATCAGTAAAGGAAAAACAGAGGAGAAATGACTGAGGCAGGGAAATGAAGGAAGTTCCTGCAATAAGTATGTTGAGAAATAATGATTTGAAATAAAAATGGTTTGAGGAGAAGCAAAGATAAAAATTAGGAATGCTATTTGGGTCACTGATATTTTTAAAGGAGTTACAATTTTTTTTCAGCTGGTTTGTGAGTCAAAGCAATTCCATTTTCCCAAAGCTTAAGACTCCAGTTGTTACAAACTCAGGTCTGGCTACTCACCGCTGGAAAATCAATACCCGAGAGAGAGGCAGTTGTTGGTAGAAAGGAAATTTGCTTTTAATCAGAATGCTGGCAATCTGGGGAGAAGGCAGACTCAAGTCTCCCAAAAATCAACTCTGAAGATTCTGCTCAGCCATGAAAGATTTTAAAAGGAAAGAGAGAAGTAATCTCAATCATTGAGATGGTGGGGGGTCAGAATCCTCACCGTCCCCCACTGTGTGCAGGCTTGTTGACTCCTTGTGATCTTTCTTTAGATGTTATCTTGTTCACACAGTTTGTTTGGGAGATTTCTGAAGGGGAAACTAGGGAAGAGATCTGGTCATCTGTTCATTACGTGTTCTTCATTTTTACTTCTTTGATCTATGGAAAGAACCAACAGGTTGGGTAAGGTATTGTGTGATCAAAAGATGTGAAACGTGTACTAGGGCCAGAGATGAGTAGAGCAAGGGGGTACCTGATTTAAAAGTTAGTTACAATGTATCTTTGCTTAAAGTGACAATAAAAGGGTTTCCTGCTGAGGGCGGTTTCCTGCTGAGGGCGGTTTCCTGAAAAGAGCAGCTTACACAGTTGTTTGGTAACTAAAATATCCTCTAGTTAATATCTCTGGAATGTAATTCAGAGTAACTTTTCTAATGAAGGAGATATAAATCATATGTATGTGCTTTAAAATTAAATATTATGTTCCAAATTATTTAAAATATATTTATTTTTTATGATGGAACTACAGAAACATGTAGATATGGAAAATCATAAGTAAAGCAACACAACAGATAAACATAACAAGAACAAAGAAAGAAAATCCAGGGAACATAAGAACACTTAAAAAAATCAAATTGTACCTTCAGAAAGGTTCAAAAGGCTTTATTTCACTATTTTCTAGATAGTAAAATAAAACTTTAAAAACAGAAGAAAAGGGACTTCCCTGGTGGCGCAGTGGTTAATAATCCACCTGCCAGTGCAGGGGGCATTTGTTTGATTCCTGGTCCAGGAAGATCCCACATGCCACGGAGCCATTAAGCCCGTGAGCCACAACGACAGAGCCTCCCCCTTAGAACCCATGAGCCACAATTACTGAGCCCGTGTGCCACAACTACTGAAGCCTGCATGTCTAGAGACTGTGCTCCGCAACAAGAGAAGCCACCGCAGTGAGAAGCTCGTGCACCGCAAAGAAGAGTAGCCCCTCCTCGCCACAACTAGAGAAAGCCCATGTGCAGCAACGAAGACCCAACGCAGCCAAAAATAAATAAATTTATTTAAAAACATAGAAGAAAAATAATCTTCTATGAAAAATCAATCAGAGAATGAGAAATTAAAATTATGATTACTTACATTAAAAAATTTGTTAAGACTCTTCATCAACTAACTCTCAAGTTCTTTGAGACCCCTCACCATCCCCCACTCCACCTTTCTAACAGCCCCCTTCACCTTAGGCACCAAAGTGCTTATTCACACCTCTTTGTTGATATTTTTTACACTCCTACATTTTATAAAGCAGCATTCTCTTAGATTTCCTTCTACTTCTCTAATTTCTCATGCTCTTCTTCTTTGGTAATTCAAACTTATTTTCCCTACCCAGTATAAGTATTAACAGTCCCCAACTTTATGACACAGTTTTCTCTCTTTCAGTAGTATCTTTTCTCTTTAGCTCTCAGACTTTCTACCTTAGGGTATATCAGCTCACCAGTCCTCTGTAATAATACAGTCCACAGAAATTTGATTTCCTTTTCCTTCCACAATACATCATGCTGGTCCATCACCTTGGTGATATTAGGCTGATTGAACCTGGTGAGCAGAAAGCAGTAACACTTCTAGACATAGTGGTAAGATATTTGCTTCTAAGAAAGTGGGAAATAAATTCCATAAAAGTTCATGGGGCTTCCTCCTCAGTGAAATTTCTAAGGATCCAGTGAGGTAGAGCACACCAAGGTATTTCTTCTAAGGTGAAGAAGAAATCTTCTGGCATCTGGCCCCTCCTAAAAGCCAAAACAAGGCAAAACATCTACTGGACCTCTTTGGATTTTAGAGGCACCATATTTCTCATTAGGGTGTGTGACTCTTGTCCATTTACCAAGTAACTCAAAAACCTGCTAGTTTTTTACTGGAGCCACTTGATATATGATAGAGATGGCCTCTACTTGGGTCATAGGATCCAGCAGATCATATGGTCATATGGTGTTTGAAGGGACAATGACAGATAGGGACATTGCATGGTGCTTTCTGCAGGCCCCTATGGGTGAACAACAGCATTACTCCTTTAGTATTTTGGAGCAAAGCCATACTCTGGATAACTACTCTCCTTTTGAGAAACAGCTCTTGGGTTCCTACTGGGCCATTGTAGAGATTGAACACTTAACCATGGGCCACCAAGTAACCATGTGATCTGAGTTACCCTTCATGAACAGGGTGTTGTCTGATCCACCAAACTATCAGTTTGGGCATGTACATCAGCACTCCAATAGCACTTGAACAGGCACTGAGTTACCTATTAAATTACATGAAGAAGTGGCACAATTTCCCCTTATCTTCTCTCTCCCAGCCTGTCCTAAGGCCTCATGAGGAGTTTCCCACAGTCTGTTGACAGAGAAAGAGAACACGGGTTTTATTTACAGATGTTTCTGCACTATAGGTAGGCACCACCCCAAAGTGGTGCCCATTTCTTGGAAATCCCTGAAGGACAGAAATGAAGAGAAATCCTCCCAGTAGGTTGGACTTTAAGCACACTTGTTTTTGTTTTTGCTTTTGCCTCAAAGGAGAAATGACCGGGTACAACTTTGGTAGCTGTGGGAGGAGGTGAAAAAGGCAAAGCATCTTCAGGAGACCAGGGTCAGTACACGTAGAAGAGTCACAGATGCTGGCTATAGGGAACAAAACTACACAGGCGCTCAGGAAGCATGTACAGGAATGATAAAAGGATCCTAGGGGATTTGGGCAGAGTAATGACAGTGTCTTCACCAAGTACAAATCTTATTTTATTACTTTTCCTGAATGTAACACAATCTATAGGACTTAGTCTATTGAAGAATAAAAATTTAAACCACAGATTTTATATATATTTCTATCATATACCAAGTTCCCATATATGTGTGGATCCATCTATCTACATGTTTTTCCTGTCACAAATGTGACACTGTTTTAATTACTGTAGGTTTAAAATGCCTGATAGCATATATCATCAATAAAGAGTCTTCACCTTCAAAATTATCTTGTCAATTCTTGAGCCTTTAATTTTTCATGTGAATGCAAAGGTCAATTTCTCATTTTCACTGCACTGTGCTATTAGGATTTTAATAGGAATGCCACTGGATTTGTAGATTAATTGACGTCTTTGCAACACTGAGCCTTCCTATTCATACACATTGCCTACTATTTCACTTATGCAAGTGCTCTTTTATTTTTTTCAACAGGTTGTACCATCATCTCTAAGAACATCTTGCTTCTATCTTTTTAGATTGGTTTTAAATACTAAAGTTTTGTTGCTATTTTGAATAGTTTACCTTTTTATAATGAGATTTTACTTCCTTTGTGGTATTGTATACAGATGGTATTAATTTTTAAATGTGGATTTTATATAGCAATTCTCATGAACTCCTTGATTATTTCTAATCGATTATAAATTCTATCAGATTTTTAATGTAAATATAATATTATCTGTAGGTAAAGTGATGTAGCTTCTTCATTTCCATTTTTATATTTCTTGTTTTTCTTTGTTTATTTACTTAAAGAACATTCAGAAGTTTGAAATTAAGTAGGTTTAGATTACTCTCTTCAATTCCCACTTAGCTAAGGATAATTTTTACTGTGAATGGGTGTTGGCTCTTATTGAATTATTTTTATATATCCACTGAAATACTTGTATAATTATTCCTCATAAGTATATTAATGTGGCTTTACATTAATATATTTTTAAATGGTAAACCATTATTTTCTGTTTCTTCAGTGAATCTTACTTGGCATTTTTAAAATTCATTAATTTTCATGACAATTTATTTACAAATTTGTCATTATGCTTTAAATTAGAAAATAAACATTTATTGTTCTGTTTTTAAAGCAAACTGATTTTGAAGGATAACTAGCAAACAGAAAATTATACAAAATATTAGTATACACATCTCATTAAATTTTCATAAACACACCGATGCCATCACCACCCAGTTCAAGAAACAAAACAGGACCAGAATCTCACAGCTCCTTTTGTTTTTCATTCCATTCAGTATCCCCTTCATGGGGAATCACTATGCTTATTTTTAACATCAAGTATTAGTTTTGCCTTCATTTTTTAACTTAATAAAAATATTTGTAGCACATGTTTTTATCTCACGCCTGGCTTCTATTATTCACCCTTATATTTTTAAGATTCATTCATTCTTATACTTTGGAGATGTAATTTGTTCACTTTTATTTTTGTATGAATATACATTGAATGAGAATATTTCAATTTATTTATTTTACTATGATAAACATCTGAATTACATCTAGTTTTTGGTCATTACTAAAATTGCTGCTGTATTTTTGTCTATTTTTCACTTACAGGTGAAATTAAATGAGCAGATCTTAAGTGTATTACTCAAATAACTTTGATAAATGTGCACCCCACAGAACCAACACCTCAGTTGTAATATAGAACATTTTCATCAGTCCTGAAAGTTTCTTGTGTACCCTTTCAATCAATTCCCCCTTGATGGACAACCACTCTTCTGATATCTACCAGTATAAATCATTTCCATCTATATTTAAACCTTTTATAAATAAAATCAGAGTAGGTACCCTTGTGCCTGACTTCTTTCATTCATCATGTTTCTGAAGCTCATTCATGTTATTACTTATGCAGTTCCTTATTTTTTTTTCCAATGCTGAGTAACATTTCATTGTATGACTATACTTCAATTTAGTTATCCATTCTACTCTTGGTTATTTCATGTTTTGACTATTGTGAAATAAGCCACTACCAAAATTGTATATGTGTCATTTTAAAATATGCTTTTATTACCATTGAATAAATTTAAAAGGGGGAATATCTGGGTTGAGGTGCAACTGACTGTATGTTGTGTTTAATTTTATAAGAAAGTACAAACCATTTTCAAAAGGAATTGTACATAATTATATTCCCACCAGTAATGTCTGAGACTTCAAGATTCTCTATATCTGTACCAATATTTGCTGATGTTAGTGTGTTAATTTTAGTTAGCGTTTTACATTTTTCTACCTCAAAGGTATAAGGATATTCTACTCTGTTTTATACCAGAAGGTTTATAATCCAAGCTTTCACACTTAAGTTTATAATCCATTTCAAATTAATTTTTGTGAATGGTATAAAGTAAAAGTTAAGGTTCATTATTTTCCACACATTTATTTAGTTGTTCAATATCATATGTTGAAAAGAATTTCCGCATTGATTTATCTTGACACTTTTGTTGAAAATAAATTGGTCTGTTGGGATTCTGTATTCTGTTTCATTAGTCTTTATTTCTATCTTCATTGCTGTAGCTTTGTAGTAAGTGCTGTAATCAGGTAGTGTAAGTCCTTTTAATGTTATTTTTCTTCATTGTTTTGGCTAACCTATTTCCATTGTATTTTCCTGTAAATTTTTAGAATTACATTGTTAACTGTCATCAAAACAAGCAAACAAAGAAATCAACCAAACAAACCAAACTCTGCTGAGTGTTGATAGGGATTGCATTGAATTTAGGAAGAACTACCTCTTAATAAGTTTATATCTTCATTTATTTAGATTTTCATAATTACTCAAAATACTTTGTTGTTTTTCATGTACAATTTTACAAACCTTTTGTTAAATGTATTTTAAGTACCTTATGCTTTTGATGTCATAAAATGTGTTTTTATTTTATTTTCTAATTTTTTGCTGATAGTGTACAAAGATAGAATTGATTATTCTTTTAGAGTTTATTCACAAAATACACTGAATGAAAAAAAAATGTGACATCTTTGTTGGGGAAAGATTGGCATACAATAAACTGCACATATTTAAAATGTACAATTTGATGTTTTGATATATGCATACACTCACGAAGCCATTGCCAAGATACATTACCCCTAAAAGTTTCCTTATTCACCTTTCCATTCCCTGCCTCTCCTGCCGCCATGTCCCACTACTCCACATATAACCACCAATTTGCTTTTTTGTCACCGTACATTACTTTGTACTTCCTAGAATTTGATATGAATGAAATTGTCCAATACGCATTATTTTTTAATCCTGCTTCTTTTACTCAGCCTAATTATTTTGAGATTCATCCATGTTATTGTATGTATAAGTAAATCCTTCTTTTAGGTTGCTAAGTAGTATTTTGTTGCACATGTATATCATAATTTGTTTAACCACTCAGCTGTTGATGGGCATTTGGGTTGCTTCCCAGCTTTTGGCTACAACAGATAAAGCTGCTATGATCATTCATGCAGAAGTTTTTGCATAAACATATGCTTTAATTTCTTCTGGGTGGATACTTAGGAGTGGAAGAGATGGATCTGATTGAAGATATACATTTAACATTTTAAGAAAGAGCTAAGTTGTTTTTGAAAGTGCTTGTAACATTTGACATTTCTGCCAGAAGTTTATGAGAGTTTTGGTTCTTCCTCATTTTTCTTGCTGACATGAATTTTATCCATTCTATAGATGTGAGTGGTATCTCATTAGTTGTTTTAGTTCATATCTTCTTAATACTGGTGGTATTGGACACTTTTCATAGGCTTATTTGCCAATTGTATATCTTCTCTGGTGAGGTGTCTGTTCAAATATTGTACCTGGTTTTTTTTTTTGGGGGGGGGCCCATTTTTAATTGAATCCTTTTCCTTTTGTTGGAGAACTGTATTTATTAACCCAGATCTAAATATTTGATATATCCACTACTACTGATCTCTTGCTGCTCCCAAGGCACCTCAGTGGACAGTTGGGTAATATAGGTATGTATTACTATACATACTTACTATACATACATACACCTGCACATTTATACATTGTGAACACATTAAAAAAATTTCTTTTTTATTTTCTATTCTCTATTTTCACAGTAAATAGAAGTCCTCTTTGCAATGTCACCTTAAAAAAAAAAAAAAAAACGCTCAATTCTCACACGTTATCCTGTATGTTTTTTGCAAGGGTGCATCTCCTCTCTATACAAACATTGTGAAATCTCTCCCAGCACCCTATAACAATGTCATCACAGTTTGAATCATTGTTATACTGAAAACATATTATACCACAGAGATATCTAAAACACTTAAAAGTAGACTGAAAATATAATGTGAGTAGGACAATGGATTTTTAAAATATGATGTAATTATTATCTTTTCAGTAACCAACTAGTGTCAAAGTAACAGATTCAGCCTCAGTTGATACCTGATTGATCCACTTTTGGGGACAAACTGATTGTGAACAATGGAAGATTTAACTTTTTCCTGAATAAAAGTTTGCCTTAGTTTTGTTCTTTAAATGTCTTTTCTTGTTCTCTGCTTTTTAGTTCTTATTTCAAGCATTCTTCAAAGATATCACTTGTGTCCCCAGTGTTTTAGATGCAGTGCAAATGGGCTGCAGACTCTCCAGCTCACCAGTTCTCCAAACCTGCTTTTTGATGAGCTTTTATTACACTTTGGAAATTTATACTCAACAAGAAGAATGTTTAGTAGCTTTGGAAAACAAGCCCATCTCTAATGTACAGACAATGTACCATGTTGTTTCTCCAACTTTGGGGCAATTGCCACAAGCCTTCACTTACCTTAACCCATTCCTGCATCAAATATAATTCCAAAATCTTTTCTTAATATCATCTAAATCAGATGTGGATGAGACTCCAGGTACAACTCATTCTATGCAAAATTCCTCTCTTTCTGTGAAACTATAAACCTAGACAAGAAGTTATCTGCTTCCAAAATACAATTATGGGACAAGCATTGGATAGACATTCCCATTCAAAAAGAGGCAAGTTGGAAGGAGGAAGTCATGGGTCCCAAGCAAGTCTGAAATCTAGCAGGACAAATTCTATTATATTTTAAGTCTGGGAAATAATCCTCTTTTGTTCCAGGCTCTAATAAAAATGTTAGAACTAAAAAAATAAATATTCAGCAAAGTTACACAGTACAAGATGCACACAAATTTAGCAATATTTCTATATTCTAGTAGCAGGCAAGCTGAAAATGTAATTAAGTAAACAATTTTATTTACAGTAACATCAAGATATAAAATACTTGGAAATTAATTTAACCAAAGAGGTACAAGACTTTTACACTAAAAATTACACAAGACTGTTGAAATAAATTAAAGAAGACAAAAATACATGGACTATATCACATGTTCATGGATTGAAAGAGTTAATCTTTTTGAATAATTATACTCCCTAAAGTGATCTCCAGATTTAACACATCTATTAAAATCCCAATAGCATTTTTTTTTTGGCAAGTGGAAAAGCCCCTTCTAAGGTTCTTATGGATATGAAAGGACCAGAATAACCTAAAGATTCTTTAAAAATACTTACAAAGTTGTAAAAATTCACACTTCCTGATTTCCAAATGTATTAGAAAGCTACAATAATCAGAAAAGTGTTGTGCTGTCATGAGACTGGAAATATAGTTCAATGGATTAAAGCTGAGAGCTTAGAAATAGATCCACATGCAAAATAATGAACTTGGACCATTACCTTACACTCTATACAAAAACTAACTCAAAATGTATCAGAGACTTAGTATAAGACACAAAATATACAAAACTGTTGAGGAGAAAATACAAGAGTAAATTTTCATGACTTTGGATTAAGAAATGTGCTATTACATACGATAAGAGCACAGGCAACAATAACAAAAATACATATATTGGACTTCAAAAGTAAACAACTTTTGCTTATTGAAGGACATTATCAAGATTGTGAAAATAAATTCTACATAATGGGAAGAAATACTTGCAAATCATATATTTGATAAGTATCTAGTGTCCAATATATGAGTAACTCACACAACTGAAAAACAAAAAGCCAACAATTCAATTTAAAGATGGACAAAGATCACTCATATGTGGAATCTAGAAAAATGGTACAGAGGAACTTATTTGCAAAGCAGAAATAGAGGCACAGATGTAGAGAACAAACTTATGGATACCAAGGGGGAGAGGGGAGGTGGGGTGAATTGGGAGATTGGGATTGACATATACACACTACTGTGTATAAAATAGATAACTAATGAGAACCTACTGTATAGCACAGGGAACTCTACTCAATGCTCTGTGGTGACCTACATGGGAAGAAAATATAAAAAAGAGGGGATATATGTATATGTATAACTGATTCACTTTGCTGTACAGCAGAAACTAACACAAATTTGTAAAGTAACTATACTCCAATAAAAATTAACAAAAAAATAAAATAAAATGTTAACTTTCAAATTTAACAAAGGATGAAAAAAAAAAGGCATTTCTCCAAAGAAGATATACAAATGGCAGCTAAAAATCACATGAATAGATGTTCAATGTTGTTAGTCACTAACGAAATACAAGTAAAAACTACAATGAGGTACGATTTTATTTTTTATTTTTTATTTATTTATTTATTTTTGGCTGTTTTGGGTCTTTGTTTCTGTGTGAGGGCTTTCTCTAGTTGCAGCGAGCGGGGGCCACTCTTCATCGCAGTGTGCGGGCCTCTCACTATCGCGGCCTCTCTTGTTGCGGAGCACAGGCTCCAGACACACAGGCTCAGTAGTTGTGGCTCACAGGCCCAGTTGCTCCGCGGCATGTAGGATCTTCCCAGACCAGGGATCGAACCCGTGTCCCCTGCATTGGCAGGCAGATTCTCAACCACTGCGCCACCAGGGAAGCCCGAGGTACGATTTTAGACTCACTAGAATAAATGTCTTTTTTTTTTTTTAAAGGAAAATAACACATGCTGGAGGATGTGGAGAAATTAGAATTTTCATACATTATCAATGGGAATATAAAATGATGTAGCCCTGTTTGTTTTTCTCTTGTTAGTATGTCTATTATTACAGGAGTCTAAGCCAAGAACCATGAAGGGTAGAGAAAAAATAATTTCTTCGTTGCAACATCAAGGTGTTCTTCCAAATATGGAAGAGATCACAGAAGTGTGGCTATATCTGCAACTGTTTGCCTAGAAAGAAAAAGTATTTAATTACTGATCAAATCACTTGAATTTAAGCTAGAGGAATCAAGGAAAAATATGAACCCTCTCCTTGCCATTAGATTTGATCCTTTCGTATAAGGTTTACACTTCTATAAAGCAGTTCTTGAAAAATACTTTAATCATCTGCATCTTGTTTATGTCTCAGACTGGAATGTCAAAATCTTAAGGGCAATGCCTATGTTACATTTAGTTTATTTTCTGCCTAGCACAGTACTTGTACAATTTAGGAAATCAGTAAATCTTTACTGTTATATTTTAGTTATGATTCTAGTTAAATATGTGTTGGCTACCTCCAAATGTAGTGTAAGTGCTTTAAAGGCCAGAATAATCTCTTAAGCTTTTTACCACAAAACATAGAGGACTATTTTTTAGGAGACCTATAAATTGTCCTGATTGACATATTTCTATACAACCGCATGATGTAATTTACTATCATGACTAATGTAACTGATCTGATAATATTTGATTGCAACTACAAAGAATTGGGAATTTTAAAAGCTTCATCCTTTTGAATTAGGAGGCTGGGATTGATATATATATATACACTAATATGTATAAAATAGATAACTAATAAAAAAAAGAAAAAAATTAAATCAAATGTAAAAAAAAAGGTTTCATCCTTTATTCATAACTTTAGTAAGAAAATGTTTGAGGGCTTTGCTGGTGGCACAGTGGTTAAGAATCCACCTGCCGATGCAGCGGACACGGGTTTGATCCCTGGTCCAGGAAAATTCCCACATGCCGCGGAGCAACTAACCCATGCGCCACAACTACTGAGCCTGCGCTCTAGAGCCCATGAGCCACAACTATTGAGCCAACACGCCACAACTACTGAAGCCCATGTGCTTAGAGCATGTACTCTGCAACAAAAGAAGCCACCGCAATGAGAAGCCCACGTACCGCAATGAAGAGTAGCCCCCGCTTGCTGTAACTAGAGAAAGCCCACGAGGAGCAATGAAGATCCCACCCAGCCAAAAATAAATAAATAAATAATAAAGAGGTAAATTTAAAAAAAAAATGTTTGAGCATGTACATGTACTACACACTGCATTAGGAGTTATAAGTTAGGAATGCAACCGTAAGAAGAATTATCCCTGTATTCAAAGGGCTATGTATTATTTTATTTGGGAGTGATGGATAAGCAAGTAAACAATCACAAAAAATAATATATGCTAAATATAAGTAGGAACAGATTTCTATGGGAGAATAAATATGGTTCTTTTAACCCAGGGAGGTGGAGGTGTGTCAACCAAGAAATTCCTCTTAGGGATATTGACAAGTCAGCTGAATTGTAGAGGGTTGCTTGGAGTTAGCCAATTAAAAAGAAGTACTGCATTCCTAGCAGTGGAAAGTTATCTTCAAAGGCACAGAGGTGAGAAAGAATGTATGGTACGTCCAGAAAATAAACTAACAAAATAGTTATGTTTGATACATAAGGAGAAGGAGGGAGACCGACTGGAGTTAGGCAAAATTGACATCATCAGGGGCTATGTGTCATCTCAAATGTTGAATTATCCTGAAGGAGAATTTTTACTCACGTAACTGTATGATTTTACAAAGTCTCATGAGATCCCACTCTTCAAGCTCCGTAAGTCCGACCTCCAACCTTTACTATTCATCATTCTTCCCTAGAAGTGTTTATTTTCCCCAATTCTTTGTAGATTGCCAGAGGGAATGAGACTGTGGTGTTCCTTCAGAATAAAATGCCAAGCATGCAGTTAACATTCATAGCAAATGTTCCATTTGGAGTTTCAGCAGAGAGAAAGCATTACTCGAGGAAGCTTTGCCTAAAAAGATGTTAAGCTGGTATATTTAAATAAGGGGAGGGGATAAAAGAAGAGCCTCATTTCGGATTCAGCAGTGAATGACTGAGAGAACAGTATTGATGGACCTTCCTTAACCCTAAGCACAGCCAATAAGCTTATGATATTAAACTCCCTTAGGTGTAAACCAAAATGCTCTAACTCCCAACTCAAGCAATATCACTTTTATACTTCTGTTTTGTTTGCTGGCTTTATTACAGAGTTCCTAAGAGAATGCTAAATTGTTGGGAGTTTTCTTTATGCCTGACTTTCAACATTAACTTTTAGGCTATCAAATTGCCTAAATTAAGTACCACAAAATAGCTTTAGGTTATCCTATTGCATAAATTATGCACCATAAAATATTAATAAACAATCAGACTTAAACATGATTGCACCCCTTGTGAAGCATGAAAAGAGAATTCTCCATGAACATGCTTTATATTGCAAAGGTGCTAAAATATATATCATGTGATTTTGCACCTGGGCTTGATTTTAGGCAAAAGGAAAGCTAAAGTTTTCTTTCCCATGTTGCAGCCTCCAAACCCAGAATGGGGAGAGGAAATGCTTTCTGTTATTAAATAGTAAGATAAACTGGGCTCTGACATTGCAGCCTGAACTGCACTGATTTGTCCTTTTATTGTTAAAGACCATGTTATGGTCTGAACCATGTCCACCCCAAAATTCATATGTTGAAGCTCTTATCCCCCAATGAGGTTGTATTTCAAGATAGGATCTTTAGAGAGGTAATTAAGGTTAAATGAAGTCATAAGTGTGGGACTCTAATCCTATAGTATTAGTGTCCTTATAAGAGGAAGAGACACCAAGATTTCTCTCTCTCTCCAAACCAGCACAGAGGAAGGGTCATGTGAGGGGTCAGCAAGAAAGTGGTTGTCTACAACCCAGGAAGAGGAGACCCACCAGAAACCAACCTCATTGGCACCTTGATCTTGGACTTCAAACCTCTTGTACTATGAGAAAATAAATGTCTGTTATTTAAGCCACCTAGGCTATGGTCTTTTTTTTAATGGTATTCCTAGCAGACTAATATAGAACTCTTTGGTGGGGGGTTAGGGGGAGCGAGTATAAGACAATGTAAGAAAAATATGTTGGAATGCCTCTACAAAGACCAGGAAATTACCAGAAAGGACATAATTAAATATCTTTCTTTGGTCACTGCTGTATGCAGCCTTTAAGAAGCTCTCCAATGATCCCCACATACTAATTCCCATGCTCTTCTATAATCGTCCACCCCTTTGAGTGCAAGTTGAGCCTAGGAATTTGCTGCTAGTGAATAGAATGTGATGAAAGTCATAAGATGTCACTAGCTTGGATTTGCCAGATTTAGCAAGCAAAACTTCAGGATGCTCAGTTAAATTTAAGTTTCAGGTAAACAACAGTTTTTTTTGTATAAGCATGCCCCATGTAATATTCTTTAAAAAGTATTATCTAAACTTTAAATTTAACTGGGTATGCTGTATTTTATCTGACAAACCTAGACTAGTTCAATTAGAAGGCAAAAGAAATGATGGAATATCACTTCCAAGATTGTTACAAAAATATGCTGGCTTCCATCCTGGATGCCCACCGCCCCCCCTTTTTCTACAAAAAAGAAAAAAGTGAAACACTTTTATTTTCCACAAGGAAGAGCAACAGGAAAAATTAAATCATTTCTCACATATTGTTTTCTAAAAACAGGTCTACAAGGACATATTCAGCACCAAATAAAAAAGAAGAGGAAAAGAGAGAAATTACAAACAGCCATAGAATATAATCTACAAAGCAAACATTTAATATTGCACTTTGTTTTGCTAACATTTTGGATTTTACTTTTCCTAATTGGAAAATCAGGGATCTATCTTGAATACTGGAATACACCTGAGAACCTCACGTCTTATGTCAAGAATTGACCAGTGTTTAGAAATGAGTCAAGGGGGCATCAAGTTTGGTGCCCTCTGGTGCTCGATGGAAGCCAGCAGTCCTATTCTGAGCTCTCCTACAAAGAGACTCTTTTGGAAAATATCCAAGTGGTGTCTCTGCCCAAGAGAGAGAGGCCTGGAAACAGTCATGTGAGTGAGCTTGGAAGTGATACTTCCCCACACAAGACTTAGATGATTGCACCCCTGGTCAACACCTGTATTATAGCCTCCCTGATTCAGAGACCAGCTAAGCTGTGCCCATAGTACTGATCTACAGAAACAGTGACGTAAGTATGTATTGTTTTAAGCTGCTAAACTTTGAGTATTTTGCTAGGCAGCAATTACTACAGCAATTGAGCCTTCCCCAAATGTCATTTCATTTCTTTTTTCCTGAAAATCAGTGGGAAGCCTCCTGCTACACCTCTGCTTGGGATACCCTGTTTCACTCCAATACTCACTCCCCTTTACTTGGTTCTACACCTGGATATACTTTAGTGTACAGCTTAACGATCACCTCTTCCAGGAAGCTTTCCCTGCATTTGAAGCTCTTCCGTATACATATCTATAATATACTTTAAATAGTTTTACTGCATTTACTACCACACTATATTGCAATTTTACTTTTTTTGTTTCATTTTATTCTCTGACTAGTTGCAAGTATTTGGTATAGCACTGTGTGTGGCGTATAGTAAGTGCCAACAAAGAGTAGATACATGAGAAGGATCAGAGCACATTAAAAAGTAAAGATCAAGTTTTGACCTGACTCTCCAGGATTTTTGGAAGGAGGATGAATCCTAATTGTGTTTCCTCTGATTAAAGTACAGGGAACATTCACTAGAACACGGTCAGGGCATGGTGGTTCTGGAAGCCCTCATAACCAAGAGGCATTGGATGGAGAATAGGATGAAAAAGGAGAAGTAAATGACACTTCCTCTGTTTTCCAGAAGGCTGAACTCAGAATATCAAGAGATGTTATATTTAATCAAGAGTGTGGGCCAAATGATCTGATGTTGAAATCTGAGTCCTGCCTTGTATGGTGATGTGGTCTTGAGAAAATAACCTAAACTGTCTGTACCATAACTTTCTCATTAATAAAATAGAGGTACAGTGAAGGAAAGCTAATGCATGGTAAGTGTTTAGAGTAGGCTAAATAAGCGTCCCCATTATAAGGAATATTCTTATGATAATGTATATTTCCATTATAAGAAATGGTAATAGTATAAGGGTGCAGACACTATGGAAAACAGTATGGAGGTTCCTTAAAAAACTAAAAATAGAGTTGCCATGTGATCCAGCAATCTCACTCCTGGGCATATACCTGGGCAAAGCTATAATTAAAAAAGATTCATGCACCCCTATGTTCATAGCAGCACCATTCACGATAGCCAAGACATGTAAGCAACCTAAATGTCCACCAACAGATGAATGGATAAAGAAGATGCGGTAAATATATACAACGGAATACTGCTCAGTCATTTAAAAGAATGAAATAATGCCATTTGGAGGAACATGGATGGACCTAGAGATTATCATACTAAGTGAAGTAAGTCAGAAAGAGATAGACAAATACCATATGATATCACTTATATGTGGAATCTAAAATATGACACAAATGAACTTATTTATGAAACAAACAGACTAACAGACATAGAAAACAAACTTATGGTACCAAAGGGGAGAGGGGGTGAGGGAGGGATAAATTAGGAGTTTGGGATTAAGAGATACACACTACTATACGTAAAATGGATAAATAACAAGGTCCTACTGTATAGCACAGGGAACTATATTCAATATCCTGTAATAAACCAAAATGGAAAAGAATATGAAAAAGAACATGTGTATATAAGCATAACTGAATCACATTGCTGTACACCAGCAAATGTCACAACATTATAAATCAACTCTACTTCAATTTAAGAAAAGACAGAGTATAAGGGTGAACTGTTAGAAAGTAAAGCAGTGGAATGGACTATGTCGTTACAATACTAGTGGTTACCAAGCACTTGGTCTATATGGGGCATGTGCTCACATGTATTAACTCAATCCTCATACACACCTCATAAGGGAGATGTACTTTTCTTTCTGGTATCGCAGATGGTCTAGAGAAACACAATACAATTAAGTATTTTGTCCAAAGTCACAGAACCAGTAAATATTGGCACTAGGACTGGGCCACACAAGATCAAGATTTAGAGCCTGGGCTATTAACCACTTTACTACCCTGTGTCTCCTGAGTGGTCAGTTTCCACTTCTCAAAGCTATTCTAGCATCTGCCGCCTGAGATTTTGTCTGTGTGGGACGTTAAGATAGGTATTATTTAGGATTACCACAATGTTTTTTTAGGTTCTATAATTAAGTTCTTTTACCCCACTCAAACCATTTTCTCTTTTACTCATATAATTACTTTAAAAAAGTAATTTGAGTATTACTTTTTGAGAAAGCTCTGTGGGAGATAAAGCTAAATTTTTATTCACTAATTTACAAAACAGAAACACACTCACAGACTGAGAGAACAATCTATGGTTACTGGGGGGAAGGGTGGGGGGGTGTCAATTTGGGACTGACATGTACACACTACTATATGTAAAATGGATAACCAACTAGGACCTACTGTATAGTGCAGGGAACTCTGCTCAATATTATGCAACAACTGAAATGGGAAAAGAATTTGAAAAGAATAAAAAAATAAAAAAAGAAAGCTATTGATATAGTCAAGTGGGAGATGATGAAGACGTCAGTTAACTTGCAAAATGGGAATGGATTACAAACAATTTGGTAATAGAGAAGGAGAGTAACTTGATCAGTTAGGTGATGTGAATGAGGAATAGAAAAGAATCAATGTTGATTCTAGGTTTCTGGCTTGGGTGGCAGTGTGAAATCTTTAGTGTGTTTAGAAGTCTACTAGCAAAGAATTATGTTCATCTTCTATGAACAAATATTTGAGGGCATTGGCAAATATAGGTTGTTTTCTCTTCACATAAAAGATTTCCACATTTAGAGTTCATGACATGTATAATAGATCCAAGAAATTGTAACAAAGCAAGACTCTGTGGGGCCTTTCTGGGACAGGCCTCTTGATGGCTTCTGCTTGCCTCTTGTTTGTAGAAAAGCTTTAGTCTCCCAGGCCTTCCCTGAGTCACAAAAGTTTGGCTCAAGAGTTAATAATTGAAAGAACGTAAAAATGTAGTAACAAAAATAGCAGTTGGGCCAGGAAAACTGGTAAAAATTTAAATAATAAATCAGCCACATAGCAGTTACAGAATCTTTAGTCCCTCTCTGAAGGAGGAACAATTATAATAATACACATTCCTGAGTTGTTCTGCAGATACTAAAACCCTCACCGGGTGGACAAATTTAACTTCATGATGACCATGAGAATGTAGCCCTCAGACTGGTTTGAACCAGAAGGCTGATGACTGAGATTCCTGGAACACCATCCTCTTACCTCACCGCCAACCAATCAGAAGAAAGTCGCACACCCCACAGCCCTTCCCCCCAGATTTGCCTTTTAAAACTTTTCCCTGAAACCCATGAGGGACTTTGGGTCTCTTGAGCACAAGCCACCCATTCTCCTTGCTTGGCCCTGCAGTAAACCTTTCTCTGCTCCAAACTCTGACATTTTGGTTTGTTTGGCCTCACTGTGGGTCAGGCATACAAACTTGGGTTCAACAACAATTTCATTAGAGATCTATGCCTTTTCTCTTTCCCTTAGCCCTTCCGTAAGCTGTTTCCAGCTATGAGGTCACCCTATAGTTAAGAGTTGGTGCAGGAATTTAAATTTTTTTGTCCATTTTCTAGGCTAACAAAGGAATGAGAAGAAATGGGAAAAAAAGTATACACCATTCTCCTCCTTTTTAAAGAAATTTCTTAAAAATTTCACATAACTCTTCTAGTTATATGTCTCTTTCATCAGATCCGAGTTGTAGCACCTCACCTAGGTACACTATATGCTCAGACTCTTTATTTGGTAACAATGTGCATAAGTACAATTTAGGGTCCCATTCCTAAAGCAGAAGAAGAGAATATGGGGACAACTATTGGTCTCAGTAACAAATAAAGGGAACTTGAGTTTGAAAGAAAACTGTCTTATCGAGCTTTGTAAACATCACAAAGCCTACCAAATGTCTTGCCCAGAATAGAGCCTCAATAAAAGTTTATTAAATTGTTTTGAGCCAGTTTTACCATGTGAGTTTCTCCTTTAACATGCTTGGGTCTTCTTTGTTTTGTAAATGCTACCACATATTTAAACCAAGATCACATTGTTTGGAAAAACTAGGAAATTTTACATTTGTTTCTTGGTTGTTCCAAGGGTAGAATCTAGGTTGGATTTTTGTGTGTGTTTAGAGGGGCACTGCTGGAACTATAAAGATGGATGTAGGGTTAAGAATGACACTATACCATTTAATTTTTGAAATATATTCCCCTCTACCACCACCACAGAGACACAAATCAAATACTACTTCTTCTTTGCTTTGCTGAACTAAATTATCTCTTCATTCTTTATTGTAAATATTGTTGTTTGACTTTTGTTGCTATCTTCATATTTTCTGTTTGTTTGTTCTGTTTTACTTCCATTTCCAAGAAAGAAAAAACTGTATCTTTTTCTTAGAGGAGGAAATATTATAACATATTCTGCACAAAAAAGTTTATGGTTTAAATCTTGGTCCACGTTGGTGAAAATTTACAGACACACATTTGTTTTTAACAGGTGTCAAGTTCTCAGCAATAGTGATCAAAGGATTTCAGTTAAGGTGTCAGTAAGTCTCCCTACAGGACGTGTCCTAAAGGTGTAATAGGAATGAAAGGATCAGGGTGATCTGTTCTGATCCTATAGCCATTATCGTAAAGTTACACAACAACAGCTTTGCTAAGATCAGTGCCTGGCAGGACGCATGCCTGAGAAGCTTGTGGTAACCACTTGGGACATTCTCTGAATCTCTTTCTCTCTGCCTCCCTGGTAGATGGCAGTATTTCATGTCTGGGATCCCATGTGAGGGAGAAGTTATGTGACCAGTTTGGGTCAAGGAGTTTTGAGTAACTGTGACAAACATCATATAATTACTGGTGTAATGCTCTCCAGAGAACTTTCTTCTCACTATGAAAGAAACTGGAGAACTTCAAGATGATGGCAAAGTAGACCTCCTAAACCATTATGGTCATATGACATGAATAAGGATCAAATCTTTATTTCAATTCCCTATTTTTCCTATTATTGTTGTTGTTATTATTATTGTTACCCCAATACAACCTGCCTATCCTGAATAAAATAGATCTCAACAATCTTTGTTTATAATGAAGATGAGGAAACAACAATGGAACAATAGATAGTGTTTTACTTTTAATTTACCAAGAAAGCCTTTTTGAGAGAAGTGGTTTAATTCACTATATGTGAGAGATTAGCCTTTGGGATTTCATGATGGGATTGCTTGAGTGGAATTCTTATAAACCAAAAAAGAGATTCTTATTGTCTCAATATGATAGCCAGACTCCCCATCCTGTTTTTCAAAACCCTCAGTCACTGGCTACAACCAACTTACCCTAATTATCCCACAAGTTCCCACTGCTTCTATCCAACTAATTGCTTCATTAATTAGCATATTCTATGTTAATTCCTGCTTTTATGCTTACACCTAGGCAGATGCCTTCACCTGTATTGCTTTCTCTTTTCCCTTCTTTATAATTAAACCCTAGGTGAATATAAGTGGAAATGATAAAGATCTCCAGAAAAATCTCTTCTTCATAAAAGCAATGAGAAAACTTGCAAAATGGTAAACAATCAGCATTTCAGCATTCTAAAATTTGTCTGATTTTTTTGCCTGTCTCAGGGTATTCACAGGCTGAGGTTTAGGCTTGCCCTGTCCAGTTGAGGTTAGAGACTTAAAGGTTAATTACCCACTTAGCCCCAGCTTCTGTTGCCTTAGAAAAGGATGTTGTTATTCTTGGAGGCCCCTGGGTGAAGGCTTAGGCCATTCACGTGGGCCCACTGGGAGCCCAGCCCTCCTTGCTGTGAAACCTGGGACCTCACGCGTCAGATCTTGTTGTTGTCTTGTTGTAGACAAGATGAATAAATGGATGAAAGGTGGATAGATCAAGGGCCATGAATGCACAGTGCTTTGCACACCCCTGTGCACACAAACCGCTGGCTGGAAACATTTCAGTGAGCATGAGAGCCTGTAGGATGTCAACTAAAAATGCCAACTACAGGTTTGCAGCATTTGTTCAAGAAAAACAGCTAAATCTTGGTAAGGAGAGTAAGTTTATGGCATTTTAACTTGCTGTCTTCTCATCCTTTTCTTTTCAACTGCAGGGTAACCTTGCAAACCAACAAATGCACCATGGTAAAAACCAGCAGCAGCCAACCAGAGCTGGAAAAATGAGTTTGGAGCTCCTTTATAGCCTCATTCTCAGAGAATTGTCATTATTTACCCTGGGTGATTGTTCACTGGAAGAGCACATTTTCAAGATTGCCTTTATCTGACCTGACTTGGAACTTGCTCAGTGAGAAAAGCCTTTTTCCCAGGAATGTTTGTCAGCAATTGACACAGAAATCTTAACTTCACAGATGCTCAAGGCAGGGCATAACAGTTGGGAAGAACAATACGTTAACCAAAATGTTTAAAATCTGAGCAACAAGCTGTTTGTAGAAGGTTGGAACATTTCCAATGTATTCCTTGTAATCTAGAAAGCCACACCCATGTGTAGGGCTGTATGCATACCCATTAAACAGCTAGGAGAGATCTAAGCTCTTATTCCTGTGTGATTCTGAGTTTCTATGTAAACAGAGAGAGAAGGTTAAGGCAGCGTGGTAAACTGCCTGTGTCATTGTTGAAGATGTGTCCAACATGCACACAGAACTCCTCAGCAAAAGCAAGGAGACTCACTGATTCCAGGAGTTTAAGGAAATCTCTCTCTGACCACTAAGTTAACTGAGCAGAAATTTCAATGGCCACACATGATTAAGACTACATATATTATAGAATTAATTCAGAATATCCACTAAACAAACAAACTACAGTATCAATAACATCAAAAACAAATAGTAGCAGCAACAATTCCTGGGGTGAGGGAAGAATTTTAGTTTCATATTTAATTCACAATACATTGTAAAAGGTTTAGGTTTCAACAAAAATTATGAGATATGCGAACACACAGACCCACACATACACACACAGACTGCAAGGTATAGATCATATACAGAAAACAAAATTTATTAACAGAAACTGTCCCTGAGAAAGGTAAAAGTTTGGACTTAATAGAAAATACCTATAAATCATTTATATTAAGTACATTCAAAGAACCAAGGGAAATCATGTCTAAATAACTAAAGAGAAATACAAAAATGTCTCTGCAAATAGAGAGTATAAATAAAAATATATAGGTTATTATAAAAAGAACCCAATAGAAATTCTGGAATTGAAAAGTACAATACTGAAAAAAATATCACTGGAGGGACTTTAACCAGTCAGAAGAAAAAAAAAAAAAATCCGTAAACATGAAGGTATGTCAGCAGAGATCAACCATTCTGAAGAACATAAGGAAAAAAGAATAAAGAAAAATGAACTGAATAATCTTCAGAATTGTGTGGGATGCCATCAAGCATATCAACATACCATAATGGGAGCCCAAGAAGGAGAGGAAAGACAGGAAAGGGCAGAAAGAGAACATTTAAGAAAAGAGTGGTCAGTGTTTAATTTCTCCAGGAGGTCTTGCCCAGCTCAGGGTCTCTCAGCATGCAACAGTGGTAGAGGTTCATGGTGAAATTTAAAAGGTTGGGTAGAAGAGGGAGTAGTGGAATCCAGGATGAGTTGTTACTAAGGATAAAATGGGGAAGCTAAGAAACTCAAAACAGGAGTGTTTTTAGTTTATTTGCAAAATTACATTCTACTCATGGTCGTTTATGTACAATGCAGAGCATTACTGTTTTGAGAACGCAGTAACCAAGAGTTTTACACCTGATGAAAAGTAGAATAGCCCACTCATTTCACTCTTATTTAACTAGGTAAACCCAGCATCTGATGAGGAGAAGCTATTAATAATCATATGTAACAACATTGGAAATACAATCAAGATATCTTCTTTCCAACTTTTTGACGTAGTCAAGTCTTCCCCTTTTTTGATAATTCAGCTAAAGTCCTAAATCATATGTTTATAAAATATTAAGATTAAAATAACCCTTTCACTTGTATGATATAGGAAAAAAAATAGAACTTTTAAATGATCGCCTCTAATACTGAGGGCCATTAAAAACGTGGTGAAGTTATACTCATATTTTCCCAAAGGGCATTTAAAAGTAGATAATTTTATTACCCCCCCAAATGAGTTAGATAATTAATTATGTATCCCAGTGTGATTTATTGATAGGTGCTCAATATTAAATAATATCAGCCTTTTTCCATAGGGAATTAATTTGTACTCTGAGCAACCAGGAGCGAGCAAGATATGAAACGAATGATGTTTCAGTAGCAGATGAAATCAGCTATAATATCTTTACATAAATAAAACTATGTAAGCCTTTCCTTGAGTTGTATTTGTGTCTCTCCAAGGCAGGGCTGCAGTGCTCTGCTCCTGCGGAAGGCCAGGGGCAAGAGAACACTGATTACATTTTCAATAATCTTGAATGCCTCATATACATCTTACATTATGTTATACTTTGGTAACAGATAAAAAACAACCTGGTAAAAGCCATCATTTAGCACAGCTTATGCAGTATAAGAGAGGGGCCAGAGTTTACAGACTCCTTTTCAATGCCATGCTTATAAGAGACTTTAACCCTTGGCAGGGAGAAAAATAAGTGAGAGAGATGGCATCAAGATTCTTTTTCTTGTATAAATTTTATTCTTTTTATTTTTATTTTATGTATATTCAATGTTTATGGAAATATAAAACACTGTTTTATATTTCCTTGTATCTTCCTAGTAGTAAATTAAATGTGTGTTAGATCAGTGATATTTTTTAAATTAATTTTTTTGGAGTATAGTTGCTTTACAATGTTGTGTTAGTTTCTGCTGTACAGCAAAGTGAATCAGCTATACATATACATATATCTCCTCTTTTTTGGATTTCCTTCCCATGTAGGTCACCATAGAGCATTGAGTAGAGTTCCTTCTGCTATACAGTAGATTCTCATTAGTTATCTATTTTATACATAGTAGTGTACATGTTTCAATCTCAATTTCCCAATTCATCCCATCCCTCCTTCCCCCCTCCTTGGTATCCATATGTCCATTCTCTATGTCTGTGTCTGTATTTCTGCTTTGCAAATAAGTTCATCTGTATCGTTTTTCTAGATTCCACATATAAGTGATATTATACGATATTCGGGGTTTTTTTTTTTTTCTGACTTACTTCACTCTGTATGACAGTCTCTAGGTCTATCCACATCTCTGTAAATTGCACAATTTTGTTCCTTTTTATGACTGAGTAATATTCCATTGTATATATGTAACACATCTTTATCAACTCTTCTGTTGATGAACATTTAAGTTACTATTTCGGCTGGCTATTGTAAATAGTGCTGCAATGAACATTGGGGTGCACGTATCTTTTTGAATTATGGTTTTCTCCAGGTAGGGAGATTGAGATCCCAGGAGTGGGATTGTTGGGTCATATGGTAGTTCTATTTTTAGTTTTTTAAGGAACCTCCATACTGTTCTCCACAGTGGCTGTATCAATTTACATTCCCACCAACAGGGCAAAAGGTTTCCCTTTTCTCCACACTCTCTCCAGCATTTATTGTTTGTGGATTTTTTGATGATGGCCATTCTGACTAGTGTGAGGTGATACCTCATTGTAGTTTTGATTTGCATTTCTCTAATAATTAGTGATATTAAGCATCCTTTCATGTGTTTGTTGGCAGCCTCAAGATTCTTAGTGAAAGGTTTTCTGCATATTCGGGTGTTAAATGGGTGACAACCAGATGTTGAGATCCGTTTTTACAAGACAGGCTGTTAGGAGTCTCCTAATGGGGATGCAAATCCCAACATTCCAGGGTTCGCCATTGGCACAGTTATAAAGATAAAGAAAATAATCTTTATTTGGTAACTTTTCACCTCCCTCTTATTTCTCCCCTTTTCTTCATGCCTAAATCCTCAGAATTCCATAGACTTTTTCTTAGAGGTTACCTAACCTGCTAATGCATTTACTATTCTTTTTTTTTCTGAGTTAGTTGTCAACTCTTACCTGGGAGAGAATTTATAGGCTTACCTCTTTTCACTGCACTTTACTTTTACTGTGTTTTGCAGACACTGTGTTTTTTAACAAATTGAAAATATGTGGCAACCCTACCTCAAGCAATTCTGTTGGTGCCATTTCTTGAAAAGCATTTGCTCCCTTGTGTCTCTGTGTCATAGTTTGGTCATTTTGGTAATATTTCAAACTTTCTCATTATTATTATATTATTGTTATTGTGATCTGTGATCAGTGATCTTTGATATTACTACTGCAATTATTTTGGGGCCCCACAAACCACACCCATATCAGATGGCAGACTTAATCTATAAATATTGTGTGTGTTCTGAATGTTCCACTGATTGGCTATTCCCCTGTCTCTCTCCCTCTGCTAAGGCCTCCCTCTTCCCTTAGATACAACAATATTGAAATTAGGCAAATTAATAACCTTACATTGGCTTCTAAATGTTCAAGTGAAAGGAATAGTTTCATGTCTCTCACTTTAAATCAAAAGCTAAAAATGATTAAGCATAGTGAGAAAGGGATGTCAAAAGCTAAGATAAACTGAAAGCTAAGCCCTCCTGCAACAAATAGCTAAATTGTGAATGCAAAGTTCTTGCAGGAAATTAAAAGTGCTACTCCAGTGAACACACAAATGGTATGAAAGTAAAACAGCGTTTTTGCTGATGTGGCAAAAGTTTTAGTGGTCTGGATAGAAAATTAAGCCAGCCAAAACATTTCCTTAGGCCAAAGCCTAATCCAGAGCAAGACCCTAACTATCTTCAATTCTGTGAAGGCTGAGAAATGCGAGAAAGCTGCAGAAGAAAAGTTTGAAGCTAGCAGAGGTTGGTTCATGAAGTTTAAGGAAAGAAGCCATCTTCATAACAAAAAAGTGCAAGGTGAAGTAACAAGTGCTGATGTAGAAGCTACAGCAAGTTATCCAGAAGATTCAGCTAAGATAACTAATGATTCTGGCCACACTAAACAACAGATTTTTAGTATAGATAAAACAGATTTAATATTGGAAGGAAATGCTATCTAGGACTTTCATGGCTAGAGAAAAGAAGTCAATGCCTGGGTTCAAAGCTTCAAAGATAAGCTGACTCTCTTGTTAGGGGCTAATGCAGCTGGTCACTTTAAGTTGAAGCCAATGCTCATTTACCATTCTGAAAATCCTAGGGCCCTTAAGAATTACGCTAAATCTACTTGCCTGTGCTCTAGAAATGTCACCCAAAGCCTGGATGACAGCGCATCTGTTGACAACATGGTTGACTGAATATTTTAAGCCCAATATTGAGATCTACTGCCCAGAAAAAGAAAAAATACTCCTTTCAAAATATTACTGCTCATTGGCAATGCAACTAGTCACCCAAGAGCTCTGATGGAGATGGACAATGAGATTCTCATTGTCTTCATGTCTGCTAACATGCCATCCATTCTGCAGCCCATGGATCAAGGAGTCATTTTGACTTTCAAGGTTTATTAGTTCAGAAGTACATTTCATAAGTTCATAGATACAATTGATAGTGGCTCCTCTGATGGATCTGAGCAAAGTAAATTGAAAAACTTCTGGAATGATTCACCATTCTAGACACCATTAAAATCATCATAATTCATGGGAAGAGATCAAACTATCACCATTAAGCGGTGTTTGGAAAAAGTGAAGCCCAACCCTCATGGATGACTTGGAGGGGATCAAGACTTCAGTGGAGGAACTAACTGCAGATGTGGTGGAAATAGCAAGAGAACTAGAATTAGAAGTGGAGCCTGCAGACGTGACTGAACAACTGCAGTCTCAGGATAGAACTTTACTGAATGAGGAAGTGCCTCTTATGGGTGAGTAAAGAAAGTGTTTTCTGGAGATGGAATCTATTCTTAGTGAAGATGCTGCGAAGATCGTTGAAATGGCAACGAAGGATCTAGAATATTACAGAAACCCAGCTGATTAAAGCAGCTGCAGAGTAGGAGAGGATTGGCTCCAATTTTGAAAGAAGTTCTACTGTGGGTAAAATGCTATCAAGCAGCATTGCATGGTCAGAGAAATTGTTCATAAAAGGAAGAATCACTTGATGTGGCAAACTTCATTGATGACTTGTGTTAAGAAATTGCCAAAGACACCCCAAGCTTCAGCAGCCACCACTGTGATCAGTCAACAACCATCAACATCGAAGGTGGAACCTCCACCAGCAAAATGATTATGACTTGCTGAAGGCACACGTGATGGTTAGTGGGTTTTAGCAGCAACGTAGTTTTCAATTATGGCATGTACATTTTTTTTTAATACCTAATATTATATTGCACACTTAATAGTAGAGTGTGAACATAACTTTTATGTTCATTGGGAAACCAAAAATTTTGTGTGACTCACTTTATTGCATTGTTGGCTGTATTGCAGTGGTCTGGAACCAAACCCACTATATCTGCAAGGTATGCCTGTACTGATAATTAAGGTGTTAGGTGTTACGTACTGGTCAACACATTATACTCTTATACTCTATTTACCTCTACATAAAATTTCAGGTATGACTCCTACTTGTATGACTTGTATGATTCCTACTCTTACTTTAAAAGATTGGGAGCAATACAAATACGCTAGATTAGCTTGTTTAAAATTAACTTTGTCAAGATTCTTATTTTAGGTGAAATATTATCATCTTTAGTCTATATAGGAGAAAGGTATATTTTGCATTGCAATATTTTAGGATTTTTGATGTCTTTTGAAAAAAAGGGGGGGTTTGTAGCCAAAGAACTTATAATCTAGGTGAATAAACAGAAAAGTTTATCTTAGGTGCTGTATTTTAGGTGCTAGATTTGGGATACATATGCTTTAGATTATAACAATGCAATGGAAAGATACAACACCAGCTTGGAAGTCAAAGGAAGCCATGCAGGAGGAGGTGGAGAATCAAGAGTTCTAGAAACTAAGATACAAAAATGGTATCCTCTAAAGAGGGAAGGCAATGTGCAAATAAATTCAAATATATGGCATTTTATGGGGCTGAAGAAGAAGGATGTTCACAAGCTAACATTTTGATAAATGTGATAAATGATAACATTTTCACAAGCTAACATTTTGATAAAAGAATGGGAACTTTTTAGCAATGGCAACATCCTACAGGAAGAGTTTGTAAATATTTGTTTATTTTATTTTCTAAGCATCAGTTATCCATTTTTCTAGTAACAGATTTCTAATTTTTCAAAAAACTCCACTGTTAATCTCTGTGACTTCTATCTCTACTCCAGTGGTTGTCATGTAACTATAACTAGCCAAAGTATGTCATCACATTGGCCACAGTCATAGGTCAGAGCTGAACAACTAGCAAATCAGGAAACAGCATGGTCCAATTGGAATATTTTGAGAATATTTGTCTGAGAAAAATCTCTCTTCAATTGGAGCTAGTATGGAAGTCTGAAACTGTCAGTGGCAAACTGGAATAAACAGGAAGAGTTTCTGCCTCAGAATTGTGTCATTCAGAAAAACAAAACAAAACAAACAAAAAAAAAACACTGAGAGAGAGGGTGAGAGTCTGTCCTGAGGATGCTGAGCCAATGAAATCTTTATATTTACCTGTGCCCTTCAGCTATTGCAATCAATACATTTAATACTTGAGAGTAAGTCTAGTTTTGTAGCGACTGTACTCAAAGACATTCTGACTAACAGAAAAGCAAAGGTGTATGTTTTAGTTGCTACTTTTAAAAATGATGGCTTTAATTCATGGAAACAAAAATACTGATGGATTTATATTTCACATAGTTGGGGTGAAAAGATCTTTGACAAAAGAGTCCTTTCAAAAATGCATTTGTATCTAAATTACAAAATAGATATTCATAAAATATACATTCTCTTTATCATTCTGAAGCCATAACTAAGTTTCTCTTTTTTATTTTATAAATTATGTATCTCAGCAGGTAGAGGTATCTTGACTTGCAGTTACCCTCAAATGCTTTACTACCCTGTGAGGCCACATCAGCAAAATATTCCTTTCCCTTTCACAATCTAAAATTTGACTGTCTACTCAACTGAAATAAATTGGTCTCTGTTCTGTTCCATTTAAACCAACAAACAGTTGTTGAGGTAGTCCAAGGATCTACAATAAATGCTAGAATACTAATAAAAAAGATGCATTCTGTGCCCTGCCACTGGTTAAGGTCACTGGTAGAGACAAATGGGTAAACAGATTTATGGTGTGATGTGCATTTGAAGACAATTAAGTGCACAGTACAGTCACTGTACAAGGAGGCCACGGCTACATATACTGGTTCAGAGGAGAATTAGTCATGTCAGTGGGGGTTTCAGAGGTGATATTCTATACCTTTCAGGATCATTCATGGTGGATGTGACATTTACACTCTGGATATATCAATCTCAAGTTACCAGCAATATCTGGCTTTCAAAATACAAGGATAACCTCTATCTTGTATTAAACTGCTTTTTCCAAAACAGTTATGTTGCAACAAATATAGGTCAAACCTCTTTCCATTTTCTGACTTGTCAAGAAAAACATAGTACGTACAAAAAGAGAGGCAAAGACATAAAACATTCATAAAGATTCTCCTGAATGTTCTAAAATTCTAAGCTTTGCTGATGCATCATAATGTTCTCAAATAAATTAGTCAAAAGGCAGAAATTGGAACAAATTTTTACCTTAATTTATATTATGGGAGCCATCTTTCTTTTTCAAAACATAAATAAGATTCTAAGGGGAAAAAAAAGATTTAGTTGACTAGAGTAGGATGCTTATTTTGATATTGAAGGTTTTCCTTCAAAAGGAAAAATGAATAAATGTAATTTTTAAGTTCTTTTAAGGGACACACAGAGGTCTTTCTGAATTTAACAAATTTAAAAACCACATAGACCTTACTTAGAAATGTAATCAAGTCCAGCTCTCCTATTACTCACTTGATTACATTCAAAGTGCCTTTCTTCATTCTTTAAGTTTCTCTCACCATTTACATTATTGTCCAATAGTGCTTCTCTTGATATCAGCAGTGGATTCAAAATATTCGCACATGGTGTGAGGTAAATAATGTTTAGCTCATTATTTATTGCACTTTTCTTATTTTTGAAATGTGCTGATGTTTGTATTGAATTTTTTCACCATTATTAATCACAATCCCCACTTGGTATATTTAGGAAAAAAGTTGTAAAGAACGTTTATAATATTTAGTTAATATTTTTTGAAAAATAAAACTGTCACTCTTCACACAATGCATAATAGTGCATACATAAAAAGAAAAAATAATATACAGATAACACCTTGAAATTAATAAGTTAATACAGTGAGGTCACTGATAAAAGATTAATATAATTTTTTCACTTTTTGTATATAAGTGACTAGAAAATGAAAAAGAAAGGTATCATCTACAATAATACCAAAAATCTAATTACTGAGGATAAATTTAAAGATAGGTGTTCTAAATCTCTACACACAAAATTAATCATATGACCTAAGTGAAAGGTATTAAAAACCTAAGTAAGTGAAGATATACACAATGTTCATGTATTGAGGGACTGAATAGTAGAAAAATATCAATTCTGCATAAATCAAGCTATGAATTCAATATACAGATAAATTTTAGCATGTTTTTAATGAAAATTAGCAAATGTGTTAAAATTTATGTGGAATATGTAAACTTTTGTGTCTGGAGTTTTTCACTTGGCATAATGTTGTGAGGTTCATCCAAGTTGTAGCATGTATCAGTACTTCATTCCTTTTTTAAAAATTTGAATAATATTCCATTGTATGTATATATTATAATTTGTTTACCCATTCATCTGTTGAGAGGTGTTTGGATTGTTTCCACTTCTGGCTATCATAAATAGTCCTTCTATGAACATACATGCATCTATTTACCTATATTTCTTTGAACATCTGTTTTCCATTTATTTGGACATAGATCTAGGAGTGGAATTAATGAGCCATATGATTATTCTATGATTAAATTTTTGAGGAGTCACCAAACTGCTTTCCACAGCTGCTGAGCAATTTTAGATTCCTACCAGCAATGTACAAGGGTACTCATTTCTCTCTCTCTCTCTCTCTCTCTCTGTGTCTCTCTGTTATCGCCATCCTAGTAAGTGTAAAGTTGTATCTCATTGTGGTTTTCATTTTCTTTTCCTTAATTATTAATAATGTTGAGAAGTTATTCATGTTCCTATAAGGCATTTGGCCATTTGTATATCTTCTGTGTGGAATGTCTATTCAAGTCTTTGACCACTTTTAAATGTATAGTTTGTCTTTATATTGTTGAATTTTAGGAGTTCTTTATATATTCTGGATATTATATATACATATATATACACACACAATTTCAAAATATTTTCTCATATTCTGTAGGCTGTCTTTTCACTTTCTTGATAATGTCATTTGATAAAGAAAAGTTCTTTAATTTGGAAGGTGTCCATTTTATCTATGTTTCGTTTTGCTGCTCATGATTTTGGCATCAATATCTACAAATTCATTGCCAAATTCAAGGTCATGGATATTAATTTCTATTTTTGTTTTCTTCTTCATCAATATTGTTTTGACTATTTAGGGCTGCTTGAGACTCCATATGAATTTAAGGATCAATTCAATTTGTCAAATGGCCACTAGAATTTTGATAGGGATTGAACATTTCTATGAATTGTGCAAGATAGATAAATTAATAAAGACAGAACACAAACTGGTGGTTGACAGGGGATTAGGAGAAGGGAGGATAGGAAGAAACTCTTTAATAGAATTTAAGCAATTTAATGGAATTTAATTTTGGAGTTTTGAAAATGTAATTGTACAATTTTGTCAATGTCCTATGTATCACTGAATTGTGCACATTAAAATGATTATTTTATGTTATATGAATTTTACCTCAATACAATAAAAAATTATGTAGAAACACCAAGTTGAAGAAAAATCAATATGTCTAGAAACAGTAGAACCAAATTGAAAGAAACACACAGTAAGATATTAAGACAGTACAAATCTACGTAATGAAAAGTGTGGTGTTAACAGAAGGATTAAAAAAATAAACAAATGGCAAAGAATTGTCTGGAATAAGAACCCATATAATTTTTCAAGAAGCATTGCAGAAAGACTTAGATTTTCAATTAATAAACTTGAGTCAATTGGAAGTGTGTATTGGAAAAAAATTAAAAAACAAACTTGTCTCTCATTATATATTATACTATATATTACATATATTACACTCATTAACATATATGCATGTAATACAGTAGCACCTAAAAACATAAAGCAAATACTAACAGACATAAAGGGAGGAATTGACAATAATACAATAATAGTAGGAGACTTTCACACCTCACTTACATCAATGAACAGGTCAACCAGAAAGAAAATAAGAAAACAGTGGTTTTAAATGACACAATAGACCAGCTGGACTTAATGGACATCTACAGGACATTCCATCCAAAACCAGCAGAATACACATTATTTTCAAGTGCACATGGAACATTTTCCAGAATAGATAACATGCTAGACAACAAAATATGTCTCAACACATTTAAGAGGATAGTAATTATATCAAACATATATTCCAACCACAACAGTATGGAACTAGAAATCATTCATAGGAAGAAAAATGGGAAAAGTACAAACACATGGAGTCTAAAGAACATGCTACTAGAAAACCAATGGGTCAATGAAGAAATCAAAGAGGAAATCAGAAAAAACCTTGAGACAAATAAAAATGGAAACAAAACTTTACAAAATTTAAGAATTACAGCAAAAGCATTTCTAAGAGGAAAGTTCATAACAATACAGGCCTACATCAAGAAGGAAGAAAAATCTCTAATAAACAACCTAACCTATGATCTAAAGGAATTAAACAAAGAAAAATAAAGAAAACCCAAAGTCAGAAAAAGGAAGGCGATAATAAAGTAAGAGAGAAAAGAAATGAGACACCCCCAAAAATAATTTAAAATGCCAATGAAACCAAGAGCTGTTTTTTGAAAACATAAACAAAACTGAGAAACTTTTAGCCAGTTTCACCAAAAAGAAGAGGACCCAAATAAAATAAATAATAATAAACAAAAGAGAAGAAATAACAACTGATATCACAGAGATACAAAAAAATCATAAAAGAATATTAAACATGATGCCAAGAATTGGGACAACCTAGAAGAAATGGACAAATTTCTACAAACTTTCAAACTTCTAATACTGAATCAGGAAGAAATAGACAATCTGAACAGACCTATCATAGTAGTAAAATTAAATTTGTAATAAAGAAACTCACAGCAAATAAAAGTCCAGGACTGGATGGCTTCAAAGGGGAATTCTAACAAACATATAAAGAAGAGAAATGAAAATTAAAAGCACTAATTTGAAAGGATAAATGCACCCCAATGTTCATAGTAGCATTATTTACTATAGCAATATTGTGGAAGCAACCTGTGTGATCATTATATGTATACAATGGAATATTACTCAGCCACAAAAAAGAATAACATTTTGTCATTTGCAACAACATGGGTTGACCTGGAGGGTATAATGCTTAGTGAAATAATTGAGACAGAGAAAGACAAAATGTCTATGTTATCACTTATATGCAGAATCTAAAAAATAAAACAAATGAATGTATATAAACAAATAGAAAGAGACTTATGGATATAGAGAAAAACTATTGGCTACCAGTGGGGAGAGGAAAGAGGGGGCAATATAGGGATAGATGATAAAGAGATACAAACTACTATGTAAAAAGTATAATCTATAAAAATACTGAATCACTGTGTCACACACCTGAAACTAACATAATTTCATAAATCAACTGTACTTCAATTTAAAAAAAAATGTGACCTAGTTCATTTCATAAGCAAAAATCAACACCAGGTGAATTTAAATCCAAATATTATAGCTAAAATAATAAAACCTTTAAAATTCAATATCTTCTTGACTGTAGGGTAGGGAAGGGAAATGTTTCTTAAATAGGAATCCAAAATTAAAAACAAATAGGACAAAATTAAGATTAGGAATTCTGTCCATCAGAAGACTGATTAAAAAAAAAAAGACAAAGAAATGGAAGAAAATATACATAATGCATTTAACTAACGATGGTTTGTATCTAGAAGTTATAATGAACTATAATTTAATAAAAATTAATAAGAGTATCAAATAGAAAAATAAACAAGAAATAAACATCCATTTTCAATTTAATCCAGCAAGAAAAATAAATACATGAACTATTGTAAAACCTCATTAGTAATCAGGGAAATGCAAGGTAAAGCAACATTTTGATACAAACATGCACAAAAGTATTAAGAAATAAAATTAAGAAATGGAAAATATCAAGTCTGGGCAAGAATGTGTAGCACCTGGAATTGTACTTTGCTGAAGGGATTGTAAATTTGTATAATGTCTTTGGAAATCTGTTAACAGTACCTACTAAATTTGAGCATATGTATTACTTATTTTTTCAGCAGTTTTACCCCTAGGTATATAATCAATAGAAATATGTTCACCAACAGACATGTACAAGGATGTTCGTAACAGTGCTATTCATTTTAGCCAAAGATTAGCAACAAACTGAGTACTCAACAATGGTAGAATGAATAATTTGTGCTACACTAACTTGAATTGCATACAATATTGAAAATAAATGCCTTGTTATGCTAAACCATATGGATGATTATTGCAACATAATTCTGAGTGAAGAAAACCAGAAACCAAAAGTACATGCTGTGGGATTTTGTTTCTATAAAGTTCAACAATAGGCAGAATTAGTTTAGATCGTTGGAAGTGAAGATGGTATTTAACATTGGGAAAATTGTGGGATGTAGAGACTAGAGGACTATACTGAAGACTTTGGCAAAAGATTCTGTTTCAGGTGGTGGTTATGTGTGTGTGTTTACCTTGTGATAATCCATACATCTCTACACTTATGATGTTATTTTTGAGTGAGTGTGTTATATTTCAATTAAATGGTTTATTATAAAATGTTGGTTATTGATAAATATATTGGGATGTCTTTAATAGAAGTTGTATTAAATAAATAGGTGCTGGAGTGAATATCAATGTCACATAAATGTCACAGTAATCTGATAGAATTTGGAGATCTACCAGATAGTGTAAACTCCATCATCGTATTCTAACTTGAAGCACATTGTAGCATATAGTACTCATACTGATAAACTAATTTGAATAAATATCTTTATTGTTTATTTTTATTATTTTGACTCATTTTAAACTGCTTTGTTGTCAAGATTTTCTTGTTGATCTGTTCTTGATTCATAATTATGCCTTAAGAATTATGCTTGAACCTGAAACAAAATAAATTAAAATTGTGTATTATTGTCCTTTGTTTTCTTAGCATTGTTTCTATTGGAGAAAACATAATTCTAAATTTCTAAATAGACAATTGCCACAAAGTATAATAAGAGCACTAGTAAGATCAAGCAAATTATACAATAAAGGCAAGAGAATCTCTTCCATAAATTAATGATTTGATAATTAATTTATTAAGGTGCTCAGGCATCTGTGTCTGAGAAGATAAATGAGGAAATGTTGCTGCTGACTTGGAAAAGCACCAGGAGTAGGTAATTCTCATACCAGTCAGCTTCTGTGAAGAGAAGGGAGTACCAACATGAGGATTCAACATTGGTTACACAGACAAGGATTCCATTCATGTCTCTGTGAAAAGGCTAATTCTCTATTGAAAAGGCTAATTCTCTATACGACAGGATTATTTACTGATGACATTTTAGAGACTGCTAACTCATTTAAAGTAACACTGAAATACCTAGATTCTGTGATATTTGGAACTTTCAATCTATTTGGAATCAAATTAATATCCACAATGAGCTTGATGAATAGTTTTTAATTCACAAACTAGGAATTGTAAAAGAAGAAAGTTATTGCAAACTGCAAGCATTGAAGGACTTGTCTTCATATATTTGGGTAGGAAATTATGTTGAATTGTTCACTTTATGTGAGTGTCTAAACCTGAAAACAGACTATTTCACTCATTTTTTCTAAACCTACAGGTATCATACAAATTTGCACTGTTTTTTACAAATTTTAACTGAGTTAGAGTTTCCTGATTTTTGTAAAGATTTTGAAAAAAAAAACAATTTTTATAACAGGAATTTTTAATCTCCAAAAGCACTGCATAAATATTTCTGTTCAATTAATTATATATTAGGTACCCATTACATACCAGGCCATGTTCAGGGGTAGGGGAAACAAATAGATAATGATGTTAAATTCCCTTGGCCTCAGGAAATTCATTATAATAAGAAAGACATTTATGTGTGTATCTATGGCATGTATGCATGTATACATATATACATATGCACATTTATGTATACACACATAGATATACATATATGTAATGTGTCAAATATAACATATACAATAGTAGAAGAGATAATTAGAAGAAAATGTTGACTTAACTGTCCTACGCATCATTTCTAAATAATAATTTAATTGAATATATTATAATGATATGTTCCTTAAAAAGAAAAAAAATCATAAAATAATATGAAGAGAAAAGTGACAAATTAGTTCAAATGGCTCAATCTAATCATACCCAGTATCAAAATGTGATAACGGTATCTGTAAGCAACAGAATCCACTCCAGAGAGTTTAACCAAAAAGCAACTTATTAAGAATCTTTGAGAAGGCTGAAGAAACAACTCTAGGCTAAATGTCCAGCCACACAATAGAGCTGAGTGCCCAATGGAACTGCTGCTTTTGCCAATAGCAAGAAGAAAGCAAATCAGGAAGCCACCACTATAGATACTCCCATCATAAACATGCTCCTTATATCAAGATAACCATCAACAAAACAGATGATCTGCATCATACCTCTCTCTCCCAGGTAACTTAGTCCAATATTAAAATCTTATTCAAGTGCCTTTCCCTCTACACGATTCATTCTAAATCAAGATCTAGGATCTAGTGTAACTACACCTGATCGGTAGGCTCTAAATCACATTTAAAACCCTACAGGAAAGCAAGTCAGGAATACAGAGGATTTTATCTTTCTCATTTCTGCTCACGAGAAGAGGGTCGCAATTGCTGTTGAATAAATCAACATACTGGTCATCATTATGAGCATATAGGTCAATAAATGAATGGAAAGATGGAAGGATGGATGGATGGATATGTAAAGAGATATTGGTAGGTGAGTAGGTAGGCAGACAGATGGATAGTAACAATTAATCAAATGGAAGTATAGTATGCATTTGATTTCTAATAAATTTATTAAAGTTAATTTCAATTGAAATTAATTTCAGAGAAGAAAAATTGAAATGCAATGATAAATAATGCTAAATTTAAGATAATTATTTATTTACCACAAAAAAACAAGGTTTTAAAAGCTACTTTGAAGTTGGAAGTAGAAGGTAAAATGGTTATAAATAATTTTGAGATTAAATTTATTTTGGGGGTAAATTTCATGTTTTATTCATAGACAGTATGCCTTAAATTTATTATCAAAGGTGAAGTAAATCATTTTACATTTTTCATAACCTCTTGAATTTTCTTGATTATATTAAATAATTGGGGTTTTATGGAGGCTTATAATATTTGCATTCTCTTCTGTAATCCAAACTCCCACAGCTATTTAGTCATTTTTAATCAAGCATATTTAGCATAACATAAAAGGCATAGATCTTAGTGTATGGTTTAATGAGTTTTGACAAATATATACACCTATGGAGCTACCACCATAATCAAGATATAAACAAATTCCCATATTATTCCAAAAGTGCACTCTCATGCCCCTTCGCAGAAAGCCTTACTCTCAACCCCTTTATCAGACAGTCACCAATCTGCTTTTTGCTACTGTAGCTGAGTTGTATTTTTCTAGAATTTCATATAAACAGACTTATGCACTGTGCATACTTTTATGAATGTCTTCTTTCCTTAGTATAATATTTTTGAGATCCACCTACACTATTGCATTAATCAGTAGTTGGTTCCTGTTTACTGCCACTTAGTATCCATTGTACGACTATATCTGAATTTGCGCATTTATCTATTTTTTTAAAATTTATTTTTATTTATTTATGGCTGTGTTGGGTCTTCATTTCTGTGCGAGGGCTTTCTCCAGTTGCGGCGAGTGGGGGCCACTCTTCATCGCGGTGCATGGGCCTCTCACTATCGCGGCCTCTCTTGTGGAGCACAGGCTCCAGACGCGCAGGCTCAGTAATTGCGGCTCACGGGCCCAGTTGCTCCGCGGCATGTGGGATCTTCCTGGACCAGGGCTCGAACCCGTGTCCCCTGCATTGGCAGGCAGATTCTCAACCACTGCACCACCAGGGAAGCCCCTGCCCATTTATCTATTGATGAACATTTAGGTTGCCTTGAATTTTGGGGCATCTAAAGTTGATATAAGCATCATTCATACACAAGTCTTTTTGGAAATATGTTTACATATCTTTGGACTAAATACCTAATTATGGAATTGCTGAGTGGTATAGTAATACTATGCATAACTTTATAAGAAGCTATTTTCCATATTAATGTCCAGAGTGATAGTACCACTTTATCTCCCCCATGGCAATACATGAGAGTTTCAAATTGTCTGTACGTTTTCCACCATTTCTCATTGCCAGCCTTTTGAATTCTAGTCATTCTTTTTTTTTTTTTAATTCTAGTTATTCTTGTGTGCATGTGTAGTGCTATCTCATTGTGGCTTTAATTTGTATTTTCTTGATAACTAATGATTTTGAAACACCTGTTAATATCCTCATTGGCTTTTTATAGGTCTGTGATGCATATATGCAAATCTTTTGCTCATTTTTCGTATTGTGTTCTTTATTTTCCTACTGAGTTGTACGAGTTCTATATCTATTCAGAACACAACTTACTTGTCAGGTAAAGAGGTTGCATGTATTATTTTCCCATTCTGTGACTTGTCTCTTAATTTTCTTTTTTTTTTTTTCTTCTTTTTTTTGGCCATGCTGTGCAGCATGAGGGATCTTAGTTCCCCGACCACAGATGGAACCTGGGCCCTCGGCAGTGAGAGAACGGAGTCCTAACCACTGCACCCCCAGGGAATTCCCTGTCTCTTAATTTTCTTAATTATGGATTTTGATAAGTAGGCATTTTTATTTTGAAAGTCCCATTTTTCAGTTTTTCCTTTATTTTTAGTTCTTTTGGGTGGAAATCTCTATATTATTCAATGTTATAAAGGAATCTCTCTATGCCTACTTTAAAAGTATAGGTTTTAGGTTTTAGATTTATTCCCTGATACATTTTTATTGAGCTATAATTGACATATAACATTATATTAGTTTTAGGTGTACAACATGTGATTTCACATTATGCATATATTGCAAAAAGATTACCACAATAAGTTGAGTTAACATTATCATTTCACATAGTTAAAATCTATTTTTTTTTTTTTTGTGATGAGAACATTTAAGATTTGCTCTTTTAGCAACTAAGATCAATTTTAAGTTAATCTCTGTTTAGTATAGTATATCTGTGTCTAGGTTATTTTTTTTCTCCCACGGGGACATACAATTGTTCTGGCACCATTTATAAAAAAGACCATTCTTTCTTTATTGAATTACCTTTGCACCTTTGTAAAAAATGGTTGATTATATTTGTGTATGTTTAATTCTAGACTGTCTATTCTGCTCCATTGATCAACATGTCTTTTCTTTTGCCAGTACCATGTTGCCTTAATATAGATGCTCTAGAAATTTTTGAATTGAGTAAAATTTGTTCTCTAAATTTGTTCTTCTCTTCAGAATTGTGTTGACTATTCTAGGTCCTTTGCTTTCCAAAAAATTTTAAAACACTTTTTAGTATCTATGACAAATTTTGCTAGAATTCAATATTGTGTTGGTTATTCTGGGTCTTTTGCCTCTCTATATACACTTTTTAATTAGTTTGTTGATATCTACAAAATAATTTTCAGAAATTTTGGTTAAAATCAACATTGAATTTACAGATCAAGTTTTGAAGAACTAATATCTTGACAATATTGAATTTTCCTATCCATGAACATATTTCTCCATTTATTTAGTTCTACTTTGATTTTGTTCATCATTTTATAGCTTTTCTTATGCAGCTCTTGTACATATTTGGTTAGATTTATACCCACATAGTTCATTTTGTGGGGAGCTTACATAAATAGTATTGTTTTTAATTTCAAACTACTTTTTCATTGGTAGTGTATAGAAAAGTGATTTTTTAAAATATATTTACCTTGTATCACACGACCTTGCAATAATCACTTAGTTCCAGGAGGGTTTTTTATCTTTTTTTTACAATTCTTACAGATTTTCAACATAGACAGTCATGTCATCTGTGAACAGTTTTATTTCTTTCTTCTCAAATTGTATACCTTTTATTTCCTTTTAGTGTCTTATTGCATTAATTACAACTTCCAACATAATGTTGAAAAGGAGTGGTGAAAGGGAACATCATTGCCTTGTTCCTGATTGTACTGGGTAGCATTTCATTTTGATTCTTTCTAAAGTTTCTCTCTCTGATGACATTGTTCATCTGGTTTGACATGACGTCGATCTTTTTTCCAATTAGATCTCACAACATATTAATCATAGTTATTTTAAATTCCTTGTCTAGTAATTCTAAATGTGTGTTGATCTGAGTCTTGCCCTAATGCTTGCTTTGTTTCATCAAACTGTGTTTTCATACTGTCTTTTAGCATGACTTGTTTTTTGTTGAATGACAGAGATGTTTTATTAGATGACAGTTACTGGATGAAACAGGTCTTGAATGTAAAGAATTTTGTTAACCTGGTATTGAGTTGGGCTATAGGTAATATTTGTTTTATCTCTAGTTATTAGTAGCTTTTAATTCTTCTATTTTCCTTGTTTGTCCCACCTCCTTTGGCATTAGGGTTTCTCCTCAGAGATATTCCAAGATTTGTAGCTTTTCAAATTTCATCTACTATTATTACACAGGAAGCTTGTTCTTGTGGATGCAAGGTCCCGGGGGAGAAGAAATGTTCAGGAATCTTGTTTCAACCTCAGTCTTTTAATTGACATGTGCCTGGGTTTTCACCCTCCACAGGTCTTCCTTTTCTTTTCCAAGTATATAGATAGTTCCCTCTGTCTCTTACTTCCTTTCCAGACTGCTGCATTCTTAGAATTCAAATCTACTTCCTCAAAGCTCTGTTTGTGTTGGCTTTCCTGTCTTTCTTTAAGCAAGAGAGACACTGCCTTTTATTCTCCCAGCTAGGATAAAGTTTCAGATTTCTTCTCTTGTGAATTTCTTTATCTTAGCGACTAGTCCTTTAGAGAGAAGAATCTAGGCATGTATTAAGAAGGCTACTCTTCTCTTTTCTTGCCAAGGCCATGAGGGGATGTTTTCACATTTTTACTATGAGAACCTGATGGAGTACCTGGATGGAAAGCTCACAAAACTGTGGGGATCCTCTAAGCCTGCCACTCCCAGGAGTTTTATACTCTCAAGTTAGTCCACCCACTGTTTCCATCAGTTATCAAATGACCATTTGATTGTTCCTACCAGTTTATGCATCCAGCATCTTCTACTCCTGGTAAGCAAATTTTAGATGCTGTTTCTCTATGGATGCAACTGTCTATTCAAATTACTGGATGGTGATTTTTCCCTATGTCATCAGTTTTCTAATGTATCCAGGACAAGTCATTGATTTTTCAATTATCAAGCTTTTTTTTTTCTTGTTGAAAGAACTGGAATGATAAACTCTAAAATCTTTGCATGTCAAAGGTGAAATTGATTATTCTGTTGTTTTTTTAATATGGTGAAATCTACTGATTTGAATTGATTTGAATGTTAAAACAACATTACGTTCCTACAACGTACCTTACTTGGTCATGATATAATATCACATTTTAAATGGCTGAATAAGATTATTATTATTTAATTAAGAATTTTTGTGTGTATGAACATGAAGCTTAGTGTTCTGGACATTTTTTTTTTTTTTCAAATATACTTTTCAGATTTTGGTATCATTGTTAGACTTGTAAGGTGACCAAGTCTCATTGTTTGTCTGAGATTATCTCAGTTTTAATACTGAAAGTTCCGTGTCTATGGAAACCTCTCTCTGAGATTTAAAAAAAAATGTTATGACAGATGCAGAAGTTTGTAGAAAAATTACACAACACATACAACATCTAAAATAAAATTAAAGATTAAGAGTACACTGATTTTAGTGTCAAAATGATATGATATATCATAGTAGTCCCTATAATTTTTTTTCCAAATATAGGCAAACTTCTGAACAGGGCAACTTAAGTGTGCAATGCAACTTAAGTGCATTGCAATTGTGATTTTGCCATATAACTATTGTACTTTGTATTGCCATAGTGCTGGTATAATTTTTAACCTTTTGAATATTGTGAGCACAGTTGTATCACCACCCCAGACGTCACAATAATAGAAAGCTAAACAACTGTGTTATTCAATGACAGTTGGAAGAACATATACAACTAGAGTTATATGGTGCATAATTAAAACAGAGCCTACTGCATGATATGTAGAAATGAATATGAGATTGGTCACTTTTTGATCACCCCAAAACGTGCAGAAGCACTTAATGAAATTTTTGACTTATAGAAAAAGAAGAAGATAGCTTCCCTATCATTTGCCTACAAGATGACTATCACTGCTGCTGGCCATAGAAAAGATGTTAAAATGTTAGCTTGCCATAAAATCATATATTGTGCATGTGGGACAAGAAGAATATCCTTCTCTAATTTGGAAATTTATTGAGGATATGAATACAGAAAAAGGAGCACAGTAAATACAGAAATGTGTATGTGGTTTTTCCAAAACTGCATGATGATCTTTGAAGAGGCCATAAGGACTTTAAAAATGAATAAATCGACTGCACCTGAGTTGTTCAATTTTATGTGTAGTTTGCAACAAAAACAATGCAAAAAATCTTAATTTTTTGGAAACAAAACTTCTTCAGAACTCAAAAATATGTCTCAAGAAAAGGGCAGCCAAGTTAAACAGAACTTTCTAAATTTCTTTACTAAAACTGTCACTTATTTAAATTCCAGCTTCAATTTCACAATTTCAAATTATTTCTTTGCCTTAAAAAGTTGACCTGAGAAAGAAAGGTTCAATCCATGACATCTAATGTTTTTCATAGTGTTATAAAAATAATAGTTTAGACATGGATAAAATATTGATGAATTTATAGGTGCAAAGGACCTGATTGACAAACAGCTGATATACCAAAATATGTCTATAGGTTTAGGGCGTATGGCCACATTTGAAAATCTGGAAACTAACTCCTACAAGCCTACAAAATTGCTGTTGTTAATTTCTGAACTGGTCCATGCTTAAACCTGTATTAAGAACATATTTAACTTGATGCCATCACTTGGCATGATAGCAAGAGTCCATGTAAGGTGAACTTAATGAGAGAAGAGCTGCTACTCAGAGAAGTTTATGTTCCAGTGTGTTCAGTTTGACCATTACATATAAAAAAAGAGGAAATTTTTAAATTTTGCTGATGCATGAAAGAAGTATTATTAGAAAGGGAAACAGGTAGAGTAAAAATATTGTGTTATCATTGGACAAAAATAAAACAGTTCAATGCTGTTTTTTGTTAAACAGAAAATGTTTAGTTAGCCATATTGTAATTGTAATCTCCCTGTAAACAGTCAAACATTTTGGTGGCTTAAGAATATATGATAATAAAACCTACAAAGTTTAAATACTCAGTGAAGAGTTAAAACATAAATAAAATAAATGTTAAAATAAGTGTTGGAAGAGAGAAAAAAATTATAAGATATTGTTATGTTTTTCTAACACATATTATTTGTTTAATTAGTCCTATTATTAATTAGTACTAATTGTCACTAGTAACTAAGTATAGGGTTGTTTTGTTTCATTAAGAGTATTTATGTAACAAAAATAAACATAATAATATATAATTGTAAATAAATGTCCACTTTATTTTTTAGTTTAAATTATTTATATATATATATACTTCCCAGTCCCGCCCGCCCCCCAGTATGGTTGTTCCAATGACTGACTGTTTAAAAAGCTGGTTACCCTATGACTTGCCTTATAAACAAACTGGGAGATGTCCACTTCTCTCTTATAGTCTTAAGATGTTTGCAAAGTATAGGTATTCTTTCATCTTCAAACTTTGGTAGAATTCACCAGTAAAACTATTTGGACCAGAAGTTTTCTTTAGGAAAATTTGTATTACAAAACCAGTTCCTTTAGTAGATGTGAGCTCTTTGACTTCTCTTTTTTTGTTCTTGTGTCAGTTTTTCTGTTTTTGTTTTTATTTGTTTTGCTTTATTTTTTTGGTCACACTGTGTGGCTTGTGGGTGTTCCCCAACCAGGGATGGAATTCAGGCCCCCTGCAGTGGAAAGGCTGAGTCCTAACCACTGGAATTCCAGGGAATTCCCCTCTTGTGTCAGTTTTGATAGTTTCTTTTTGTTTGTTTGTTTTAGGAATTTGTCCTTTTCGTTATAAATTATCTTATTTGTCGGCATGAACTTGATCATAACAAGTCTTTATTATCATTTTAATATGTGCTATTTGTAATAATGCTCCCCTTTTATGCCTGACGTTGGTAATTTTCCATACTTCTACTGAGTTTTGTCCCCTTGATTTTAATTCCTAATAAGTATGTGTTAAAATCTCCAGCTTTAATTGTGGATTTGTTGTTTTTTATCTTAAGATCTATCAATTTTATTTAATAATTTGGAAGCATATTTAGTATTTATATATAATTTATAATATTTTTATTACAAAATGTTCATCTAATTTTTCTTGAAATCTTTGTTATTAATAGAGTCATTCCATCTTTTTTTATGTTTACATGATAGAAGTTTTACCATCTTCATTCTTTCAAACAATCTGGGTCTTTATGTTTCTTGTAAATAGTACATAGTTTAGTCTTGTGCTTTGTTTTGATTTGTTTTCTGCTTTATTTTAGCTTTTTTTAAAAATCCAGTTAATAATTTATGCCTTTTAATTTGTATTTAATCCAATTAAGCATAACATAATCATTGATGTGATTGTATTTACATTTCTCATATTTGTATTTGTGTAGTTTTTTTTCTGTTTCTTTGTTCTTCTTTTCCTACTTTGTTTTGGGTAAAGTATGTATTTTATGATGCCATTTTAATATTCTCTATTGAGTTTTTTGCTATATCTTTATGTATTATTGTTTTATCAGTTGCTCTAGAACTTATAATACCTTCAAGTTATAAAAGTATATCTTTAAATAATACACTACGTTATGTACAATGTAAAAAACTTATATGAGTATAACTTTTTTGACCCTCTTTGACCTTTTCAATTCTCTTGCCTTAAATTTTATTTCTATAACTATGCTATAAACATGACTATATTTTTTATTATTTTTACCTTACTCAATAGTCTTTTTCAAATATAGACAGACAATTTTAAAAGGGCATTTAATATTTACCAAAATACTTATGGCTTTTGTTATTCCTAAGTATCTGGACTTGTTCCTTCTATCATTTCCTTTTAGCCTGAAAAATATTTGTTAACATTTTGTGTTGTGCAAGTCTTCCTAAAACAATTTTTCCTAAAAAAATTTTCCCAAATATTGACTCTATAAGAATGATTTTATTTTACCTTCAGTTTTGAAGAATATTTTAACCAGATGCAGATTTTTACTTTGAGAGTTTTTTTCTCTTATTTATTACCTTCAATATTTCATTCTGTTATCTTCTAACCACCTTTGTTGTGAGAAGTCAGTCTTCTTACCATTGCTTTTAATATCTGTTCTTTACCTTTGCTTTATAAAATGTTAAAATGGTGTGGCTGTGTTGGTTTCTTGGGGTTTTGTTTTTTTTTTTGCATTTATTCTTTTGGGATTCACAAAGCTTCTTGAATTTATGGGTGGATTTCTTTTCATGAATTTTGGAAAGTGCTTCACCAGTTTCTCTTCAAATTGTATTTCTGTCCTTTATCTCTCTTTTTCTTTTGGAGAATTCTAATTAAATACACATTTATACTAATTTTTATTAAGACACAAATCTCAGATTTTCTGTTTCTTTTTTTCCCCCCACAGTTTGTTTTCTTTCTGTTTCAGTTGGGTTTTATCTTTCAATCTTTCTTCATAGTCACTGATTCTTTCCTCTGCTCTCTTCAGTCTGTTATTAAGCACAAATCATAATTTGTGATATTTTATTTTCATTTCCCGCATTTCTATTTGGATCCTTCTAACATTTTTGTGCCTCTACTGAAATGACCCATTTCTTCATGCATATTACCCATATTTTCTATTATATTCTTTATCATTTTTCTCATAATTATTTTAGAGACCTTGTTAAGAATTCCAACTTCTGGGCCTTTATTCATTGGCTGTTTTCTCTTTTAACCATGGGCATTTATTTTTCCCCCTTTTTGTAACTTGTATTTTGATATATTATACACACATATACAATATATACATACATACATATATAAACAAGTAGATGGCTTTATATACGGCCACCAAGCTCTTAGATCATTGATGTACATTCTTTGTTTTCCAGGCTTATCCACTGTTCCCTGTGCCTCTGGTGATCTCTTACAAGCTTACTTTTCCTGCCAAAGCTTTGAAAGGCATATGGCAGGCATCATAGGCTCCTTAAAGTTCTTTAGGCTCTTGAAATGGTTTTTCTTTTCATCTCTTGCCCCATATTCATTCTTCAGGGATTGAAATACCGGAATGCTGTCCTGTCCAACCCTCAGCTTTCTTCAGCTGAAAGCATAAATATCTCTAATGGATTTCTTTCCATTCTCCAGCTGTCTTCCATCCTTATTTGGGACTTCATACTTGGGAGAGGTTCCACATGCCTCTGGGGATTTGTCTCATCTCTTCTTTGTAACTCATCCACTTTGACCACCATCTGCCAATTTATTCATTGAAATTGGCTGGTGAATGTAAACTTGTTCTGAAGGTAGGATTTTTCTGGATTCTAATCTGTCACCCCAGCAGACATATGATTGTTAAAATTTGAAAAAAAATATAGCTCTTTTGTGCTTTTATTGTTCTATTCATTCCTCCGTCCATTCATGCAACACATACTTCTTGAGTGTCCTCCATTTGCCTCGGCATGACTTTGTTGATAAAGCAATGTGCAAAATAGAAATAGCCCTGGCCTCTTGAGGCATAAAGAAAATTGTGGAATAATAGCATTCAATTTAGTACTTTCTTCAGGACACCTTTCAAGGAATAGTGAAACAAGGTAGAAATGAGTATCCTGAAATTCCTTGTGCATGGTGGTGTCTACAACAACTTGTTTCCAGAAAAAGGCAACACATAAATATTCATAGACTTGTTTGGACTATGTAGTCATACTGTGAATAATTCAAATATATTTTCACATATGAGTAAATATTCAATTCAAGTTGTGTTTACTTATTCTCAAGGATTTGTGTATTACATAGATATTATAATATTTTTGTGCTGTGCTTTTGCAAATTGTCAGGATTTAATTCCATGAAGGGTTTCTTAGTGTGTACCCTTCACTTTCATTCACTTATGGTCAATGGCTCATGGTAATTGAGGTGACTGGCCATGGTTCATACTTTCATCTCTCCTCACCAGCAGATTTCTTCACAAATTCTCTGTAACATTACCTTAATAGACTATATAGATACCAGTATACAACATAAAATAATGCCTCCCATGATTTTAAGTTTCATATATATATATATAAAGTGTAATATAGATGCTAAATCATAACAATGATGAAAATGAAGACTGGAGCCTGGTGCATAAAGCAGAGTTGGATAAGTGGACTTAATGATAGGAAAGTGAGAGCTTGTTTTACTAGGCCACAGCATCCTGTTTGGGATTATGAGTCTGAGAGTCACAGGTCTGCTGCATCTATTCAGGTAGACTGCAGAGTTATATATCTAGTAAGCAGGAAGAAACCTCATGAGAAAGCAGGTCTCTGAAAGTTTAGCCTTTGTGTTAGGACATCTGGATAAAGTTGGCTCCAAATAGAGATATTCGGCAAAGAAAAAAATGATCCATGTAGTCAAGAAAATATCTGAACTGTTTTTCATGGGGACAAGCACACTGCTGTGCAGATTTTGAAGTATTATACACTAACTTAATTGGAGGCAGACTGGCTAGCTTTATCTCTCTGCTTTTGCTCCTTACCAGCTGTGTAAACTAGGTTGGTTACTTAATCTCTATGACTCTTTCTTTCTCATTTGCAAAATGGGCAACTTAATATCTACTATGTCTCATTATTGTAAAGACAAAATAAAATGGTGTATATAGGATTCAGCATTTATTTACACTGGTGGCACACAGTATACATCAGTATTTGTGTCCTCTCTCTCCCAGCTCACCTCAAGACCAACACACCCAATGTCTAGCTAAAGAATGCCTCCTCCTTCTGTGATATTGGGTTGAGTTTCTTGCAGAGGTCTAGTAGAGTCTTAACTCAGTACTTTAGTATATGTATCATCACCTTTTAGATGATGAAGCTAAATCATAGGGGCACTACTTGAATTTACAAATGGAGTTTGAATTTATAACAAGAATGACTTTTGATTCTAATCTTTGGGTGCACTCTTTTTGCCATGTTAGCCCCCTTCCTTCTAAGAGTTGAAGGGACTTTATTAGTTCTTAATTATTGGGGATTCTCTGTCTTCTGTCTCTGGTGGCATCTAAGTGTCTCCCCATCTGCAAAATATATATGTGACTTTCACAAGAGAAATTCAGAGCCTCGTAGGCTCCACAAGGGCTATATTTACCCTTATCAATTTAAGGGTCTATGGGAAAAATGCATACATAACAAAATCTGCTAGAAATCCTCACCTGTCATACTCTTTTCAGATTTACAATTAACCAATTATTACTTTCAAATTTAGTAAAACAAGTTACTTACCTAATATAAGGCAGACAAAAGACGAACCTAGATTTCTCTGATTACAAGTTCTATAGTAACAGACTAGATATGTCACTGAATCAGATTTGTGCAGGAAAGACAAACTTCCTTAGTTTCTAAGAAATAATAATGAGTACATTGCTCATTAAAAAATCTGGTTTATCAGGGCTCCTAGTACAGTTAGATAATAAAAGTTTAAAAATATATATCATATCTTTTTAGTTGGTGCTCAAATATGTGATTCATGAATTATACGAATAGAACAGGAATTATATAGACATCTACATTGTAGCTTGAATAGATATTGACACATCTAATTTAAGTAGATATCTGTACCCATAAGCTTATATAGATATCTACGCTTCTAAATTTACATAGACCTCTACATTCCAACACTTATATAAATATCTATGTCCTGCAGCTATCTATTTCCCTAAGCTTGTACAGAAGTTTATACCTCAAATTTACATAGATATTTATACCTTTAATTATATAGCTGTCTACATCTCTAATTTATATAACAGTACACAATCCTAAACTTATATAGATATCTACACCCATAAATTTATGTAGAGAGCTATGATCCCTACTTAAATGAATCTCAATGCTCTTAAATATATAGATATTAACATATCTAATTTAAGTTGTTTACACTTCTCAAATCACATAGATGTTTATACCCCTAAACGTAAATAAATATTTATATATCTAACTTATATTGATAACTATACCCCCAAAAGTTTAGTAGCAGTAATAGTAGTAGTAGTTGTACTAGTAGTAGCAGTAGTAGCAGTAGTAGTAGTAGTAGTATTTAAGTCCTACAACTCTAAAATTGGGAACAAATTTAGTGGCGGGAACTATGTTTCCCTACTGTAATGTTCTTATACTAGAAGACAGATATCATCCTTGATGAGTGGCTATGCGGTCATTTAAGAAAAAAAAAAAAAAAATTAAAGTCAGGATTTTTTTTTCCTACAGCTCATAATTTCCATCTGCATAACTTTCATCCCATTTGCCCATCTGGTTCATCCAGATGGAATATGTTGCTCTTATACCACCATTGGTTTAGAGATTGACTGATATTACTTAAATTAATAATTAGATGAAGATATATAAGAGGTTTTGAGAAATCACCTTGTGGATATGACAGCTCTGTTTGGAATACCTTTTGATTTGTGACTGAATTAAATACAGCACAGACTCTCTGTTGAATTTGAATAATTACTTATCAGAGAAGGGAGACAGAGAGAAATGGACTCTTGTCTCCTAGAAAAAGGAGACAAGGAGTAAGGAGGAAAACTCAGGAGGCTGTCCTGGCTACAGAGTTCCCCTCCCTCTCCTCCTTTCCCCTCCAACCAGAAAAAAAAAGAAAAAACTGTTAGAAGACTGAGCTACCACTTTAATCTCAAGACCCACGGGCTCCAGATCTGAGCATAACTATACAAGTCACTGATAGACTGAAGAAGTGAAGTAAAAACTGGGAAGAGTGGATGCCTTAATGTGGCACATTTGGCAAAAAGAAGCAGCAAACTATAGCTAGCTGTCACTTAAAGTCCTGTCTGTGTACTTAACAAAAGCTCTAAAGTCGGCCTTCCTGGGACCGGCTCAGCAAAGAAGTGGTGTCGTTAGGAAACTAGGAGCCCCATCCAACTGATCAGCCATCAGTGTGCCTGCCGTTTGTTTCTAGGCTGGTTGTCTTTGTCCTCAAGGTGGCTGCAGCCGATACCTGCCTCACATGTTCTCTTAACAGCTTTGCATGAGGAAAGATTGTTTCCAGGTCCTGTTCTCGCTTTCTATCATGGAGTAAAATCCTTTCCCTGAAGCTTGTCAGCAGACTCACCTTACACTTCACTGTCCAGAAGGGGTTGCATGCTTACTGTTAAGCCTGTTATTAGGACTGATAGGATTGGCCTGGACCAATCACGATTCACCTCAAAGCTGGACACAGTCATCCTAAAACTGAAACAATATATCCTTACAGTAACTTTGCAAAGTGAGTGAAGGGAGTTCAGAAAAATTAACATCTGAGATGATACAACTTGTAACTGGAAAGACTGATATCCAAATGCTAATTTTTCTTTTCACAAAGGTCTTTTACATTCTGCTGTATGACACAATCTTTTACAACATCTTTAGAGAGCTAAAATTTGGGTGGCCTCTTCTAGGTAGTGAACTGCGTTTCAACAAAGGGAGCTCTGAGCAGCAGGACAGCAAAATCAAAAAAAAAGAGATGAAAATGATTCTTAATGCATAAAAACTTGAGAGACTCTGAAAGAGCCCTTTGAATTGATAGCTTGGGTTTCTGGCCTGTCTGAGAGAGAACAGAGCGTTTTAGTGGCTAACCACAGCACTGTAGACTGAATGATTGTGTTCCTCCAAAATTCATATGTTGAAGTCTAACTCGAAATGTGATGGTATTAGAAGGCGGGGCCTTTGGGAGGTGATTAGGTCTAGAGGGTGAAGTCCTCATGAGTGGGATTAGTGCTCTTATAAGAAAAGACAAGCCACGTGAGCACGCAGTGAAAAGGTGACCATCTGCAAACCCTGAAGCTGGCTCTCACCAGGAACCCAAACTGCTGGCACCTTGATCTTGGACTTCCCAGTTTCAGAATGGTGAGAAATAAATGTTTGTTTCAGAATGGTGAGAAATAAATGTTTGTTATTTAAGTCTCCCCAGTCTATGGTATTTTTTTTTTTTATAACAGTTCAAACTGACTAAAATACATGACCAGAACAATCAGAAGGAAGGTTACATGGTCACTCCATGTCCTCAGAAGCACACGTGTCACTTTCCCCTGGATTTTAACCTGGCCCTTTAGATCTCTAAGCATTGCCCCTGGCTGTCCCTACATCCTGATTATCCTCCAAAAAATACAAGTTCCAATTCTAACAATTACACTTGTATAAGGCAAAGCTACACAGACAAATTCTGGACCTTAGGTGACAATAAATTTTAAACTGTTTTATTGAAGTTCTGGATTTCTGTCTTCTTTCCAAGGACCAATATATATTAAAGAAAAACTTATAAATTGGAATAAGAAAGTAGAAAAGCCTCTACAAGTTTCCGTGGCAATGTAAATTGTCCTGTCTTCATAAGTTAAATTTCTAGAGGCTACTGGAAGATATGAAAAAAGCTCTATTACTATCACTTGAATTTCAGGTGGCCTTGTATGAAATAAATCAATTTGGTATTTTGAAAAATTATATAAAATCAGAGCTAAATAATTTCTATCTTAATGTTTTTGGATTTTTTTTTTTTTTATCAAGGCATGTTGAAGGTAGACCTTTTTGTTCCTTGGCTGTAGCTCTGGAAGACCCCATAAATAAGCCAGTATTTCATGCCCAAAATACATTATTTGACAGCGGCACTCATTCAATTTCTTCCTATTTAAATGTCCTTTCATATATTCTGATTGCACCAAAGAGAAATTTTCAGCTGGGAACTAATGATTTTAACAAGCATGTTCAACACCTGGTTATCTTTTAAAGGAAGAAAGTACAACCAGAAAAAGGCAGCATGAAACACAGAGGAGGAAGCAGGTGAAAAGTGATGTTGGACTAAATCCAGGAAGTGATTTTGTTGAATATTTGAAACTAAACTATTGTACCGACCTAAAGAAGAAGATTCTATGAATGAATACATGACCTACAACAGTTACAAACTTTTGGAGCTGGTAGAGATCTGAGAACTCATGTCTTTGATTTTCCTGCCTTTTATAGATAAATAAATTGAGGCACAGAGTGCTTGGGTAACTTAGATGATTCAGGCATTTTCTGACAGAACCATGTCTAGAACCTTGAAGACTTAACTCAGCACTCTTTCCACAATACTACACTACATCTGAATCAGAAAAATTGATGAATCACTAAACAGATTTTATATCTTCTCTTGTACAACACTTGCAGAAATGATGAACTTTTTCACATAGCCTTTGCTTACTCCTATCAGATGCACCAAGTCCATTCACATGAAACAACATTAGTAATACGAAGATAGTTAAAGTGTTGTACTCACTCACCTTTTCCCTAAGCTAAATCTCCCCAATAAACCATTGCCACAGGCAATATCTGTATTTCTTCATTTTTTTCCTCATTCTATGCAAATATGGATGTCCTATTATTTAACAAGATCCAGAAACAACCTTTCCCGTTACACAATACAGTTGGTATCCAACAGGGCAGACTGCTGGCTCACAATGGATTCATAGCAGTGTATTTTCTGTTTATATTCATATCTATCTGTGTTCATATCCCAAATTAAGAGAATCACACCTGTTTTGTGTCTATACTGATGTTAAGTGCTAAGAGTACTCACCCACTTGTGATTATCCTCTCCTTCTGGGCCAAGAAAATATTACACTTCCCCTCCTTCTAGTAGTTTGGTGTAGCCATGTGACTAATTCCAGCTTATGGGGTTGAGTGGGCTTGTGCTATATCATTTCTGGATGCAAGAATTCTCTAGACCATAAGTATCTCTCTACACTATTTTCCCATGTCACGTCAACTGAGGAGACCACAGGTTCCAGATGGTGAAGTTACAGTGTTACAGAGCTACTCTCTGCCTGGATCTCTGAGAAGATGAATGATCCAGAGAGCTGCTACAGCCCATGGCAGACTTGACAGGAGTGGAAAGGAAGGCTCTGAGATTTGGAGTTCTTTGTTACTGCAGCATTATTTAGCTTATCATAACAGTTTTAGCCCAGATACTTTCCCTTTTTCCAGAATGTTTTTAATATTTAGATTTCAGAGAGTAAAGTTTGATCATTAACTTACCTAGTCATTCATTTATGATATCTATTTGATTCCAGGAATTTTGTTAAGCACTAGGAACCCAAAGAAGAATATAACCCAACTATGACTGCAGTGCTTCACAATCTGGGGCAGAAAAAAACAAACAAAAGTATAACAGAGAGATAGATGTTAAAAATGAGGCACATACTCAGCAATTGGGATGAAACAAGAAGAAAGGATTTGACTCTGCCTGGAAAGTCACTGTGGCTTTATGAAAGAGTTGACATGAGAGCCGAAAAAAAGATGGACACGAATTCACTTATTGGGCAAAAGTTGCCAGAAGGACAAAGCACAGAAAGGAAAGAACATGTGCAGTAGTGGTACAGAGTGAGAGAACAAGGTATTTTGGTAAAGTTTTCTGGCATGGCTAAAATGAAAGACTGTGATCAGAGAAGAATTTAGCACTGTAGTCAGGGGTCCGATGGTGGAGGGCTCATGTGCCATGCCAGGGGTTTTGTTTTTGGTTTTGTAAATTTGCGTTGATGAGTAAGCTTTACCTTGACTGCCATCAGTCAGATTTGCAGTTTGTACCTGAAGTTCTGTGCTAAGACGGAGTCTGACTGTATTTATACTTAATTTGCAAAGTCCACCATGGGGGGGGGAGGGTACAGCAGTAGCATACATGATCAGATCTTTGCAACAAATTAGCATCAACCCAATACACAGAGAAGTAGTTCTTTTTCTGAGGACCACAAAATACTCAGGGTTTTTTTTATTTCTTTGCTTCATTAAAACAAACACACAAAAAACAACAACAATAACTCAATACACAAGCACACAAGAGTTCTATAACTGCTAGATTATTAAGAGAATGAGACAGAATTCTGAATACATCTTTTCAAAAAAAAGTAAACAAAAAGAATACAATTCTTGGGAGATCTGTAAGAGTTTCCCCCTCCTTTTTGGCACTGCAAGGAGAAAATACATTTACCACCCCCACTGAAAAAATAAAACAGGAAAGTTCAAATAAGAACATGGAAAAAAAATATCGATACATGGTCTCCAAATTCCACCGTTCAGGAACAAATGTCATTAACAGTCGGGGGTCCTCAATCTAGACAGCATTTCATGTGTAAACACAGATAAAAGATTGAGAGACGATTCGTCTAGAAATTCATGTGTTGGGGATGCAAAGCTTGTGTGTATGAAATTCTATTCTTGGCTATTGTATATTTATTTGTGGGAAGTGATACTATTTTATAGGACATTCCTAGATGGAAAAACGTAATGACTACAATTGAGACAAGAAAACTAATCTCCACAGTCTTGAGCTGTGACCCATACAATGTATCCATTCTACAGATTCAAAAACTGAGTGTAAGTAACATGAGCTATTGGTTTATGGTCAGGCAGCTGAGCGAGACAATAATAAAATCCATGCCTCAACTAATGTAAAGTTTTACTTGTCCATTCTGACTGTGTGGAAAAGATCTTTATCAAACCCATTGGTGAGATTTATCTCCACCTATAAAGAATTTATTTCTGAAAAGCAGAAGAAATATTTGTCTAGGGAAATCATGTCTTTCTCAACAGATTTTTAAACCCCTAGAAGCTGAGATACCATATCCTTATCATGTGTTTCCTTTTAAGAACACAGTCTATAAATATTGTACCTAGAAAAGAACATATGGATTGCCTGAGCAGAACACATTTGTTACATCACATTGTAGATAGACTTCTCTGATTTTTATATTTTGTGAATTATTTGGGAAGTGATTGTTCTCATTGCCTTCCAAAAAGTGTGTTACTGGGTTTCCAGCTTAGCCTTGTCTTCATGAAAACCAGTAGCTTCCAAACCTCCTTGTAGATCTGGAGATCTGAGTGTGGTGTGTATAGCAACTGCGAAAATTCACAAACAGTGATCAAGAAAAGGTTAAGAATGCCTCAGGCTATCCTGGCAACCAGAAAGCTCAGAGATGGTTGATTTTATATATAAAACTGCTTTAAAAAAATGATTTTCACCAGGGCATTACAGCACTTGAAGTCAAAAAGAAATCCAATTTCAAAGAATATTATATTTAATTGACAACAATTTCCAAACAAACCATAGTCTATTGTCATAAGTTACTGTTCAATTTTATATGGCTTTAAGAAGACCACAGTCAATTGATTTATGTTATTTTTTTGATAGATCTTTATTGGAGTATAATTGCTTCACAATACCATGTTAGTTTCTGTTGTACACCAAAGTGAATCAGCCATATGGATACATATGTCCCCATATCCCCTCCCTCTTGAGCTTCCCTCCCATCCTCCCTATCCCACCCATCAAGGTCATCGCAAAGCGCCGAGCTGATCTCTTTGTGCTATGCTGCTGCTTCCCACTAGCTATTTTACATTCGGTAGTGTATATATGTCGATGCTACTCTCACTTCGCCTCAGCTTTCCCCTCCCACCCCGTGTCCTCAAATCCATTCTCTATGTCTACATCTTTATTCCTGCCATGCAACTAGGTTCATTAGTACCATTTTTTTTTTTTTTTTTTTAGTTTCCATATATATGTGTTAGCATACAGTATTTGTTTTTCTCTTTCTGACTTACTTCACTCTGTATGACAGACTCTATGTCCATCCACCTCACTACAAATAACTCAATTTCGTTTCCTTTTGGGACTGAGTAATATTCCATTGTATATATGTGCCACATCTTCTTTATCCATTCATCAGTCGATGGACATTTAGGTTGGTTCCATGTCCTGGCTATTGTAAATGGTGCTGCAATGAACATTGTGGTACATATCTCTTTTTAAATTATGGTTTTCTCAGGGTATATGCCCAGTATTGGGATTGCTGGGTCATATGGTAGTTCTACTTTCAGTTTTTTAAGGAAACTCCGTACTGTATTCCATAGTGGTTGTATCAGTTTACATTCCTACCAACAGTGTAGGAGGGTTTCCTTTTCACCACACTCTTTCCAGCATTTATTGTTTCTAAATTTTTTGATAATGACCATTCTGACTGGTGTGAGGTGATACCTCATTGTAGTTTTGATTTGCATTTCTCATAATTAGTGATGTTGAACATCTTTTCATGTGCCTCCTGGCCATTCATATGTCTTCCTTGGTTAAATGTCTATTTAGGTCTTCTGCCCATTTTTTAATTGGATTTTTTTTTTTTTTTTGATATTGAGCTCCATGAGCTCTTTGTATCTTTTGGAGATTAATCCTTTGTCTGTTGTTTCATTTGCAAATATTTTCTCCCATTCTGAGAGTTGTCTTTTCATCTTGTTTATGGTTTCCTTTGCTGTGCAAAAGCTTTTAAGTTTAATTAAGTCCCATTTGTTTATTTTTGTTTTTATTTCTGTTACTCTAGGAAACAGGTTAAAAAAGATCTTGCTGTGGTTTATGACAAAGAGTGTTTTTCCTATGTTTTCCTCTAAGAGTTTTATAGTGTCTGATCTTACATTTAGGTCTTTAATCCTTTTGTAGTTTATTTTTGTGTATGGTGTTACATAGTGTTCTAATTTCATTCTTTTACATGTAAGTTTCCAGTTTTCCCAGCACCATTTATTGAAGAGATTGTATTTTCTTCACTGTAAGTTCTTGCCTCCTTTGTCATAAATTAGGTGACCATATGTGCGTGGGTTTATCTCTGGGCATTCTATCCTGTTCTATTGATCTGTATTTCTGTTTTTGTACCAGTACCATACTGTCTTGATTACTGTAGTTTTGTGGTATAGTTTGAAGTCAGGGAGCCTGATTCCTCCAGCTCCATTTTTTTTTTTCCTCAAGATTGCTTTGGCTATTCAGGGTCTTTTGTATTTCCATATGAATTGTAAAATTTTTTGATCTAATTCTGTGAAGAATGCAATTGGTAGTTTGATAGTGATTGAATTGAATCTGTAGATTGCTTTGAGTAATATAGTCATTTTCACAATATTGATATTTCCAATCCAAGAACATGGTGTATTTCTCCACCTGTTTATATCATCTTTGATTCCTTTCACCAGTGTTTTATAGTTTGCAGAGTATAAGTCTTTCACCTCCTTAAGCAGGTTTATTCCTAGGTATTTTATTCTTCTTGTTGCGATGGTAAATGGGATTGTTTCTTTAATTCTCTTTCTGATTTTTCATTGTCAGTGTATAGTGATGTCAGAAATTTCTGTGCATTAATTTTGTATCCTGCAACCTTACCAAATTCACTGACTATTTCTAGAAGTTTTCTAGTGGCATCTATAGGATTTTCTATGTATAGTATCACGCCATCTGCAAACAGTGACAGTTTTACTTCTTCTTTTCCAATTTGTATTCCTTTTATTTCTTTTTCTTCTCTGATTGCCATTGCTAGGACTTCCAAAACTATGTTTAATAAGAGTGGAGAGAGTGGGCAACCTTGTCTTGTTCCTGATCTTAGTGTAAATGCTTTCAGTTTTTCACCATTGAGAACGATGTTGGCTGTGGGTTTTTCATCTATAGCCTTTCTTATATTGATGTAAGTTCCCTGTATGCCTACTTTCTGGAGGGTTTTTATCAAAAATGGGTGTAGAATTTTGTCAAAAGCTTTTTCTGCATCTATTGAGATGATCATGTAGATTTTATCCTTCAGTTTATTAATATGGTTTATCACATTGATTGATTAGCGTATACTGAAGAATCCTTGCATTCCTAGGATAAACCCCACTTGATCATGGTGTATGATACTTTTAATGTGCTGTTGCATTCTGTTTGCTAGTATTTTGTTCAGAATTTTTGCATATATGTTCATCAGTGATATTGGTCTCTAATTTTCATTTTTTGTGATATCTTTGTCTGGTTTTGGTATCAGGGTGTTGGTGGCTTCATAGAATGAATTTGGGAGTGTTTCTCCCTCTGCAATTTTTTGGAAGAGTTTGAGAAGAGTTTGAGAAGTGTTAGCTCTTCTCTAAATGTTTGATAGAATTCGCCTGTGAAGCCATCTTGTCCTGGACATTTGTTTGTTCGAAGATTTTTAATTACAGTTTCAATTTCATTACTTGTGATAGGTCTGTTTATATTTTCTAATTCTTCCTGGTTAAGTCTTGGAAAATTGTACCTTTCCAAGAATTTGTCCATTTCTTCGTGGTTATCACATTTATTGACATATAGTTGTTTGTAGTAGTCTCTTATGATGCTTTGTATTTCTGCGGTGTCCGTTGTGACTTCTCCATTTTCATTTCTAATTTTATTGATTTGAGTCCTCTCCTTTTTTTTCTTGATGAATCTGGCTAAGGTTTTATCAATTTTGTTTATCTTCTCAAAGAAGCAGCTTTTAGTTTTATTGATCTTTGCTATTGTTTTCTTCATTTCTATTTCATTTATTTCTGCTCTGATCTTTATGATTTCTTACTTTCTACTGACTTTGGGTTGTCTTTGTTCTTCTTTCTCTAGGTGTTTTAAGTGTAGGATTAGATTGTGTATTTGAGATTTTTCTTGTTTCTTGAGGGGAGATTGAATTGTTATAAACTTCCCTCTTAGAACTGCTTTTGCTGCATCCCATAGGTTTGGGGTCTTCATGTTTTCATTGTCATTTGTTTCTAGGTATTTTTTTTTTTATTTCCTCTTTGATTTCTTCAGTGATCTCTTGGTTATTTAGTAGCACACTGTTTAGCCTCCAAAACTTTTTTACAGTTTTTTCCTCTAATTGATTTATAATCTCAAAGTGTTGTAGTCAGAAAAGATGCTTGATATGATTTCAATTTTCTTAAATTTACCGAAGCTTGATATGTGACCCAAGGTGTGATCTATCGTGGAGAATGTTCTGTGTGCACTTGAGAAGAAAGTGTATTATGCCACTTTCAGGTGGAATGTTCTATAAATATCAATTAAATCTATCTGGTCTATTATGTCATTTAAAGCTTGTGTTTCCTTAGTTATTTCCTGTTTGGATGATCTGTTCATTGGTGTAAGTGGGGTGTTAAAGTCCCCTACTATCTTTGTGTTACTGTTGATTTCTCCTTTCATGATTGTTAGCATTTGCCTAATGTATTGAGGTGCTGCTATATTGGGTCCATAAACATTTATGATTGTTATATCTTCTTTTTGGATTGATCCCTTGATCATTATATAGTTTCCCTCCTTAGCTCTTGTAACAGTCTTATTTTAAAGTCTATTTTATCTGATATGAATATTGCTACTCCAGCTTTCTTTTGATTTCCATTTGCATGGAATATCTTTTTCCATCACTTTACTTTCAGTCTGTATGTGTCCCTAGGTCTGAAGTGGGTCTCTTGTAGACAGCATATATATGGGTCTTGTTTTTGTATGCATTCAGCCAGTTTGTGTCTTTTGGTTGGGGCATAACATTCAAGGTTATTATCAATATGTATGTTCCTATTACCATTTTTTTAACTGTGTTGCAATTGCTTTTGTGGGTCTTTTTCTTTTCTTGTGTTTCCTGCCTGGAGAAGTTTCTTTGACATTTGTTGTAAAGCTGGTTTGTTGGTGCTGAATTCTCCTAGCTTTTGCTTGACTGAAAACTTTTGATATCTCCATCGAATCTGAATGACATCTTTGGTGGGTAGAGTAATCTTGGTTGTAGGTTTTTTTCTTTCATCACTTTAAGTATATCCTGCCACTTCCTTCTGGCCTGCAGAGTTTCTGCTGAATAATCTGCTGATAACCTTATGGGGATTCCTTTGTATACTATTTTTTGTTTCTCCCTTGCTGCTTTTAGTATGTTTTCTTTGAATTTATTTTTTGTTAGTTTGATTAATATGTGTCTTGGTGTGTTTTTCCTTGGGTTTATCCTGAATAGGACTCTCTGTGCTTCCTGGACTTGGGTGACTATTTCCTTTCCCATGTTAGGGAAGTTTTCAAGTATAATCTCTTCAAATATTTTCTCAGACCCTTTCTTTTTCTCTTCTTCTTCTGGAACCCCTAAAATTCAAATGTTGGTGTATTTAGTGTTGTCCCAGAGGTCCCTGAAATTGTCTTCAATTCTTTTCATCCTTTTTTCTTTATTCTGCTCCTTGGCCATTATTTCCTCCATTTTGTCTTCCAACTTACTTATTCGTTCTTCTGCCTCATTTATTCTGTTATTGATTCCTTCTAGTGTATTTTTCATTTCAGTTGTTGTGTTGTTCATCTCTGTTTGTTTGTTCTTTAGTTCTTCTAGATGTTTGTTAAACATTTCTTGTATTTTCTCAATCCGTGCCTCCATTCTATTTTTGAGATTCTGGACCATCTTTACTGTCATTACTCTGAATTATTTTTTAGGTAGATTGCCTATTACCTCTTCATTAACTTGGTCTTGTAGGTTTTTACCTTGCTCCTTCATCTGTGACATATTTTTTTGCCATCTCTCTTTTTTTTTTTTTTAATGAGTGGGATTGTGTTCCTGTCTTATTAGTTGTTTAGCCTGAGGCTTCCACCACTGGTGTTTGTAGGCTGTGGGGTAGAGCTGGGTCTTGGTGTTGAGATGAGGACCTCTGGGAGACCTCACTCTGATGAATATTCCCTGGGATCTGAGGTTCTCTGTTAGTCCAGTGGTTCAGACTCAGAGCTCCCATTGCAGGAGCTTTGGCCAACCCCCAGCTCATGAACCAACATCCCACAAGCTGTGTGGTGTGGCAAAGAAAAAAAAAAGAGAGAGAGAACAATAACAAAGTAAAAAATAAAATTAGACTAGGAAACTAACAGATATGTTAGAAATAATATAAAAATAAAAATATAGATGAAACAGCAACCAGAAGGTACAATAGTACCACAATAGTGAAAAAGAAGAGGAGGGAAAAGAAAAGAAAAACAAGAGAAAAATGGGGAAAATGCCTTGGCTGTGGAATGCGGGGCCTAAGCAAGGGCAAGGTTTGGGTGTGGACGGGGCCTATGCTTAGGACCCACAGGGCTGGAAAAGGCCCTGGGGGCTGTGGGGGTGGGGCTCAGGCTCAAGGAACAGAAGGGGCCCAGGCGTGCCCCCCACCCCTGGTCTCAGAAGCCAGGGGACCTCACGTGGGAGCTCAGCAGTCTCACTGGGCCCGAGTGGGTGGGGCAAACACCTTCCACCTCTCTCCTGCTCGTCCCAGAGGGCCCTTCCTGCCTGCCTCTCCTGATCTCCCTGGCCTCAGGGGCCCCGATCTTGCCTGGCCTCCACTTCTCCTCCCCCCTCAGTCCCCCCACGTCCTACCAGTTTGCTTGGGGGTCTCTCCCATCTCCTTGTGCATCAGCGTCCCCCACCAGCAGCCAGCAGGTTTCCTTAGTTGCGAGGAGATGCTAACTTGGTGTCTTCCCACACCCCCATCTTGACTCCACCTCTCTGATTTATGTTATTACATAAAGAAGTAATGAAAACAAGTATTACCTTACTATTTAAGATAGAATCATGAAGTCATATCGATTTAAAAATATTTAATAGTTTATATTTTAATCCTGTCAGAGGAAGCATAAAAACAAAGGTGCCAGAAGGAAGTATCAAGGTGAATACCAGCTCACCATGGCTCTGAAGAGGATGGAAAGGGTGTGCAATCAAAGGCTACATGGCTTTTGCATGTGACATTTCCCTTAAGACAATAATTCTGGAATACTGTAAAGGACCATCCAGTAACTAATTAGAAGAAGATACTCTATCATATATTTTACCATTTAACACAAAATAACTGCAAGCTTCTTGACATTGATTTACAGCTGCCAGCATCTCTTATAGCCCACAATATGACACAAATTTACTTTTCTAAAGCAACTTGAGTAAATATATATCTAGGGGGAAATATTTTATCTGATGGGCATCTCAATGAAAAATTTTATTTCTAAGGTGGGAGGAACTTAAAGTGGTCAAAGAAATATGGCCATAATTAAATATATATTCTACATGTATATAAAATATATATATTCTAGGGAAACAGTGAAGATACAGCAGCAACCAAGAGAAAATCCAGACTAGATAAATTATGTTTATAAATAAAAAACATGATGAGAGTCTTAATAGATTTGTTTATTGGGAAACTGTAAATGTCAAGAGAGGTTTTGTGGCACTTCCATATTTTTTTGTTTGGGGATAGAAATATTCATGGTAATGGGGTGAATCACAGAGGAAAGAAAAATCTACAGTAAGGGACCAGTGAACTGTATAAAGGCTTATAAACTTCACACTAGAAATTTAAGGAGTGTCTACTCTGAGGTGAAAAATGATAAATTTAACCTCAAGGTTTTAGCTTCAAGTTGATAGGATGAGGGAAAAAAGAAACATAGTAACAGAGACGAGATTCAAAGTCCCAGCCAGCCTAGTGCCTAATCCTTAATTCAGATGCCTGGGAAATAACTCCTCAAATTCACAGCACTCACTGGAGTGCAGCTAATTTGTGGTCTGGCCCCACCCTACTGGGTAGGTTCAGGTCTAGGTTATCCCAAGCCAAGTTTCTCATTCAAAGGAATCTTTGAGGCTGCAAAAGCTGTACTCCTAGACTGAAAAGGGAATTAGACAAGCACTCAGGGAATAAAGCAAAGCAATGGAGAAAAATAACAGATATCCTTCCGAATGACTGAGTTCCAATCAGTTTCTGCTTGTGTTGCTATACAACCTCCTATTCACATTCTCAAAGACATTTCACAGAAGCACTAGGCAACCAACTCAATACAGCTGTTTAAATAGAATATGATACTGACCATGATGGCAATAATGGTGATAAAAATTAGTGTGATACCACTCAGAATTTTACATTTTAATAGAACTTTTGGCATGCAACACAAATTTTCAATTTATGTTTTTATTTCATTTTATAACAATTCTATTTGGGAGGTAATCTCCAAACAAATTATTCTAGGGAATCAACTTACTGAAAGCCAGAAATTAAGTGTGAAATCTGAGACTAGTGAAGAGCCCAGTGGATTATGCTACCTCATGTCTTCTTGAAATGTCTCCTACTAGCAGAGTTAAAATGACTGGGATTTGTCAATTTAAACAAATAATTTGAGTAGTGTATAATATACTGTGCTAAATCATGCATCTGTAGGAATGGATAAAAAATAGTTCCTCTCATCATACCCAATATGAATATAGTAATGGGAACATATGAGTTCCCATTATGAGTTAAAATGAATTATTATTGCATATGAGTTAAAATGCAATATTATTTTTTGTGATAGCTGAGGTACAGGGTATAAAGTTAAAGTAGGAGGGAGTGACGTCCACTCTATTAGAAGGAGGAAGAGTTAAGCATTTTCTGGAGACAAGATTGCTTTAAAATGGCATTTAACACTTTAGAATCTTGATAAGAAGCAGATGTTGAATTTTCTGCTTGATAACTCATTGAAGTTCAATGAAAGTTACAACTCAATTCAACAAACACACAGTGAATCCCACTTTATGCCAGACAAACACGATACATGCAAAGCCTCAGATAAGCCTCTGTGAACTTTGTTGAATGGAAGGAGATGTGGCCGTATAAGAACAAGGTTTCCATATAACATGGTAATGCTTTGATAAAGAGCAGCATGGTGTGCTCAGGGGTCAGCAACTTTAGTCTGTAAACTCCTAGACCTGAGAGATAATACAGAATGGAGGCCAGAGGAGCTTCTAGAGAATGAATCTTAGCTGGGTCCTGATTATTTAATAGGATTTATCCAGGAAAAGAGAATGGGATGTTTATCAGGAAAAGAAAGAAGAGAAGAGAGTATGGTGGTTGTGAAGGATATATTCCAGACAGAAGAAACGGCATGAGAATAGAAATATGACCTCCCATAGGAAGCATAAGGAAACATCAGCTCTGTGTATACATGGAACTGGAGGCATTAAAGGCTTGTTGGCTACCAGCAATTGAAGGAAACAGCCACCTTAGTGTTTCTGATAAATCACCCTTGCTGCTATATGTATGTTTTATAAGGAACAATATTTGAGGCAGGGGAGCAGATAGAAGGCAATTTTAGGGATCCAAGTGAGACCTATGAAAATCTGAGTAGGACTGAGAGAAAGAAAAAGTTCAAGACACATCTTAATGATAAATTAATAAGAAATCTTTATTGTTGTGGGAAGGTGAGAGTTTATGGCATAGCCAACATGGAGGTTCCACATGAAAGTAATTTAATGAAACTGTAGCATCATTTCCTTGTTTTCTTTTGTTGTTCTTTTTTGGGTTTTTTTAACATCTTTATTGGAGTATAATTGCTTTACAGTGGTGTGTTAGTTTCTGCTTTATAACAAAGTGAATCAGCTATACATATACATATATCCCCATATCACCTCCCTCTTGCATCTCCCTTCCACCCTCCCTATACCACCCCTCTAGGTCAAAAAACACCAAGCTGATCTCCATGTGCTATGCAGCTGCTCTCCACTAGCTATCTATTTTACATTTGGTAGTGTATATATGTCAATGCCACTCTCTCACTTCATCCCAGCTTACCATTCCCACTCCCCGTGTCCTCAAGTCCATTCCCTACCTCAGTCTTTACTCCTGTCCTGCCCCTAGGTTCTTCAGAACCACTTTTTTTTCTTTCTTTTTTTTTTTAGATTCCATATATATGTGTTAGCATATGGTATTTATTTTTCTCTTTCTGACTTACTTCACTCAATATGACAGTCTCTATGTCCATCCAACTCACTACAAATAACTCAATTTCGTTTCTTTTTATGGCTGAGTAACATTCCATTGTATATATGTGCCACATCTTCTTTATCCATTCATCTGTCAGTGGACATTTAGGTTGCTTCCATGTCCTGGCTATTGTAAAGAGAGCTGCAATGAACATTGTGGTACATGACTCTTTTTGAATTATGGTTTTCTCAGGGTACATGCCCAGTAGTAGGATTGCTGGGTCGTATGGTAGTTCTACTTTTAGTTCTTTAAGGAACCTCCATACTGTTCTCTTTAATGGCTGTATCAATGTACATTCCCCCCAACAGTGCAAGAGGGTTCCCTTTTCTCCACAACCCCTCCAGTATTTATTGTTTGTAGATACTGTGATGATGGCCATTCTGACCGGTGTGAGTTGACACCTCATTGTAGTTTTGATTTGCATTTCTCTAATGATTAGTGATGTTGAGCAATCTTTCGTGTATTTGTTGGCAATATCTTCTTTGGAGAAATGTCTATTTAGGTCTTCTGTCCATTTTTGGATTGGGCTGTTAGTTTTTTTGATATTGAATAGCATGAGCTGCTTGTAAATTTGGAGAATGACCTTTTGTCAGCTGCTTCATTTGCAAATATTTTCTCCCATTCTGAGGGTTGTCTTTTTGTCTTGTTTATGGTTTCCTTTGCTGTACAAAAGCTTTTAAGTTTCATTAGGCCCCATTTGTTTATCTTTGTTTTTATTTCCATTTCTCTAGGAGGTGGGTCAAAAAGGATCTTGCTGTGATTTACGTCATGGAGTGTTCTGCCTATGTTTTCCTCTAAGAGTTTTATAGTGTCTGGCCTTATATTTAGGTCTTTAACTCATTTTGATTTAATTTGTGTGTATGGTCTTACGTAGTGTTCTAATTTCATTCTTATACATGTAGCTGTCCAGTTTTCCCAGCACCATTTATTGAAGAGGCTGTCTTTTCTCCATTGTATATTCTTGCCTCCTTTATCAAAAATAAGGTGATCATATGTGTGTGGCTTTATCTCTGGGCTTTCTACCCTGTTCCACTGATCTACAGTTCTGTTTTTGTGCCAGTACCATACTGTCTTGATTACTGTATCTTTGTAGTATTGTCTGAAGTCCGGGAGCCTGATTCCTCCAGCTCCGTTTTTCTTTCTCAAGATTGCTTTGGCTATTGGGGGTCTTTTGTATTTCCATACAAATTGTGAAGTTTTTTGTTCTAGTTCTGTGAAAAGTGCCATTGGTAGTTTGATAGGGATTGCATTGAATCTGTAGATTGCTTTGTGTAGTATAGTCATTTTCACAATGTTGATTCTTCCAATCCAAGAATATGGTATATCTCTCCATCTGTTTGTATCATCTTTAATTTCTTTCATCAGTGTCTTATAGTTTTCTTCATACAGGTTTTTTTCTCCTTAGGTAGGTTTATTCCTAGGTATTTTATTCTTTTTGTTGCAGTGGTAAATGGGAGTGTTTCCTTAATTTCTCTTTCAGAGTTTTCATCATTAGTGTATAGGAATGAAAGAGATTCCTGTTCATTAATTTTGTATCCTGCTGCTTCACCAAATTCATTGATTAGCTCTAGTAGTTTTCTGGTAGCGTCTTTAGGATTCTCTATGTATAGTATCATGTCAACTGCAAACAGTGACAGTTTTATTTCTTCTTTTCCAATATGGATTCCTTTTATTTCTTTTTCTTCTCTGATTGCTATGACTAAAACTTTCAAAATTATGTTGAATAATAGTGGTAAGAGTGGACAACCTTGTCTTGCTCCTGATCTTAGAGGAAAGGGTTTCAGTTTTTCACCATTGAGAACGACGTTGGCTGTGGGTTTGTCATATATGGTTTTTATTATGTTGAGGTAAGTTGTCTTTATGCCTACTTTCTGGAGTGTTTTTATCATAAATGGTTGTTGAATTTTGTCAAAAGCTTTTTCTGCATCTATTGAGATGATCATATGGTTTTTATCCTTTAATAGGTTAATATAGTTTATCATATTGATTGATTTGTGTATACTGAAGAATCCTTGCATTCCTGGGATAAACCCCACTTGACCGTGGTGTGTGATCCTTTTAATGTGCTGTTGGATTCTGTTTGCTAGTATTTTGTGGAAGATATTTGCATCTATGTTCATCAGTGACATTGGCCTGTAGTTTTCTACCTTTGTGACATCTTTCTCTGGTTTTGGTATCAGGGTGATTGTGGCCTTGTAGAATGAGTTTGGGAGTGTTTCTCCCTCTGCTATATTTTGGACGAGTTTGAGAAGGATAGGTGTTAGCTCTTCTCTAAATGCTTGATAGAATTTACCTGTGAAGCCAACTGGGCCTGGGCTTTTGTTTGTTGGAAAATTTTTAATCACAGTCTCAATTTCAGTGCTTGTGATTGCTCCATTTATATTTTATATTTCTTCCTGGTTCACTCTTGGAAGTTTGTGCTTTCCTAAGAATTTGTCCATTTCTTCCAGGTTGTCTATTTTATTGGCATACAGTTGACTGTAGTAATCTCTCATGATCCTTTGAATTTCTGCAGGGTCTGTTGTTACCTCTCCTTTTTCATTTCTAATTCTATTGATTTTTCTCCCTTTTTTTCTTGATGAGTCTGACTAATGGTTTATCAATTTTCTTTATCTACTCAAAGAACCAGCTTTTAGTTTTATTGATCTTTGCTATCTTTCCTTCATTTCTTTTTCATTTCTTTTTGATCCTTCTGCTAAGTTTGAGGTTTTTTGTTCTTCTTTCTCTAATTGCTTTAGGTGTAAGTTTAGGCTGTCTATTAGAGAGGTTTCCTGTTTCTTGAGGTAGGACGGTATCGTTATAAACTTCCCTCTTAGAACTGCTTTTGCTGCTGCCCATAGGTTTTGGGTCATCGTGTTTTCACTGTCATTTGTTTCTAGATATTTTTTGATTTCCTCTTTGATTCCTTCAGTGATCTCTTGGTTATTAAGTAGTGTACTGTTTAGCCTCCATGTGTTTGTATTTTTTACAGATATTTTCCTGTAATTGATATCTAGTCTCCTAATATTGTGGTCGGAAAAGATACTTGATGTGATTTCAATTTTCTTAAATTTACCAAGGCTTGATTTGTGACCCAAGATATAATCTATCCTGGAAAATGTTCCATGAGCCCTTGAGAAGAAAGTGTATTCTGTTGTTTTTGGATGGAATGTCCTATAAATATCAATTAAGTCCATCTTCTTTAATCTGTCATTTAATGCTTGTGTTTCCTTATTTATTTTCCTCTTGGATGATCCGTCCACTGGTGAAAGTGGGATGTTTAAATGCCCTAGTATGATTGTGTTACTGTCGATTTCCCCTTTTACAGCTCTTAGCATTTGCCTTATGTGTTGAGGTGCTCCTATGTTGGGTGCTTAAATATTTTAAATTGCTATATCTTCTTCTTGGATTGATCCTTTGATCATTATGTAGTGTCCTTCTTTGTCTCTTGTAATAGTCTTTATTTTAAAAATGATTTTGTCTGATATGACAATTGCTGCTCAAACTTTTTTGATTTCCATTTGAATGGAATATCTTTTTCCATCCCCTCATTTTAGTCTTCATGTGTCCCTAGTCTGAAGTGGGTCTCTTGTAGACAGCATATATATGGGTCTTGTTTTTGGATCCATTCAGCCAGTCTATGTCTTTTGGTGGGAGCATTTAATCCATTAACATGTAAGATAATTATCAATATGTATATTCCTATTACGATTTTCTTAATTGTTTTTGGTTTGTTATTGTAGGTCTTTTCCTTCTTTTGTGCTTCCTGACTAGAGATGCTCCTTTAGCATTTGTTGTAAAGTTGGTTTGGTAGTGCTGAATTCTCTTACATTTTGCTTGTCTGTAAAGATTTTAATTTCTCTGTCAAATCTGAATCAGATTCTTGCTGGGTAGAGTAATCTTGGTTGTAAGTTTTACCTTTTCATCGCTTTAAATATGTCCTGCCACTCCCTTCTGGCTTACAGAGTTTCGACTGAAAGAGCAGCTGTTAACCTTATGGGGATTCCCTTGTTATGTTATTTATTGTTTTTCCATTCCTGCTTTTAATATTTTTTCTTTGTATTTAATTTTTGATAGTTTGAATAAAATATGTCTTGGCGTGTTTCTCCTTGGATTTATCCTGTATGGGACTCTCTGCACTTCCTGAACTTAATTGACTATTTCCTTTCCCATATTAGGGAAGTTTTCAACTATAATCTTTTCACATATTTTCTCAGTCACTTTCTTTTTCTCTTCTTCTTCTTGCACCCCTATAATTCGAATGTTGGTGCATTTAATGTTGTCCCAGAGGTCTCTAAGTCTGTCCTCAATTCTTTTCATTTTTTTTTTTTTTATTATGCTCTGCAGTAGTTATTTCCTCTGTTGTATCACCCAGGTCACTAATCCTGTTCTTCTGCCGAAGTTATTCTGCTATTGTTTCCTTCTAGAGAATTTTTAATTTCATTTATTGTGTTGTTCAACATTGTGTGTTTGCTCTTTAGTTCTTCTAGGTCCTTGTTATAACTTTCTTAAATTTTCTCCATTCTATTTCCAAGATTTTGGATCGTCTTTACTATCATTACTCTGAATTCTTTTTCAAGTAGACTGCCTATTTCCTCTTCATTTGTTTGGTCTGGTTGGTTCTTACCTTGCTCCTTCATCTGCTGTGTGTTTCCCTGTCTTCTCATTTTGCTTAAATTTCTGTGTTTGGCATCTCCTTTTCACAGGCTGCAGGTTCATAGTTCCCGTTGTTTTTGGTGTGTGCCCCCAGTGGCTAAGGTTGGTGAAGTGGGTTGTGTAGAGTTCCTGGTGGAGGGGACTGATGCCTGTGTTCTGATAGATGAAGCTGGATCTTGTCTTTCTGGTGGGCAGGACCATGTCCGGTGGTGGGTTTTGGGGTGTCTGTGATCTTATGATTTTAGGCATCCTCTCTGCTAATGGGTGGTGTTGTGTTCCTGTCCTGGTAGTTGTTTGGCATAGGTGTCAAGCACTGTAGCTTGCTGGTTGTTGAGCTGGACCTTAGCATTGAGATGGAGATCTCTGGGAGAGCTTTTGCCATTTGATATTACATGGAGCAGAGAGGTCTCTGATGGACCAATGCCCTGAACTCAGCTCTCCAACTTCAGAGGCACAGGCCTGACACCTGGCCGGAGCACCAAGACCCTGTCAGCCACATGGCTCAGAAGAAAAGGGAGAAAAAAGAAAGAAAAAAGGAAAATAAAAAGAAATAAAGTAGAGGGCAGACAGCAGAAGCAAGAAGAACTACAATACTGCAGCCTGTGGAACAAAAACCACATTCACAGAAAGACAGACAAGATGAGTAGGCAGGGGGCTATATACCAGATGAAGGAACAAGATAAAACCCCAGAAAAACAACTAAATGAAATGGAGATAGGCAATCTTCCAGAAAAAGAAATCAGAATAGTGATAGTGAAGATGATTCAGGACCTCGGAAAAAGAATGGAGGCAAAGATCAAGAAGATGCAAGAAATGGTTAATGAAGATCTAAAAGAATTAAAGAACAAACAAACAGAGATGAACAATACAATAACTGAAAAGAAAAATACACTACAAGGAATCAATAGCAGAATAACTGAGGCAGAAGAACGGATAAAAGACCTGGAAGAAAGAATGGTGGAATTTACTGCTGCAGAACAGAATAAAGAAAAAAGAAAGAAAAGAAATGGAGACAGCCTAAGAGACCTCTGGGACAACATTAAATGCAACAACATTCGCATTATACGTGTCCCAGAAGGAGAAGAGATAAAGAAAGGACCCGAGAAAATATTTGAAGAGATTATAGTCGAAAACTTCCCTAACATGGGAAAGGAAATAGCCACCCAAGTCCAGGAAGTGCAGAGAGTCCCATACAGGATAAACCCAATGAGAAACATGCCGAGACACATAGGAACCAAATTGGCAAAAATTAAAGGCAAAGAAAAATTATTGAAAACAGCAAGGGAAAAATGACCAGTAACACACAAGGGAACTCCCATCAGATTAACGGCTGATTTCTCAGCAGAAACTCTACAAGCCAGAAGGGAGTGGCATGATATACTTAAAGTGATGAAAGGGAAGAACCTACAAGCAAGATTACTCTACCAAGCAAGGATCTCATTCAGATTCGATGGAGAAATCAATAATCAATTAAGATTTCTTTAATTCTTTACAGACAAGCAAAAGCTAAGAGAATTCTGCACCACCAAACCAGCTCTAAAACAAATGCTAAAGGAACATGTCTAAGTGGGAAACACAAGAGAAGACAAGGACCTACAAAAACAAACCCAAAACAATTAAGAAAATGGTCATAGGAACATACATATCGATAATTACCTTAAACGTGTATGGATTAAATGCTCCAACCAAAAGACATAGACTGGCTGAATGGATACAAAAACAAGACCCATATATATGCTGTCTACAAGAGACTCACTTCAGACCTAGGGACACATACAGACTGAAAGTGAGGGGATGGAAAAAGATATTCCATGCAAATGGAAATCAAAAGAAAGCTGGAGTAGAAATACTCATATCAGATAAAATAGACTTTAAAATGAATATTACAAGAGACAAGGAAGGACACTACATAATGATCAAGGGATCAATCCAAGAAGAAGATATAACAATTATAAATATATATTCACCCAACATAGGAGCACCTCATTACATCAGGCAACTGCTAACAGCTATAAAAGAGGAAATCGACAGTAACACAATAATAGTGGGGGACTTTAACACCTCACTTACAACAATGGACAGATCATCCAAACAGAAATTAAAAAGGCAACACAAGCATTAAGTGACACAATAGACCAGATAGATTTAATTGATATTTATAGGACATTCCATCCAATAACTTCAGATTACACTCTCTTCTCAAGTGTGCACGGAACATTCTCCAGCATAGATAACATCTTGGGTCACAAATCAATCCTCAGTAAATTTCAGAAAATTGAAATATCAACCATCTTTTCTGACCACAACGCTATGAGATTAGAAATCAATAAGAGGGGGAAAAAAAGGAAAAAACACAAACACATGGAGGCTAAACAATACGTTACTAAATAAGCAAGAGATCACTGAAGAAATCAAAGAGGAAATCAAAAAATACCTAGAGACAAATGACAATGAAAACACGATGATCCGAAACCTATGGGATGCAGCAAAAGCAGTTCTAAGAGGGAAGTTTATAGCTATACAAGCCTACCTGGAGAAACATGAAAAATCTCAAGTAAACAATCTAACATTACACCTAAAGGAACTAGAGAAAGAAGAACAAACAAAACCCAAAGTTAACAGAAGGAAAGAAATCATAAAGATCAGAGCAGGAATAAATGAAATAGAAACAAAGAAAACAATAGCAAAGATCAATAAAACTAAAAGCTGGTTTTTTTTAGAAGATAAACAAAATTGATAAACCATTAGCCAGACTCTTCAAGAAAAAGAGGGAGAGGACTCAAATCAATAAATTAGAAATGAAAAAGGAGAAGTTACAACAGACACCACAGAAATACAAAGTATTCTAAGAGATGACTACAAGCAACTCTATGCCAATAAAATGGACAACCTGGAAGAAATGGACAAATTCTTAGAAAGGTATAACCTTCCAAGACTGAACCAGGAAGAAATAGAAAATATAAACAGACCTATCACAAGTAATAAAATTGAAACTGTGATAAAAATCTTCCAACAAACAAAAGTTCAGGACCAGATGGCTTCACAGGTGAATTCTATCAAACATTAAGAGAAGAGCTAACGCCCATCCTTCTCAAACTCTTCCAAAAAACTGCAGAGGAAGGAAAACTCTCAAACTCATTCTATGAGGCCACAATCACCCTGATACCAAAACCAGACAAAGATTCTACAAAAAAGCAAAATTACAGACCAATATCACTCATGAATATAAATGCAAAAATCCTCAACAAAATACTAGCAAACAGCATCCAACAACACTTTTAAAGGATCATACACCATGATCAATTGCGATTTATTCCAAAGATGCAAGGATCCTTCAGTATATGCAAATCAATCAATGTGATGCAGCATATTAACAAATTGAAGAATAAAAACCATATCATCATCTCAATAGATGCAGAAAAAGCTTTTGAAAAAATTCGACACCCATTTATGATAAAAACTCTCCAGAAAGTGGACATAGAGGGAACCTACATCAACATAATAAAGGATATAGATGACAAACCCACAGTAAACATCATTCTCAATGGCGAAAATCTGAAAGCATTTCCTCTAAGATCAGGAACAAGACAAGGATGTGCATTCTCACCACTATTATTCAACATAGTTTTGGAAGTCCTAGCCACGGCAATCAGAGAAGAAAAAGAAATAAAAGAAATCCATATCAGAAAAGAAGAAGTAAAACTGTCACTGTTTGCAGATGACATGATACCACACATAGAGAATCCTAACGATGCCACCAGAAAACTACTAGAGCTAATAAATGAATGTAGTAAAGTTGCAGAATACAAAATTAATGCAGAGAATTCTCTTGCATTCCTATACCCTAATGATGAAATCTGAAAGAGAAATTAAGGAAACACTCCCATTTACCTTTGCAATAAAAAGAATAAAATACCTAGGAATAAACCTACCTAGGGAGACAAAAGACCTGTATGCAGAAAATTATAAGACACTGATGAAAGAAATTAAAGATCATACCAACAGATGGAGAGATATACCATGTTCTTGGATTGGAAGAATCAATATTGTGAAAATGACTGTACTACTCAAAGCAATCTACAGCTTCAATGTAATCCCTATCAAATTACCAATGGCATCTTTTACAGAACTAGAACAAAAAATCTTACAATTTGTATGGAGACACAAAAGACCCCAAATAGCCAAAGCATTCTTTACGAAAAAACACGGAGCTGGAGGAATCAGGCTCCCTTACTTCAGACTATATTACAAAGCTACAGTAATCAAGACAATATGGTACTGGCACAAAAACAGAAACAATGGAACAAGATAGAAAGCCCAGAGATAAACTCACACGCCTATGGTCAACTAATCTATGACAAACGAGGCAAGGATATACAGTGGAGAAAAGACAGCCTCTTCAATAAATGGTGCTGAGAAAACTGGACAGCTACATGTAAAAGAATGAAATTAGAACACTCCCTAACACCATACACAAAAATAAACTCAAAATGGATTAGAGACCTAAATGTAAGACCGGACAGTATAAAACTCTTAGAGGAAAACATGGGAAGAACACTCTTTGACATAAATCACAGCAAGATCCTTTTTGACCCACCTCCTAGAGTAATGGAAATAAAAACAGAAATAAACAAATGGGAACTAATGAAACTTCAAAGCTTTTGCACAGCAAAGGAAACCATAAACAAGACAAAAAGACAACCCTCAGAATGGGAGAAAATATTTGCAAATGAATCATCGGACAAAGTATTAATCTCCAAATTATATAAACAGCTCATGCACCTCAATATTAAAAAAACAAGCCACCCAATCCAAAAATGTGCAGAAGACCTAAATAGACATTTCTCCAAAGAAGACATACAGATGGCCACAAAGCACATAAAATGCTGCTCAACATCACTAATTAATAGAGAAATGCAAATCAAAACGACAATGAGGTATCACCTCACACCAATTAAAATGGGCATCATCAGAAAATCTATAAACAACAAATGCTGGAGAGGGTGTGGGGAAAAGGGAACCCTCTTGCACTGTTGGTGGGAATGTAAATTGATACAGTCACTATGGAGAACAGTATGGAGGTTCCTTAAAGAACTAAAAATAAAATTACCATATGGCACAGCAATCCCACTACTGGGCATATACCCAGAGACAACCATAATTCAAGAAGACACATGCACCCCAATGTTCATTGCAGCACTATTTACAATAGCCAGGTCAAGGAAGCAACCTAAATGCTCATTGACAGACGAATGGATAAAGAAGTTGTGGTACATATATACAATGGAATATTACTCAGCCATAAAAAGGAACAAAGTAAGGTCATTTGTAGAGACATGGATGCATCTAGAGACTGTCATACATAGTGAAGTAAGTCAGAAATAGAAAAACAAATATTCTCTTTTAACGCATATATGTGAAACCTAGAAAATGGTACAGATGAACCAGTTTGCAGAGCAGAAATTGAGACACTGAAGCAGAGAAAAAAACGTATGGACACCAAGGGGGGAAAGCGTCGGAGGGTGGTGGTGGTGGTGTGAGGAATTGGGATATTGGGATTGATATGTATACACTGATGTGTATAAAATTGATGACTAATAAGAAAAAATAAATAAATAAATAAAACATTAAAAAAAAACAATAAAAAATAAAGTATTCGTCCATTGGACCATTGAACCCTTATTAAAACTAGGGTTTTCTGATTATGGAAAATATCAGAATAAGTCAACAACAGTGGCAACATGGTATTTAAATATCCATGTTTTCCAGCTTAGACGACCTTGTGAACCACCACATGCTCATGGTAATTTAGCATGTTGTCCACAGAGAAATGGTGTTGCATACACAAATAAGAGTTGATCATCAAAGAGCTATTTATTAACATGCTGAGAAATGCCTTTTCTATTCCTTTCCTGAGGCTTCAGGAAGCTACCTCTTCCTTAAATAAACCTGTTGAAGGAGGGCAGATTGGCTTGCAGCTTCTCTTAAATGCTGGTATTTGAACTTGGCTTAGGCAAGCACCTCCTGTAATTTACTTTACACTTGGCTGGAAGAAGATGATTTTATATTTGGGCTAGGGATAAAGGGAGCTTCTGTTTCCCTCAGGGGACCTATGGAGATTGAGAACATTTACTGTGTGTGCTTTCTTCACCTTCCCTTGAAAAGAAATAAAACCACCTTGTGCTGTTTCTCTACATAGTTCAGGCATGCAGAGACATTCATCCTGTTGCATAATGCTTAGAATAAAAGGTGTTACAAAAAGCTGATTTGTTTCTGATAACCCAATGACTGCACATACTTAATACTTAACATACTTAATAACTGATATAACTGTAATATTCCTGAATTCAAAAACATTACTGCTACTTGACATTATTACATTTTCAGTAAAGGATTAAATCTTAGTTTACTGAAAAAAAATAGCTATTAAAGTAGAAAAATTTTTAAATTATTAAAAATAAAAAATATTAAAAAGTAATAAAAAAAGAAAGAAAGGGGCTTCCCTGGTGGCGCAGTGGTTGAGAGTCTGCCTGCCAATGCAGGGGACACGGGTTCGAGCCCTGGTCTGGGAAGATCCCACATGCCGTGGAGCAGCTGGGCCTGTGAGCCACAGTTACTGAGCCTGCGGGTCTGGAGCCTGTGCTCCGCAACAAGAGAGGCCGCGATAGTGAGGGCCCCCGCACCGCGATGAGGAGTGACCCCCCGCTTGCCGCAACTAGAGAAAGCCTTCGCACAGAAATGAAGACCCAACACAGCAAAGAAATTAAAAAAATTTTTTTAAAAATTTATAAAAAAAAGAAAGAAAGAAAAGAGCAACTAAACCAAAAAGTAAATCCACCAATGATAACAAGCACTAAGAACTATATTTAAAAAAAAAAAAAAAGGACAGACATAACCCTCAGACAAATGGTAAAAGCAAAGCTATACAGACAAAATCACACAAAGAAGCATACACATACACAGTCACAAAAAGAAAAAAAGGAAAAAAAAATTTATATATATTAAAAAAAAAAAGGAAGAGAGCAACCAAATCAATAAACAAATCTACCAATGATAATAAACTCTAAATACTAAACTAAGATAAACATAAAACCAGAAACCAGTGAGTCACATACAGCAAACCCCCAGTCTACAGTTGCTCCCAAAGTCCGCTTCCTCAATTTTAGGATGATTCTTTGTCTATTCAGGTATTCCACAGATGCAGGGCACATCAAGTTGATTGTGGAGATTTAATCTGCTGCTTCTGAGGCTGCTGGGAGAGATTTCCCTTTCTCTTCTTTGTTCGTACAGCTCCCAGGGTTCAGCTTTGGATTTGGACCCACCTCTGCGTGTAGGTCGCCTGAGGGCGTCTGTTCTTTGCTCACACAGGACGGGGTTAAAGGAGCAGCTGCTTCGGGGGCTCTGGCTCACTCAGGCGGGGGGAGGGAGGGGTACGGAGGAGGCGGGGCGAGCCTGCGGCGGCAGAGGCTGGCGTGACGTTGCAGCAGCCTGAGGCGCGCCGTGCGTTCTCCCGGGGAAGTTGTCCCTGGATCATGGAACCCTTGCGGTGGCGGGCTGCACAGGCTCCCGGGAGGGGTGGTGTGGAGAGTGACCTGTGCTCGCACACAGGCTTCTTGGTGGCGGCAGCAGCAGCCTTAGCGTCTCATGCCCGTCTCTGGGGTCTGCGCTGATTGCTGCGGCTCGCGCCCGTCTCTGGAGCTCGTTTAGGTGGTGCTCTGAATCCCCTCTCCTCGTGCACCCCAAAACAATGGTCTCTTGCCTCTTAGGCAGGTCCAGACTTTTTCCCGGACTCCCTCCCGGCTAGCCGTGGTGCACTAGCCCCCTTCAGGCTGTGTTCACGCCGCCAACCCCAGTCCTCTCCCTGCAATCTGACAGGAGCCCAAGCCTCAGCTCCCAGCCCCCGCCCACCCTGGCGGATGAGCAGACAAGCCTCTCAGGCTGGTGAGTGCTGGTCGGCACCGATCCTCTGTGCAGGAATCTCTCCACTTTGCCCTCTGCACCCCTGTTGCTGTGCTCTCCTTCGTGGCTCCGAAGCTCCCCCCTGCCACCCCCCATCTCCGCCAGTGAAGGGCCTCCTAGTGTGTGGACACATTTCTTCCTTCACAGCTCCCTCCCACTGGTGCAGGTCCCGTCCCTATTCCTTTGTCTCTGTTTTTTCTTTTTCCTTTTGTCCTACCCATGTACGTGGGGAGTTTCTTGCCTTTTGGGAAATCTGAAGTCTTCTGCCAGCATTTAGTAGGCGTTCTGTAGGAGTTGTTCCACATGTAGATGTATTTGTGGGGAGGAAGGTGATCTCCATGTCTTACTCCTCTGCCATCTTGAAGTCACTTTCTCCTTGTTTTTTTTAAAAATAAAATTCTACCCAAAGAGCATGATTCTAAAGCTGCTGTTTCTCTCATCCCATGTAGCCAAAAAATCCACATATGTGTGTGTATTTATGACTCTAAAATGTATCTATCTATCCATCTCCATATACCATTTATCTTTGATTGAAAGCTTTCCTTTATTTCCCCTCAAAGAACAATATAATTTTAACAGATATTGTTATCAGTTTTAAGCACTGAGGCATAAACCTTAAGGTTTACCACTTCTTGATAATATGAGGTAGTCATCGTTTCACAAACATTTGAGTTTTTTCCCTAGTTATTTGAATATTTCTCCTTTCTCCTTTTTATTTTTTTCAGAAGGTCTTGAAAAAGGTGAAGTCCATGTATAAGGGTAGGGAGGATTTTTGCTCACTACCGATCTCTTCAATAATAGTTTCATGCATTTTATTGATATTTATTTTAAAGGTTGTGTTAATTCATATGTCCTGGGAAGCAAATACAGAGTTAAGAGTGCAAGAAATTTATCAGTAAAAAATACAGTGGGAGGAAGTAAAATTGAGCATTTGTATGCTTTCAAAATGCTGTGTAGGTCTGATAACCATGAAGGAAAAGAAGGGGTGGGAAAGCAAAAACTGGTGGGAACAACTCACTGTGCAGTGGAAGAGTTCTACTTAGAACAGAAACAGCCAGATGCTAGTGTCTCTGTACTCTCACTGCTTAAGGACAGCCCAGGAAGCGTTTTTCTTTGGATTTAATGCTGTGGAAGATTTTTGTAGCTCACGAGCAGACCCTTCCTTGAGAGAGAGCTGGATGAAGAACTCTCTTGACTTTTTGCTATTCACCCTCATGGTGTGTGAATCCACATCTCTGAAACTGTTTGAGGAGCACATTACCCAGCATACCAGTATGAAGAGGTTTTGAAAAGAAAGGTAGTGGGATGAAGGGCATTTTGTCAACACTGCAGTTGGTCACAAGGTCTTAGAAGGTATTCATCTACTCCTTCCTACACTGCACTCTAAATGCCCCTTGCCCTCACATATGCCTGTTGGTCTTGGAGGCTTGCCTAGGGGTGTGACCTGTATCCTCATCTTTGGGAAGTCTGAGTCCTTGGTAACCATTTATTTCTCACTAGTTCATGTCACAGTTGGGCATCAAAATGGCAAGGGGCACTCAAGTGGATGCCCGCAGTTCCACACATTCCTTCCTGCCCCCTTGTGTATCAGCAGCCCTACCTCCTCTAGCTAAACAGGGCCAATTACCCTGTCATGTTGGTGACTCCTTGCCTGCTGGCCCTTGGGCACAAGGGGCTCAAAGGCATTTTCAGATGCTCTTGTGGTTCTATGAGACTCTAGCTGTGTCCCTTGGTATGAGTGCACTGTCTTTGGGGACCAGGATCTCTAACTCTGCAAAGCCCAGAGCTGTATAGATGGGAAGCAAAAACTCCCCAGTGGCTCAATGACGGTGATGGTAAATAGTGCTTCCAGCCACTTGATTCCTAGACTCATGTATTCTTCCCACTGGGACATAGTATGTTGAAGACTCTGATTCCATTAGTATATTGAATTGTGGAAGATGTTTCCCCATCCTCATTGAGTGTTGCCTTTAAGCTGTCCCATCAGCTATGACTTTCAGTGACCATTCCATGCTCTATCAGGCTACATTTGAACAATGCACAATGCAATACAACCAGTGTAACCTATGGAAAAGGACCCAATCTTGCAGCTTCTTCCCTGTAAAATAGGTCCCCTAATCAGTAGTTATGTTGTATGGTATTCAATGCCTGTGGACCAGGAACATTGTCAGTACCAATAGTGATGATGACTGAGGTTTGGTAGGTAAGAAAGGCAAACTCAAACAAAGATAATTTTCTCTTCCAGGGAAAATAAATCTCAGACTGAAGAGGCCCACTGAAGTAAACTTACCACCAATTGGTCATTGGGTCTCCCCAAGGAATGGTAATATCCTGGGAGCTCGGTACTGGACTCTGTGCAGGCAGATTGGCCATTCAGAGATGGCATCAGCTAGAAGAGCCAAGGCAAGTGGTAGTCCTTACTTCAGAGACTGTATCTCTGCCACTTTGGTCACTCACTTCATATGCTAAATGTGCCACGTGTGCATAGCAGATGACCAAATCTGGTAATATCAACTGGTCATGTCTTTTCTCTTTTTTTCTTAGAGAGACTTGTTAGAGGTTTATCAATTTTACTGTTTTTTACAAAGAACTAGTTGCTTTGTTTCATTTGTTTTCTCTATTGTTTTTAATTCCATTGATTTATGCTTTATTTTTTATTCCCTTTGTTCTGCTTGCTATAAGTTTAATTTGCTCTTCTTTCCTTAGTTTTTAAGGTGAAAACTTGGAATCTTAATTTTAGATCTTTTTTATTTTCTTATATATGAATTTAATTCTATAAATCTCCCTATATGCACTGCTTTATATGTATACCACAAATTTTGATTTTAGTCTAATTTGGAATACTACTTAAATTTCTCCTGAGACTACTCTTTGGCTAACAGACTATTTAAAAGAGTGTCTAGTTTCCAAATATTTGGGGATTTTTCCAGTTATTTTTCTGTTATTGATTTCTAGTTTAATTCTACCATAGTCTGAAAACACACTTTGTATTATTTCTATTCTTTTGCATTTGTTAAAATGTGCTTTATGTCCTAGAATGTAGTCTATCTTGATGAATGTGCTGTATGAACTTGAGAAGGATATGTATTCTGCTAGTTTGGATGGAGTATTCTATAGATGTCATTTGATCCAGTGGATTGATAAGGTTGTTCAGGTCATCTATATCCTTTTACTGATTTTCTATTTGTTGATCTGTCAATTACTGACTGAGATGTGTTAAGGTTCCCAACTATAATAGTGGATTTATTTATTTCCCCTTTCAGTTCTATCTGGTTTTGCCTCACATATATTGATACTGTATGGTGACTTGTATACACTTTTAGGGTTTTATGTCTTCTTGGAGAAGTAAATTATTTATGCTTATTATGTAATTCAACTCTTTATCTCTTATAACTTTCCTTTAATGCTTCATGTGAAATTCATATAACTACTCAAGCATTCTTTCAATTAATATTAACACTGTATATCCTTGTCATTTCTTTACTTTTACCTTATTTGAGTCTTTATATTTAAAATTTCTTACAGACAACAACTATAAAAGGTAGTTGATCTTGTTTTTTAATCCACTCTGATGATCTCTGTCTTTTAATTGGTATGTTTAGACAATTGTCTTTTAAAGTGGTTATTTATATAATTGGATTAAAATACACTATCTTTGAAACCATTTTCAATTTGTTTCATTTGCTCCTTCCAAAACTGTTGATAATTGTGCTGAATGGTTAAAATTCGGAGTAAATTTCTCTTGAAAATGGGACAACTGCTTCTTTTTTTTTTTTTTTTCAACTGCTTCTTTTTTTAAAAATTTTCTGCATCATATATTTTCATAACTTATGCTTTGTAAATCTGTCTCTGGGCGCTTCATGATGGTACAGTGCCTGAATCATTCAGTATCAGTGATGCCTAGCTAAATACCAGTCAATTAGCAAGTTCTTACTAAGTATTTGTTGAATGAGAGATTAATATATGAAAAACAAATGCTAGGGGATAATGTGAGAAAACTAGCAAAAGTATAAAGGGAAGATGAGAATCAATATTAACAACAATAATAATAACAACTTAAAAAAAGACACCGTATATTATACACTATGATAATTGGCCTATATGCATTACCATTTAATCACCATGAAACATTCATAAATATATATATATATATATATATATATATATTTGAGGAATGTATGTTTTACAAATGTTAAGCAAACTGTCCAAAAGCTAACAGGTTGTAACTTTCATTGTCAGGATTCACACTAAGGTTTTTCGACCTCCAAAGATCAAACTGTATCTCCACCAAAAACAGGCTCCCCAGATGCTAAATGTTGCTCATGAGGCTGTGATTAACCAAACATCTATCATTAAGCCCTTTATTAACTAATCAGTTTAAGTGCATACATTTTATAAAGAAGCCACACTTAGCAAAATAAAAAATGCTTCATTTCCTAACTCAGGGATTTGCTGTCGAGACAACTCTTACCTCTAAGTTATTAGTAATTTTCTTGAGATTGTCCTTTTTCTTCATTTGTCACTAGAAACTTGTTTCACCATCAAGGAGTGACATAATGCCCCCAAAATACATTACTGTACCTGAAATTCACACTTCTGATGCTATTTGAAAAACATATATGTATAAATATTGCGTCAGGCAGAAAATATTTGCTCAGATGGCCAAGTGAGTAAAAATTTATTTCTGGAGGGAAAACACAGCAGGCAGGAAGGAGACATACAGCAGCAGTAAAAGGTGCCTCCCATGAAAGTCTCCATTCACATCAGCATAAATGTGGCCAGGAACAGAACAAATTTTGTATGAAACAAGAAGGAGAAAAGTGCTAATATATTTATCTGAGAACAGTATACTACAGCAATGTGCTGACATCTTCCGGTCCATCAGCAGATTTTGACTTTTGGGGGAAAACATCTGGATGTGTAGCAGTGCGGAACAGAAGAGAGAAGTAGCACAGTTGGGCAATTCTAATCTTGAGATCATGTTTATGATAACAGAGGGAAAAAAAGAGTTGTTCTCAATGCAGAAGCCTTGGTGCTAAAATATTGTCCATATTTATTTGTTGTTGCTTTTGGAGGGTCATTATTACATTCCTTAGAGCTTCAATATTCTCATCTGCAATATGGGGCAAATAATACTTTCAAGTTGTCTGTGAAGATCACATAAGATAACACATGGGAAACCAGGTAGCATAGAGACTGGTGCATAACGGATGCTCAACCATGCCAGTGTTTTTTCTTCTCAATATTGGGGAGAAATCATCAAAGCAAAACCCTATGTTATTAATTCTGGGATAGCCTATATTCTCAATTCTTGATACTTTACAAAATTCTTTCAAATCTTCTCTTTTAATCAGTTGGATTTTCCATTGTTAGGTATCTGCAGTCAGTTTCAGGTTTGTGGGAGGTCTGGGCGCCCATACGGGTTACACACCCCTAAAGGTCTCTCTCTAAAAAGCAGACTGCTTCTTACTCAGCACAATTCCCCTGTGAGATTGTTCAGGTCATCTTACATCATCTCATACTATGTCCTGAAGTGTCTCTGCCACCAGTCTTGGACTCACAAGCCCCGTCACTCTCCACTGCAAATAAGAAACACAGCCAATGTACTTCAAGGAAATCTCCCAGCCTCATAGAGGGTGTTTTTGCTGAAATTTCTGATGTCTGCTTCTTGCTTCTAGGTCCTCCAAACACTCTCCACTTTGCCCTTCTACTCTTCCCCTTCCCCCCACCCCCAGTCCACTGTGGTTTCTGATTGATTTCTTATGACTAATGCCTACGTTAGTTCCAGTTATTTCTGACATGAGCTGTTCTGTATTTCATTATAAGTCCTACCTTTAAGATTTTAATGATGAGTGTTTAAATTTGTAACCACTGGGTCCCCTTAGCTTTTCCTGTTGTTCTTCTCTGGCAGTTGCTGCCAATCCCAGATTATACAGTATTTTTAACTGCAACTTTCCATTGTAACTAGGGTGGGTGTTATTTTAAACCCTCTCTCTCTCTCTCTCATCAATCTATCAATCTATTATACTGTTATGTCCAGTTCTGAAAACAGCTCTTCTGCCCCTTTCCTGTTTGCCCATTTCCATTCCCCTCTAACCTTGAAAGAACCTAATTATAGGAATGAGATCACTAGGCAATTGAACCTAGCTCCTGACTTATGCTCTCCTGAATGCACACCATACCTTACTTAACCTGTTGATTCATTTCCTGAATAAAAAGAAGTAAGAATGAAGAATTAAGTAGTTAAAGAATGACTAGCTTTCCACCCCCAGCAGCCCCCTTAGCAATCCTGCAGGCAGATCACTCGGGCAAGATAACATCTGAGTAGCCAGCCAGCCTGCATGCAATGGAGAAGGATGCAGAACCCAACCTCCTGCCTTGATGATTCACTGAGATTCTTCCCCTTTTTTTCTCTTTGAAAACTTTCATTGCTGAGAGGAATCTTTGCAGTTGGTCTCAGAACATGAGTCTATTTTCTCCCCAGATTGATGGCTTTTCTACTGACACTTGCCTCTCAAATTATTGACTTTTGAATGGCAAGCAGCCGGACCTGAGTTCAGTAACAGTTTCAGAAAGAGAAAGGAGACTAGGAAGACTGCTACTGACATGTTTATACCACTGCTTGTGATTTTAATAACAAAACAAGAAAACCCACAATTCTTATTTTTTTATTTTTTTATTCTTACAAGTAACACAAGGTTCTTCAAGTAATTTACAAAATTACATTGTGGATTCTCACAAATGGCTTTACTGTGTTTCACCAAATCTTTTCACTGTTAGCAGTATTCAAAATAATTTTGCTTCCTTTTTCAGCTACCACCTCATCTTCTGCTTTTTCTCCTTATTCCTTTTTACTTTTGTTGACAAGATTCTACTCATATTTACTTTCTTTATCATGCCCATGATCTAATTCTTATTACTCTCTTCCTGCAACTTCAGTATATTTTAGTGGAGAATGAATAGGTGAGAGGAAGCCTGAGTCACTGCAATAAATATATTAGAATGTTTATATTTGGCCAATGTATCCCTCTTTGGTAGTTGGTACTTTATGAATCAGCAATGCTGATTAAAGACCATATTCATGTGCATTTACTTGTTCATTCTGGTCTTGTTTATTCAATTACTGACAGTATTCAGAAGGAGGTGTTGGCATATCCAAATGTTTTTAATAACCAAATTAAAGGTCAAAGTTCAGGTTGTGATTTATTTATTGTTTTAACATCCTTGTTATGCTAGATTGGTAGCTGACTGAGGCAGCTTTACCTCTTACAGAATATTCTTAGAAGAGGGCACTGCAACCTTGATGAACATTCTTTCTTTAAAAGACAGAAAAACACCTTTTACTAATAAGAATTTAATCACAAGTCCAGAGTTCTAAGAGATCCCAGGTCTGTTTTTGTTTGTTTGTTTGTTTGTTTGTTTCCTGAGTCTGTTTAACCCAGTCCTTCAGAGACATCATCTGTACCTTTGCAGTCTTCTGGGTTTCTTTACACTCTGTATTTCTCTCTAGCTTTTATAGCCCTTAATATTTTGTCCCCTCCTCATGTACCCCACCTTTTTCACCAGTGTTCCCTCAAGTGCCTGACTGGGTCAACTCCCATAAGACTGCACAGGAATGGAACATCCCTTACTGTCTTTATTATATTGCAATTTCTGTTCATCATTTATTTTTTGCCTGCATATTAAGTTGCAGAGTCATAGACTCTTTATTAGCTTACAAAGCTCATCTGTTTTCACTTCCATGAATACTTGTTAGCTCCCTATTTCTAAACAATGCAACCCTGCGTCATTGTTTTCTAGTGGGAACATCTAGCACTTATATTCCGAGTCATGATGTTGATGCTTGCTTATATTATCAGTACAGTTCTGCACATTTTTTTTATTTTGGTACTTTCTAGATGTTGACCACTGAGTTAAGACACAAAGATGACCAAAGGAAGGTCACAAAGGTGACACAGCTTCCTAAAGGAATTCCCATTTTGCAGGTGGAAACAGCTACTTTGAATTATCATGGACTCTTTTGGTTAAAAGAATCTGCCTAAAACTGGCTTAGATAAAAATGGAAATTTAATAAGTTACTAAGTTGAAAGTTCTAGGGATCTTTCCAGGGTCTCACATGATAACATCAGGAATTGTTTTATAAAAATGAATATCATGGTAAGTTTAGTAATCAGTATTTATAGTTAGATTCCCAGGTGACACTGGCAGAAATAGTCCAAACTTCATACATGTCTTCAGACCAACCTTTGGCAATTGTTGGACTAGAAAATGATCTCAAAGGCCCCTCCCATTTCTTACCCTCATGAGTCTATCTAGATTGATCATTTTATCATTGCAACTAGACTGAAAGGGATTCAAGGTTAGTAGTTGTGTCTTATACTTCTATATCCTAAACAGTTCACAACATTGGGCACAATATATGAGTTCAGTGAATATTTGATATATTTGTTAATATTCTACCTACCTCACTGTTAGGAAAACTAAGAAAATAAACCAGTATACAGAAATGTCAATATAGGAAGCAAACCTATGTGTTTATTAGTGTGGGACATTTTTTGGATTGGTGGGAGAACATACACTTCTTGAGAAATATTTAGTGGTAATGTCCAGACGTTCAGTAATGAGGATATTACTATCTAAGAGAAAAGATTTGGTCTGTAAATGGTTGGGATACTCCTCATCTTTCATCCATCTGCCAGTCGATTTCACAGTTTTTCACATTTAAGTGAATTTCTTTCAATCACCTAAATAATGTCTTGAATAGATGTGAATTCCAAACTGATAACTGCATACAGCTTCCATTAGCACATAAAAATGTGTCAGACTGACTCTAGCAGATATTTGCCATTTTAATTTTTTTCCAGTTTTCCAGAATATTTTTGAAGTGCTAGGGTGAACACTCTGAGTTTTTAAGAAGGAAGATAGTGACCTGAGAATTTTCTTTCCCTTGTAACTCCATAGAATTGAGTAATATTCTGAGACTATGTCTAATTATCATTTAAGTATTTTGAAGTGCTTTACTACCTATATTTTTAAGTACGCAACTAGAACATAATAGGACGTTAACAAGGATATATTGAGGTTATATCATGTGTGAAGACCTTAACTTGAATAATTTTATTTAATCTGAGAAATCTGAGATCTAATATGCTTAGATAAAGTCCAACTGTTTATGGCCCAAATCAAAGTCTTCAAAGTCTTTTCACAAGTTATTATTCTTTTATAAATTTTAATTTTGTTCTTTCTTTACTTTGATAGGAAAAATAGGTTGATAATAATGAAAGAAATAACTAGCAACTATTATGCTATGTCCTAGATAACTATTTTTAACATTCTGTTACATATTCTCTATGTATACTTACATATTAACACTCTATTGTATGCATGATTTTCTATCCTTCTTTTAAAAATTAGTATTATTATTATTTTTTTTGACAGGGAAAAATGTTTTTTAATTATGTACTCAGTCCATTTGGTGTATTTCAAAAGGTGTAATACTTTTCTTCATTTATCAGTGAAAGAAGTTAGAAATTAACTTCAAAAAAAATCAGCAAATGGCAAACAAATTTCTTTGAGAGCCACAGTCACATATATAGTACATCCTAGAAAAGAGGAGGGGCAAGAGAGGTTCCACCCACTTTCATGAGTTTCATCAAATACTGGACCTACTCAAGGGTGGAGAGAAAAGGCAACTTTCAAAAAGGAGTATATTATTAAATGACACGTTTACTATACCCCTTCCTAAGAGCAACAGGTGGGGAACACGTTTTCTAAACTAGATCTAGGAAGAGGAATGTGGAATCAATCCATCGTCCTTTATGGGCTGTCCATTGGTTAATGAATTTTAATAAAACATGACTAAATAAAAACAAATCCCACACATACACCCCGTCCAAAAAAAAAAGAAAAAAAACTAGGTATCCCAGATTACTCACCAGAGTGGAACCTGGGAACAGCTTCAACAACCCAAATTAGTCTGTTACAGTCATCACAAGCATGCCTTGCTTTTAAACAAAGAAAAGAAATCCCTAGAGCAAACAAAAAAAAACAAAAGGTGTGCCAAAGGTGAAGTTGCTGTGTGGAGCAGATTTCTTGGAGTCCTTTGTTGTGCTCAGTCTGTGGAAAGGCAAGGATATCACCAAAATCGTGGGAGCCTATGGGCTTATATTATTACTCGGGCTGGAAATGATGCTCAGAAATTCATCTATGAATCCGACGTGCTGTGGAAACACCAGAACAACATTCACCTGGTGAATGAATGGATCACCAATGACATCTCATCCACGAAGATCCAGCGAGCCGTCAAAAGGGGCCAGAGAATTCGCTACTTGGAACCAGACCTTGTTCAGGAATATATTGAGAAGCATAGTTTGTATAGTTCTGAGAGTGAGGAGAGGAATGTTGGGGTGATGTGACTCCTTTGCTGAGAAACACCGCAGAAGCTGACACATAAGAAATTCTCCAGCATGGTATTGTGGACTGCCCTTTTGGGAATTTGAAACAGTGTGAGTGTTAGTAAGTGGGGGAAGGAAATGTGATCCTCTTTAATAAATTAAACTTTAAAAGCTTGGTAAAAATCAGTAGTAAATTAAAATCAGGTTTATCTTTTTATCAGAAAAAAAAATACTGTCACCAGTATTATTCTATGCAAAATGATCTCATTATTATGTTTGACATCAGTCTATATGTCTGTCCTAACTTTTCGTCAAGAACAGGTATCTAGATGCCATTTCCTTCTGGCTGTCCCTCTCAGGCATAGAATTTCTGCCTAAATAACTTCACCCTGGGAGCTGTAATCTCAATATTTTTGAAAGTCTAGATGAGCAACTTGACTATATTTTCCTAGAGCCATGTGGCTGACAGGGTCTTGGTGCTCGGCCAGGTGTCAGGCCTGAGCCTCTGAGATGGGAGAGCCAAGTTCAGGACATTGGTCCACAGAGACCTCCCAGCTCCACGTAATATCAAATGGTGAAAGTTCTCCCAGAGATCACCATCTCAACGCTAAGGCCCAGCTCCAATAAACGACAAGCAAGCTACAATGCTGGACACCCTATGCCAAACAACTAGCAAGACAGGAACACAGCCCCACCCATTAGCAGAGAGGCTGCCTAAAATCATAATAAGGTCACAGGCACCCCAAAACACACAGCCGGATGCAATCCTGCCCAACAGAAAAACAAGATCCAGCCTCATCCACCAGAACACAGGCACCAGTCCCCTCCACCAGAAAGCCTACAAAACCCACTGAACCAAGCTTAGCCACTGGGAGCAGACACAAGAAAAACAAGAACTATGAACCTGCAGCCTGCAAAAAGGAGACCCCAAACACAGTAAGTTAAGCAAATTGAGAAGACAGAGAAACACACAGCAGATGAAGAAGCAAGGTAAAAACCCACCAGACCAAACAAATGAAGAGGAAACAGGCAGTCTACCTGAAAAAGAATTCAGAGTAATGATAGTAAAGATGATGAGAAATCTTGGAAATAGAATAGAGAACATACAAGAAACACTTAACAAGGACCTAGAAGAACTAAAGAGCAAACAAACAATGATGAACAACACATTAAATGAAATTAACAATTCTCTAGAAGGAACCAATAGCAGAATAATTGAGGCAGAAGAATGGATAAGTGACCTGGAACATAAAATAGTGGAAGTAACTACCGTAGAGCAGAATAAAGAAAAAGGAATAAAAAGACTTGAGGGCAGTCTCAGAGACCTCTGGGACAACATTAAATGCACCAACATTCGAATTATAGGGGTGCAAGAAGAAGAAGAGAAAAAGAAAGTGACTGAGAAAATATTTGAAGAGATTATAGTTGAAAACTTCCCTAATATGGGAAAGGAAATAGTCAATCAAGTCCAGGAAGCTCAGAGAGTCCCATACAGGATAAATCCAAGGAGAAACATGCCAAGACACATGTTAATCAAACTATCAAAACTTAAATACAAAGTAAAAATATTAAAGCAGCAAGGGAAAAAGAACAAATAACATACAAGGGAATCCCCATAAGGTTAACAGCTGATCTTTCAGCAGAAACTCTGCAAACCAGAAAGGAGTGGCAGGACATATTTAAACTGATGAAAGGGAAAAACCCAGAACCAAGATTACTCTACCCAGCAAGGATCTCATTCAGATTCGACGGAGAAATTAAAACCTTTACAGACAAGCAAATAGATAGCTACTGGGAAGCAGCTGCATAGCACAGGGAGATCAGCTCGGTGTTTTTTGCGTCCACCTAGAAGGGTGGGATATGGAGGTTGGGAAGGAGACACAAGAGGGAGGGGATATGGGGATATATGTACACATATAGCTGATTCACTTTGTTATAAAGCAGAAACTAACACAATACTGTAAAGCAATTATACTCCAATAAAGGTGTTAAAAAAAAAAAAGAACTGATATCTAGTTCAGACTTGAAATATAACTTGTTCTTTATTTTCATAACATAGAGCTGAGGAAGAAGATCCAAACTATTTCCTCTTCTGGTTAATTCTAATTTATGTAAACAGCTCTATTGTCAAACCAATCTATCCACTAGAATGAGCTGGACAGAGAATGAATCTTAGTATGAAGCCATAGGACAGAAACCAGAGAAGAAAATAGATTTAGTGATGCCTCAGAGGCAGAAACTAATTTTTTTCCAACCAAATATGTGACCATCTGTAATTTAAGCAAATATTGAATCTAAAAATTGGATGTCTGGTTCACTTGATGCTTGCAATTTTCTTTTAGATGATGATGATTATGATGATTTTAAAAGTATGTAACAGTACACATTTACAGAAAGAAAATGAAAATGAGAACTTTGAAATAATTTGGGGGATTGGAGTGATTAAATGAATCTCCTACTTTCTGTGCAATTTTCTGAAAAACCTGTAGTACATTTTTCATTTGCTGCTAAAAAGATGCTCATATTCTTTGATGTTAACTGAAGTTTAAAATCTTTCTGGAATTGGAAAACTTAAAAATAATGTTGTATATGAAAAATAAATGTTAACAAAGAATTTTTATCTATTTACCTACCACACTGGGCTGAGTACAGTTACCTTATTTTATCCATAGGGTCTAATATCAAACCAAGTTGAAGTGCCTGAAAGCAACTCTTTTGCCCCTTTCCTGTTTGCCCATTTCTGTTTCCCTCTAACCTTAAAAAGACCTAATTACAGAAATGAGATCACTAAGCAATTGAAACTAACTCCTGACATGCTCTCCTGAATGCACACTATGCCTTATCTAACCTGTTGATACTTTTCCTAGATAAAAAGAAGTAAGAATGAAGAATTAAGCAGTTAAAAACTGACTAGCTCTCTACTCCCAACACCTCCCCCCAAGGAATCCTGTAGACAGATCACGTGGGCAAGATAACATCTGAAGAGACAGTCAGCCAGTCTGCTTGCGCAATGCAGAAGGATGCAGAACCCAACCTCCTGCCTCGATGAGTCACTGAGATTCTTCCCCCTTTCTTCCCTTTAAAAACTGTCATGGTTGAATAGAGTCTTGGGAGTTCATCTCTGGACACAAGTCCACCATCTCCCCCGATTGCCAGCTTTTCAATTAAAGCACCTTTCCTTTCTACTGACACTTTCTTCTTGAATTATTGGCTTTTGAGGGGTGAGCAGCAGAATCTGAGTTCAGTAACATGCTCGCAATGCACATTCCTGCCATCCCTGACAAGAAGTCTTCTGCAGCCATGTGCCCCTCAGAGCCATGTCCTCTCAGGACCAGTCTTTGTCACTCCTACTGGATCCCAGCATGTCCACTGTCATGTCTCCAGAGAGCAGATTCTTGGCTCTCTGTCCTGGGGTAGTTTCTGCTTTGGGCCCTCTGGATTTGCTGTCTTTCTGACTCTCCCTGGAGATCAGTGCAATGCCCCTGGAGTCCTTATTTCCCAAATGTCATGGCTTCCTTTGTCTCAATAGAAGCTCATCTGTGAATATTCAGTCCTCTGGGATCCTGGCACAAGCCAACCACCACACCCCATCATGAAAAATTGGGGGAAAATATTATGAATCTCCCCAGGAGAATCAATAGATATAATCAACACAAACAGTATTTCCTTGTCTTATTCTTTCTGGCTAGCAGTTGGTGAGGCTCATTACTTTCCTTCTGCAGCCACATAAGGTCACCTGAAATCAAGCAGCAGCATCTCAATGCCTTGAGATTATAATGTCATGACTTGCCAAGTATAATCCTCCCAAGGTACAGTTTGTCAGATGAAATGTACCTACTTTTCCCTTTCCTGACTAATTATAACTTTCAGTTCAGCCTCTGATGTCCCTAAGGAACTTTGATTTTGTTCTACGGAACGTTCCTCATATGACTCATGATGAATACCCTGTGTTCTTCCTCAAGGTGGCCTTTTCGAGTCTGAACATCATAACCTATATGACAAGGTGACAGGGTGAAGAAGATAGGTCACTCTGGATCCACCTGAGTGCACAGCAGAGCCTCATAGATGGGCTCTTCCTTGATATCCTCCCTTACCAAGCCTAGCCCGGGGGAGTTACAAATGAGACATCGGACATCATCTTACCTGGACACACTTGTAATAAAGAAAATAGCCAAGAGCATTCTCTGAACCCTTGAGAGTAGGTTTCCAGAAGGTGCCTCATCTCTGAGATTGGAGTTTTCATTTTCTTGGAGAGACCATGGTCCTTGAGAACATCTCTGTCCTTGAAGCATTTCAACCACCTGCCAGATTTGCTTCAGACCCCGTCAAACTGGGTTGCAATGACTCTTTCTATGTAGTGCTTCCCACTTTGGGGGCTTTGGGATTGTAAGTGGATGTTGAAATACTGAAAGAAAGTGATCATTAAAAATGTCCCAAGGCATATATAGTGTCTTCAGGTATGATGGTTAACCTTGATATCTTGGCCCTTTTCCAAATTGAGTAATTGTATTCTGCCAAGCTCAAGGTCCCCATACATTTTTAATTGAGGAATTATCTTTCCTTCTTCTCTTAAAACCTGCTCATGGGTTTATTCACGCGTCAGCAAAGCAGACGGGCCATGGTGCCCCAAGGCATCCCCATCTGTGAGTGGTGAGGCAATCAGAATTCTGAGAAGATAGTCTTTTCTTGAGCAATTGTAATAGGGCTTTATTCTACACAATTCATTTAACTAGTTATATCTGATGTTTATGGTACCAACAAGAATCAAAACATTGAAAACAAAATAAGAGCATCTTTAACATGAAGAAATGTTGACTACTTACAAATAAAACACACTAATAACAGAATGCCAGCTCTGTAATAGAGCAACACAGAAGAAATGTAAACCATCGCTTCCTCCCAAATGCTTTTTTACAGGTTACTTTGCACAGGTTAAATGCAATGATCCATTTGTGTGTGTCTGTCACAGTGTCAATAAGGCCTCTTACACAGAAAGCTATAGTAGGCCTTGTAATAATATACTTTTTTATTTGTTCTAGGAGGTTGAATGACCTGTAGATTGGCTAGATTAGTTTTATACTTCTCTTCCTTCTTCTTTTGCTTCCACTATCCATTCCTTCTTCATAATGACTAGCTTCATAGTAAAAATGTTAATCACACTTAGAGTAGTTGGGCTGTTATATTCTAGCACTGAGCTCGAAATATTAAATGCATCATCTTGTTTGATCCACACAGAAACCTTCTTCAATAATCACTATTATTCTGATTCTATAGATAGAGAAACTGAAGCTTTGAAGGGTAAATAACTTCCCCAAAGTTACCCAGTTACTAGGTAACAGATCAAGATTTCAGAATACATCCGACTTCAAAACCTGTGCACATGCTACTGTGCTTCTCGCTTCTCTTTTGTAGCTAGAGATAGTTAGATATGAGCAAGATTAAATGAACAAACAACAAAAAAGTGCTCAAAAGATTCACTGTCTGTCCATGCTGGACTGGAGATTTTAGTTATAATGCTTGGTTGTAACTACTACAGTGTTTTTTTAAAAACTTTCTCAAGTATCTCCAAAATTGTAAAATCTAGTCTGTTTATTTTTATATTTATAAAACACCAAGACTGTTTATGACTATTTTTATAAACTCTCAACACTCTTACCGTAGAAATTACTTTTATGATAATATTTGGCAATATTAATTGTGGTCAAGACTCTTAGTTGCAATCTCTGTCTAGCTTGAAAGAAATAGTGTGGAAGTTTATGCAGATGCTTACATTAAGAGAAATATCTAACCCAGTTCCCCATTTTACAGGTGGAGGATTAAAGGGCAGCCACTGCTCAACGCATCTACTATTTTATTGGCTTTTGTAGTAAGTTAATAAAATGGACATTTGCTTATCCAGTAAGTCAGGTTCCTTAATTTAATTTCTTCATGTGATGGTAGAAGCTGACTCAGAATGTAACTAAAGAAGTAGCACTAGTGAGATAAGCTCAGCTTAAGTTTCCCAGAGAGACAATTGGCCAGTTTTGAACTTATATTAAGCCATGCCACATAAATGTTAAAGCAGGCAGATATCTAGATATGAGGAGAGAAAGGGGATACAGGCCAAATGGCAGGAAACCACACATCTTGTAAACAACAGGGGTCCTTGGGCAGACAAAGAAAAGCAGGAACCTCCAGACTGACAGGAAACCACACGTTTTGGGGTGATCAGGGTCCTGGAGGCAGGCAAAGAAAGGTGGGAAAAGGGGGGAATCTCCAGTGTCCAAGTGTAACCTGTTGTATAATGTGCTTGCATTACAAAAAGTGGCCCTTGCAGATCAGAAGTTCCCATTATGCACCGAGGCCATGACACTTCCCATCAAGGGTAAATAAGGACAAAAATTCCTCCTCCCCTCGGGAAGGTGGAGCTGGGATGAAAATCAAGGAATACGACCCCCAAACCACTCCCGTCCCAATGAATACTCTGCCCCTTCACTTCTACACCCCACATAACTTGCTTGCCAAGAAAACTCAGGGCAGCTCCTTACTTGAGTCTGCCCACTATCCCCTTGAGAGCATACTATCACTTGAATAAATCCTCACTTTTCTTTCTTGACCTCCCTGTCTTGTCTCCGAATTCTTTCTGTGATGAGACAAGATACGACTCTCCAGTATCATAAACATATGGCTAGTGGAATGACTATAGCCTTTGCATGCAGAAGATCACAACAAACATCATTAAGGAACAGAGTCAAAATGACTCTGAAGGAAATCTAGCTTCCTAACCAGGACCTTTTCCATTAGATCATACATGTATTCTTGGAAAGACTTGATGTGTTTTAAAGTGAGTTTCTCAATGTCACCAGTGATGTCTTTGACTACAGTTAGCAAGCTCACATCAGGTCTTCCTTACATGCTTCTGTGTTTCAGTCTCTGGGTGAATGACACACTCTGATTTCATTTCCCCAATAACCATGCAATTCTAAAGCTATTATTGTCATTCACAGCTGAGAAACCTGAAGTTTCTATGAGGTTAAATGACTTTCCCAAGGTCATTGGCACTCCTTCTGTCAAGTGCCTTATCTCTATCTAACCATAACATAGCATCAACAATTTGATGTTATTTTACTCAACAATGTGAAGAAGCAATGTTGGTGAAGAAGCATTGCACATCTTAGGAATTATATAGCAACTATACATGCACATAAACACATTTAATCTTTCTAGCATATCAGTGAGGTTAAATATCATTATTGTAACTTTACGGGTACAGAAGATTAGATGCAGAAAGATTAAACTGCCTGAAAAGACTACCTAACTTGTAAATATCAGCAGAAGATTTGAACAAAGGGTTGCCTATCTCTGAAGCTTGTGTTCACTCTACTGACTTCTCAATGGAAATCACTTTATAAATGATCTTTAGTATCTTCACAAAATGTCCTTTATTGTCTTCAAAGTGATCTTGGGGAGGCAAGGGGTGAGGTGGCTTGAAGCAGGACCTCAGCCCTTGTCTTCTATGAAGAAATAATTCAGCAAACAGACAGATGTGAAGCAGATAAAGCATTTATTAGAAGCAAAGTACATGTGGAATAACACATGGGCAGACTTGGAGTAAGTCGTGCACAATAAGGGTGGCTTTAATCACTTATCTGGGGGCAGATTTCTGGGTTCCCTCTTGGCCAATCATTTTGCTTATGCACATATTTTGTCTGATTCAGGGCCCTCCCCAGTGTGCACATGCATCCTTTACCCAAGATGGATTCTAATGCAAACGTTTCTGGAAGGTTGGCATGCTCCCACTCCCTCCTTTGACCGCTGAGGACCTTCTCTGTGCATGTGTGGGTTGGGAAATCCCCTTGACCACAAGAATGAGAAAAATGTGGTTTTAATGTCAGGGCTCTAGTCCTGTTGTTATCTTATCTCAAATTGTCAGCAGGAGACTGGTTGCAGCTGCTCAGCCTGGGGCCCATCTATCTCCTACCTCAAAAGGATAATGCCCCACAAAACATATTGCTAATACACAAAGGCAGAATTTCTCCAACAGTAAGGTGAAATTACTTTCCTACAAAAATTTTGTCAGACAAGATACTCTAAAGAAGTATGCTCAGAGCAACTGGGCTCTCTGATTTCTGCAGTTTCAAAGTAAGAATACAATTTAATTGTTGATCAAGTCAAGAAGGATTCCAAGTAGAATAAGTTCCTAATATCTCACTTCAATATACTGGGTTTCAAGCACCTCTCAACTTTTCAAGAATTGTCAGCTACTGCTCCAGGAAAAGGGAAGGAGATGATTCCCCACCTACTTTCCCAACTTTATTTAAGTAGTGCTTGTTCTGCAAAACTCTACATAATCTCATAAGACTGAACCAGAACACACAGCATGGATGGAATTCTGTAAATGAAAGATTTGTGCTGACATAAATTCCTTCAGATCTGGAAAAGCACAGGGCAGGAAAACATCAACACACCACTTTACACCTTTTATTTTCCTTACTTGGAACACTGCCTTTGGCTGTGAGGGACTCCATGCATGTTTACTGAGCGGTATCTCTGAGTCAGACACTGGGATATATGTTGGGAGATGAATGAAATGCAGCCCTGTCCTAAAGCCTTCTACGCACTCATCTCGGGTGAGAAGCAATGCATATGTATATAAGTGAGAGTTTTCCAAAGCTCTTCCTAGAGGATCAAAGTGTATCCACAGCCTGGTCATCAAGGAAAAGGTTTAATTTCTCATCAGAAGAGTAGATCATTAAATATATGAAGGCTCAAGGGCCTCTACTCACAAATCTCTTATTCCTTGAAACTCATAATTCCCAGGGGTGACTCCTGGACATTTCTCTCTTAAATTGTAACTGCAAAAGGTAGTAGAAAACACTTTGTTTCAGGGTGTGAATCTGAATTCCAGCTCTGATACTAGCAAGTTGTGTAATCATAAACTGATTAAACTTTCTGAACCTCGGGGTTTTCATCTGACTAATGTATATTACTTAATGTATATTGCTTACCTCACAAGATCATTGTGAGGGTGTAAAGAAACAAAGTATGTAGTAATGTCTACGCAAAGGCAAAATTCACTAGTTGGTGGATATTTTGTTAAAAACAAACAAACAAAAACAACCACAAAACTTCTAAATGAGTGCGAGGGTAATCTGGGAAACATTTCAGTTCCTTTCCAAGTCTGAGACCCTATGATTAAGGGAAGCACACTCTTTTCTGGAGATTTGTATTTATTGGTGTCAAATCTAGATACATTCAATAAAAGGTCATTTTTACCCTTTCCTGTGTGACCCAGAATTAATGTCTTTGTTATATTTATTCATTTATCTTAGTTCAAAATCTGAATTAATACAAACAACTAATTCTTTATTTCCTCAAACTTTTGAAATATCTATTTTATTAAATATCTATTTTAGCTATTGAAATACCTAAAAACTGTTTCAAATTGAGTAATTTATATTCTCCATCTTAGGAAATCTTACTTCACATGTGTTTAGGATAAGAGAAATTCTTCCCAACTCCTGAATTCCTGAATAAAACTTTATATCCATAAATAAAACCCATTAATTTTGTTGTTATGGTGTTCACATTTTCCTAGGGATAAAATTTTTTCCACATTGAAATAGAAAGCTAAATATAAATATTTTTAAGAGAGAGAAAAAATGGCTTACATTCACACTAAAGAGGGAATGTTTGCTATCAAACCCTTCTGTCCTGAATAGGGCTTCTGGTGAAGGAGCCGGGGTAGGGAAGGGGGGCAAGGAGGAGGGCCCTCTGCACTGGGAGAAAGCAGGTGAGCATCTGAGTACAAGAAAGTTGAAGATGGGATGGAAGACAGGTGGGGTGAAGGGATTCTTAAAGGAAATTTAGCTAACTGAAAGTTTTCACCAAAGGCTAATTCTGCTCCTAAGAAGCTTGAAAATGGGCATTTCATCTGCATCTAAGAAGCATAAAACAGAAATTGAAACAATTTCAACAGTGAAAAAGACTTGAGAGGTCACCTGTCCAGGAAGCTCTAAATTTAGTTGACAATGTGAACCACCAGGGGAATCTTTCCAGAATCCATGTTCCTGAGTTCTACCTTAGACCTTCCTAGACTAGGCACAAGAATATTTATGTATCAATTATTATCCTCAGTTCCAAGTGATCGAAACCAACTTAGTCTGAATGTATTAAAAGGGTAATGGGAACTCTTAGATTCCCCAGGAAAGCTGGAGAACCAAGCTTGGGAAACATGGAGCGATGTAGAGGGGAAAGGTAACCAGGACCACAGAGAATCCCCTCCGTTCTCCTGGCAGCCTGCCTGGGAGGCATTGCTCCTGACCCTCCAGGGATGCTACAGCCGCTGCTTCCCCACAACAGGGCAGACACCATGCTGCCGGCACTGAAGACCTGAATTCCCTCCTCCCTACTTCTTTGTGACACTAACTCCAGATTCAAGATCCAGGTGGCTGCATCTGGTTGGCAGCTGAGACAAGGTCATGTGCAGCCAGGCCCTACCAGTTAGGGGAGCTTGGAAAAGTGAGTATAAGTCCTTCTCTGATGCTGTAGAAGGATTAGGCTCCTGCAACAGAATTATATAGTAGATTAAGATTGAGAACCAAACATAGCAACTAATCTAAATAAGAAGTCTGAATGTAGGATCTAGGGTTTGTTTATTTTTGTTTTTGTTTTCCAGGCAGAGTGGCAAGAGGCAAGAGGACAAAGAAGCTGAGGACCCAAAAGACAGGATTGTGTGTGAGAAGGTGACCTTGGGGCAGAGGCCTGAAGCAAGTGGGGGAGCATCTTGCACACCTGTGAGGCAAAGGTACTCCAGGCAATGGGAACAGCAGATGCAAAGGCTCTGATGCAAATGCGTGCCTGGCACATTCGAGGAACAGTAAGATGGGCTGTGTGTCTGGAGCAGAAGAAGCTAGTGAGAAGCCTGGGAGGTAAGATGGAAGGGCCGGCACATTTCACCTGGGTCTTGCAGGCCATGAGACTTTGTCTTTTCCAGGGAGTGAGATGGGAAACCATGGAATGTTTGAGAGAGAGGACAGACGTGTTCAAATCTGGTGCAACAATTGTCTCTATTTTATAATTCCGTCCTCCACAACCTTTTACCTTGTCATCTCTAAGTCTAATGTGGTTGCTATGCTCCAGGCAACATCTTCCCTCACCAATAGCATTTTTGAGGCAAGAAGACAAGATGGCAGGAGACTTTTTCCTCATAAAACTCCATTTTTTCTGAGATGAAAATATTTCCCAGAACTCTCTTCCACCCTCAGTCTGAAGATTTATCTTACATGTCATTATCCAGAGCTGACTTACCTATCATATCTTAGGTCAATATGGTATTGATATATATATATATATATACATATATATAATATGTATATATATAATACTATAAGGACAAATATTCTATTCTTTTGATTTTTGGACTGACATAGTTTCCATGCCCTGAAAACAACAGCTTCTATTTCTGGACCACCTTTTAGTATCATGCTGGTTAATGTACATGCATTATCTCTGGTTTTCATAACCACTCTACAATGTACTTGCCCACATGGAAAAACTGTGGAAGAGGCATTCAACTGTCTTTTCCAAGACTAGAGTGGTTAAGCTAGGACTTGAACATACGTCTGTCTTTAGGGCTGCAAAGTCTACTTCTACTACAGAGCACTTGTAATTTTAAAAAGCATCTGCACAGATCAGCATTCTTCCTGTCTCATAGGATACATTTTTTTTTTTTTACTTAGAAAAATCTGATTTTATTTTCTAAATCAAAAAGAAGTGTATTCATGTTAAATTTAGAATGTTTAATTTTCCACTGATCTCTCAAAATACTTTCCAGATATTGTTAACAGTGCTCAGAATGGTGTCAAAGTTAAAATCCAATATCACATTTTAAAGAAGAAAGTTTAAATGTAGGCCCTATTTCTAAGAAACCCTTCTCAAAGGTCAAGGCATCGACAATTCTAATTTTAAAAGAAAAGAATTTAAATCATTATTTGAAATTTAAGTGACAATGGTTTGAAGCACTATAAGTCAGATCTCTTTTAAAACAGAAAAGAATTTTAATTTCTGAGGGAAGGGACTCATACCTGACAACCCCAATTAAACATAATACTTCCCTACCCCCACCCTCAAATTACTAAATGCATTATTTCACTTAGGGATAGAAAACTATTTCCTGTCACATAAGATATAAATGAGCTTACACATTACATGAAAGAGCACTGTATGTGTGTGTCTGTGTGTGCCTGTATGATTTGGCCACAGATGACATTACCCCTCAATTATGCTCAGTTCTGGGGTACATGATTTTTGTGGATTCCTGAGTCCTCATCCTGATGGAATGAAGGAGATTACACAGAGACAATAAACTAGGCTTGAAAGCCCTCAGCTTTAGACATAATATATAAAGTACTAATCACCATAATTTACAAAGATAATGAACAGTCTTGTCTTTCAGAATAATAGTATAAAGAAAGGAGTAGAGATGAGTAGGAAAAGAATTGTGACATGCATGCAAAAAAAAAAGAACTATCAAATTGCCTTTGAAAGGGAAAAAAAATACAAAATGATACAGGAGGGTAGCCTCCTCAACTGTGCTTTCAGCATTATATGTTTTCCAAGCCCTGCTTTTCCAGCTCCATCCTCCTTGCCCCCATTAATTGATTTTGGGGTTATTTCCTTTTTTTCTTTCTTGGTCAAGATCAAAGAGCGGGGTTCTAACACATTTGTGTCACTTCCCTGTTTGTGTTTGAAGGTGTGTCATGCTTTGACTTTATCACTGTAACTCTGTGAGCCTGTCTGATATCAAGGAGGAGTGTGCCTTGTGACCCAGAAAATTAACTGACTGGCTTTCATAGAATATCCACCATCTAGGCTTGATGCCCATAGAAGAAAGATAAGGTACAAAGTAATCAAAGAACAGTCAAAAAGAATCGCCTGAAGTGCTTATTTGAGTCCTACCAGAGGATCACTGACGCTGTAAATAATGAAGGGAAACTCTGACTTTTACCAAAAGTTTCAGGTGATTCTAAATTCAGGAACATTTAGGTACCACTGTGATAGATAGCAGTCCTTACAGAGCGAAACGTGTGATTTTTGTTTTGTGTTTTGAGGGCTAGATGACAAAAGAGAAGTATCACGCCATAGAAACTAAGGGGTGAACTAATGAAAATCATTTTTCATTGGTTGTGATTAGATTTCCTCTTTGTGAATGAATTATTTATAACCGTTGGTCTCCATATTCTTCCTATTGATTTATAGGACTTTTAAATATATTTAATACTAAATCATTTTATTGTGTACATTATTTTAATGTTCATTATACTATATTATACTATAAAACATAATTTGTTTTGATTATATACAGCTTTTTTAGTTAGTGGCTTATCTTCAGATGTTTTATACTGTGGTTTGTATCAAAGAAGTTTTGAAATTGAAAATAATCAATTTCTTGAATCCTTTCTTTTCAGATGTATGTTTTTTCTGTCTTGCTTAATTAATACTTCACTATGTCTACAATACAGATATTTATTTTTTTTACATTTTAGTCAAAGTTTAATACTAATTATTTCATATGAAGTTGCTTAATCTACCTGAAGTTGATTGTTCATTATAGTATGGGACAGAAACCTTAATTCATATTTTACATATTTATAACCAACTTTCCAAACACCAATTATTGAATAGTTATTTCTGTCTACAACTATTTGATCTACACTGGTATCACAGTGATATATCAGATCCCCATATATTGGTGAGTTTGATTCTCAGCTCTCTACTGTAATGCTAATATATTCTAAATTCTTCCCAGTCACTGCTGAGAACAGCTTATTGTCTTAAGAAATACAGCTTCTAGAGAAGTCCTAATATCTCATTAACTAAGACTCTGTTCCCTCTCTTCCCTTCCCAAACTGTCTTGACAATTCTTGGCCCTTTGAACATCCATGTGAACTCTAGGATCACAATATCAAGTTCTGTGATTAAATCTTGTTGAGATTTGAATTGAAATTACATTAAAAGATATTTGGAAGAAAATTACTGTTTATAGTCCTGTTTCTTCTGATGCATAGTTATGGCCTATTACACATATACTTAGGCCTTCTTAATTAATTTGAACAAAATTGCGATCATATTCTCCATAATGATCTTGGTTAATCTTTTGCTAACTACACTCCTATGTATTCTGTGGACAGGGTGACAATAAAATTTAGATTAATTATTTTTTAATAATCTGAACTGGTAAACTTTGGGGACTACTAGAATACTATACCACATGAAATGATGCAATTCTGGGCATAAAATCTGTCTGTCTCAGGTGAATCTAGTTGTCATAAGACATAGTTTGATGACATTATTGTATAATGTTTAATGGCCTGGAATCAATAACTTTATTCTTATTTACTTAATTTTTATGTGTTCACCGCTACTTTACTCGCAAAGACTAGAGCTTCCTTGGAGCACTCCTGAACACATTGGGAAATCTTGGAGGCACCCTTGATGCCCGCCTGCAAGAATCATTCCAATCTCAACTATTTGGTCTCTAGTCCTGTGACACAGCTTTACTCTTAGGACATTCTTTTACACATTGACATGAAACTTCACCTTTTTTTCTGAGATGAGAAATCCATTTCTAGATTCAATATCTTCTTATTTTGTGTACTCCCTATTTTTATAAAACCTACCTCACATACTTACTGAAAAAATATACATGGAATGTAAATTTTTAAAATCTTGTAGTCTCAAAATTCCTCCACAATTTACTGAAAGTTTTGTTTGGTATTGAGCTCACATTTGTTTTCTTCAAATAAATAGTTGAAGCATTGTCCATTGTCTTCTGCCTTCCAGTGCTGTTGAGAAAGTCATTTCCACCCTGATACACATGATTTTTAACAGCATTTTATTCTTTTTTCTATATGTTTTTACCATTTTTCCCTATTGCTAATTGTCTACAATTTTTCTATGATGAGCTTTCATGTGAGGTTTCATTTTTTTATGTTTAATTTTTTACTATGATGATGGAAATTCAGTGAATTCTTGCATTCCCAAAACTCATGTCCCTAAGTTCTGGATTGTTTGTTAATTTCTTCCCACCACATCTTCTATTCTCTCTGTCTCTGTCTCTCTCTCTCTCTCCTTCCTCTTTCTCTCTCTCACTTTCTCTCTCTTTCTCTCTGGAGTTGATGTTTTTAGGCTGTTGGACTTCCTAAACCAGTCCTCTAAATATCTTATGGTTATAAAAGGGAATTAGCAAGAATACTATCAAGGATGTCTTATAAAGGAATGTCTTATAAACACACAAGAGATACAAATAGAACAAAAGAAAATCTATGATGTCTCTAGTGGTCTTCTTTATTGCTTTAGTATTTATGAGATATGTCTTTTGTTAAAAAAATAGTCTATTATTTGAGCAGTATTAAGTTCACAGCAAAATTGGGCAGAAATTTATAGAAGTCCCATAAATTTCCTACCCTCACACATACATAGTCTCCCCCATTTTCAACATCCCCCATCAGAGTGGTACAGTTGTTAAAATTGATGAGCCTACATTGACACATCCTTATCACTCCAAATCCAGAGTTTACATTCGGGTTCACTTTTGATGTTGTACATTCTATGGGCTTAACAAATTTATAGTGATATGTATCCACCATTATAATAGTATCATATAGAGTAGTTTCACTGCCCTAAAATCCTCTGTGCTCTGCCGATTCACCCCTTCCTCCTCTTACCCTTTGCAACCACCTATCTTTTCACTGTCTTCATAGTTTTGCCTTTTCCAGAATGTCATATGAAGCCTTCTCAGGTTGGTTTCTTTTACTTAGTAATACGCATTTAATTCCCTCTATGTATTTTCATTGTATGATAGATCAATTATTTTGGGTGCTGAATAATATTTCACTGTTTGTACCACAGTTTATTATTCACCTACTAAAGGGCATCTTAGTTACTTCCAACTATTGGCAATTATGAATAAAGCTGCTCTAAACATCTATATGTAGGTTTTTATGTGGACATAAGTTTTTAACTCCTTTGGGTAAATACCAAGGAGTGCTATTGCTGGATATTATAGTAAAAGTGTGTTTCGTTTTGTAAGAAAACACTGAAGTGTCTTCAAAGGCGATATAACATTTTGCATTCTTACCAGCAATGCACGAGAATTCCTATTTTTCCACATTTATGCCAGCATTTGGGGCAAACTCAGTGCTCTGAATTTTGGCCATTCTAATAGGTGTGTATTGGTATCGCAATGTTGTTTTAATCTGCATTTCCCTAATGATATCTGATGTGGGCCATGTTTTTATATGCTTATTTGCTATCTCTATATTTTTGATGTGGTATCCGTTCAGGTCTTTGGCCCATTTTTTAATAAGGTTGTTTGTTTTCTTTTTATTATTTTTTTAAATCAGAATATCATTCTTATTGCCTTTGCTTCTTATGAGATGAGGAGTATATAATTGAAAATCTATTTTTAGCTTGTAATCCTTGCCCAATAACTCATCCATAACATTAAATATTAATCTATAATGGAGTAACACCTATAGAAAAATAGGGACAATTGTAAATACTTCCCTGTCCACCATCTTTGCTAGGGATTCGACAGTTTTCTTAAGGTAAAATTGCCCAAAGGTCATATATTTGCACATAGACTTTCTTTTGCTCTATATATTCATATCTCGTGTGTTTGTAAGACATTTCTTTATAAGACACTCTTGATATTATTCTCACTAGTGCCTTCTAAAAGCCATGATAGATTTCCCTATTATTTTAAAAACTAACTAACTTGGAATCCTCAAAAATGAAATGTTACTCATGATTCCATAAATTCTGAGGTAGCTTGAAAATGTCAAGATGTGTTTGTCATGACTGAAAAGACTGACATTAAAAGTCACACTTTCCACTCTCCCCTTGATTGAGGAACTGAGTTTCTGGAGCTTTATAAACCTAGGACAAAGTGTACTCATTTAAAATAATCTTGAGTCATTATATCCATGATATATCTTGACTTCTAAACGATAGTTTCTCAAGTCTCTATGAATGGGCTGTTAACAGCATTTTTTAGGTTACCTTGAGACTCTGTGGAAACCATGCCCTGCATATAGAACAAATGCTAAGAAAAGATTAACTAAAGCTATAAGTAAACTAATATTCTTTTTCCTGCCAACTTTCCCAATGAGTCATAAAGAGCATTACTCTGGACCCATGTAGATTTGTGTCTGATAGCCATGACAAATATTGGTTTGAAACATAAAATTTGTCAGGCATTTAGCTGCTGGCAAATTTTGGTAGAATGTTTAATAAATTAATAAATCTATTCTTACTTAGGAGTATAGGTATGCCCATTTTTGAATATTTAAGTCCAGTTAGAAGTCAGACTATAATTATTTTATTGATAAATAATTGACATAAGACATTATATTAGTTTTAGGGGTAGAACATAATGATTTGATATATGTATATATTGCAAAATTATCACCACAATAGGACTAGTTAACATACGTAACCGCACATAGTCATATTTTTTTCCTTGTAATGAGAATATTTAAGGTCTACTCTTTTGGAAATATTTAAATATACAATACAGTATTGTTATTATTTTTATATATTGCATCTCCATGACTTATTTATAACTTCCAGTTTGTACTTTTAACCCCCTTTACCCATTTTGCCCACTCCTTCACACTTTGGCAACCAAAAATCTGTTAATATAGTCTCTGTACCTACAAGCTTCTTTTTTATCTTTTTTTAAGTTCCACATATACGTGACACCATACGGTATTTATTGTTCTCTGTCTGATTTGACTAACTTCACTTACCATAATGTCCTTACGATCCATCTATGCTACTAAAAATGGCAAGATTTCATTATTTTTTATGGCTGAATAATATTCCATTGCATATATGCACCACATTTTCTTTATTCATCCATCCATTGATGGGCACTTAGGTTGTTTCCATATCTTGACTATTGTAAACAATGCTTCCATTAATGTGAGGGTACATATACCTTTTCAAATTAGTGTTTTCATTTTATTTGTATAAATACCTGAAAGTGGAATTACTGTATCATATGGTACTTCTAATTTTTAATTTTTTGAGAAACATTCATACTGTTTTACATGGATGGCAGCATCAATTTACATTCCCACAAATACTGCATGAGGTTTTCCTTTTCTCCACACCTTTGTTAATACTTGTTATTTCTTGTCTTTTTGATAACAGCCATTCTAACAGGTGTGAAGTGATATCTCAGGTTTTGATTTGCATTTCCCTGATGATTAGTGATGTTGAGCACCTTTTCATATACCTGTTGGCCATCTGTTTGTATTCTTTGGAAACATGTCTATTTGAATCCTCTGCCCATTATTTAACTGGATTTTTTAAAATTGGGTTTTATGAGTTCTTTATATTTTGGGGTATTAACCCCTTTTCAGGTATATGATTTGCAAATATTTTCTCCCATTTGGTAGGTTGTCTTTTTATTTTGTTGATGGTTACCTTTGCTGTGCAGAAGCTCTTTAGTTTGATGTAATCCCACTTGCTTATTCTTGTTTTTATTGCCTTTGATTTTGGTGTCAAATCCAAAAAAATCTTTGCCAAGACTGATTCCAAAGAGCTTACTGCCTGTGTTTTCTTCTAGGATTTTTATGGTTTTCAGGTCTTATGTCTTTAATTCATTTTTTTTTCCAGATTTTTATGTTTTTGGCTTTTTTTTAAAAATTATTTATTTATTATTTATTTATTATTTTTATTTTTGGCTGTGTTGGGTCTTCGTTTCTGTGTGAGGGCTTTCTCTAGTTGCGGCAAGGGGGGGCCACTCTTCATCACGGTGTGCAGGCCTCTCACTATTGCAGCCTCTCTTGTTGCGGAGCACAGGCTCCAGACGCGCAGGCTCAGTAGTTGTGGCTCACGGGCCCACTTGCTCTGCGGCATGTGGGATCTTCCCAGACCAGGGCTCGAACCCGTGTCCCCTGCATTGGCAGGCAGATTCTCAACCACTGCGCCACCAGGGAAGCCCCTTTAATTCATTTTGAGTTAGTTTTGTGTATGGTGTTAGTGGTCAAGATTTATTCTTTTGCATGTGGCAGTCCAGGTTTCCCAACATAATTTATTGAGGAGACCATCCTTTTCCTTTTTCATAAATTAACTGATCATATATGTTTGGGTTTATTTCTGGACTCTCTATTATGGTCCATTGGTCTGTGTGTATGTTTCATGCCAATACCATACTGTTTTGATTGCTAATGCTCTGTAATATAATTTGAAATCAGAAAGTTTGATGCCTCCAGCTTTGTTCTTTCTCAAGATTGCTTGAGATATTTGCAGTCTTTTGTGATTCCATACAAATTTTTAAATTGTTTGCTCTATTCCTGTTTAAAATGCCATTGGAATTTTAACAGAGATTGCAGTTAATCTGTAGATTGCTTTGGGTAGTATGGGCTTTTTAACGCTCTTAACTTTCCAATCAATGAACATGGAATATCTTTCCATTTGTTTATGTCTTTTTCAATTTCTTTCATCAACATCTTACAGCTTTCATTGTATAAGTCTTTCAACTTCTTGGTTAAATTTATTCTTAGGCATTTTATTATTTTTAATGCAGTTGTAAATGGGATTGCTTTCTTAATTTATCTTCCTAATAGTTTGTTATTAGTGTATAGAAATGTAGCAGAATTCTGTATACTAATTTTGTATTCTGCAACTGTACTGAATTCATTTATTATTTCTAACAGTTTTTTTTTTGGTGGATTCTTTAGGGTTTTCTAGAAATAATATTATGACAACTGCATATAGTAACAGTTTTACTTCTTACTTTCCAATTTGGATGCCTTTTATTTATTTTTATTGTTTAATTGCTCTGGCTAGGATTTCTAATACTATTTTGAATAAAAGTGGTGAAAGTGGGCACCCTTCTCTTGTCCCTCATCTTAGAGGAAAAGTTTCAACTTTTTACTATTGAGTTTGGTGTTAGCTTGCCTTGTCATATATGGCCTTTATTATGTTGAGGTACTTCTCTCTATACTCATTTTGTTGAGGGTTTTTTTTTTTTTTTTATCATAAATGGATGTTAAATTGTGTAATTCTTTTTTTATCTATTGAGATGATTATATAGTTTTTATCTTTCATTTTGGTATTGTGATGTATCTCATTGATTGATTTGTGGATGTTGAATTATCCTTGCATCCTTGGACTAAATCTCCCTTGATTATGATATATAATTCTTTTAATGTATTGTTGAATTCAGTTTGCTAATAGATTGTTTTCTTATTGTTGAGATTTATATGTTCTTTGTATATTTTTGAAAATTATCCTTTATTGGACATGTCTTTTGCAAATATTTTCTCCCTGTCTGTGGCTTGTCTTTTCACTTTCTTGACAGTATCTTCTGCAGGGTAGAAATTTTTAATTTTAATGAAACCCAGCTTATCTAGATTTCTTTCATGTATTGCACCTTTGGTGTCATATCTAAAAACTCATCACCAAAATCAAGGTCATCTAGGTTTTCTTCTCTGTTATCTTCTAGTAGTTTTTTAGTTTCACATTTTACGTTAGGTCTGTGATTCATTTTCAGTTAATTTTTTTAAAGTGCATAAAGTCTGTGTCTAGGTTCCTTTTTAATTTGTATTGCATGTAATATCCAGTTGTTCCAGTACCATTTCTTGAAACAAACTATAGTTTCTTCATTGTATTACCTTTTCCTCTTTGTCAGTGATAATTGACTACATTTTTATGGGTCTATATTCTGTCCCATTGAGTTGTTTTTGTTTGTTTGTTTGTTTGTTATGTTTTTGTTTTGCTCAAACCCACATTGTCTTGATACTGAGCTTTAGAGGAAGTTTTAATGTTGGGTAGAGTTAGTCCTCCAACTTTGTTATTCTTTTCAGTATTGCATTGGCTATTTTGGGCTTTTGCTCTCCATATGACATTTAGCATTAGTTTTTCAATATCCACAAGATAACTTTTGACTGAGATCATGTAGTATTTATAGACCAAGTTAGGAAGAACTGGCATCCTGACAATATCTGGTATTTCTATACATGAACATGGAACATTACTTCATTTATTTACTTCTTTAATATACTTCCTTTGAGTTTTATAGTTTTCCTCATATAAATATTGCATATAACTTGATATATTTATACCTTAACATTTCATGTCTTGGGTGCTAATGTAAATGGTGTTGCAGTGTTTTTTTATTTCAATTTCCACTTGTTCACGAAGATTCATTGATTTCATATATAGTGTTGAATAGAGAAGACAGTGTGCTCTCCCATAAAGATGAGCTAAGAAAAAGACATCATCACTTGGCAGAGTCAGGAGGAAGATATCTGAATGCATAACCAACATCATTGACAATAACTACCTTATGCCTTTGGGTAAGTTCTTAATACATTGAGGTCTTTAATCAAATGGATGTGCTAGTCTATAACGTCAGAACTTCTTCTCTTGTCCTGGCCTGTTATGGTTATATGGTTCTATAAATAACCATGAGGAATTGACTGCATCTTTAAAGAATCATATTAGTTTTTTCAACAATAACACTATTACCAGCAGCCACTGCACCATGATAATCTACACCAAACCTATGTGAACTAACTATTAACATTTTGTTCTGTGCTTGGAAGCTACCAGAGTAGATGAGGTGATCAGAAAATATTTCCCCAGTGATGATGGCTTCATGGTCAACTTCCTAGTGAATATCTATATTCATGCACTTCTCCCACCAACCTCTATCTCTCCCCAGCCCAAAGTAACTGACTTTGATTTATACATATGGAACTTAGATCCAGGTGAATATCAAAAGATGAGTAAACTTGCCTGTTTCATTTAATAAATAGAACTGCATTATCTTGTTTAATTATATAACTTTAACAATGGCTTTGTTTTACAAACACAAAATCATACTGGTCATACAGAAGGAATAAGAAAATATAATGGATTTCTTAATAAATATGCTGTTAATTATGCTTGTCCTTGTAACAGCCTCAAAAAATGTCATGCATAATTTTTTCTCCCTTTTTGCTGTCCTTTATCAAGTACATATTTAAATTCATCATGGAGAACAGGGAGAAAATTGGTAGTTTTTTTGTGATCAAACACATTTTCTAATTAATTTTGGCATCTCAATGTCATGACAATAAATATTATTAATTTAACTTCTTATGTCCTCTTAGGAGCATCTTTATAAAGAAATGTGTCATTTGGGAAAGTACTTTTTTAGATCAAAAGGTACAACTCACCTTCAAAAGTCTTTCAATTAAGGACTGCTATTAAATCATTTATATCATTATATTTATCTTTCCTCTTTCTTCATATTTATCTTTGCTAATTCAGATGGTAAACAGTGTGTGTGTGTATATATATATATATACATGAATTTAAAGAGCATTTCTACAGCAATAATGCAACTGGTCTTTAATTTTCTTTCTTTTATTTAAGTGAAGAATTACAATTGAGAAGTAGCCCTCAGCAAACACATTCAACTTCAGTTATTCCACAATTATGATCAGAAGAGGTTTAGATAATGCCAAGTGCATGTACACTTAGCTGTAATTTGGGGGTTTCTCTAGAGATTTTCTTAGACCCTTGTATTTACTGTTTCCTTTAAAAGATCTTTGTGAAATCAAGTGTTAAGATCTCTTCACTATTCTCATGAAGTGCTTGGGTGCAAAAGAGAAGAGAGAATATAAATTGCTTTCTAAGATGAAGCAGGAGGGAGAAGGCATATTGGAAGGACCTAAGCAGAACTGTTCTGCTGAGAACATCCATAGTTAGACAGATAAGATTTTTTTCTGGACTTCCTTTTTTTCCAGTGACAACTAGTATTAACCTCAGAAGAAATTAAGTGTTCATAAAGGACTGTGTCAGGGGGTACTGAATGTCCCTTTCTTTAAACTCTCTCTTAATATTGAGCTTCACATGGACAGGATTTCTTTTTTCTCACTCATTTTGTATTTTTAACGTCCAGCACAGGACCTGTCATAAAGTAGATCTGAGTAAATGTTGATTAAATTTAATTGAATTGACTTCTTTAATCAGGTCCAAGAAGGATCTATGAATGTCTGATATCTTAAAGAATAAAACTCAAGGATGCCACAGGTCAAGTTTTAGAGAAATATGACTTGTCTGTATTCCTTAAGGCTCTTGGGACTACCTTATTTCTTGGGCTGACTATCCAAAAAATGTTATTTCTTGGGTAGTCAGCCAACCAAACTTGGAAAATGAGGTATCCTTACAGAGGAAAAGAATTAGGCTTTGTAGTTGAATCCAAATTCTGTCTTTTACTGGTTTTGTAACTCTGGATAAATCACTTAAGTCTCAGGACCTCATCTTCTTCATCTTTAAAACAATTGAAATGGTGATCAGTACAGAGGGTTATTATGAGTAACATACAAATAAAGTGATTTATGAAAAAATATCCTGTTAGTGAGAAGGCATCTAAATATTCCTTCCCCCCAAATATTCTCCTGGTATTTATGGCCATGTATAATTTCTTCATACTGAGTAATTTGGTTCTAGCTAAGAGAGTATGCATAGAAGGATCCCTTTGTGATTAGGTTACAAAAAAAATGTTGTCTACTAACTGACGCTCATTCTATTGCTTGCTTTGATAAAGTAGACTGTCATGTTGGAGAGATCCACATTAGAAGGAAGTAAAGTGGCTTTCAGTCAACAACCAGAGAGCAACTGAGATCTCCAATCCAATTGCAAGAAACTGAATCTTGTGAACAACCACGTATATGGCTTAGAAGCAGATCCTTCCCCATTTGAGCTTGGTGCTGAGATCATGGATCTGTCTGATACCATGACTACAGCCTGTCAGAGACCTTGAAGTCAGTCGAGGATCCAGCTAAGCCACACCCAGGTAAGTGATCCCAGGAACAACTGTGAGATAATAAACGTGCACTGTTTTAAACCACTAAGTTTTGGGATATTTTAAGCAGTGAGAGGTAATTCATAAAAATCACTAAATAATCGACAAATCCATTGTTACAGGTGCTCAGGACAAAAAGCTTAGTCTTTCTGTACTCCTTTCTTTCTATCATACCCCACATCTGATTTCTCAGTAATCCTTTTGACTCCTCCTTCAAAATATACCCAGAACCTACCACTTCTCTGCTACTCTCCTGAAACAAGTCACCATAATATCTCTATTGGATTATTACCGTAGTCTCCTAAAATCACCCACTCACTTGATTACCACTGGGCTTCCTGCTTCTGTCACTTCCCCTATGTGATCTATTCCCTCCATAATAGAGACTCTATTTTAAAACACATGTAAAACTATGCTACTTCTCTGGATGAAATCTACTAACAGTTTCCCCCAAATACTCATAAAAACCAAAGTCCTTCTGATGGCCTCTGTGTCTCTAATCTGGGCCCTGAAACATCTGTGCCTTCATGTCTGGCCCACTCTGCCTATATCCAGCATCACTTCTTTCAAGGTTTCACTAGGAAAAGCCGGCTTCTACTGGGTGTGCTTTGCCTCAGGGCATTTGAGTTTGCTGTTTCACTGAATATAATGACCTTCCCCCAGGTAATATGGCTCAGGCTCATTCGCTCACCTCTTTCAGGTCTTTGCTACACTTCACTTTCTCAGCATGACTGGTCCAAATTACTCTATTTAAAATCCCACACATCATCATTCTCTCCCCCCACTTCCCTGCTGTATTTTTCTCAGGGTAAAGCCATCAGCACTCTCTGACATATTAAATATTTCACTTATTTTTCCTCCCTTACAACATAAATGCCATGAGGGCAGCCATTTTCTTTTTTTAATTATTATTTTCTGTACCTTCAGTGCCTATATAGTATACATTTAATAAATGATTGATTGGCTGAAGAAATGAGAAATAGTAGGAGAATAAAGCAGTGAGTTACAAACAAGACAGTGAAGTGTCTTCTTGAACTTTCTAGAAGTGAGGTCAGAGACTTATAAGTGGAGTTGTCTCTCAAGATCTTTATGCTGCTAAACATGCAGGTATGAAGCCCAGGAAAAGAGAGTAGTGTTTCTTCCTTTTTATTTTAAAAGAGAGCAATAAATGATATAACACCTATAAAGTACTTGGAATAATGTCTGGCATAGAGAGATTGCACAAATAATGTTAGCTGCTATCATTACATTATCAACCTTATTATGTCTTCTTCATCTCTCTATACCTTTTGGCCTTGATAAGAAACAAGACCTAGATGAATCTAGAAGTGAGAGAGAAAGGAGAGGGTTGGGCAACATGTCAGGGTCTCAATTCTTGTATTATTGCTCTTTGTGAAGAAATTTGGTAGAACAAACAGTTGTTTTGCATGGAAAAATTAAAGTTTTAACATCTAATTCATAAGTAAAGCTCAACTAAGAGTGTTTGCTTATAAGGGCAATTTGGTGGCTTGTGAAAGTCAGTGATTATTAATAACATACCCCCACCACAAACAACAGCAACAACATTGGATCCAAAAAAGCAAAAGAAAAAGGAAACCAAACCAAACATACACAAACATGAAAACACTGTAAAAAATAAAAGTAGGAAATTTGAACTCAAGAGTGGGGTGGGGTAAGTCATAAGAAAAATGAATTGTAGATTTTCTTTAAAAATCAGAACCATGATTTTTATATTTTGGATGAAAACAATCATTTCTCAATTCGAAGTTAACAAACATTTATAAACATGGTTGGAAAATACTAAAAAGTGAGTATGAAGAAGGAAAAATCTTTTAACAATCTTTCTGTTGCTATTACCAACTTAGATATGTTCTCTTTATACACTTAACTAATCATTTTGCATAAACAACTGATACTCCTTACTTTCATTTCATATTGGCATTTTTTTTCATTGCATGGTGTTGTCCTTATCTAAAGCTTTTCCAATGGTTTATAACAAACCTTTGAGTGAGTATGCCATCATTTTGATTCGTTGCTACCTTTTTATAAGATATTTAAGTTTTTCCCCAAGATTTCAATGTGCACCTTATAAAAATAATATTGTCTACTAAATTTTTGGCAGAGTGAGATAGAACTGTGTAGGAAAGAGAAATTCAAAGTTTAATAAGATTATCCTTTAAAAGTCAATTACGGGATTTTCGTGAGATGCAGACACTGAACAGTTCTACATTGATTTTCATTGGTGAAGGGTGGACCTGTTCACCTCCAGGCCCCTCAGGAGTAACCATAGACTGTTTACAGAGTATAGTATACCATAACCATTTCATCTTCATTATCCTACCAGCCAAACCTTTGACAGACAAGATGAAGTCACTCTTCAGCATGGGACATTGATAAGCAGATCTATGACACATTTACAATTAAGGTGCAGTGATAGAACATGTTCATTCATAAAATAGACATTGATGTGTGTTAAGTGTTTTATTTTGGCAGGTGAAAGTTTTTGATTCATAAGTGTGGAAGTATAGGGCTTTATATGGTTTCAGCCAAGGCTCTGTAAGTTGTGTATCCATTCTTTAAGCCAGATCTAAAGACTTCTCTGTAAAATTGACAAAGACCACCCTAGAATGAAGAGATTTCCTCATCCTTTGATTTCAATAATGTGATTGCCTCTTTTTGTTTATTTACTATATAAATCAATATTTTACTCCTGACTTTACAAAATTAACCCATTACCCTAAGGTTAGTTGTGAATTTTTCCCCTTTCTTTTTAATAATGGATAAGGAAAAATATCCAGGATAAAATTACATTCAGAAACACTGTACATGTCTCTTGGACACAACATAGGGCTGGTCACTGTGGAAGAGTGAACAAAAGAGGCAAACATGAGCCAGAGAGGAGCTAGTTAATATCAGGTGTGTGCATATGCTACAGATAATATCTAGTCCTGAAAAAATACTTCTTTTTTTGAGACTATTTAGGGAATGGATCCTCAAGTTACAATTACTTTGCAGCTCAGCCCTTAATTATTCTGCCAATCTTTCTCTAATGACAGGAATCTCTTCAGTGTAATAAGACTTGCATGGGAGGAAGAAGAAGACCATCAGCTGAGCAAGTTCAGTGCTCTATACCAAGCAGTAGGATTTTCAAACACATCATCAGAAAGGAATTCTAATCAACCACCTGATGAAATTAGGCTAAGTCTGTTTTACAGGTGCAGTTGAAGAGATGGAAACTCAAAGATGTTTAAATAATCTTGGTCAAGGCAGGTTAAAGGAGTTATATAAACAAGGTCTTGGTAACTAGTTGGAAAGCACCAAGGGAAACACAGGTATTTAATTGTGCAAAACTGTCAAAAGAAGGTAATTTTGTGCCTACCAACTAAATACCAGCAGTTACTCATCATTTCTGATACTGTCATGGTGGCTTAGGTATGAATCATCAAAATCACCATCCAAACTAGTTACCGATGGAGGGCAGGGAAAACATCTCCACCAACTGCTGGGACCTATGAGTAATCCTAAAGTAACTAAGATTGTTATTTTTTCCTTTTTTAAATTAAAATATAGTTGATGCACATTATGTTGCTTTCAGGTATACTGATTTGATATTTGCATACATTATAAAATTTTCACCATGATAAGTTATCTACTGACCCCATATATAAAATTATTATAGTATTATTAACCATATTTCTTATGCTGCATATGACCTCAGTGTGGTTATTTATTTTATAACTGGAGGTTTGTGCCTCTTAATCCCTTTCACCTATTTCTCCCCCCACCCACCTCTAGCTACCATTCATTTATTTTCTGTATTTATGGGCCTGTTTTTATTTTGTTTTTTAGATTAAATGTATAAGTGAGATCATACTGCATTTTTCTTTCTCTGACTTATTTCTTTTCCCATATACCCTCTAGATCCATCAATGTTGTCAAAAAGGACAAGATTTCATATTTTATGGCTGAGTAATAGTCCATTGTGAGTATATATATATGCACATCTTCTTTACCTGTTCATCTATCTATGGACACTTAGGTTGCTTCCTTATCTTGGCAACTGTAAATAATGCTGCAATGAACATTGTTGTGCATATATCTCTTTGAAATAGTGTTTTTATTTTCTTTAAGTAAATACCAAGAAGTAAAATTGCCAGATCATGTGGTAGTTCTATTTTTAATTTTTTGAGGAACCTCCATACTGTTTTCCATAGTTGTCTGTACAAATTTAGATTCCTATTAAAAGTGCAACAGGGTTCTCTTTTCTTCACATCCTCTCCAACAGTCATTATTTCTTGTCTTTTTGACAATAGACATTCTGACAGGTGTAAGGTGGTTTCTCATTGTGGTTTTGATTTGCATTTCCCTGATGATTACTGATGCTGAGAATATTTTCATGTGTCTGTTGGCCACCTGTGTGTCTTTTTCAGAAAAATGTCTATTAAGATCCTCTGCCCATTTTTTAATAGGGTTGTTTGCTTTTTTGATATTGCATCGTATGAGTTCTTTGCATGTGTTTGATATTAACCCCTTATTGGATATATTGTTTGAAATTTTTTCTCCCATTCAGTAGACTACTTTATTATTTTGTCGATACTTTCCCTCACTGTGCAAAAGCTATTTAGTCTGATGTTTGACTAAACAAAGTCTCTTTGTTTCTTTCTGCTTTTGTTTCACTTCCCTGAAGAAACAGATCCAAAAAAAATATTGTTAAGACCAATGTCAAAGAGTGTGTTGCCTATGTTTCTTCTAGGAGTTTTATTATTTCAGGTCTTACATTTAAGTCTTTAATCCATTTTGATCTATTTTCATATATGGTGTGAAAAAGTAGTCCAGTTTCATTCTTTTGCATGTAACTGTCCAGTTTTCCCAACACCATTTGTTGAAAAGGTTGTCTGTTCCCCATTGTATGTTCTTGCCTCCTTTATTACAATAGATTAATGGACCATATAAGCATGGGTTTACTTCTTGGCTCCCTATTCTGTTCCATTGATCTATGTGTCTGTTTTTGGATCAGTACCATACTGTTTTAATTACTGTAGCTTTGTAGTATAGTTTGAACTCAGGGCGAATGATACCTCCAGCTTTGTACTTCTTTCTCAAGATTTCTTGAGTCATTCAGGATCTTTTGGGTTTCCATACAAATTTTAGAATTACTTTTTCCTGTTCTGTGAAAAATGCCTTTTGCATTACCATAGGGATTGTTTTAAATCTGTAGATTGCCTTCAGTAGTATGGTCATTTTCACAACATTAATTCTTCCAATCCATGAGACAGTATATGTTTTCATGTGTATCCCTCAGCTTCAATTTTTTTAGTCAATGTATTAGAGCTTTCAAAATACAAGTCTTTTATCTCTTCAGTTAGATTTATTCCTAGGTATTTCATTATTTTTGATGCAACTGTAAATGGTTTTCTTAATTTCTCTTTCTGATATTTCATTGTCAATGTAGAGAAATACAACAGACTTCTATGTATTAGCTTTGTATCCTACAGCTTTACTTAATTCATTGATCAGTTCTAAATAGTTTTTTGGTGGTATATTTAGGATTTTCTATATATAGTATCATGTCATCTGCAAACACTGACAATTTTAATTCTTCCTTTCCAAATTGGATTCCTTTTATTTATTTATTTGTCTGATTGTTGTGGCTTGTGTGTTGAGGGGAAGGGGGCCAGAGTGAGCATACTTGCCTTATCATAGTCTAAGGGGAAATGCTTTCAACATTTTGCCATTGAGTATGATGTTAGCTGTGAGTTTGTTATATATGGCCTTTATTTCATTGAAATATGTTCCCTTTATACTCTCTTTGTTGAGAGTTTTTATTATAAATGGATGTTGAACTTTGTCAAAAGCTTTTTTCTGCATCTATCGAGATGACCTTATGATTTTTTTCCCTTCTATTTGTTAATGTGGTATACCACACTGATTGATTTGCAGAAATTGAACCATCTTTGCATATCTGGGATAGATCTTACTTGACCATGGTATATGATCCTTTGAAAGCATTGCTGAATTTGGTTTACTAATATTTTGTTGAGAGTCTTTGCATCTATGTTCATTAGTAATATCAGCTTATAATTTTCTTTTTCCTTGATGTCTTTGTCTAGTTTTGGTGTCAGGGTGACGCTGGCCTCAAAGAATAAGTTCAAAAGTATTCTTTTCTCTTCAATTTTTAGGAGTAGTTGGAGAAAGATAGATGTTAACTTTTCTTCAAATATTTGGAAGAATTCACCTGTGAAACCATCTGGTCCTGGACTTTTGTTTCTTGGGAATTTTTCTTAATACTGGTTCAATTTCATTACTGGTAATTGGTCTGTTCATATTTTCTATTTTTTCCTGATTCTGTCTTGGAAATTATACTTTTCTAGGAATTTATCAATTTATTCTAGGTTGTTAATTTTATATATATATATATATATATTCAGTTCATCTAATATGCCATTTAAGACCAATATTTCCTTATTGATTTTTTCTGTCTGGATGATCTCTCCATGGATGTAAATGGCATGTTAGAGTCCCCTACCATTGTGTTACAGTCAATTTCTTTTTAAATGTTTATTAATATTTCCTTTACATATTTAGTTGCTCCTATGTTGAGTGCATATATATTTACAATTGTTACAAATTTTTCTTACATTGATCTCTTAATCATCATGTAATGTCCTTCTTTGTCTCTTGTTACAGTCTTTGTTTTTATGTATAGTTTCTGATATATTTATTGCTACTCCAGCTTTTTTTTGTTTCCATTTGGATGGAATACCTTTTTCCATCCCCTCGCTTTCAGTCTGTGGGTGTCTTTATATCTGAAGTGAGTCTCTTGTGGGTAGCATATATAAGGGTCTTTTTTTGTTTTTGTTTTGTTTTGTTTTATTCATTCAGGCACTCTATGTCTTTTGAATGGAGCATTTAGTCCATTTACATTTAAATAAATTATTGATAGATGTGTATTTATTGCCATTCTGTCAGTTGTCTTCTGATTGTTTTTGTAGTCCTTTTTCCTTTTCTTCTTCTTCTTTCTCTCTCTTCCCATGTGATTTGATGACTATCTTTAGTGTTATGTTTGTATTCCATTCTCTTTTTTGGTGTGTGTATTTATTATAGTTTTTTGACTTGTGGTTACCATGCTGATTATATATAGCAACCTATATGCAAATGTGATTATTTTTAGTTGATGTGTTCTTATGTTTGAAAGCATTCTAATAGCCCTACTATTTTAACCCTCTTACTCCACATTTCATGTTTTTGACATGATATTTTATATTTTTTTGTGTTTGTCCCTAACTACTTATTGCAGACGTAGATGATTTTGTCCTTTTTATCTTTTAAGCTTCTGAATAGCTTTATAAGTGGTTGGTCTAACTTTATTCATACTTGCCTTTACCAATAAGAGTTTTCTTTCTTAATTTTCATATTTCTAACTGTGACCTTTTCTTTTCTGCTTAGAGTTGAATTCTTAGCTTTAGCTTGTCTATAAAATTCTTTATCTCTCCTTCAGTTCTGAATGATAACCTTGCTCTGGGTAGAGTATACTTTGTTGAATGTTTGTTTTTTTCTTTCATCACTTTGAATATATCTTGCCACTCTGACATGCAATATTTCTGCAGAAAAGTCCGTTTATATTCTTATGGAAGTTGTGTGTGTGTGTGTGTGTGTGTGTGTTTTAACATAACCAGTTGTTTTTCTTTTGTTACACTTATGATTCTCTTTTGATCTTTAATTTTTGCCATTTAATTATGATGTGATTGGTGTAGATCTCTTTGGTTTAATCTTGTTTGGAACTCTCTGTGCTTCCTGGACCTGGATGTCAGTTTCCTTCCCCAGATTAGGGAAGTTTTCAGCTGTCGTTTCTTCAGATAACTTCTGTTCCCCTTTCTCTCTCTCTTCTCCTTCTGGAACCACTATAATGCAAATGTTAGTATACTAGATGTTGTCCTATAGGTCTCTTAATATATCCTCATCTTTAATTTTCTTTCTTATGTTCAGCTTGGTGATTCCCATTTCTCTGTATCATCTAATCTACTTTTGATTCCTACTAGTGTATTTTTTTATTTCAGTTATTGTATTTTTTAGCTCTATTTTGTTCTTCTTTATATTTTCTAATTCTGTTGAAATTCTTACAATGTTCATCCATTCTTCTCCCAAGTTTGGTGAAAGTCTTTATAATCATACCTTGAACTCTTTATTGTGTAGATTGCTTATCTCCACTTCATCTAGTTCTTTTTCTAAGGTTATGTTTGGTTTTTGTTTGTAATGTATTCCTCTTCCTCCTCATTTTGCCCAATTCTCTGTGTTTATTTCTATGTGTTATGTAGGTCAGTTACATTTCCCAATCTTGGAGAAGTGGCCTTATGTAGGAGATGTTCTATGTGGCCTAGCAGTATGGTCCTCTCCAATCACCAGAGTTATGTGCTCTAGGGGTGCCCACTCTGTGTGCCTTCTCTTCTGGTGGGGCTGACCACTGTGGGCACATTGGTAGGTGGGGCTAGCCCCTGGCCAAGTTGTCTGTGCCTCATGTGGTGGCTTCAGGCCAGCTGGATCACAATGTTGGCTTCCTGTGTGGCTGTCTGTGTGCTCCTCAAGGTGAGGAGTCTTGGGGCTGGCGCTGTCCTGCTGGAGGGTGGGGCTGATTCTCAGTACGGCTATGTTGTACAACCCAGGGAATATTGGGGCTGGTCTTGGTCCACCAGACCCTTCCTCCACTGTCTGCATGGCCACGGGATATTTGTGGTTGGTGCCAAACTCTTGGTGGGCAGGGCTGGTTCCCTGGTGCTAATGGGCTAGAGGGAGAATTACATAATGGCACTTGCCAGCATCAGTGTTACTGCAGTAGAACAAGTTCCCAAACGTGGCAGCCACCAGCATCTATGTCCCTGAGGGAGGCCCAGTTGTCTCCTTCCTCTTCAGGAGACTCTCCAAGATCCACAGGTGGACCTGACCTAGGCTCCTTTCACTACTGCCTCTGTGCTGTGACTCAGAGCATGTGAGATTTTTGCAGGTACCCTTTAATCATGAAGTCTCTGTTTCCTATAGCCCTCCAGCTCTCCTGAACAGAAGCTCCACTGGTTCAACGCCAGACATCCTGGGGGCTCATCTTCCTAGTGTAGGACCCATGAGCTAGAGAGCTTCATGTTGGGCTCAGTTTCTTCACTCCTTGGGGAGAACCTCTATGATTGTGATATTCTTCCTGTTTGGCGTTTGCTGACTCAAGAGTGTAGGTCCTGACAATACCATATCTCTGCCCCTCTTACCCATCTCCTTGTGGTTTCTTCTTTAGTTGTGGAAATTCTTTTCGTCTAGTCTTCAGGTTATTCCCAAAGGTAGTTGCTCTGTAAGTAGTTGTAAGTTTGAGATGTCTTTGGGAGGATCTGAGTTCAGGGCCTTTCTGTGCTACCATCTTGGCTATCTCCTAAAAATTCTTGATAAGTAGCTGGAATAACCCTATGCTTACAAAAATGTTATTAATTTAATAATTTAAAATAATTACTTATTTTTAGATGTCAGAAAAATGTATCCAGGAATTGGTTCTGCCATTGGCTTGCCAAGTCATTTTATGCTTGTCAATTTATAACTTAGGGCCTCAGTTTCCTCAGTTATAAAAGTTAGGCATTGGTACAGATTGAAATTCCTCCAACCAGCCAAATACTTATATTTCTACAATGGACAGAGGACAGCATATGACTTTATATTTTCTATAAAGGATGTTTCTGCATAATGTAATAAGGTAGGGGGTAGAGGCTAGATGTGGCATCCAGACCCCTAATATGCACAAGGCAGTGTGCTGTGTGCATAAAAATTGATCTCTACAAAACTCTACAAAGTCAGTATTGTTATGTACATTTAATGGAGGAGAAATAGCTAGAAAACATGTTTGGCTCAAAATTTTAACAGCTATGTTACAAAGCAGAAGAAAATTACTGAAATAATAGAGGTAGCAGGGGGTTTTCTTAGATGACAGAAGAATGAATAATCAACTCTTTTTCAGAAGTCTTTTTTTAATGTTATTGAATCCAGGAAAGTCTAGGCTGCAAATATCAGAACTTTTCAAAGTCCCTTCCTTGGAAATAAAATAGCTAAGAATGTATCATTTTGATAGAGATTAGAAAAATTATTCTCATTCTAAATATCTTTGCTCATTCAGCTCCAAACTTGGAATGTTTCCTTGGAACTAGAAACATCACTATGCAGTCATGGCTCTTTCTACCTAGTAAAACTTATTTGAATTACTCTTACTAATAGTCAATTAAAAATTGAATGCCGGGCTTCCCTGGTGGCACAGTGGTTAAGAATCCACCTGCCAATGCAGGGGACACAGTGTTCAAGCCCTGGTCCGCGAAGATCCCACCTGCTGCGGAGCACCTAAGTCCGTGCACCACAACTACTGAGCCTGAGCTCTAGATCCCACGAGCCACAACTACTGAGCCCGTGTGCCACAACTTCTGAAGCCCGCGCACCTAGAGCCCATGATCCACAACAAGAGAAGCCACCGCAATGAGAAGTCTGCTTACTGCAAGGAAGAGTAGCCCCTGCTCGCCGCAACTAGAGAAAGCCCGCACGCAGCAAAAAAGACCCAACGCAGCCAAAAATAAATTAATTAATTAATTTAAAAAAAAATTGAATGCTTGTCCTCAAGCTTTCCAACATGTCTGTTTTTTGGCCCTAGTGTCTTTGTGTCTAAACTAATGATGTCTTCACTTTCACGTTGACTACATCATGGTCATATTCCACTTTTCTTTTTTCCAGGTAGGAAATACCTGTTTCCTGGTACCAATCCTCTTACTGCTTTGGAAGGAATCTCTGTTCATTTATGGTTTCATGTTTATTAAACTCGATACCATTTTCACACATATAGAGATTTAACTGCTATTCTTAAAAAGAAAATTAAGCGATATGATCAGCAAAATATTAAAGACATTACTTGAAGCTGGAGAATGTCACTGTCTAATAGTTTTCATCAAGTACATTATTATAAAATATAGTCAATTCTTTAGTATAATAGGGAGCTTAAAATATCCTCAAATGTGAAGTGAAATTTAAACAGTCATTAGAAGTTTAAAACTATTTGAGAAAAAAATAACACCCCCCATTTGGTTGCATGAAGTAGACAGAGTGTTTTGAGAGACATTTATTTTGATAAATAAAATAAGAATTATTTATGGTAGATGTTTCCAGAATATCTGTTTTTGAAGTGGTTTGGGGGAACAAAAGTAAAATGTGCTTAGAAAGAATTTTAGAATGAAGACTACCTCTCAGAATGAAACCACAAAATTATTGCTTGATTTTGGAGTTTGGAATGGGAAGGTATGTGGGGAGACATAGAGTGGAGGGATAAGCAGTGACAATGGCAGGAAAAGCCTTAAAGGTTTGACAAGGGACTGGAAAGCACTGGAGAATCATAAAGTTATTTGCATGTTGATGTAACACTGGAGAGTCAATTCATTCATTCATTCATTCATTCAAGTTTATATTATTTAGCTGCTCCTCTTTACTGGGAACTTCTTCTCCATTATTTATAGTATTGGTGGAAACTACTGCCCATATCATGCAATAGTACCAGACCCCCTTTGGCTTGATCAAACAGGCCTACCATAATGGGGCTTTGACTCTCAATATAAAGATGGGGTGTTTGTGATTCACGGCCACTGTGTCACTCTCAAATATTAGTGTCAGCTAGGTAATAAAATAGTAATGATGATATACTGGCTAGATATACTGACACACTGACTACTAGAAATGCAGCCAGCAGAAGCCCCAGAAAAAGATTCTAAACAAATTCTCAAAGGATGAGTGGATGGTTACTGGTCAGAGGCACCCATGCCAGAATAAGACCTCAGTGATGGTGATCCAAGAACAGAGACATAGTGAGCTGACACAGGCCTGGATCTGTTCCTCTTGGGGCTAATGTAACAGTGGAGATGGCTATGTATGGAAAACATGCAGAAGGTTGTTTATCTCATCATTGGTACCCTAATTCAGAGGTGGCTAGAGACACAAGTAGGTAATCTAACATGTCCACAGCACAAGGTACAGTACCTCTGGCTTCTTCAGGAATCCATCTGGCCTGGGGGAGTTTTGCCTAACTCTCCATGCCCTGTAAGGATCTAGGAGCAGAATGCAGCTGTGGATGGGAGTCCTGGCAAATATTTTCCTAGAAATTCTTGGGGTGAACAAATGCAGGCTGAGCCGTAGTCTAGTCTTGGAGTTGCTACAGAAACCCTTAATCAACAGGCATTTGATTACTGCCTTTGGATCATCATCTTGGAATTCTTGGATCTCAGTGTCTTTACTGAAGATTCTACCATAACCACCTCTGCCTCAGATACCCCAGGCAACTCCAAGAGAATTGGTATCTCTGCTTAGCCATAAGTTACTTATCCACTGAGGAAGAAGGGTTATTCCACCACTGAGAGACCAGTCAAGAAGGCTGTTTCCTCTGGAACTAAGCTATAGCTCAGAAGACCTGGTTTCACAATGGTACATCTCCTTCCCTGCCAGTTCCACTCTACTTGCGGCAAGTGACTGGAGTATATATGTACCTATTAGGTGCATATCCATACCCATACCTTTTTTAAACAAGTGTATATGACACTGCCTGCTTCTTGTCCTACACAGTAGCTTTGAGTTCCACCCATTTTTCTATCTTTCATTAGTCTCCCCCATTTATTCTGTAGCGTATGTAATACTTATATTCAATTATTTGCTGTTTAAGCTAACCAGATTCATGCAATTAAGAATCCTGCATGATTGAAGGTTTTGAGCAGGGGTCTGACCAGATTTGCATTTAAGAAGTTTTGCACTTAGGGCTGAACTTGGATTAAGTCAGGTCTATGACACTAGCGCATAGGCAGTGGCATTTGGGAAGAGTGGAAGGATTAATTTTTGTGTGATTGTATAATGACTCTTCCTCAAATAAATTTCATTAGATTTTTAAACCAGAAAATGTTCTTTACAGTCTCTCACCACCTGAATCTGGTCAAAGGTGAAGCACTTAGTATAATACGTTGCACATTCAGACAACCACTTAAAGATTTTTTCGACATGCTTGTTGATTCACTGGATTAGTAAAGATCTCACGCATTATTGGTACATAATTTGTGAAACCATGGCCAGAAATGTATGATATAATAGTAAGGGTCCCAGTATAATTTTAGGGACTTAGATTTAAGTTTTCATTTAAAACAGATCTGTGGTGTGTGTGTGTGTGTGTAAATAGTCACTGATATTATGTTGTGGAAATGGAAGCATATGAAAGGAAAAGAGTTTCCAAGGACTTAAAAATAGTGACAAGTAGATCATTCAGTTCCTAAGAAGCAATATAAGATTATGAAGTCTTGAAATTTTCTTACCAAGAATATCCTTATATAATGCTCTTCATGGCTACGGTGGGAAATTTTTGTATACTAAAGAAAATGCATTTTTTATGCTTTCAGTATAAATGCTGAGTGAATGTGGTATTGCTATAAAGCAGAGTTGTGGTTGCCTTTTTTTTTCTGTAACACACAAAGGATGATGAACAAAAGTGAGACCATCTTCCATGGGCATATTCAGGTTTATGGACTACATCTCATAACTGGCTATAGCACTTTCTCAAAGAAGCTACATCCAAGTAAACATTCCTAAGAATGATATTATTATGGGAAAGTATGTTTTTGTATTTCTTTATTTATTTAGCTTTTATGGCAATGATATAGTCATCTGACATTCAAACGAAACAGAGTTTTTTTATAATAAAAAATGGTGGTCCCATACTCATACTCCGTGTTCCCAATCTCTCTGTCCAAAGTCAACTGCATTCAGATATCTGTTATTGATTTATTCCTTTTTACTTCCTCTGCTATAATTTCAACAGTAATTTGCTAGGGTTATGTGATAAAGTCCTACATCTTGATCAAAATTCTCTCACTTTTTAAGTGAATTATCAAAAATATCAGTATGTTAACTGTTCTTAGCAATTAATTGTTTATGATTCATCTGAAACCTGATAATACACTAGCATGTTCTGAATCCAAATTTGAGAAATGAAAACCTACAAACTCTACTCTGTGTTCCTTAGATTCTCTACATTTTGGTGTAGCCCACATTCTTCGAATAAGTTCCCTATCTCTATCTATCTATCTATCTATCTATCTATCTATCTATCTATCTATCAATCATCTATCATCTATCTCTATCTTTCTACCTATCTCAGACATTCCCAGTGAACCTGTGTGCTCCATGTACAATGTCTTACTTCCTTTTCTCCACTTATAATTTTCTCCTCATATGGGCATCCTCACTGTTATTTCACTAAGCAACCAGTCTACTCTAGGCCCAAAGCAGGTCCATCTCTTCCATGGAACTTCATCTGGCTATGCAAATGTACTATAAACTTTCCTTTCTCTACATTCTTTTAATAATAGCATGAATATAACCACATATTTATTAACAAAATTACTCTCAGGCGCTCAATATTTAACAGTGTCTCTCTTATCCTTAATTCTTCACAACAATCTATGAGCTCAACATGAGTGATTCAATGCATAGACAAGGAAACTGAGGCATGGAGAGACTTAAAAATCTTTTTCTGAGTCACGTAACTCTGTGAATCCAGGACTGAGATTAGAGTACAGCTTAACCTGAACTCAAAGTCTACAGTGGATACATTCAATATCCCTTTGCTGATGCTAATTTTTCTCAGCTCAGTGTTGCCTTTTTTTACTCCACTAAATGTACTGAAAAATTCATACTCTGACTTCTGATAGTTTGTTTCTCAACTTCTCGTGTGTATCTTCCAACCACTGCCTTGAGGATACTGCATTCAATCAAATGATTAATACATAGTAGGGAGCAAAAACACATGTCTGTTGAATAAATATTTATGCACACCTTGGAGGTCATGCTCTGAATGGTTGACATGTAAGATTAAAGCTATGTTGATTCCAGACTAAGATGATTGGGGAAAGTTCAAAATTTTAATAGACATCACATTAGAAAAGAAAGTCAAATAAGGCTGCTTTTTCTTCTTTTTGGTTGTTGTGTAGTTCTTGAATTTACTCGGCAATATATTGAAGATAGTCAATAATGCCAATGGGAGTATAATGTAGCACCTAGAATCTTCTGGAGCTTGTTCTGAGGATTTTATTTAAAGATTTTTTTTTTTTTTTTTGTGACCACCAATTTCTGAAGACTTCTTTATTTAGTGTTGCTTGGTAGGGTTTGAGATATTATATTTTTTAAAAAGGAAAAAATATATATATATGTTCCAGAGGATCTATAAATATTATTCATTTGAACTTTAAGAATATTTTGCATCAGTTTAGGGTCTAAAAGTAGAAGAAAGAAAGCTCTTTTATAACATAAACACACAGGAGCCAAAGTCCCTTTCACCAGAGAAAGCTTTGTGATCAGTGGAATGTATACAATTATAAACTCAGTTGTTAAATCAAATCACACCCCAATCACCTTAGCATGTCGCTTTTAATGGGCAATACATTCCCCAAGAAGGCAAATTCTCTGCTAACAATACTGAACCAAATCATCAAAGTTCAAAGATGGGTCTATAAAATGTGAAATTCCATCAGCCAAGTGCACAGTGGGCTGCAATGTGTAGATTAATGGGCAGCCTGTCAAGTATTTTAATGTATGCCTCAATCGTTGAAACACATGTGATGATTAGTAAATATTTGGCCTGAGCAGTAAAAGATATAAAATAAAGTCATGACACCTTCCAAATTAATAAAGCATTTGGTTAGACTGTATTGATAAATCACTAGCACAGATGAAAAAGTCTGATAACTGCATATATCTTCCCCGCAGGCATGCTGAGAACTCACACTAGCCTCTTCCTATGACATCTTTCTAAATGAGGGTCTCTGTGAAAGCACCAAAGCTAAGTCTCTAAAGAATCTCAGAATATGAACACTCACTGGTTCATATTCACACTCACATCTATAACTGGCATCTCTCATATTTCTTTTTTTTTTTAACATCTTTATTGGAGTATAATTGCTCTACAATGGTGTGTTAGTTTCTGCTTTATAACAAAGTGAATCAGTTATACATATACATATGTTCCCATATCTCTTCCCTCTTACGTCTCCCTCCCTCCCACCCTCCCTATCCCACCCCTCTAGGTGGTCACAAACCACCAAGCTGATCTCCCTGTGCTATGCGGCTGCTTCCCACTAGCTATCTCTTTTACGTTTGGTAGTGTATATATGTCCATGTCACTCTCTCACTTTGTCACAGCTTACCCTTCCCCCTCCCCATATCCTCAAGTGCATTCTGTAGTAGGTCTGTGTCTTTATTCCTGTCTTGCCCCTAGGTTCTTCATGACCTTTTTTTTTTTCTTAGATTCCATATATATGTGTTAGCCTATGGTATTTGTTTTTCTCTTTTTGACTTACTTCACTCTGTATGACAGACTCTAGGTCCATCCACCTCACTACAAATAACTCCATTTCGTTTCTTTTTATGGCTGAGTGATATTCCATTGTATATATGTGCCACATCTTCTTTATCCATTCATCTGTTGATGGACACTTAGGTTGCTTCCATGTCCTGGCTATTGTAAATAGAGCTGCAATGAACACTTTGGTACATGACTCTTTTTGAATTATGGTTTTCTCAGGGTATATGCCCAGTAGTGGGATTGCTGGGTCGTATGGTAGTTCTATTTTTAGTTTGTTAAGGAACCTTCATACTGTTCTCCCTCTTGCATCTCCCTCCCACCCTCCCCATCCCACCCCTCTAGGTGGTCACAAAGCACCGAGCTGATCTCCCTGTGATATGTGGCTGCTTCCCACTAGCTATCTATTTTACATTTGGTAGTGATATATGTCCATGCCACTCTCTCACTTCGTCCCAGTTTACCCTTCCCCCCACCATGTCCTCAAGTCCATTCTCTACGTCTGCGTCTTTATTCCTGTCCTGCCCCTAGGTTCTCATATTTCTTTGGAGTTCTAAAAATTAGATTTCTTTTTCCTAAGCCTGTTTCAGAACTACTTTCACCTCAAAAGCAATTTTCAGTATTTTCTTCGAAGCATGTCGCTGGAGACACCGAAGCTGAAAAATACACACCAGAAGAGAAAGGATGGACTGAATACATCTACTGTCACTTTGGTTAGTGGTGTATACATTGTGGGAGCTGGAGGAGGCGAAATGCGGAAGGTTTATCCAGGCAGATTCATCAGAGTGGTCAGGACAACGAAACCCACAGGATCAAAGAGATTCTTTCGTGGCAGCTGTGGGAAGTGAAGCTGCTATGATACTTTGATTAGTCTTCAATGCTCAACACCAAATTTGCCCAGCAGTGGCACTCATGATTTGGGGGAGAGAAGGAATATCTTCATTTTTAAATGATTTCTTTCGGAGGTAGGGATTTCCAGGTGGAAAGGTACATTACTTTTTACTGAGGGATGGAATTATATGCATCGTTTGCTTTTCCAGGTTTGCTAGGCATTTCAAAGGTCCATTCAGTCCAGCACCAGAAGTTGAAACACGTGTGGGTATTTTGCACTGAAAATGTAAAAACAAACTCACGGATATTGCTCTTTATGACCTCACAGTTTGAAACCTGATAGTTACTTACAATAATAATACAAAATGGAAATGTTATGAAAAGAGAAGGAAATAGATGATACGTCGTAAGTTACGTGGCATCTCACTGAATCACGGAAGTGCATGAACATCGGGAAATTTTCTTCATAGAGCAAGTACAAGAGGCTCATCTCAGACAGTGAAGATGAAAATATTTCTGGATAAGAATATGGAAAGAGCAAACTATTCCTACGTGGAATGGAGGGTATTTACGTTGAGGAGAAGACATTCAGAGTAACAAGTGGAAAAGAGTTTACAGCACATCTCTTTTTAATTATTTCAAGTGGGATTAACATTTTCCCAGTGATAAAATGATGAGAAATCTATCATGAGGTACACTTTGCCTTTATTTCTGTAACAGCTTTAAAAAATAAAATAAACAATTTTTAAGGCAAAGAGCTCCCCATCAGTAAAGTTGTTCAAGTGTTGGGTGACAGCTTGAGAAAGTTGTTGAAGGTTTTCTACCTCGGCAGTTTATATGCCAATGAAATATTAGTAGCATGTTTCAAAAGGGAGAATTAGTCACTGAAAAGTAATCTTTAGGGCAGCTAGAATCCACTATACTCATTATGACTCACAGTTCCCTTTTGCCAAAAAAAAATTCAGCATCCTTTTGCAAGATATACGTAAATACCTTGTCATATATTCAAACTCCTTATCAGATATGTAAACACCTTGATTTTGGCATGGAGTATGCAATATATGTTTATAATTTTGTCCTCATTTTATTTTCCCATTAATAAATTTGGCTAGATTATGGAAGTTGGAGCATTATTTTAGTTGGCCAAGGATTTGGGCAAAACAAAATTTTGGATGCTAAATAAGACAGCTAACAGCTGTCATAGCCCCATCAAATTTTTTTTTAAATGATTGAAATATAAATAAGTGACCACTGTGGAAAATGCTGTGAAATAGGAAAAGTATAATGCACACAAAAATTTTCCTTTTTACTCTGGGTTATCAGCTACTTTTTTCCCAAGACATGCATTTTAATTTGGAATCACCCAATTTGTGTATTGTCTGTGTATTGCTTTTTAATTTCATATTGTAAAATGAGTGTCTTCTATATAATTAAGCATTACTAAAACTGGTATGTTTAAAAGCCATACAATAGTTTATTTTACAGTTTTGACACAATTCATTTAATCAGTCCCCATTGTTAAAGATTTGACTTATTAACCATAATGTAATCAAACTGGCATTTCAAACAGTACTTTTAAGCTCAGCCAGTTAAAAATGGTTTTCTATTTTACTTTATTTAAAAATGTAGAAGAATAAATGACTGTATTCTTAATTTTTTTTAATAATGAGATGACTAGAAAAAAAATTACATTATCTTTCCCAGAAGTAACAATTCTTAGGAATTGAGTGGCCATACATGCCAATTTATACCTGCTGATCTGGGGTAACTGTGATTGTTAAAGTAATGGCAACATTTTCCATTCATAGATATGTGCCAATTCGATGATAAGTCATATAATCAACCTTAGTTAACAGTATGCAGTGTAAATGTATTTCTTCTACATATTTAAATTTATATACCTTCCACATATGCAAATTTTAAGAATTTATTGTATATATTGTAGCAACTTATTTAATAATGATACTCCTTAAAGAAATTTCCATAACAGAATATATAGCTCAGAATCATTCCTTTAACTCCTTGGTATTCCTGAATATAGAAGAACAAAATTCTATTAATATAGATGAATAATAATTTCCTAATTATGATGTTAAAGGATAACTTTTAAAGGGTAATATAAAGACTCTTATACAACCATAAAGTGAAAACATTTCAAAGATTTCCTTTAGTTCCTCAATTAATTAAACCAGTAAGATATTGGAACTGGTTCAAAGGAGAATCCAACACACTCACACACGCATACACACACACTCGTACAAACACCATCAAAATGAATTTATAGACACATACACCAAAATGAATTTATAGATACATACAAAATTAGCCAATATTTACAGATCCAATAGATTCAATTCATTTGCATTTATATGTAAATGAACCTACTATTAGTTCACTACAATTTACAGAATTGTTCAAAGACGATGACAGACAGAGACAACTTAGAGGGTGTGCTTGACAGGCCACAAGTTATCTTTTATGCCAATTTCAGTCTTTCACAGTTTTTTCTGCTAATGGAATTTTAGATTGTATTCAGTATATTTGTCATTGTAAAGAATGCTGCAACAAACATTTTTCATTATGTACCATTTTCTCATGTGGACATATGTTTGTAAGATAATTATCTAGAACTGCTGGGTCAGAGTATCAGATTGATTTCTTTTTTCTCTTCCTTTAATATGTATTTGTTTATTTTTAGAACAGCTGCTGAACTGCATTCAAAAGTGCTATTCCAATGTATGCTACCATGAGCTATCTATAATTAACTATTTTTCCTACATTTAAAAAAATACTGGATTGATTCTTTTATTTCTTTTTCTTTAATCAGGTCATTGTTTTGATTCTTACTGAGCCAACTACTGATGAGATGGGCAAATTTTCATATACTTATTGGTCACTGACATTTCTTCTAATTTAAATTTACTATTCATATAATTTTTATATTTTTATATGGATGTTTAATTCTTATTCATATAAGAAAACTGTTTATATATTTTATTATAGTTATTACCTTGCATATATGTTTAAAATATTTTCTTGTAACTTGTCACTTATCTTTTTAAAAAATGTTTCTTTCAGATATATTTTTCCATTTTGGTGAATACATAATTATATTTATATTATCATTTAAACAATCTCTAAGTATATATTTCAGCTCCATTATGTACATTCACAACGTTGTGTAACCATCATCGTTATCTATACCCAAACTTCATCATTCTCTATATAAACACTATCCACTAAGCAATAACATCCCATCTCTCTCTTTCCCCTTCTCCCAAACTCTACACTATTTTCTGTCCCTATGAATTTGCTTATCCTACCTACCCCGTATAGGTGGAGTCACATAATGTGTGTCCTTATTGTATATGTCTGGCTTATTTCACTTAGCATGTTTTCAAGATTTAACCATGCTGTAACATATACCAAAAATCCATTCCTTTTTATGGCTGAGTAATAATATTCTATTGTCTTATATACTATATTTTGTTTATCTATTCATCTATTGATGAACATTTGGATTGTTTCTACCTTTTGGCTGTTGTGAATAATGTTATTATAAACATTGTTATAAAGATATGTGTTTGCATCTCTGCTTTTAATTCTGATTATATAATTCTGGTTATAATTAATGACTAAATACCCAAGACTGGCATTGCCAAATCAATGGTAATTCTATGTACAACTTTTTGAGTAACTAACTGACAGTTGTTCACAGCACCTGCATCATTTTACATTCCCATCTTAAATGCACATGCTCCTATTTCTTCATGTCCTTGCCAAAAAATTATTATTTATTTTTAATAGCATTCTAATGCATATAACATGGCATTTCATTGTGATTGTTTTTGGCCACGCTCCACGGCATGTGGGATCCTAGTTCCCCAACCAGGGATTGAACCCACACCACCTGCAGTGGAAGTGCAGAGCGTTAACCACTGGACCACCAGGGAAGTCCCCTTCATTGTGATTTTTATTTGCATTTCCCTGATGACTAATGACGTTGAGCATCTTTTCAAGTGGTTACTATTTGTATATCTTCTATAGAGAAAGGTCTACTCAAACACTGCCTATTTTTATTGTTTTCTTTTGTTTGTTTAGTTTTATTTTTGTTGTCATTGTTGAGTTTGAGGATTTTTATATACTCTGGATTTTAAATCCTTTTCATATATATGATTTGTAAATATTTTTCCTAGTTTGTAGAATGCCTTTTAATTTTCTTGATACTTTCCTTTGATGCACAAAAGTTTTTATTTTTGTTGAAGTCTAATTTATTTACTTTTTATTTTGCTGCTTGAGATTTTGGTGTCACATCTGTGAAACTGTCAGATACAATGTCTTGAATTTTCCCCCATTGCTTTATTGCATGAGTTTTATAACTTCAGCTTTTAAGTTTTGATTGATTTGGGGTACATTTTTATATATGGTATGAAGTAAGGGTCCAACTTCATTATTTTCCAAATGGATATTCAGTTTTTTCAGCACCATTTGTTGAAAATAATTCCCTTTACCCATTGAACAGTCTTGGCACTCCTGTCAATAATATTGACCATATATGTGAGGATTTATTTCCAGGATTTTTATTCTATTCCATTGGTCTATATATGTGTCCTTATGTGAGTATCATACTGTTTTAATTGTTATAGCAACTTTTGAAGTCAGGAAGTGTGAGTCCTCCAAGTTTGTTCCTCTTTTTCAAGAATAGTTTGACTATTTGGGGTCCTTACAATTCCATATCAATTTGAGGATCATCTTTGCCATTTTTTCAAGAAAAAAAAGGTGCTGGAATTTTAATTGGGATTACATTGAATCTGTATATAACTTTGGAGAGTATTGGCATCTTAACAATGTTGTCTTCCTATTCATGAACATGGAATATCTTCCCATTTATTTATTTTCTATTTAGTATTTTTTCCAGTCAATTTTTTTTTAAATTTGGGAAGTCACATGTATTTTTTCTTTATGTTTTTAAAACTGTTGTATTGTTCTCATGGTGTCCTTCTTTAAGCCATTCTTTATAATATAATCTCTGTATATAATAGTTTCTTATAATTAAAAATAAATTGCTCTTTACTACATCTCAATTTTTAATGTATAATTAATTTATGCACCTGACTTATGTTTTTTTCCAAATCCATACTATTCAATTCCCACAATATTTATTGACTGGTCTATCTTATATTTACCATTTTGAAATGCAACATTTAACACATGCTACATCGCTGTATGTTCAGTTTGATTTCTGGACCACAGTACTGTTTTGATCTACTTTCAAATTCTAGGTGAACACTATACTGTTTTAATCACTCTGATTTAATGGTAGGTTTTCATTTCTGATACAATAATTCACATTGCTCTTAATTATTATTCCCCCTTCCCATTTTTTTAATTTTGTTTGATTCTCCTTCAGACTACTTTTGCAATAAGTTAGGTTACTTTAGGACTTCCAATATTGTTATAACTGAGATTTTGTTAAATTTTTAAATCAATTTTTAGAGCAATAACATCTTTCTATTGTAAAGTTTTTTCTGCTGAGAAACAATGTAAGTTTCTTCATTAAAGTGTTCTTTTTTCCTTACTTTTTAAATATATATTCTTTTGTTCACAATTTAGTGGCTTTGCACAATTTTATTACTTTTTTTCCCCTTTTTTCTATTTTACAGTTGGTTTGTCTTGTGTTTCATACATAATTTGCTTGAAAACTGGATATTTAAAAGAAATATAAATATGGTGACTCTGGAAATAAGATACAACTGCCAGAGTCTGTTGTTGTTGTGTTTACTACTTGCTTGTTTAGTTACTTTTCTGGACCCCATTTTTCTGTGTTCTATTCTATCTCTATTCCCTGTAGTATGCTACCACTGAAGTCTCTGCTTGGTTAGCTTCCTTATAAACAAAAGATTGTTCACAACTATCCTTAATCGTCTTGAACCAATAAGTTCCACCTTTTCATGAGGGGCACTGTGATGAGGCACATCTTCAACACTCTGGATGTTTACAGTTCTGCTTTAGCATTCCCTTCCTGCTTGTGCAGGTCCTCAAAGTGAGCAAGAAAAGTCAGGCAGAAGTGTAAGATTGAGCTATATCAGTTCTCTCCTGGATGTGCACACTGCCCTGCAAAAATGCATGACCTCCTAGAAACCCCAGGTACATCAGAACTTTTTTGAAGCCCTCTATAGATATCTAATAGCTCAGGTATTTCTTTTAATTTTTTGACCAGGCTTTTAAAATGTTTCCTAACCCAATATCATGGCCTTAGAAATTTGCAATGTTAGTAACTGCCTTTAACAGTTACTAATTTTTTCTGATCGTACTGAAAAAACCCTAGAGACAGCACTTTTCCCATGGAGTGAGCCCTAAGTCAGGTCAAAAAATCACAATGTTCTGAGAATAAGCCTTTTCCAGAGAGCTGCAAAACATGCTGACATTTTGAGGAGTCCCAAACCCCGTTAACTCTTCTGCTGGTTGCAAGGCTGCTGATTTTTAAGACTACCATGAATGTGAGAGAGGGTCAAGGCATTGACAGTGATGCATTCTTTTCAGTAGGCTCTAGGGAAAAAATCATTTTCTTTCTTTTTTCACCATGTAGAGGCTACCCACATTCCTTGTCTCACAGTTCTTCTCCTCCATCTTGAAAACGAGCAAAGGCATATCAATTGTTTCTCACATAGCAAAATCCATCATATTCACAGTTCTGGGGAGTATGAGGTATGTGTATACCAGGAAGTGAGGATCTTGGAGGCATTCTTAGAAATCTAACAACATTGTAATATTATCAGTAAACATATCACTATTATATTTTGAAATTTAAAATCAATATTTTAGAGCTAAAGATATAAAATAACCAAAATTTAAAACTTAATGAACAAATTTTTAACTGCTTAGTCACAATTCAAAAGAGAGTTAGCAACCTAATATAAATGAGCAGAAATCATGTGTAATAAATCAAGGAAAGACATAAATATATAAAATACAGGATATAAGATAGAAACACATGGGATAAAGTGAAATAAAGCAGATAGGAAAAGACAAATACCATTTGATCTAACTTATGTGTGGAATCTAATAAAACTAAATTCATAGAAACAGAGAACATGTTTGTGGTTGCCAGAGATGGGAGGTTTAGGGAGTACAAATGTCCAGTTTTAAGTCAACTAAAAAAAAAAATGCACAACCTAAAAGTTGAGAATTATGTTTTTATTCATCAGACTTTCTGAGGATTTAAGCCCGGAAGACAGCCTCCAGTTAGCTCAGAGGGGCTGCTCTGAAGAGGTCAGGGAGATGTCAGGATCTATAGGAGTTTTTGTAACACAAACCAGGTAGTTAGAACATCAAAAGAGTACTATTAATTACAGAAAACCAGACATGTCAAGTTAATTAATTTAGCACGTTTCTTCGTATGGGAAGATGTAAGAGTCTGGGCTCATTGAAATCATTCCTTTGATGTGTACCTTAACTATCTAGGGCCAGTGTCCTGTTTTTCTCCATCCTGAATCCCCTCAGGGTGCACAGCTGAGGTTGGATACAGTGGCTGATGGCTTGATGGCCACAACATCATTTGTTTACTGATATGGCAAGTGACATTCTTCATCCACATGTAAGACAATTAAGTTCTGAGGATGTGATGTACAACATGGTGACTACACTTAACAATATGGTACATTTGAAAGTTGTTGGGAGCAAATATTAAAGTTCACATCACAGGAAAACATGTGACTGTGTGGTGATGTCGGCTAACTAAACTTATTGTGGTGATGATTTTGCAGTACACACATCTATCAAATCATCATGTTGTACACCTTAAATTCACAAATGTTATATGTCAATTATATCTCAATAAAACTGGAAAAATTAAAAAAAATGTTTAAGCCTATTATGGGTTGAATTAAAGTCACAGAGGAAAATAGAGAAAGAGTAAGTTAGTAATATTTGAAGATATAATGGCTGAAATTTTTTCATAACAAATGAAAAAGAAAGTCCAGTAGCCCAGTAAATCCTAAGCAGAAAACTATAAAGAAATCCATACCTAAAGCATTAGGGTGAAATTAGAGAAACATAGCAAAGATAAAATGTTAAAAGCAGTTAAAGACAAAAGACATTATTTTCAAAGTAGAAATAGTTTGATCAGAAAATTATTTCTCAACACTAATATTTGACTCAGACAAAAACAAAATAATAACAACAAAAAGTCTTTACACGTTAAAGTTCTAATATTATTCATTCTACTTAGCAAACTTATTTCATAAGAATACAATCTAAAACATCAAAGAATATCCAAATAAGAATTTAGCACAAGTAGATTTATGTTAAAAGACAATCTAAAAGACATTCTTCTGGAAGAAACAACATAATTTCAGATCAAAGGTCATAACTGAAGCATGCAATAAGCAAATAATAAATATATAGGCAAATTTAAATGAACATTAAAATAGTAATAATAATAATAATATTGCTTTCTGAAATTTATGTGTCTGAGAAGAACAAAATTATAAATGTTACAGCAGGCAGGTAGCTAGGTAGGAGAAGAGAAAGGGGAGTACCAGCCAGATAACATGAAACCACACATCTTGTAAACAACAAGGGTCCTTGGTCAGACAAAGAAAAACAGAAACTTCCAGGCTGACAGAAAACCACACATTTTAGGGTGATAAGTGTTCTAGAGCTAGACAAAGAAAGGTGGGACAAGGGGAGAATCTCCAGAATCTGAATGTAACCTTTTGATCATTATGCTCTTATTACAATTAAATGAACCTTGCAGATAAGAAGTTCCCATCATACACTGAGGCCATGACACGTCCCATGAAGGTTAAATAAGGACAGAAATTCCCCTCAGGAAGGTGAAGCTGGGATGAAAATTAGGGAATACAACCCTCAAGCCCCTCCTTCCCCAATGAGGACTCCACCCTTTCATTTCTACACCCCACATAACCAGCTTGCCAAAGAAACTCAGGGCAGAGCTACTCACCTGAGCCTGCCAACTCTCCCCTTGAGAGTGTACTATCGCTTAGATAAATCCTCACTTTACTTTCTTGACCTCCCTGTCACGTTTCTGAACATAAGTAAGTGATATAATTCTGAAGGTACTTTAATGAAATTAAATGTTTTGTTTTCACATTTGCTGAGAAGAGGAAAAAATTGCCAGATAATTTTGTATGTTGATAAGGCTTTATCAAGATTTTATGTTTTAACTCTTAGAATAATCTATAAAAGATTACATAACTGAAGGCATACTTTCTAAATTTATGGAAAGAAAATAGTTTAATAAAAATAATCTATTCAAAAAATGATGAAGGGGGAAAATGTCATAGAAGCTGCCATGTAGAAAGCTTAGGATACAATCGTATAATTAAATCTCTATATATCAGTATTATATTTAATATAATTTAAATAAATACTGTAGCTAAAAGGCAAATGTTTTGAGTTTAGACTTTGAAAAACAGTTAAGTCCCTTACATATGAACCTTCAAGTTGCAAACTTCCAAAGATATGAACATACCCAGAGAAAGGATGAAGAGAGACAAGAGGAAGAAGTAACTGAAGAACGAAGAGATTCACGATGAAGGAAGTGGCACGGAGATTTTCTTTCTTTGAGGAGACACAGTTTTTGAGGCAAAGGACCCGAACATAGAATGGTGCACGAAGTTTGCAGCAGCCGTTCAGAATGCAATCCAGTGCTACCCTGTCATCTATGACGAGAAAAAAAGAGCTACTACCCAGACATCACTGGATTGTTTTTTCAAGAGGGTAGATAGAATTGAATCCAGCGAGGAATCAGAACCTGTACCATCAACATCAGGTGTGGGTGAAATTGCAGCTTGCCCTCCGTCTCCTATTGCTGACAATCCTTCAGCTCTACCATCTCCCACCTCCTCTCCCTCCTCCAGTCAGTAACTCTTCCTGCCTGTTCACTAGATGCCAGCCCCTGGATGCCAGCTGTTGTACTGTACTACTGTACTTTTCAAGGTACTGTACTGTAAGATTAAAAATGTTTTCTTTATATTTTGTGTTTGTTTTCTATGTATTGTGTGAAAAGTATTATAAACCTATTACAGTAGAGTACTATATAGCCAACTGTGTTAGTTGGGTACCTAGGGTAACTTTGTTGGACTTAATGAATAAATTGGACTTATGAACGTGCTCTTGGCATGGAACTCTATTGTATGTAGGGGACTTACTTGTATATGCTGATATCAAAAGACATCTGAGTATAAATTTACAAGATCAAAAATATAAAAATAATAAAAAGAGTCTAAATAAACAAATACAACTGGTGAAGTTGTATCCATCCAGAGCAAAGAGATTCTAAGGCACAAAGTTTTACTATAGCTATTTAGCTTCATAAATATCAAATGTTTCAGTTTATCTAGAGGTATAATGGTTTGAAATATGCACACCCTTGCATATTGTCACACAATGGATACAATTTGAAAAGTGCTGGAAGAATTGTTTTAATTTAGACTTCTTTTGAAGAAGGTCAAATATATTTAGGTACAAGTAGTCTTTTGAGAGATGAGTTGAACGGATCTTAAGAAGTGGGAAAGTGAGACCAGGAAAATAAAAAGCCAGAAAATTTTGTGTAAGTTCCCACTATGGGTTTCTGAGGCTCTGTGCTACTGTTGAACTCCAATAGTCAATTTAGCTTACAACAATTCCATCTGAGGTGTAAGGAAGCTTCAATACTTATTTTTTTATGAGAGAAAGATTTCTCCTCTTGGCTTTAAACACCTTGGTTCTTAGAGCTTGCTACTCATGCAGGGTAAAGTAAAACTCAAGCCAGAGACTTGGAGGTATTTACTGTGAGCACTGTTGCAATAAGCTGGGCTGTGCAGTGGTGAGGGACTCAGTCAGCAACAATGGTACTCACCATCATAGTCAGAGACTTGAAAGCATCCCTCTCAGTGAATAACAAAAGAAGCAGACAAAATATAATAGATAAGAAATCAGAAATAAATGACATTCCTCACTAACATTAAAATCATCATAAGAGAATATTATGAACAACATTGTGCAGACAAACTTGAGTATTTAGATGAAATGGATATAGAATGAAAAAGAAAAAAGGAGTAGTCTTAGTTCTACTAAAAAAAAATGGATTTAAAAATGTTCTCACACGTCCAGTTCCAAAAGGTATTACCAGTAAATTTTTCACCAAATATTTAAGGAAGAAATAATATTTCCAACTCATTTTATAAAACCAGTAAAACCTTGATACCAAAGCATGGACAAGGATATTTTAACAAAATCAAATTACAAGCCACATGTGCTCAGATTAAAGTAAAATCATAAAGAAAATATGAACAAAATTAATTCAGCAATAAATAAATAAAAATTATATAATCAAATATGAAAAAAGTAAGTTGGAAAATGTGTTATCATTCAAATTCAATTAATATAACTTAAAATATTAACACAATAGAGGGAAAATCATAGAACTTCTTAACATATGCCAAAACTATCAATAAAAATTAATATACATTCATTAAAAGGAAAACAAACTTTGGATAGAAGTGGACTTTCTTCATCTGAAAAGGTATCTAACTTTTATCTTTTATCTACAGCAAACATTATTATGGTTGGTAAAACATTAAAATTTGCACTGGTTTATTGGGAAGAAAACAAGGAGGCTATTCTCACTGCTTCTATTGATTATTGGACAGAAGTTCCTAAGCAATGCACCAATGCAGGAAAAAGCAGCAAAAAAAGAGAGAAAATTGGAAAGAAGAAGCAAAAATTTTACTATTTTTTGGTTGATATAATTAAGTGCAAAGAAAAGAGAACCTAAGAGATACTACATTAATATTATTTGCATCAAGAAGATATTTTAATAAGGTTGCTGAATTAAAAATTGATGCAAAATAATGTTTTATACCCAGCATTAGTTAGAAATTTTAAAAGAATATAAAGTAGTCCTATAGTATAAAACTGTTAAAGATTAATATATAAAACAAACAGAAACAAAAACCCTCTTCTAGACTTTAAGTAGGATAGTTTAAAACACTACTGAGAAAAATTTTTAAAGTGTGACTAAATAGAATTGAAGATTCAATCTTGTAAATATATAACTGTATACAGATTGATCTAAAGATTTACAATATTTTCAATCAAAAATCCCAGATGTAAGAAAACAACCCCATTTATAATTGCATCAAAAAGAATAACTTACCTAAGAAAAACATTAACCAAGGAGGTGAAAGAGCTCTACATTGAAAGCTATAAGACTTAGGTTAAATAAATTGAAGACACAGATAAATGGAAAGACATTTTTTCTCATGGAGTAGAAGGATTAAGACTGTTAAAGTGTCCATACTACCCTAAGCAATCTACAGATTCAATGAAATCTCTATCAAAATTCTAATGGAATTTTTCACAAAGATAAAATCAAAAATTTTAAAATGTGCATGGAACCACAAAAGATTCCAAATAACCAAAGAAATCTTGAGAAAGAACAAAGTTGGAAGTATCACACTTCCTGACTTCAAACTATATTACAAAGGTATAGTAATCAAAAGAGTATGGTATTGGCATAAAAACAGTCATGTAATCAATGGAACAGAATATGGAGCCTAGAAATAAACTCAAGCTTATTTAGTATTCAATTTATGACAAAAATATGCAAGGGAAAATGACAGTCTCTTCAGTAGTTGATAAAGGGAAAACTGTATAGTCACATGCAAAAGAATGAAAATGGACCACAGTCTTACACCATACACAGAAATTAACTCAAAATAAATTAAAGACTTGAATGTAAGACTTGAAATAATAAAACTAGAGGAAAACATAAGTGCTAATCTTCTTGATATTGGTCCTGGTAATGGTTTTAGGGAGTTGACACCAAAAGCAAAGGCAACAAGAGCAAAAAAATTTTTAAGTGTAACTATATCATATTTTAAAAGCTCTGCACAGCAAAGAAAACTATCGATGAAATGGAAAGACAACTTATGTATTGGGAGAAAATATTTGCAAATCATTTGTTTTATCAGGGGTTAATACCTAAAATATATAAAGAACTCATGAAACTCAATAGCATAAAAACACATAAACAATCTGATTAAAAATTGGCAAAGAATCTGAATAGACATTTTTACAAAGAAAACATACAGATGGCCAAGTACATAAAAAGATGCTCAACATCAGTAATCATCAGGTAAATGCATATCAAAAACATAATGAGATATCACCACACATTTGTTAGAATGGATATTATCAAAATGACGAGTTTTGGTGAGGATGTGGAGAAAAGGGAACACTCTTAAATGGTTGGTGGGAATATAAATTGGTGCATCCACTATGGAAAAAAGTATTGAATTTTCTCAGAAAATTAAAAATAGAACTATCATATTCAGCAATTCCATTACTGGATATCTGTCTGAAGGAAACAAAAATCACTTTCTCCAAAAAATATGCTTACCCTCATATTCATTGAAACATTATTTAAAATACCCAAGATTGGGAAGTAACCCAAGTGTTTATTGATGAATGAATGAATGGATAAGAAACCTCTAATATACATATATATATAATTCAATCATAAAAAAAAAGAAATATTGCCGTTTGCAAGTACATGGATGGAACTTGTGGGCATTATGCTAAGTGAAATAAGTCAGACAGGGAAAAACAAGTAGTGCATGATCTCACTTATATGTGTAATTTAGAAAACAAACAAACAAAAACCAAACTCATAGCTACAGAGAACAGATTAGTGGTTGCAGGAGGTGGGCAGCAGGGGAAGAGAGGTTGGCAAATTGGGTGAATGTAGTCAAAAGGTACAAAATTCCAGCTATAAGATGAATAAGTCCTGAGGATGTAATGTACAGCGTGCTGAAGATAGTTAACAATATTGTATATTTACAAGTTACTAAGAGACTAACTTTTGAAAGTTCTCATCACAAGGAAAAAAATTGTAACTATGTGTGGTGATGGATGTTAATTAAACTTACTGTGGTATGCATCTTACAATATATACATATATCAAATCATTATGTTTTACACCTAAAACCAATAGACTATTTTACGTCAATTATATCTCAATCTAAAAAAATAAGCTGCAGATTTATATAGATTGATCTGATATTAATAGATATTATTAGGTAGATAAATACATACCATATGCATACATGTATACATGCATTCAACATGTGGTAAGCAATATAATTAAGGTGATAAACAAACTGATTTGAAAAACAGATTAAGTGCTTGTGTGCCAGCATCACAATTATATCCGCAAAAACATAGCGGTATGATGATTCCAGCTGAGGATGATTTTTTTTAATTTTCAAATGTCTTAACAAAAACAAAGTGTGTTTATTTTCTTTTATTTATATATTTTTGGTAGTATTAACAAAATTATTTTGATATCTATATGAATATAACCAAGAAAGATTAAAGAAGAGGAAACATGGGAGGACTTGCTCTAGCCATCATAAGTCCAAGTGAACTGCTACTGTAATTAAGAGATGGCATTGTCAGTGGCCTATAGAGTAGAATAGTACCAGGGAAAGATTTCCCACAGACTGTGGAGGTGCTGGGGACTGCTCCCCAATGTGTATGCTCAGAGAGGCCTGAAAGCAGAGAGTTCAACTTTCTGTAGAGGGGTAAAGGGGTGGACAGGGAGTGGGGTCTTAGTTCTGCAGTTTGTTCACCTCAGAACAGCCAAAACCAAAACCTTTAGTGCTTTCCACTAAAGGTTTATTTGGCATTTCTCGGGATATTCAAGTAGCTTGACATAATGAGAACACAAATCAAGATTAATGAGAAATAGTAAACTGAGGAAAGAGGGCCAAATTTGCAAAAATGTGGAGAAGAATAAAGAGAATTTCAACAAAAACAGCAACAAAAAAGTAAGCAACATTCTTGGGAACAACATTTATTTAGAGTATATTTGCACAGAAATACAGAAAAAGGTCTGTCCAGATATAGAAGTTATTTTCCAAAGGTTCATAACATGAGATGAAGTAAAAAAAAAAAAGAATAGGCACTGTTGAGACCTGAATTAGTAGTCTAAGAGATTAACTGGAAGAATCTTACAATGCAGGCAAAAACTCACAGATATGGAAAAACTGAGAGAATGAATGGGAGACTTGAATAGCTGATATTGAGACATAATATAATGTGACAGCCCTTCTAACAGAAGAAATGGCAGAAGTGGACTATATTTTTAAAGAACTTTTGTGGCTTCTCTCTTCACACTGAAGGAGGGCAACCGGCTCCAAGGAGGTGATTGTATATATATGTATAAAAGTTAGTATTTGTCACCTCCCTTATTTATATATATATAAAGGTTTCTGATGAAATTTTTGAATGACCAAGATACATATTAAACTTTACAAACTCCCAGATAGAAATACATCTTGCTTGAATAAAAGAACAGCAAACAGGATATCACTGTAGAATTTTAAAATCATATTTCCACAAAACAGAAAATACATGAACTTTGTACCGAAAATGGCAAAAATAATTGCTCAACTATTAGAACCAAATGAAAACAAACTAGAAGACTGATCTCAAGGTAAATAAATAAATAAATAAAAGGAGTAGATAAACAGAAATAAAGAATTAATCTCACAATATATAGAGTATTTTAAAATGATAGATAACAATATAATTGGGAATTTATAAGACATTAGTAATTTTTGTTGGAACAGAGATTATATATTAAAAAGGAAAATTGAATAATGGTCTAAATATATCAGGGAAAAAAACCCATAAGCTTGTAGAGAGAAAAATAGAAATATAGATTTTCAGAAAATCATAACTGTTGGGTGAAGGAAAAGATATAGGCAATTAAGTTGTTTGATTGGAAGCAGAAATATTATGTAGTGTAAACATATGACCAAGGAAATAGCAATTTGTATATACCAGTTAAAAAGAAGATGGCAAACGCTAGTTGAACTGAAAATCATAGTAGAACTGCCAAACTTCCAGATGAGGACATAGATGAGAAAGAGAAATACAGAAAGGCATGGACAGCCCAGTGAAAGTAAGACAAAGTGGGGAGTGGGGGGAAAGATAAATCAATACTCAAATACAGAAAAATTGTAAATTTAAAGCATAAATGCATAAAACATATGTCAGTTCAAAAATGCAAATCAATGAAATTATTTCATCAAAAGACAGACAAACATTGTGAGTCTCACTTAAGAGTAAATCCAAGCATTTGTCCTCAAAACAATGAGACTAAAAAAAATATTTAATAAAGTAGGATGAAGTAAGACATAAGGAAAATGAACTCTCCTTCACCCTTCCCAGTAAAAACATAATAAAATCAATATCAAAACCAGAAAAGGTAGAAATTAAGGTAAAATTTTTAAACGGTACAATAAAGGATTATCTCAAATCATGCAAAAGATGATCTGTGACAAAATATTCAAATTGATGAACTGGAGGAAGAGGCCAAAGCAGTCTGCCAGGAGGCATCAGGAAGGCTGAAAGAAGTGAAAATTTAAAAGAACATTATGTCATAGAGGTAGAAACATTGATATTTTTACAATAAAATCACCAAAGGACAGAGAAAAAAGTAAACAAAGGGGATTTTTTTAAAAAAGGAAATGACTGTTAAGACATGAAAAGCCAAAAATCTCTGAGCACACAGAGTACTAAATGATAAATATGGGAAAAGGAAATATCACATGAGTGAAATTTAAGGATAACCATGAAAAACAGAGTATTCAAAGAAACCACAAACATTCTACACTGGAATAAGAATAAAATTGGAATAAGCCTCCCTAAAAGTAACATGCATACAGTTAACACTATTGTACTGTGAACTTAAAAATGGATAAGATGATAAAAAGACGCCTCAATAAAACCACTATTATACACACAAATAAACATTTTTTTTTAAATAGATCCATAGCTAGCTTTTTTTAAAAAAAAATATATTATTTATTTATTTATTTATTTTTGGCTGTGTTGGGTCTTTGTTTCTGTGCGAGGGCTTTCTCCAGTTGCGGCGAGCGGGGGCCACTCTTCCTCGTGGTGCACGGGCCTCTCACTATCGTGGCCTCTCTTGTTGTGGAGCACAGGCTCCAGACGTGCAGGCTCAGTAGTTGTGGCTCATGGGCCTAGTTGCTCCACGGCATGTGGGATCTTCCCAGACCAGGGCTCGAACCCGTGTCCCCTGCATTAGCAGGCAGATTCTCAACCACTGTGCCACCAGGGAAGCCCCCATTTTTTTTATTTTTAAAGAAATAACACTTCAAAAATATTTTTGAGTGCAAAAATAAACCATAATATAAGTGCTCAGAATCATAAAGCACAATTTTATATCCTGAAAAATGGTCTGGAAGAATAGCTCCACTCATTAGAAAAATAATTCAGAAGGATATGTCAGAATAAATGGTAAGTAAAGAATTTAAGAAAGCACATTGTTTGCAAAATGGAAAAAACAATAAAAGAATAGGTTTATAACAATCTTAAACTAAAACTCTAGATGATACCCACAAGGTGTGAAATAAGGGAGGTGACAAATGCTAAGATACTTTTCCTCTTAAGAGGAAGACACACCTATTGCTACATTTAGAATTTGACAGAGAAAAATGGACATAAGTAGGGTTAATTAGTAGAATGAAAATAGAATTATAATATTAACCAACAAAAGAGAATTTTGTATATCCAATGGAAAGTAGGAAAAGAAAAAAAGAATTAAGAGTCGGTGAAAAATGATCTAGCAATAGTTGTTCACAACACACACACATACACACGAACACACACACACACACACAAACACACACACACGCGCGGCTTCAAAAAATAAAGACAAAAGAAAGGATAAAGAAATGACAGGAGGAAACTACCACTTTCTGGTTCCTCATGAAAGGAGCGTGGAAGGCACTGCTCTAGTCTAACAAATTAAAAGGTGACCAGACAAAAAGATCAACAACTTTTTCTGGAACTATGAAGGAAGAGAAGAAATAGGGGAAAGACTATTCCCAAGATTGGAGAGACAGATGAATACAGGGAATCACAGCTTACTGGAGCAGAGATTCACCAGGAGAAACCACCTCAGGAACTTGCGGCAGGTTAGGAAAACCTGAACTGTAATTGACAAATTGCTGGAGCTGCAGTGTGGAAGACTATGAGTTAAAAACTCCAGAAGGACCCAATCATGGAGGGGTCCCCGCAATTTTGTGAGATTTACCAACAAGAGCTCAACAAGGTTCCCACAATAAATATTGTAGAAAATTTTCTTCAGGCTTTTGGCAAGGGAAAATCATACAACATCTGCTTTCAGACCAAAAAAAAAATTAAACTAGAAATCAATAACAAAAAGATAACTAGAAAATCTTGTAATACATAGAGACTAAACAGCAAAATTCTAAATAACATATGGACCAATTAAGACATCTCAGGAAAAATTGTAAAATGCTTTGGACTAAATTAAAATGAAAACACATTTATTAAAATTTGTGAGATACAGTGAAAACAGTGCTTAAAGGGAAATTTATAGCTTTGAATGCATATATTAGAAAAGAAGAAAGATCTAAAATCAGTCATCAAAGCTTCTACCTTTGACCAAAAAAAAAAAAAAAAAAAAAAAAAAATTAAATCCAAAGTAAGTGGAAGAAAGTGAGTAATAAAAATGAAAGAAGAAATAAATGAAAATAAAACAGGAAATCAGTAGAGAAAATCAACAAAACCAAAAACTGTTTCTTTGCAGAGATCAATGAAATCAATAAGCTTCTAGCCATACTAAGGAGAGAGAGAGAGAGAAAACAAATTACTAATATCAGAAATGAAATATGACATCACTAGAGTTCCCATGTAAATTAAAACAGTAATAAAGGAATACTATGAACAATTCTATGTTCATAAATTAGATTACCTAAAATGAAATGGACCAATTACTTGAAAGACATAATCTGCCTTAATTTATACAAGAAGGAATAGACAATCTGAATAGACTGATATCTATTAAAGGAATTAAATCTGTAATTAATCGTTGAAAACAGAAACACCAGGCCCAGATGTGTTCTGTGGTGAATCTACCAAATATTTAAGGAAGAATTTATACCAATTTTCTATAATCTCTTTGAGGATAATGCAGAGGAAATAGTCCTCATTAAAAAAGTTTAAATTTAACAAAAATCACACTTACAATTTAAGATACAGACATCACTTTCTAAATGCCACAAAATTTTTCAGTATTCAGGTATTAAAACAAAACCATCACCAGGATCCAAAATAGTAAGAAGTATTACCTCAAGAAGTTTAAAGAATATATTAGTCTTTAATTAACATAACTGAGGGTCTATAAAAAAGCATTTCTTTTGCCTTCTGAGCCTCATGCAGGCAGCTCTGTTGTACAGTCTCTCACTAGTAATTATTTTATGACCCTCAAAGGCCAGTTAAATATCCTTCAGCACAATGTCAGGGCTGAGCGAATCTAAATTCTAGTTTAAATGCAACCGTTAGCCTTCACTGGTTACTGAAGAAAAGAGAGTATCACTGTCTGCTATCTACAAAGAGTTACAGAACCTCTCTGAAGGATAAAATGGACCGTTCATTAGATCAAGGTTTTAAAGAAGATTTTATTTGACATTATTTTAAATACTTTAATTGTAATACATTAAGAATATTTGGCATTATCCTTGTCATAAAAGGTATTGACATAGTAGAGGAGAAAGGGTGGGATACAGTGGGAGCAAATGAAGAAACCTTCTTTTTCTGATGTCTTCCAAATATAGACACCTAAACGTCATGTAATGGTTTCCCCCAAATCTTCTTTATTTTCCTTAATATGTAAATTTTCAGTAACTAAATAGCTGATTGGGTTGGCCATTTTACAGTTCTGCGTGCCTAGATCAGAGCCCATGAAATGATAAATATTTAAAATTTAAAACAGAAATTAAAATAGTATTCATAGAAGCTATATTTCATAATAAATAAGAATTTTATATTGATATAAGATGATCAAAGTGCATTAAGGACTGGAAATATATCCAAAGCACAGATGGGATGGGTGAGCATACCTTCTGACTAACCAGGCTCAATGCCATGTCTACTGAGATTTATGGACCCGAAGATAAATCAGCTTTATTAATTTCTACCTAGAAGTTTCCTAAGGTGTAGCAGTTACTCCCTGCTTATAAGAATGAAGGCCAGAGCAATATGGGTGCTTTTCTGAAACCACTTTGCTTTATACCTACCCAAAAAAACATTATTTCCTTCTTTCTCTTTTCTCTCTCTCCACACAATGATCCTACTAAAAGAGTGAATTACTGTCATCACATTTACCAGCTTTTTAAGGTATGACTAGACCTTAGTTTTCTGAACCTTTATTTAATGAAGCTTTTCCAATAACATACAATTTTAATGATTTTGTATATGATGCCAATTATTGGAGCTATTCAATAGTTATTCAATTTTCAAGGGTTTGATAAATCAAATTTATTTTCATGATATCATGTGATGATGCACTGTTACACATCACATAACCTAACAAATAAAGACGATTTATAAATGCCTTACATAGATCTTGCAAAGTATCAGTAAAATTATCAAAAAGTGAAACAGTGAATAAACAATTCTTTATGAACAAGGATTAATTGAGTCTGCTGCCATGTTCTGTGTTGTCTTTTCTAATCCACCTTTACATTTGCTGAAATGTTCTTTCCTACTTCTGTCTCCTGCCCTCCTATTCCCTGCTCTCCATAATGTTCATAAAGTTCTGTTTATACTTCATCTTCCAAACTCCAACACAGGTGTTTCTTCCTCCATGACTTTTCTGTTCTATGCATATACAATATTAAACAACAACAACAACTTTTCCTCACTATTAATTCTTTATGACTTCCTGCTTTCCTCACTATCACTAACTCTTGATGGAGAGTCCTTATTACCTGGATCCACAATGAAAGAAAGAGAACTGCTAAATACTAGACATTTTTACATGAGTATTGAATGATTATTATCACTAGATATTTCTAGTGAACATTCTAAGTTCAGATAGCGTGAAGTGCCAAATATCATTGGAAGAAATTGAGTGACTCCAATACTATCCTTTAGAAAAATATACTTGCTCGCTATTCATTAAGAGTGCAGGTAAACTGAAATGAGGTTTCCTAAGGATTTATTATAAATAAGCCCATTATGACAGAGAATTGGTTGCCCTTTATTTCATCTCCCTCAAGTATTAAAATGATGTCCTGGGGGCTTCCCTGGTGGCGCAGTGGTTGAGAGTCTGCCTGCTAATGCAGGGGACATGGGTTCGAGCCCTGGTCTGGGAAGATCCCACATGCCGCGGAGCAACTAGGCCCGTGAGCCACAACTACTGAGCCTGTGCATCTGGAGCCTGTGCTCCGCAGAAAAAAAAGAGAGGCTACGATAGTGAGAGACCCGCGCACGGTGATGAAGAGTGGCCCCCGCTTGCCGCAACTAGAGAAAGCCCTCGCACAGAAATGAAGACCCAACACAGCCAAAAATAAATAAATAAAAATAAATTTTAAAAAAAAATGATGTCCTGTCACAAAATCTCCAGTCTTAAACCACTCATTAGTCTTAAACTATAGCTGAACTTTAATTGAACTGTTCCATCAAGCAAGGTAAATCTATGGCTTTTGTTAATTAGTGTTTGAAGGATATATGTAGGAGTGAACCACAGAATGAAATTACTCTATTGCTCACTCACTATTTTCTCTTTTAACTATAGTACCTTACTCTTATCTCTTAATTTATTGCCAACTCTCCAAAACAATATACAGCTTAACTTCTAATGGACATCCTGAAGGTCAATGCAGAGATAGAAATTGGATTCCAGTTTTTTTCAAGTATAACTATTAGACTATCATACAGGAAACTTCTTACCATAATGTCAAAGACTAGAGCTGCATATTAACCAAAATATGGCAAACTCAATTCTTCAGTGTCACTCTATGAGACAGTTGTGGTCCAAGGTCAAACTGAAAGAAATATGTGACAGAATGACCATGAGTTTGGAAGTTGCAATGTATTCACTGTAAGACTGATGCTGAAAATTTGGCCTCTGCGCACCAGTGCTGAATTGAATCTTGGAGTCACCATTTTGGGTGAAGTAGAAAGGAACAGCTTTATTGCTTTGCCAGGCAAAGGGGGATGGAACAGGCTCGTGCCCTCAAAAACTGTGTCCCAACCCAGGGGGATTTAGTGAGGAGTTTTATAGCAATGGTTCAAGGGTAGGGTTGCTGATAAGGATCAGGGTGTGTGCAGGGCCTGCACTTCTTTAATCTGGCCTCAGGTGGTCTCCTGATGAGCTTTGTGGTTCCTTTAATCTGGCCTCAAATGGTCTCCTGATGAACTTCTCTGGTTCTCGAGGTTATCAAACTGTGACCTTCTCTGGAATGAAGAATGCTTTACCAACTAGTTAACTTCTATTAGGTGGGGGTTTTTGTTTTGCAGAAGAACTCAAAGATGTTGTTATGTGTATCCCTTAAGGGGGAACCAGGACCCTGCCCCAAGGCTGCACTCTTGTTTCTTTCCTGCTCCTGCCTTGTCTCTGCGTCCCCTTCCTTCCCTGATTAGCAACTGTTTGAACCTGCCCTTTGGAACTCAGGGAAAATCATAGAAGCTGAAGCCTATTTCCTACAAATAAGAAATGGGGGACACAGAAAGGCTTTCATGCCCAGGAGCCTCACAGGGTCCTGCTTGGTTTCAAGACCACCTTTGCTGCTCCCTCCTGACACATTCCTGGTCTTTCTCTGTCCATCTTGTCTTCTCTAGCTCTTGGCTAGAGTAATACACCCTCTTTCTCACCCAACTAATGCCTTGTCCTGTACAATCATATCTGCTTTCTTTCAAAGTTTCACCTAATATGTTGACTATACCAATTCTGTAGTAGTAAACATAATAGTAGCTTTTAATATCTATTATTGTGAAAAAAACATTATAACACCCATTATTACATAAGTTAATAGAGGTGAATTAACTTGCTCAATGTCAAATAGCTAGTACCTGGTAGATCTCTTTTTTGGTCCCAAGTCTGGTGGTGTTTCCATAATAATAGTTATTCTGTGTTTTGATCTCATAAAAAGAAATGGATAAAAATGATGGGATAAGCTAAAGCATTTGCATTTTAAATGAGGATCCGCTGGGAAACAGGATGCCTCTCAGACAATGCTTTTTACAGGTGAAGAGATATTTTATAGTTAATTACCAGATAACTTTATATCAATAAAATTATAGTTTGTATCCATCAAACTGCTTTACCCACTAAAGCAATCACACAGCTAAGAGCTAATAGTTGAGACCCCAATCTTACATACAGTCCTTGGATTTCATCTTTTTTGGGGTTTCCAACACCCATCTGGCTCTGCTCCTAGGCAATGAAGCCAACATCTGTTTCCCTTTCCCTACTACCATCTATGTTAATTTGACCTCAGTACTACCTAGCACACTCTCCCCTCAACACACACTAGTGACCCAGATCTCCACAATCCTTTCCACATACTCTGAGTCATGGCCTGCCCCATGAAGACCTGTACCCAGGAGAGAGGAGTTTGAAATAGGAGGGAGTCATTTAACACTTTCTTCCTTATGACAATAATTCTGAATCCCTCAAGAACATCCTTCACATGTTTCTGCTTATGTAGGGGAGTTATAAATGCTTTGAAAAAGCAACATGCACGAGCCATAAAACCAATTTATAAGATTGGAGGGAGGAGTAGGAGACATAGACCAATCTCTTCATGCTTATCAATCACCCTCCTTCTGCCTACTACATGCCCTCTTTCCTCTTCTCCAGTAGGACATGGTATCCAAAATGTTGTTAATCACTCCTGGAACCCTTGCCATAGACCAGCTCCTAAAATGTAACCCTAGAAATAGAAATCCCTTTGAAAAAAATTATCAAACTGAACAGTCACACTCTTCTTAAAGAGGAAAGAAAAGTTCTCCCACAGTCACACACCTGATATGTAGTTGAGCTGCCAGACTAATGGAAAATCTTCACCCAGAATGCAGATAGAGTTAGTTTGACTTTGTCTCTATTCTGTTGTTTAATGACCTTGGAAATCAAGGAAAACTTTCCTGGGAATTTGCAGCTACAGAAAAGATCAATGCTTGTCATAAAACAGATTTTATTTCATCCATCTCCTGTTTGATTTCTGTCCTTCAATCTGACTATTACACCCACATTTTCAAAGGTCAGAGGGTTTTGCTGCATTTGATCTTCAGTAGATGGGAAGCCACACTTTTAAAAAGTACCATTTTTAGGACAGGCACAAAACTGAATCTAATGAAGTTCTAGAGAGTATGATTACAAAGTCAAACCTCAAAGGTTTGAATTACTTGCCAAAGAGCAGAGAGATAATAGTTATGGAACAGGAACAAAAACAATCACACAATGAGAATGGCATAATTTTTTAAGAAGCCTAATAATTATCATAGTTTTGAGACTTAACAGAAGTCAGCATGCAATTTTGGTGATTTATGTGGCTCTCTCTTACTGCGGTGTATTTCCACTATCTACACCAGTATTCTTCAATTCTTAACCTTCTTGTTTTTGTTTTTATTATTTCTTATTTTTCCTGGAGAAAAATTTTTTTAAATATGCTTCCTTAAGTTTAGTAAACATATATCTAATCACTTAAGAGATAATTCTTTGTAAAGCTTGAACTTAGTGAATAACACTCTTGAAGAGTATGTAGTAATGCAATGCCCCAAGATTCAATTTCTTATCCTAATTCTGAGCCAGCCACTTGAGCTTATTTCCATAGAATAAAGGTGCACATAAAAGAATTGGAAAAGAGAGGGTAAATGGGGACAACTTCTCTAAGATCATAAAACAATTATATGCTTGGATACTCGAGTACTTTGAAGAAGTAGACATGATTATTATTTTTTTTCAATTATGAAGGCTACTATACCTATATTTATTATTTCTAAAACTTGTTGTATCCCAAAGCTGTGCCACTCATTACCATATTGTGACTCACTATTCTAATAGCCAGAATTACAGTATGACAGCTAATACCTATTTAAATTTTTGGTGTGTCAGACAGTCTTCTATGGTGATATGTGAATCATCTTAACTATTACAAAACTTTTATTAGGTAGTGCTGTGATCTTTGTTAAATTAACATTTAAGTTAAATAGAGCCCCAGGGTGTCAGATGGTGTGTTTTGGTTCAACAAAAGACCACAAGGAAATGAAATAGAGAATTTACTACTCACTGGTTCTGGAGAAAGTACAAGGCATGCCTTGAGGGGCCACACAGGGAGGTCAAGGCAAAGGTGTAGTCAGAGACAGTGGCAGGGTCCAGGGCACATATCTTTATTAATCTCTATGGGTGGAGTGCCATGGAATTCTCAGTCTAAGTTTGGACTGGTCAATTCAAATCAAAAGTGCAGGTTATGATAAGCTCCATGGGGGTCCTATCTAACAAGCACAGAGGGGAGGGCCCTGCAAGGTAGGGAAGACTTTTTATCCCAAAGGCTGTAGGGAAGTCACATTGGGAGCTTACATTTACTTGTATCTCTGTGAGCTGCTATCTAGATCATGCACTTATATGAGGGGCTATGTAACTGTAAGGCCCCAGCAGACCACTTAGCCAAGCAATATGAATGCCAAGTCAACAACATGATGGAGTAGCATAGTTAAACTCTGGACAGGTAGATTCTATTATCGTCTCTATTTATAATGGGCTGGGGAGTGAGGACAATAAAATTTTGCAATTTATTCAAGAGCACACAGCTAGTGTGGGGTTGAGTATTTGAATTCAGGTACAAATATATTTTATCTGCTTCCAAATCCCAAATATAACCTTCAATACCATATCCTCAATTAAAAAAAAAATCCCTTCTCAAACAGTTCATAGTCTAATCCAGAAGAGGTGATTTCTAAAGATGAGTACTTATTTCTAAAGGAAGAGGATCATTTAGCAGTTTTATTCATGATTTTTATTATGTAAGACACACTGGGAAAAGTATTGAAGATGAATTAGAGACAGTGACGCTGTATGTAAAGGGGTCAAGATTTGAGGGCTACACAAGAAGTGTGGGAGAAAGATGACAGAGTCTGAATCAGCTTACTGATAATAAAATGGGAGAAAAGGGAATGAGTTTGTAAAATATTTAGAGGAAAACGCTCAAGAAGAGTTGACTGAATGAACTTGAGAATATGAAGAGGAAAAAAATCAAGAGAGGAGCACTCACTATGAATAAAAATTTTATTTCAAATTATTTCCCAAATATTAGAACTAAGTTTTTAGTGGTATATTGATCAAAAATTCTAAGATATTAAAGTATATAGTATGCAAATTTTAAGTGAAATTAAGGAATTATCAAAAATTTTCTGAGCATTCATAAGAAAAACAAAAACTTTAATATCAACCACATCTGTTTGTTGTAAGGACAAAACGACATATTGTTTGTAGAGCATTCAAACAGACAAGTCAACAAAGGAAATGAATTTGCAAAGTTGATTCCATTTCCTTCCACAATCATGGCCAAAATTAGCCCATATCTAAGAGTGTTGATTTTAATAAATGAGAGTTTTTACATATTTTAGTTAAGAGATCTTTTATGAGTACTAGAGATTGTTCCAGATACTTCAGATATAAAGAAAACCATCAACAAAACAAAAAGACAACCTATGGAATGGGAGAAAATATTTGCAATGTGATGCAACCAACAAGGGGTTAATATCCAAAATATACAAAGAGTTCATACAATTCAACCTCAAAAAAACAAACAGCCCACTCAAAAAATGTCCAGAAGATCTAAATAGACATTTTTCCAAAGAAGGCATATAGGTGGTTAACAGGCACATGAAAAGATCCTCAACATCTCTAATTATAAGAGAAATACAAATCAAAACCAAAATGAGGTATCACCTCACACCAATCAGAATAGCTATCATCAAAAAGTCTACAAATAATAAATGCTGGAGAGGACTTGGAGAAAAGGGAACCCTCCTACATTGTTTGTAAGAATGTTAATCAGTGCAGCCTCTATGAGAAACAGTATGGAGGTTCCTCAAAAAATTAAAAACTGAATTACTATATGATCCAGTGATTCCACTCCTAGTTAAAATACAGAAAAAAACCAAAACTCTGACTTGAAAAGATACATGCACCCCAATGTTCATAGCAGCACTATTTATGAGAGCCAAGATATAAAAGTAACCCAAGTGCCCATCACCAGATGATTGACTTAAGAAGGTGTGATATATGTATATACAGTGGTATATTACTCAGCCATAAAAAAGAATAGGATATTGCCATTTGCAGCAACATGGATAAAACTAGAGAATATTGTGATTGGTGAAATAAGTCAGTCAGAGAAAGACAAACCCTATATGATATCACTTATATGTGGAATCCAAAAAAAAAAAGAATATATATACCAAAACAGAAACAGAATCACAAACATAGAAAATGAACTTATGGTTACCAAAGAAATGGCAGGGGAGAGACAAATTAGGAATATGAGACTGATAGATACAAACTATTATACATAAAATAGATAAGTAACAAGGATTTACTATGTAACATAGGAAATTATACCCATTAACTTAATACCTTTTAATAACCTATAATGGAATATAATCTGCCAAAAAACTTTTAAATAAAAATGAACCACTATGAATTCATTTAAAAAATAAATTTTTTTAAATGAACCACTATGAATTCATTTTTTAAAAAATGAATTTACCCTGCTGTAAACTGAAACTAACACTATATTGTAAATCAACTATACCTCAATAAAATAAATAAATAAATAAACTAATAATAAATAAATACAAAGTAAAAAAAAAAAAAAAATTAGGTTCAGCCCCCTTTCTTGGCACACGTAAATAAAGAAAAGTTAGGTGAGACAGTCCAAAATCTATGAGTATTTAACATGTCTCAGGCATTGTGTAGGGTGTATCATTATATTTGGGCTGAGCCTTCCTAATAATTAAAAGGAAAAATTTTACTACTTCCATTTTGTTAAGAGCCCTGGTAGGGACAACCAGAGGCCTGGGGAGTTGTTGAGAATAAAATAGGTCTGGGCAGAAGGCTATTGCTCCAGGGGACCTGGGGTACATATTACAAAGGCCAATATAACTTGTCAGACTCTCCCTCAGTGGGAAGAGAAGAGTAGAGCATGTGTCCAATGAAGAAGAGTGAAGAAACCATAAGGTATTTATGGGATACCATTAAAAGAACCAAGATATGCATTCTGAGAGTCTCAGAAGAGACAAAGAAAGGGATAGAAGGTTTTTGTTTTTTTTGTTTTGTTTTGTTTTGTTTTTTGGGGATAGAAGGTTTTTACATAAATAATGGCCAATATTTTTTTCCAATCTGGTGAAGAAAATGGATATCTAGACTTGAAAAACCCAGTTGATTCCAAATAAAATGAATTTTTAAAAGTATACACTAGGACACATTTTAATCAAATTTTCAAAAATGTGAATATTGTCTTTCTACTCTGCCATATTGCTGACATCATCCCCTCCCCCCTCCCCCTTCCACACACATCCAGGATTGAGTCTTCCTAAATGAGGAGGCTTACACAGGAAGAGTACATTCACCAAGGCTACACAATAGTGGAGCATGGTTTCAAGCACATTCTCTGTGATGCACAAGAACTTGCTCTTTCAATCATATCATAGCAAGTGGTTTGCAAAGGACAAATAACAATGTTTGTGTTTTTTTTTTCTTGTGAAGATGGTCAAATTATGGCTGTCTTCCCTGCCTCTTTGTTCAGTTCCTTAATGGAAACCCAGGCACTTACCATTCCTAGGCTCTCTAGGAACCAGAAAACACTGAAAAGGAGTCTTTGCTTTTCACTATCTTTCCCTGAAGATCAATTCTTACACAGCCATCCCACTTTCTATCCAGTGATATTTCCACTCTAAAGCTCAAATTCACCAGGAGGCAACATTAACTAATCACCAATCACATAGTGTGTTTCCTAATAAACCCTCTTTTACCCTTTGCAGCACCCCAGATTGGAGTCCGAAATTCTTACCATCTGAATGATTAGCTGTAACCTTTACATTTTAGCAAAGAAATAATAACATAACATCTGAAAAAATGAGTTAGTAGCCAACATATAAAAAGAAAACTAATTATCTTATTTATTAGTTAATACTCAATTCCTTTGCATATGGGGCTACTCACAGATGTGACAGATGGTAACAGTGGAAGGTTGCAAGGTGAGGCTGGGTATAAAGAGTTACTAAGATGCTGCTAATTCTGCTTTTATTCATGTTCTTTCATTTACTGCTGTTTTGCTGACAACTAAAACAAGAGTCTCAGGTTATATAACGTGTCTGGTATTAACTAGCTATGTGGCTGAGCTAAGATTTAACACAAGGACTGGTCTCCAATCTGTGCTGAATAAAATTTTGACAATGTTAATGCCATGAGAAGTACAAGGCAAACTAAAATGCAGCGAGAGAGAATGACATAACTTTCCTCAGAAGAGAAAGGAATAGAACTGGAAATTAAATTATTCATCATATACTGTGAATCAGGTGTTCTGCTAGGTACTTTGTTTTATTCATCTTGATGTAACATCTTGAAGTAGCCATTGCAGTATTTTTAAAAATAAGCAAACTGATGTTTGCTGTGTAACAAAACTTGTCAAATATGGTTTGGGGATCCAGAGGAGTCACAAAGGTCAAAGACACATTCTGAATCTTCTCTACAGTTTTCTTCCATCCCTGCCATTAACCCATTGCATGCTGGCTATTAATGTTTTACTTTTCCCCTAAAACACAGTAATCAGTGATATAGTTTGTTGTAAGTTTTAAATAATCCAATGAAATGTTTACATGCAATACTGAACCAGGTTATTATAATTATTTTGTTATTAATAATCATGACTTTCAGTCTTTTTGTGGCCCCAAAAGACTATAAAAAGCCATGATATAGAAGAGCTCAACAGTTCATTACAAGCAATACATGCCCCCCTCCCCGCTTCAGGTGAAATCTCTCTTCTCCCAGTGGAGTTCACAGAGTCATATCGCTTGAATGCATTCTTATTTCCTGGTCATGTACAAGGGTGTTGACCAGGCTACCTGACTTGAATTAATCTGCCTGGATTTCTGTGAAAATTTGAAGTTTCTTGAATTTCCTCTGGAGTCTATGGCTTACAGTACTCAGGATATGGGAACTAGATAATGTTCATGGTACTTGAAATACAATCAATCCCCTTCATTGGTCCAGTTCATTCGAAGTGGAAATTAGGAAAACTTACAATATTGCCACATTTACTCCCTTTGTCCAAACTCTCTTTTTAAAAAAGCTGATTTATTTCTCTATTAATAAGAATTAATAGCATTCTATTCAATCAATAGACAAGTTAACTGGCTAATGATTTTTGGCTAATCTGTCACTAAAATGTATTCAAAGTAACTAGAATTTTTACTGACTTCAATCTTTAAAACCAGTTAGATCTTACTTAGTCAACCTTGATTCTCATTATTTTTAAACAGAATTGAACATTTGTTTTGGCCTTATAAAGATGAAGCCTGGGGAAGTGCAGAGAGAAATAGAAAATATATAAACACTTAACAGAGATGGTGTAGTCCAGTATGGAGAATTTTCTAACAGACAATGGGATAAGGATGAAAATTTAATAGGACTTTTTTTTATATTGCTTAATATTCAGAGCCTTCACATATTCTTTTTTATCTTTAGAATTAAATCTAACAAAGAAAACTGGCACTCTAGGTTTAAAGTGGATCTGAACTTTTCTGGGTAAAATATGATTTATATCCTAAAATGATCCCATACTTTAGGGAAATAATAGTACTTCAAATACTCCCAATGTTAAATTTTGCTGAAAAAGAATGGAAACTAATCCTTTCCACTCTAACAGTTGAGAAATTTTTTGATTTTAGTCTCTAACTCAACTATTGTCTAATTTCTAAATAGCAAGATGGTATGGAGGGGGTGTAACTTTAAAAGAGTAGCCCATTAGGGCTTCCCTGGCAGTTCTGTGGTTAGGATTCAGCGTTCTCACTGCTGGGGCCTGGGTTCCAACCCTGGTCAGGGAACTAAAATCCCACAAGCCACAGGGTGTGGCAAAAAAAAGAGTCGCCCATTAAATAGTCTAATCATTTAACATTTTCCCTAAATATTAAAATATTAATATTAAATTAATTTTCCTAAATATTGTTTATCATTTATTTCACACAAAATATCCCCAAATAATAATGAACCCCTATTTAATACCCACTTATATGCAAGAGACACATCTCATTTCACCTTCATTCAGAAGTTGCAGGCAAATATTATTATATTCTTTAATATAATTTAAACAATAATTTTATCTGTTTTATTTTATCTTATGAGGGAAACAAAACATAAAAATTAATCCAATTGCCTTGGTTTGCCTAACACCAAAACCACATTATTTCACTTGATTACTCTGCTACCATCAACTTCTTATTTATAGAAACAAGGTGATTTATTTTCATGCATTAGTCTTTAGTCACTAATTGGTTCCAGGCTTTTCGTAATAGATTAATTATTAAACTTCAGCAGGTATGCTATAATTATGTATATCTTTTTAAAATTCAAATCCCTAGACTTCACCCCAAGAGATGCAGGTTTAGGTTGGAGGGCCCAGATCTACATTTTATCAGTCTCCTCATGTTGCACTATTCAGGATGTCCCAGCACACTTTACTACCCAAAAACCTCAACATAATTGATTTTGACTCTACGACTAATATTTATCGAACACTTTCAATGCTCTGGTCACTCTCCTAAGAACCTTACATATCTCCTCCTTGTGCCTACTCAACCCTCACTCCAAATCTTTCTTCATGAACTTTTCTTTGCCTGAAAATTATTTCTCTCTCATTTAATTAATTTTTTTCTTATTCTTTAAGCTCTGTTTCACTTCTGACTTCCTCTGAAAAGACTTCTCAAGCCATGCCAACCTACATCTCTTTTTTTGTCCTACTATACCAACAGTACGTCGCTTACTTATACATTTTATTATTTTACCACACAAACACACTGTCATACTTTGAATAATGCACTCTGTGCTCTATGTGTGTGTGTGTGTGTGTGTGTGTAAAGAAAATCATCTTGAAAAGGATTAGGATTTGGTTGCACATCACAGGACTCACTCAGAAGTAGGACATATTGAGATGACAAAGATCAGGACACTTTGCGTGAACAGATTCTGTTGACATCAGCATGCTATTTGTCCAATTTCCTATAGGAATCACAGACAAGAGGCTGGGGCCCTAGACTAATTCGTGGATCCTTCAAGGGTATTGAAGGTGGTCTGCCTTTCAGATCTAAACGAGTCTATCTGCATTAGCATGCTCACCTTGGGGTATTTTGCACATATAATGTGCAGATTTAGCTCTTCTCTAAAACACAAATTTATTGCTATGAATCCCCTTCAGGATGGGACCCAGACTCCTAATCATGACCTGGTCTTTCCTTCCTTTTTGAATTCTTTTATAAGCTCCTTCTATTCTCTAGCTATATTGAAATATTTATATTTTATGGAACTTATTATGGTAGTTAAATACCCATGCCTTAAGATATGTTGTTCACTGGGTTTGTAATATCTACTTCCTCAAATATTGGCTGAATTTCTTTATAAATGGCTTCCTTTTTGCTTCCAGGAAGGTGGAGATGGAAAGTACGCCTTACCATTTAAAGGAATGAGAAATTAGTATGTGTTTTCCTCATTATTTGTTTCCTGTCACCCCCCCCCATACACACACCCTCCAATCCAGCAAATATATTCTTTTTTTTTTTTAACATCTTTATTGGAGTATAATTGCTTTACATTGTTGTGTTAGTTGCTGCTGTATAACAAAGTGAATCGGCTATACGTATACATATATCTCCATATCTCCTCCCTCTTGCATCTCCCTCCCACCCTCCCTATCCCACCCCTCTAGGTGGTTACAAAGCACTGAGCTGATCTCTCTGTGCAATGCGGCTGCTTCCCACTAGCTATCTATTTTACATTTGGTAGTATATATATGTATATATGTCCATGCCACTCTCTCACTTTGTCCCAGCTTACCCTTCCCCCTCCCTGTGTCCTCAAGTCCATTCTCTATGCCTGCATTTTTATTCCTGTCCTGCCCCTATGTTTTTCAGAACCTTTTTTTTTTTAGATTCCATATATATGCATTAGCATACAGTATTTGTTTTTCTCTTTCTGACTTACTTCACTCTGTATGACAGATTCTAGGTCCATCCACCTCTCTACAGATAACTCAATTTCATTTCTTTTTATGGCTGAGTAATACTCCTTTATATATATGTGCCACATCTTCTTTATCCATTCATCTGTCAATGGACAACCCTCAGAATGGGAGAAAATATTTGCAAACAAAGCAACTGACAAAGGATTAATCTCCAAAATACACAAGCAGCTCATGCAGCTCAATATCAAAAAAAAAACAAACAACCTAATCCAAAAATGGGCAGAAGACCTAAATAGACGTTTCTCCAAAGAAGATATACAGATTGCCAACAAACACATGAAAGAATGCTCAACATCACTAATCATTAGAGAAATGCAAATCAAAACTACAATGAGGTGTCACCTCACACTGGTCAGAATGGCCATCATCAAAAAATCTACAAACAATAAATGCTGGAGAGGGTGTGGAGAAAAGGGAACCCTCTTGCACTGTTGGTGGGAATGTAAATTGATACAGTCACTATGGAGAACAGTATGGAGGTTCCTCAAAAAACTAAAAATAGAACTACCATATGACCCAGCAATCCCACTACTGAGCATATACCCTGAGAAAACCATAATTCAAAAAGAGTCATGCACCACAATGTTCATTGCAGCACTATTTACAGTAGCCAGGACATGGAAGCAGCAAATATATTCTTTACTCTTCTCTATTCTGTGACCATAAAGACTCTACTCTCCGGCTACAGCACCCAGGCTGCCTTGACCTTTAGCTTGGAATTTTGGAATACTTTACATAAAATTAAAAATTCCTGGCTTCTTATAAAAGAAGAAAAAATATCTGAGGATCTGGAATGTGGGCTCATACTAATTTGGCAATGATGGGCAGGAGCTGAGAAGCAATTGCATCCTTTAAACGGGGCAAGTACCATTCCCAGTGTTCTCCCCATATGCATCTAGGCACATATTCTTGGATTGCTGAAACCATTTTTATTGGCTTCAGGACCCCTTGGGACATATGTCACTTTAACTGCTGCTCTGTGATCACCAATGGAGGATTTGTGCTTTAGAAATTTCACTGAAGATAATCTACCCCTCCCTTTCTTTTTCCTCTTCATTTCCTCTAAATAATAAGATGTCTTGGTATATGGAGAAAATATTTGTTATCCATACAAGTACTTCCTCCCACCAAATTAATTTGGGGGCTTCTTAAGCCCTTTCTTTCTGACATCTCAGTCCATCAACTCCAAGTTTTGTACTGAAACATTGCCTGCAAAATGGCACAGAAACACCTGAACTGGCAGGAGGGCATTTCCATATTACAGTGAACTTTCTATCATTGGGCATATTTCCATCTGCAGATTCTCCAAACTTTACAATTTCCAGTTGCTGCTCCCCATGTGAACTGCAGGAAAATGAGGTTTCCAAACAGGATCTCATTTCTGCTTGCCCCATGCCTCGTTGGAATCAATCAAGGAGAATAATGCTGGGAAGACTGAGAGATGGCAAAGGAGAATTAGTAAGTATGGTCTTATTCCAACGAAACCACATAACCTAAGAAAACAATTTGTGGATCTGATAGTAGATATTGCAATTGAATATTATTTTGTAGGAGCAGAATTGCAGCTACTGCTGTCAGCACACAGCAGGTGGTTGGAAGTTTGCAACTTTTATGAAAGCCATTTTTATCATAGTACATTTCATGTAAACAGTGGCAATGAAAAGCTAAATTATTCCAGGAATAAGATGCAAATTTTACAAATGGGTTTTCTTCAATAAGAATTTGGCATTTTTGCCTGAATTAAAATAAAGAATAACTTTAAGACAACATTGACATGTTCAATACATTTTTGGCTCTGAGTGTCACTGGCAAGTTATTCCCCACAGTCATCCTGTAGAGATTCCTGTTAATCTTGAAGAATCTGATATTTTGGAGGCTGCTAAAACATTATTTCACTTCTTCAGGTTCCCAGTTGGTTCAGTGTTTTTGAGTTTTGGAAGATACAGTCATATTTTGTTTTCTGTGTATTCTTAATGACAGGCACAGTACCACAGTGTTATATTTGTCCTAGGAATTTTCAAATTCTTTCTCTGTTCATCCTTGGGAGTCTTCCATTTTAGTTCTTACATAACTTTGTGGAGATCATAATCTTCTTGAAGACTTTTTTTTTTAAATAAAGGGATTCAATTTATTAAACTAAAATCTAGAAACAGATAACGTTGCAATAGTTTGAATTCTCTAAGTTATTCCTAAACCTCTTTTTATTTCAGTGAGTAAAATTGAGTAAACCACTCTGGATCAAATAAAATTCAAAACACCTAGTGAACTAAGTGTTTAAGTGTTACAAAAGAAAATATGAAATGTGTTCTCTATATCAAGCTGTGTACAAACACATTAAAATATAGGTTTAATTTTACTGTGCCATTTTATGTTTGTAAGTTACCACAAAATCTTGAAACAACTGATTTTGTTCATTAGTATGATGACTGATAAATTACATACATACTTAATACAAAATTTAAATAAACTTAAAAACTAGATATTTTTAAAAAGCAGAAAATGAGACTGGGAAAGGTCAAGTAACTTTCTAAAAAAATTTACATATACTATGTAACCTAACTAGGATTCAAGCCAGGGAATTCTCTCTCCTTTCTATCTTTCTCTCCTCTTTCCCTCTGCCCCCTTATTCTACCCCTTTCTTTGTTCCTTCCTTCCTTTCCTTTCCTTTTTTCTCTCTTCCATTTAATTTCTTATTATGGTAAGATATACATAAAATGAAATTTCATATACATAATATGAAATTTACATAATATGAAGTGTATTAATGCCAGTGAATTTAATATCAAATTCACTGGCATTAAGTTCATTCACAATGTTGTACAACTGTCATCACTAACCATTCCCGGAAATTTTTCATCATCTCAAGCAGAAACTGTACTCATTAAACAACCACTCTCCATTCCTTTTACCTCCCCCCACCCTTTTACTTTCCGTGTCTGATTTTGACTACACTAGGTACCTCATATAAATGGAATCATCAGTATTTGTCTTTTTGTTCTGGCTCATTTCAATTAACATAATGTCCCCAAATTTATACTGTGGCATGTGTCAGAATTTCCATTCTTTTAAAGCTGAATAATATTCCATTGTATGTATATACTATATATTAAAAATCTATTCATCTGTTGGTAAACACTCAGGTTATTTTCACCTTTTGGCTACTGTGAGTAATAATGCTATAGATGTGTTGGTACAGATATCTTTTCAATACCCTGTTTTTATATCTTTTATGTATATACAGAGAAGTAGAATTGTTGAATCATGTGGTGATTTTATTTTTAATTATTTGAGGAACGACCACACTTTTTTTTTTTCTTTCTTGAGAGTAGCCATTCTAATGTGTGTGGGGTGGTATTACATTGTATTTTTTAATTGTTATATTGTTCATGTATAGAGGCATGATTTTTTTTTTCTTATTTTATATCCTATAAGTTACTTGCATTTTTAAATTAGTTCTAACTTTATATTGTGAACATTTTTCTACATATAAGATCATGTGGTCTATGAACAGATAATTTTACTTTTTTTTTTTTCCAACGTGGATAGCTTTTACTTAGTTTTCTTGTGCATTTGTCCTAGTGAGGGCTTTCAGTACTATGTTGAGTTGAAATGGTGAAAGTGGGCATCCTTATCTTGTTCCCAATTCCAGAGGAAAAGTTTTCAGTCTTTCATCATTGAATATGACACTGGCTGTGGGCTTTACATGTATGGCCATTAATATGTTGAGGTTGTTTACTTCTATTACTAGTTTATTGATTGTTATTGTCAAGAAATGTTATTGAATCGTTTCAAATGCTTTTACTATATCAATCATGCATGTATTTTTTCTTCATCCTGTTAATGAGGTGTTTTACTTTAATTTACTGGTAAGATATACATAATATAAATTTTACCATTGTATCATTTTAAGTGTCAAATTCCCTGGCGTTAAGTTCATTCACAATGTTGTATAACTGTCACCACTAACCATTCCCAGAAATGTTTCATCATCTCAAGCAGAAACGGTACGCATTAAACAACCACTCTGCAACTTAACTTCAATGACATAAAAATTCTCTACCTTTTCACAGTCTTGTTCCGTCCCTATTTCGTCATTTATATCACAAGTTACACCTTTATATATTGTGTATCCATTAACATAGATCTAAAATTATTATGTATACTTTTGTCATTTAAATTCTATAAAAGAATAAAAAGTATCGTTAACAATAAATTTACACTAATGCAGATTTTTGTATTTGTCTTTATATTTACCTTTATCAGAGAACTTTATATTTTCTTATGCATTCTAAGTACTGTCTACTGTCTTTTGTTTTAACTGAAAGGACTCCCATGAACAGAAACCATGTAATGTATTCCCTCAGGTTTTATTTATCTGGGAAATTCTTAAATTATCCATCATTTATGAAGGGCAGTTTTGCTACATGTAGAATTATTTGTTTTACGTTACCTTTTCCTTCAGCACTTTAAATATTTCATTCCATTGCATTCTGCCCTGCAAAGTTTCTGCTGAGAAATCAGCTGATAAGTATACAGAGGCTCCAATGTATATGATGTCACTTTTCTCTTGCACTTTCAAGATTTACTCTCTGTCATTGACTTTAAACAGTTTGATCATAATATATTTCATTGTGACTCTTTTGGGAATTTTTTTTTCCTTCTTGCATTGTGCTAGCTTCTTGCATTTGTATTTTTTACTTGTCTTTCCCCAAATTTGGGAAATTCTAAGCCATTAGTTCTTTAAATAAGCTCTGCACTTTTCACACTCTATCCTCCTTCTGGACTGCCTATATACCTATGTTGTTCTGCATAATGGTGTCTCATAAGTCCCTTAGTCTCTGTTCAACTATTGTTATTTTTTTCTCTTCAGATGCAATAATTTCAAATGACTTGAGTTCAATTCCCTGATTGTTACTTCTGAATGTTCTAGTCTGTTGTTTAACCCCCTGAATTAAAATTTTCAATTCAGTTATTGTGTTTTTCAACTTTAGAATTTTTCATTTTGAAATTAATTTTTAAATTAATTTCTACCTCTTGTTTATATTCTCATTTTGTTTATATACTGGAGATTTATTTATTTGTTTGAATGGGTCTTTATTCCTTGTTTATTTTTTGTGGGTTTTTGTTTTTAGAAATATTATCTAGATTTATTAATTTTTACAGTGCTTTCTTCACATGGGTCACCTGGAAAGTCTAAATAGTTGTTATACATTAAAAATATAATATTAGTTGCAGATAATTTTTATTTTTTCTTTTTTTTATTTTCTTTAACATCTTTATTGGAGTATAATTGCTTTACAATGGTGTGTTAGTTTCTGCTTTATAACAAAGTGAATCAGTTATACATATACATATGTTCCCATATCTCTTCCCTCTTGCATCTCCCTCCCTCCCACCCTCCCTATGCCACCCTTTTAGGTGGTCACAAAGCACCGAGCTGATCTCCCTGTGCTATGGAGCTGCTTTTCACTAGCTATCTATTTTGCATTTGGTAGTGTATATATGTCCATGCCACTCTCTCACTTCATCCCAACTTTCCCTTCCCCCTCCCCATATCCTCATGTCCATTCTCTAGTAGGTCTGCATCTTTATTCCCATCTTGCCCCTAGGTTCTGCTGAACATTTTTTTTTCTTTTTCTTTCTTTTTTTTTTTTTTATAGATTCCATACATATGTGTTAGCATACGGTATTTATTTTTCTCTTTCTAATGTACTTCACTCTGTATGACAGTCTCTAGGTTCATCCACCTCACTACAAATAACCCAGTTTCATTCCTCTTTATGGCTGAGTAATATTCCATTGTATATATGTGCCACATCTTCTTTTTCCATTCATCTGTTGATGGACACTGAGGTTGCTTCCATGTCCTGGCTATTGTAAATAGAGCTGCCATGAACATTTTGGTACATGACTCTCTTTGAATTATGGTTTTCTCAGGGTATATGTCCAGTAGTGGGATTGCTGGGTCATATGGTAGGTCTATTTTTAGTTTTTTAAGGAACCACCATACTGTTCTCCATAGTGGCTGTATCAATTTACACTCCCACCAACAGTGCAAGAGGGTTCCCTTTTCTCCACACCCTCTCCAACATTTATTGTTTGTAGATTTTTTGATGATGGCCATTCTGACCGGTGTGAGATGATATCTCATTGTAGTTTTGATTTGCATTTCTCTAATGATTAATGATGTTGAGCATTCTTTCATGTGTTTGTTGGCAATCTGTATATCTTGTTTGGAGAAATGTCTATTTAGGTCTTCTGCCCATTTTTGGATTGGGTTGTTTGTTTTTCTGATATTGAGCTGCATGTGTTGCTTGTATGTTTTGGAGATTAATCCTTTGTCAGGTGCTTCATTTGCAAATATTTTCTCCCATTCTGAGGGTTGTCTTTTGGTCTTGTTTATGGTTTCCTTTGCTGTGCAAAAGCTTTTAAGTTTCATTAGGTCTCATTTGTTTATTTTTGTTTTTATTTCCATTTCTCTAGGAGGTGGGTCAAAAAGGATCTTGCTGTGATATATGTCCTAGAGTGTTCTGCCTATGTTTTCCTCTAAGTGTTTGATGGTGTCTGGCCTTACATTTAGGTCTTTAATCCATTTTGAGTTTATTATTGTGTATGGTGTTAGGGAGTGTTCTAATTTCATTCGTTTACATGTAGCTGTCGAGTTTTCCCAGCACCACTTATTCAAGAGGCTGTCTTTTCTCCTCTGTATATTCTTGCCTCCTTTATCAAAGATAAGGTGACCATATGTGCATGCTCTGGGCTTTCTATCCTGTTCCATTGATCTATATTTCTTTTTTTGTGCCAGTACCATACTGTCTTGATAACTGTAGCTTTGTAGTATAGTCTGAAGTCAGGGAGCCTGATTCCTCCAGCTCTATTTTTCTTTCTGAAGATTGCTTTGACTATTCGGGGTCTTTTGTGTTTCCATACAAATTGTGGATTTTTTTGCTCTAGTTCTGTGAAAAATGCCATTGGTAGTTTGATAGGGATTGCACTGAATCTGTAGATTACTTTGGGTAGTAGAGTCATATTCACAATGTTGATTCTTCCCATCCAAGAACATGGTATATATCTCCATCTATTTGTATCATCTTTAATTTCTTTCATTAGTGTCTTATAATTTTCTGCACACAGGTCTTTTGTCTCCTTACGTAGGTTTATTCCTAGGTATTTTATTCTTTTTGTTGCAATGGTAAATGGGAGTGTTTTCTTAATTTCACTTTCAGATTTTTCATCATTAGTGCTAGAACAGGCTAGAGATTTCTGTGCATTAATTTTCTAGCCTGCTACTTTACCAAATTCATTGATTAGCTCTAGTAGTTTTCTGGTAGCATCTTTAGGATTCTCTATGTATAGTATCATGTCATCTGCAAACAGTGACGGCTTTACTTCATCTTTTCCGATTTGGATTCCTTTTATTTCTTTTTCTTCTCTGATTGCTGTGGCTCAAACTTCCAAAACTATGTTGAATAATAGTTGTGAGAGTGGGCAAACTTGTCTTGTTCCTGATCTTAGTGGAAATGGTCTCAGTTTTTCACCATTGAGGACAATGTTGGCTGTGGGTTTGTCATATATGGCCTTTATTATGTTGAGGAAAGTTCCCTCTATGCCTACACTCTGGAGGGTTTTTATCATAAATGGTTGTTGAATTTTCTTGAAAGCTTTCTCTGCATCTATTGAGATGATCATATGGTTTTTCTTCTTCAATTTTTTAATATGGCATATCATGTTGATTGATTTGCGTATATTGAGGAATCCTTGCGTTCCTGGGATAAACCCCACTTGATCACAGTGTATGATCCTTTTAATGTGCTGTTGGATTCTGTTTGTTAGAATTTTGTTGAGGATTTCACATCTATGTTCATCAGTGATATTGGCCTGTAGTTTTCTTTCTTTGTGACATCTTTGTCTGGTTTTGGTATCAGTGTGTTGGTGGCCTCGTAGAATGAGTTTGGGAGTGTTCCTCCGTCTGTAATATTTTGGAAGAGTTTGAGAAGGATAGGTGTTAGATGTTCTCTAAATGTTTGATAGAATTTGCCTGTGAAGTCATCTGGTCCTGGGGTTTTGTTTGTTGGAAGATTTTTAATCACAGTTTCAATTTCAGTGCTTAGATTGGTCTGTTCCTATTTTCTATTTCTTCCTGGTTCAGTCCCCAGGAAGGTTGTGCATTTCTAGGAATTTGTTAAGTTTCTTCCAGGTTGTCCATTTTATTGACATAGAGTTGCTTGTAATAACCTCTCATGATCCTTTGTATTTCTGCAGTGTCAGTTGTTACTTCTACTTTTTCATTTCTAATTCTATTGATTTGAGTCTTCTCCCTTATTTTCTTGATAAGTCTGGCTAATGGTTTATCAATTTTGTTTATCTTCTCAAAGAACCAGCTTTTAGTTTTATTGATCTTTGCTATCGTTTCCTTCATTTCTTTTTCATTTATTTCTGATCTGATCTTTATGATTTCTTTCCTTCTGCTAACTTTGGGGGATTTTTGTTCTTCTTTCTCTGATTGCTTTAGGTGTAAGGTTAGGTTGTTTATTTGAGATGTTTCTTGTTTCTTAAGGTAGGATTGTATTGCTATAAACTTCCCTCTTAGAACTGCTTTTGCTGCATCCCACAGGTTTTGGGTCATTGTGTTTTCATTGTCATTTGTTTCTAGGTATTTTCTGATTTCATCTTTGATTTCTTCAGTGATCTCTTGGTTATTAAGTAGTGTGTTGTTTAGCCTCCATGTGTTTGTATTTCTTACAGATTTTTTCCTGTATCTATTGATATCTAATCTCATATCGTTGTGTTCAGAAAAGGTACTTGATACGATTTCAATTTTCTTAAATTTACCAAGGCTTGATTTGTGACCCAAGATATGATCTCTCCTGGAGAATGTTCCATGAGCACTTGAGAAGAATATGCATTCTGTTGCTTTTGGATGGAATGTCCTATAAATATCAATTAAATCCATCTTGTTTAATGTATCATTTAAAGCTTGTGTTTCCTTATTTATTTTCATTTTGGATGATCTGTCCATTGGTGAAAGTGGGGTGTTAAAGTCCCCTACTATGATTGTGTTACTGTTGATTTCCCCTTTTATGGCTTTTAGTATTTGCCTTATGTATTGAGGTGCTGCTATGTTGGGTGCATAAATATTTACAATTGTTATATCTTCTTCTTGGATTGATCCCTTGATCATTATGTAGTGTCCTTCTTTGTCTCTTGTAATAGTCTTTGTTTTAAAGTCTATTTTTTATGATATGAGAATTGCTATTCCAACTTTCTTTTGATTTCCATTTGCATGGAATATCTTTTTCCATCCCCTCACTTTCAGTCTGTATGAGTCCCTAGGTCTGAAGTAGGTCTCTTATAGACAGCATATATACGGGTCTTGTTTTTGTATCCATTCAGCCAGTCTGTGTCTTTTGGTTCGAGCATTTAATTCATTTACATTCAAGTTAATTATTGATATGTATTTTCCTATTGCTGTTTTCTTAATTGTTTTGGGTTTATTATTGTAGGTCTTTTCCTTCTCTTGTGTTCCCTTCCTAGAGAAGTTCCTTTAGCACTTTTTGTAAAGCTGGTTTGGTGGTGCTGAATTCTCTTAGCTTTTGCTTGTCTGTAAAGCTTTTAATTTCTCCGTCAAATCTGAATGAGATCCTTGCTGGGTAGAGTAATCTTGGTTGTAGGTTCTTCTCCTTCATCACTTTAAATATGTCCTGCCACTCCCTTCTTGCTTGCAGAGTTTCTGCTGAAAGATCAGCTGTTAACCTTATGGGGATTTCCTTATGTGTTATTTGTTATTTTTCCCTTGCTGCTTTTAATATTTGTTCTTTGTATTTAATTTTTGATAGTTTGATTAATATGTGTCTTGGTGTGTTTCTCCTTGGATTTATCCTATATGGGACTCTCTGTGCTTCCTGGACTTGATTAACTATTTCCTTTCCCATAATAGGGAAGTTTTCAACTATAATCTCTTCAAATATTTTCTCAGTCCCTTTTTTTCTCTTCTTCTTCTGGGGCCCCTATAATTTGAATGTTGGTGCGTTTAATGTTGTCCCAGAGGTCTCTGAGACTGTCCTCAATTCTTTTCATTCTTTTTTCTTTATGCTCCTCTGCAGTAGTTATTTCCACTATTTTATCTTCCAGGTCACTTATCCGTTCTTCTGCCTCAGTTATTCTGCTATTGATCTCTTCTAGAGAATTTTTAATTTCATTTACTGTGTTGTTCTTCACTGTTAGTTTGCTCTTTAGTTCTTGTAGGTCCTTGTTAAACATTTCTTGTATTTTCTCCATTCTATTTTCAAGATTTTGGATCATCTTTACTATCATTATTCTGAATTCTTTTTCAGGTAGACTGCCTATTTCCTCTTCATTTGTTAGGTCTGGTGGGTTTTTGCCTTGCTCCTTCACCTGCTGTGTGTTTCTCTGCCTTCTCATTTTGCTTAACTTATTGTTTTGGGGGGTCTCCTTTTCGTAGGCTGCAGGTTCGTAGTTTCCACTGTTTTTGGTGTCTGTCCCCAGTGGCTAAGGTTGTTTCAGTGGGTTGTGTAGGCTTCCTGGTGGAAGGGACTAGTGCCTGTGTTCTGGTGGATAAGGCTGGATCTTTTCTTTCTGGTAGGCAGGTCTACATCTGGTGGTGTGTTTTGGGGTGTTTATGGCCTTATTATGATTTTAGGCAGCCTCTGTGCTAATGGGTGGGGTTGTGTTCTGTCTTGCTAGTTGTTTGGCATAGGGTGTCCTGCACTGTATCTTGCTGGTCGTTGAGTGGAGCTTGGTCTTGAGGTTGAGATGGAGATCTCTGGGAGATTTTTGCCGTTTGACATTACGTGGAGCTGGGAGGTCTCTTCTGGATCTGTGTCCTGAACTTGGCTCTCCCGCCTCAGTGGCACAGCCCTGATGCCTGGCTGGAGCACCAAGAGCCTGTCCTCCACATGGCTCAGAATAAAAGGGAGAAAAAAATGAAAGAAAGAAAGAAGAAGATAAAATAAAATAAAATAAAATAAATTAAAATAAAATAAAATAATTATTAAGAAAAAAAATTTTTTTAAGTAATAAAAAGAAAAAAAGACAGAACCCTAGGACAAATGGTAAAAGCAAAGCTATACAGACAAAATCACACACAGAAGCATACACATACACACTCACAAAAGAGAAAAAGGGAAAAATATATATATATTGTTGCTCCCAAAGTCCACCTCCTCAATTTGGGATGATTCATTGTCCATTCAGGTATTCCACAGACGCAGGGTGCATCAAGTTGATTGTGGAGATTTAATTCACCACTTCTGAGGCTGCTGGGAGAGATTTCCCTTTCTCTTCTTTGTTCGCACAGCTCTCAGGGTTCAGCTTTGGATTTGGACCCTCCTCTGTGTGTAGGTCGTCTGAGGGCATCTGTTCTTCACTCAGACAGGATGGGGTTAAAGGAGCAGCTGATTCAGGGGATCTGGCTCACTTAGGCCGGGGAGAGGTGGGGTATGGAGTGCGGGGTGAGCCTGCAGCTTCAGAGGCCAACATGACGTTGCAACAGCCTGAGGCATGCCGTGTGTTCTCCCAGGGAAGTTGTCCCAGGATCATGGGACCCTGGCAGTTGTGGGGTGCACAGGATCCCGGGAGGGGTGGTGTGGATAGTGACCTGTGCTTGCACACAGGTTTCTCGGTGGCGGCAGCAGTCTTAGCATCTCATGCCCGTCTCTGGGGTCTGAGCTGATATCCTGGCTCACCCGTCTCTGGAGATCGTTTAGGCGGCACTCTTAATCCCCTCTCCTCACGCACCAGGAAACAAAGAGGGAAGAAAAAGTCTCTTGTCTCGTTGGCAGCTCCAGACTTTTTCCCTGACTCCCTCCCGGCTAGCTGTGGCGCATTAGCCCCTTTCAGGCTGTGTTCACACAACCAACCCCAGTCCTCTCCCTGGGATCCGACCTCCGAAGCCCGATCCTCAGCTCCCAGCCCCACCCGCCCCGGCAGGTGAGCAGACAAGCCTCTCAGGCTGGTGAGTGCTGGTTGGCACCGATCCTCTGTGCGGGAATCTCTCCGCTTTGCCCTCCGCACCCCTGTGGCTGCGCTCTCCTCCATGGCTCTGAAGCTTCCCCCCTCCGCCACCCGCAGTCTCCGCCCGTGAAGGGGCTCCTAGTGTGTGGACACCTTTCCTCCTTCACAGCTCCCTCTCACTGGTGCAGGTCCCGTCCCTGTTCTTTTGTCTCTATTATTTCTTTTTTCTTTTGCCCTACCCAGGTACGTGGGGAGTTTCTTGCCTTTTGGGAGGTCTGAGGTCTTCTGCCAGCGTTCAGTAGGTGTTCTGTAGGAGTTGTTCCATATGTAGATGTATTTCTGATGTATTTGTGGGGAGGAAGGTGATCTCCACATCTTACTCTTCCTCCATCTTCCCTTTTTTTTCCTTTTGTGTTATTTTTGTGTGTGTCTTTCTGATGTCCTGTGATATTTTGCTGAAAATTGGGCCTTTGAAAAAACAGCTACTTCTCCCATTCTTTGTGGTCTGGACTTTGCTAATCAGCCTGGTAGAAAAGCTCAGGGTCTTCTCAAATGTTTTTTGGGTATGTGTCTTCCCTGAATCTGAGCCTGTATTTAGGTTCCAGTTCCACTGTATACATTGCTATTTTTAAATGTCTTAATTTTCTAACAATCTTATCCTTGCTTCTTCTGGGAGCCTTAGCTATTTGTTCTATTGTATTCCTGGGTGGATAACCTCTTGACCTCAGGCACTTATGGTAATGCATTCCCTCTGCAGCAATCTTATGCCTCACTGCCTTTCATTGGCCTCTATCATGATAGTCACACTATGCCGCCCTTCTTGTTAGCACTCTGGGTTAGGAGAGACAGACACCCTCAGGCAGTCCCTTGGCTAGTTCTTAAGATGGAACTTGAAAGCAAGTTTCTTTTTTCTCTTCCATCCTGAGGGAGGAGACAGGAACTAGGTGGTTTTTTCCTGACCATGTCACATTGTCTTGGGTATGGGGCTGGGCTAAAGGTAAGCAAAAATGTCACAAAATTTTCTATCATTTTGAAAGTGGCTTTGTCTTGGTTAGGCATTCATTTGGTGGCTGCAGATCCCTAATTTGTTTCCAGCGTTCCACAAAGCTACTTTTGTTTTTATGTTGTTGTTTGGCATTTTTATGGGGAAATAAGGAATGGGGTCCTGGAGCTTCTTAGTCTAATTTTGCGGATGTCCTGTAGTGACATATTTTAATTCCAGTCTCATCTCCTTTCACGAGTATTTTACAGATATTTTAATTGTGGCTAACATCAGGATTACATATAAAATCCTAAAGTTAAAACTATCTAGTTTGAATTGATATTAACTTAAGTTCAACCTCAAACCAAAACTTATATAGCTCCATTTCCCTTTTTCTGTTATTGATGCCACAAATATTTATATATATATATATATATATATATTTTACGTTTGTCTTTTAAATCCTATAGAAAGAATGTGGAGTGACAAATCATAATTAGAATAATACTCGTTTTTATATTTGCCCATGTATTTACCTTCACTGGAAATTTTATATCTTCATATGTTTTGGAGTTACTTTTTAACATCCTTTTATAATGGATTCTTTTTTGTATTTTTTTAGGGCAGGCCTAATGGTAGTAAACTCCCTCAGCTTTTTAAAAGTCTTGGAATATCTTAAATTCTCCCTCACCTTTGAAGGACAATTTTACTGGATGAATAATTCTTTGTTTTTCTGCAATATTCTTTTTTCTCTGTACTTTAAATAGATCATCTCACTGCCTTCTTACCTCTATGGTTTCTCAAGAGAAATCAGCTGATAATCTTACTGAGAAACTCTTGTATATGACAAATTGCTCCTCTCTTGCTGCTTTTAAGAATGTGTCCTTTATTTTGGTCTTTGGCCATTTGTGTCTCCATCTGGTCTGTTTGTGTTTTTCCCACTTAGAATTTGTTGCATGGCTTAGATTTGTAAATTCAACTCTTTCATCCAATTCAGTAGCTTGTGTCTATTATTCTTCAAACAATATTTTGCCTAATTCTCTCTCTTCTTCTATAACTCCCATAATATTTATATTGGTCTGTTTGATGGTGTCCCATAAGTACACTAGGTGTTTTACCTTCATTTTTTTTTTCCTTCAAACTTGGTATCTTCAATTGTCTTATCTTCAAGTTTGCGAATTCTTTCTTCTGCCGGTTGAAACCTGTTGTCAGGTTCATATAGTAATTTTGTTTGTTTGTTTTTATTATTGTAGATATCAACTCCAGAACTGCTGTTTGGATACTTTTTGTAATATCTTTCTTTCTGTTGATATTCCCCTTCTTTCCATATATTTTTTATTGTTTGTTTTTTTGTGTGTGTGTGCTCTTTGTCCATTTTTTCCCTTAGCTCTTTGAGTATATTTAAGACAAGTGTTTTAAAGTATTTGACTAGTAGGCCCAATATCTAGGCTTGCTTAATAAATATTAATACACACACACACACACACACACACACACACAACGTGTGTGTGTGTCAATTTAGTTGTCCCTCTGAATTAAGTAATTCTTCCTGTGGCATGCATTGTAATTTTTTGTTCTTGTTGAGATTTGGGTATTTGACTATTATAACATGACTACTCTGGATATAAGATTTTCCTTCTTCCCTGGGGTTTGCTGGTTGGTTTTAGTTTTGATTTGGTTTTGGTTTTGGTTTTTGAAGGCTGTTGTAATCCTTTCTTTTTCAGACTTTTCCAAATTATTTTTACAGAAACTTTCCTTGTCATATGTGATTTATTAATTCTGTTCCTTCAGTGTGTGTTCAGTTAAGGCTTTGACCATGATTTCCTGGACTGCCAAGAGATGAAACAAACAAACACATAGATGAAGTACCCAATATATACTTATAAAAGGGAGAACAACTACTTCTCCCAGTGTTTGCAGATGGACACTGTGCTGGTTCTTCACTTAGCTAAGCTTCCTCTGGGCCTCTGGATTGGCCAAGAGGAAAGCCAAAGCCCCTCTCAGGGCTTTGATGAGCACACATCTTCCTTGAGCATGTGTGTGGCTGTATATACAATTGCTTTTGAATGTTTTAATTTCCCACAGAAGTCTCATCCCTTCTTTTCCTCCAGGCCTTAGATGGTCTATTATATTTTTCCACCCATAATCTCTTGCCCCAAGCTTTTCTGGGTTTGTAGTCCTCTTGTAGTTTTTAAAAGCAGTGCCTGTCACTCTCCTCCCTTGCCTTCCATGTTATGCAAAACAGATACATATATTGTGTCAGTCTTTCAAGTGTCCCTCAGGCAAGTTATGACAGCTGTACACAATAATTTGCAAATAATGTTCTGCTCTGCTCTCTCCAGTTTTAGGAGGTTTGGGGCAAGTTAGGACTTAGAACTGGGCTGGAAATTGCTCAAGATGAAGACCACTGCTGTGTCATGCATGGGCTGTTGCAAGGACAAATACTAATACCACAATACTTTCCTGCCACTTTGAAGAAAAATCTTGATTGGGTATTTGATTTGTTGTTGTAAACTTTTGACTATTTTTCAGAGCTCAAAGTTGGTTCAGACATCCTCGGGTACATCCATGTACAATGCTTGGTGTCAGTCGATTTATCTCTTGTAAAAATAAAATACAGTGTGTGTGTGTGAAAAAAAAAAAAAAAAAAAAAAACCTCAGTGGAATCCTTAAGGGAATGTAAATGAATGGTACAGCAAACAATAATAACCAGCACCCACTTCCCAAGTGAATTTCCCCAATCCAAGGAGAAACAACAAACCAGTTTGTGTTTTGCTTTGCTTTAAATAAAGTATGTTTAGCCAATGGGAAATATCAGTCTAATGATCACTGGCCAATTCACATGACTGTATTCTATAGGATACAATGCCATTCTTTAAGGGGGTTCTCTGTATAATTAAGAATTATATTAAGTAGTTAACAAACTCTGTGCATTGGTTTAACCACTGTGGTTTCCACAGAATAAAATATTAATCTTCATTCAAAAGACATATAACACTGTACCAATTGTTATGCACAAAGTCGTAACAGAATCAACACTCCTCATCCTGTAAGTGATTAGTAATGATGGAGGTAATAGAGGTGAACCTACCAATGTGCCCTATAATTTCCTCGCGTAATTCACAGATCGCAGTATCAACTGTATCTAGTTGTGAGATTTAAATGAGGTAAAGCATATGCAGTCTATAATTAAGCAGTTGCCTAACAAATGTTGTAATTGTGTTCAATAATCAACTATTACTGACAGATAATATATGTATTAAAAGGACCCAGGGGCTATGTGAGGTTAGTCAATAAGCACAGAGATGCAAGGAAAAGAAAGCTGGAATTGTGCATTAAAATTCATTAGATCGGTAACTTGGAGCAAATACATCCCTTGCATATATGTTTCTCAACAGTCAAAGAGGGAACAGAACCTGCTCTACCATTGACTGGCTTTATTATGAGGATCAAATGAGAGGTTACATGAAGATTCTTAGACAAAATGTATTCTTCCAGAAATTTATTACAAAGATACTGGACATCAGGTAGTGGTAGTGGACATGTTTTGCCAAGGAATTCTTAAAAGGTCTAGCACTTTGCCCACCTGTTTTTCTGTTAAGATTTTTTAAAGGATTTTATCTCATCTTGAGAGAAATTTGTAAAGAATATGATAAGATGGATCCAAACCATGACAATGACACATTGTTAAGATCCATATATTTAACAGGTACATTTATAGCTTCTTTCAATCTGTTGTATGTAAAACTGTGTCTTGATCATAGCAAAACATTTATTGAAAATATGGAACCATTTTAATACAGTGATAATTTGTCCAAAACCTTCAAAGAATCATGGAGATCATTCTAGCCTTCATATACATATACAGGAGTCAGCTCTGTTCTCAAAAAGCTCATTTGTAATGAAAACACTGTTGTCACATATCAGAAAAAGGTCAAAGTTGTGTTATACTAGCCCCAAGGGTAGGTGGCTATTTCTTATAGGGGGAACAATTTGTACAGAATGACAAAGGAAACAATCCGAAAAAAAAAAAAAAAAAAACTTTTATAAAAAAGGGAGAAAGTTGCAGGCAGCATCCAAAAGTTGGTCATGCCTACCAAGGAAAGTGTAATTGGCATCCTTACACTCATATTATAAACCAAATGCTACAATAAAGAGTGTTTTTTTTTTAATAAATTTATTTATTTATTTATTTATTTATTTTTGGCTGTGTTGGGTCTTTCATTTCTGTGCGAGGGCTTTTCCTAGTTGCGGCGAGCGGGGGCGACTCTTCATCGCGATGCACAGGCCTCTCACTATCGCGGCCTCTCTTGTTGCGGAGCACAGGCTCCAGATGCGCAGGCTCAGTAGTTGTGGCTCACGGGCCTAGTTGCTCCGCGGCATGTGGGATCTTCCCAGACCAGGGCTCGAACCCGTGTGCCCTGCATTGGCAGGCAGATTCTCAACCACTGCACCACCAGGGAAGCCCAAGAGTGTTTTTATATCTTTCAGGGATAAAAACCACACCATGATATGTGATTTTACTGTATTAAACAGACTTTAAATAGAAGATTTATATTTTCTAATGAAACCTAAAGTAAAATTAGTGACCCTCATTAATTAATTACACTTGTACTAATGCTTCATTCTATTATAGCCATTGTGAAAATTTTAGTTTCATATGAGTATTTTCACATAATATCTATGTTATAAAATTTGATATGATCTATGAAAAATCTGTGCATGGGTTCCTGACTTGCTAAAGAAAAGAATGTACCAGAAAGTCTTCCTTCTCTTCTTTCAGAGTCCCACATGAATTTAAAACACTGAGAAGATCTTGGGAATGAGAAGGCTTTATATGACACATGCAATAAAAAGAGTAGTGTAATTAAATTATAGCTTCTGTAACTTGTCCATGTTCAAAAAGAAAAGTCTTATGATAACATCTGGACAATGCTACCTCCTTCTTCTACATACATTTACATGTATTCCTCACAACCTAAACTTCAGCAATTTACTTGTAAGGTACTCTAATTAATGAGAATATGTTTAGATATCTTTATATTTCACATTAATCTATATTTGACTACTTCATGGAAACCATTTTGCTTCATTCTCACAACAGATACATGAGTTAGATGAGGTAGAATATATATTCAATTGTTACTCCAATTGCTCTAAAGCACAAGTAATAAAACAGGATCCAGGGTCAGGCTTCTGGAACCT